>NC_140463.1:47096110-47700726 GCF_051167445.1 Perissodus microlepis
ATGCTGTTTTCAAAACCTACCACACTCATGTACAGTATCAGTGTCACACTGAGATATTTCAAAGATAATAATAATACATTTTATTTGAAAGCGCCTTTCAAAACACTCAAGGTCACTGTACACATTAGAATAAAAAGCAACATAAAAGCAAGCAGTTCACACAATGGTAAAAGCATAAGACATAAACTAATAAAAGAGCAGAGTGGAGAGGTTATGTGGGATAAGCTATTTTGAACAAGTGAGTTTTGAGTTGGGACTTAAAGAGAGAGAAGGAAGAGATGTTTCTTAAATCAGGAGGTCGGGAATTCCAGAGTCGTGGAGCAGAGCAGCTGAAAGCCCTGCTCCCCATGGTGGCAAGACGGGGGGAGGGGACGGAGAGTGAAAGGGAAGAAGTAGATCTGAGACAACCAGATGGGGCGGTGATCTTAACCAGATCAGAGAGATATGGAGGGGAGAGATGATGAATAGCCTTAAATGTGTCATGGTCCTGGGTCATTTTGCCCCAGCGTTTTGTGTTTTATGATTATGTCCCTCTGTTCTAGTTATTCGGTGTCCTCCCCCCTTCTGTCCGGTTCGGGTTCTAGATTTCCTGTTTTGTTCTGAAGGTCTCTGTCTGTTGTCATTGTGTTCAGCTTGTGTCCTCCAGTCATCATGGTTATTCAGATCAGCTGTTCTCCCTCCTGTGTGCGATTACCCGATTACCTTGTGTGTGTGTATATATAGTGGGTGTCGGTCTGTGTTCGTTGTCGGCTCGTCTGCGTTCATCTGTGTATCTCTGCGTTCTATGGTGTTCCGTTCCTGTCTCTGCGTCTCTCTGCCACGCACCCCTTTTGTATGGTCTCAGGTTTGTCATTTAGTTCTCCCAGTTTAGGTTTCTTCAGTTGTTTTGTCATGCCTCACTGCCTGTTTTTGCCACTGCCACCTTGTAAATAAACCCTCACTCATATCATCAGTCGGCTGCCTGCATTTTGGGTCCTCCTTTTCCTCCACACCACACGGCTCACTCCGCCAGCTGTGACAGTACGAGCCAACCAAACATGGACCCAGCAGCATCCGCACCTTCCCAGGAGTTTCAGGAGGAAGTAATCGACTCTGTTTCGAGGTTGGTTAACCTGTGGCTTGAACGTGAGGGAGAGGAATTTCACCGCGCTGTAGAAGCCAGGCTACAGCAGCTAATTTCTGCTCACCCCTGGCTACTGGACTTTCTTCACCCGCTCGCACAGGACTTCATTCTGAAAGAACTGCACCTTCACCCTCCAGCCGCTACCGCTTCCCGACCCAGCCCGGTGGTGAATGTTTTGCACTGCCCGCCGGGCAATCTGCGGCCCGGCCCGCCGGAGGTGGAATTACCCGGCCGGTCGGAGCTATCCCCGAGAAGGAAGCGACGTTCACGCCGCCGACGCCCATCGCCACAGCCGGGTCCCGAGACTTCTGAGTTGCCGGCTGTGGTGAGTGGAAAAGACACTTTTTCTGTTTCGCCAGACCGTGTGACTGTTTATACCGGGGCTGTGTTTTTTGAGTCAGCTGCCCAGCCGCTAGCTCAGTTAGCCGCTCAGTCGTCACCTCCATCACATTCAGCCTCACGACCCATAGCCCAGTTACAGTCACAGCCAGACTTATTAGACACTATGTTACAATCCATAGCCCAGTCAATAGCTCAGTTGGTAGAAGACTCATCAGACTTATCATCAGCTCAGCCACCTATTCAGCCATCATCTTCACCAACTCCTCCGGTACAGCAAGCCATGACAGTTCAACCCATAAAGGACAGGTCAACAACTTCCTGTTCTAAGCAGAGAGACAAACCTAATAACTGTGAAAACATTCCTCAAGAGCTGGCCAGTTCTGAGACGCACTCCAGGGCCTCCCCAGAGGATGGGTTTCAGCCCCCAGCAGACTCTGGACCCCTGGAGGTGAAGAAGCCAGCTGAGGACTGCACCCGGCTGTCGCTGCCTGAGCAGGGTCAATGCTCTGCGCAGCTGCAGTCTGCTATGTGTTTGCCAGAGGCCACCGTGCCTGCTGGTTCTGATCCATTCCTGCCAGAGGCCCGTGCGCCTACTGGTTCTGATCTGTGTTTTCCAGAGGCCCGTGTGCCTGCTGGTTCAGTGACTATTTCCGCTGGGGGTTCTGGAGAGCCCGGCCAGCACTTTCCTGTCTCCGCTGGAGGGTCCGAGGGGCCCGTTCAGCCGCCTGTCTCCGCTGGAGGGTCCGAGGGGCTCGTTCAGCCGCCTGTCTCCGCTGGAGGGTCCGAGGGGCCCGTCCAGCCGCCTGTCTCCCCTGGAGGGCCCGAGGAGCCCGTCCAGCCTCCTGCCTCGTCAGCTGGAGGGCCCGAGGAGCCCGTCCAGCTTCCTGCCTCGTCAGCTGGAGGGCCCGAGGAGCCCGTCCAGCTTCCTGCCTCGTCAGCTGGAGGGCCCGAGGAGCCCGTCCAGCCCCAAGACTCGTCAGCTGGAGGTTCAGGGGAACCTAGCCAGCTTCCTGCCTCGTCAGCTGGAGGGCCCGAGGAGCCCGTCCAGCCGCCAGCTGCAGCCTCATCATCCTCACCGGCTGCAGCTTCATCCACGCCGCCGGCAGCAACAGCAGCTTCAACCACGCCGCCGGCAGCAGCAGCAGCTTCCTCCTCGCCTGCTGCAGCTTCATCATCTTCGCCTGGTCCGGCTTCATCATCTTCGCCTGGTCCGGCTTCATCTTCGCCTGGTCCGGCTTCATCTTCGCCTGGTGCGGCTTCGGCTTCGCCTGGTCCGGCTTCGGCTTCATCTTCGCCTGGTCCGGCTTCGGCATCCTCGGCGTCGCCTGGTCCGGCTTCAGCATCCTCGGCGTCGCCTGGTCCAGCCTCTGCTTCAGCCTCGCCTGGTCCAGCCTCCGTCTCACCTGGTGCTGCGGGGGCCACGCAGCCTTCAGGTCCCAAACTGCCGCCTCGACATCGGCGGTCATCTGCCAGGCGGCTTGTTGGGCGTCATCGTCGTTATGGACGACCTCCCAAACGCCGCCGTTGCTGTCTGTACGGTCGGCCGCCTGAACTGTTTCCCCGTCGCCGCCGTTGCTGTCCGCACGGTTGGCCGCCTGAACTGTTTCCCCGTCGCCGCCACTGCCGTGTGCACGGTCGGCCCCCTGAACTGTTTCCACTTCGCCACTGCAGCCTTCCGCGCGGTTGGCTTTTGGATCTGTGTCGCCAACGTGGCCGGCCTCAGAAGATGCATTGTCCTGGACTTCTGAGTTGTCAGCCTCTGGGCCGGCCTCCTGAACTGTGTTTTGTTCTTGAACTCCAGCATGTGTGTTTGTTTTGACGATTCACTTGGTTCGCTGGAGCTTGTTTTTGTTTGGTTTTGGTCCCTCCGTCCTGGGCCCCGCGCCGCCCGCCCTGGGTTGGTCGTCTGTTTTTGTTTTGGGCTGTCTGGAGCCAGCCCTTGGAGGGGGGGTACTGTCATGGTCCTGGGTCATTTTGCCCCAGCGTTTTGTGTTTTATGATTATGTCCCTCTGTTCTAGTTATTCGGTGTCCTCCCCCCTTGTGTCCGGTTCGGGTTCTAGATTTCCTGTTTTGTTCTGAAGGTCTGTGTCTGTTGTCATTGTGTTCAGCTTGTGTCCTCCAGTCATCATGGTTATTCAGATCAGCTGTTCTCCCTCCTGTGTGCGATTACCCGATTACCTTGTGTGTGTGTATATATAGTGGGTGTCGGTCTGTGTTCGTTGTCGGCTCGTCTGCGTTCATCTGTGTATCTCTGCGTTCTATGGTGTTCCGTTCCTGTCTCTGCGTCTCTCTGCCCCGCACCCCTTTTGTATGGTCTCAGGTTTGTCATTTAGTTCTCCCAGTTTAGGTTTCTTCACTTGTTTTGTCATGCCTCACTGCCTGTTTTTGCCACTGCCACCTTGTAAATAAACCCTCACTCATATCATCAGTCGGCTGCCTGCATTTTGGGTCCTCCTTTTCCTCCACACCACACGGCTCACTCCGCCAGCCGTGACAATATGTGTGCAAGAGTATTTTGAAATTGATGCGATATTTGACCGGGAGCCAGTGAAGCTGCTGCAGGACAGGAGTGATGTGGTGGATAGAAGGGGTCCTGGTGATGATACAGGCAGCAGAGTTCTGGACGCGTTGGAGCTTGTGGATGGATTTTTGAGTATAAAAAGAACCTGAATAAATACAAATAAAGGGAAAGAGCTGTCCAAACCTCTGTCTCTGACCATCTGTGTTAACACTTGAAATGGGAAACATGTAAATGTAACAAACATGTTAAAACATAAGAAATCAGGAAGGGGCAAAAAAAGCATTTTGCTCAAAAAAGATTTAGAGCAGAAGTTTTTAAAATGAAGATATATTGCATTTATTTACAATTAAAAACACACAGAGCAGAAAGTGTGTTACTGTTTTACATCCACAGACACACAAGAAAAGAAGCAGGCAACATGAGGTCAAGTTATGGCAATTTTATTTTTGTATGTCAGTACATGTATTCAGAATAGAGTTTTTAAAAAACAAACAAACGTCCCAAGTAAAGTTTGGGGGGATTTTTGTGAAAGAAAGGTTGAGAGAGGGGGAAGGAGGAAGATGCTGCTGGGTCAGTTCTTTCTCAGCAGTCTGCTCCAGAATCCCCTCCTGTCCTCGGCTTGCTTTTCTTTTGCCTTCAGCTCTTTTAAGGTTTTGTTGAGCTGCTCCTCGGCATCTTTAAATGTTTCTTTCTGTCATGTATTGATATGGCTATGTCTTAAGGTGATGACCTTTGAACCGGATGTTGTTGTCCGGAGGAAGCCCCGTTAAGTGGCTAGTTGTAAGATGGACAGTGTTCAATAAAGCAACATAAAGACCGTGCTTTATGTCCTGATTCAATTCAGAGTGCTCTGCCTAATTTAGTAATAAGGTGGGCACACAACAATGGCGACGAGGACGACACGGACCTGAATTTGTTTTTGTGAGAAGTAGACCCAGCGGTGGCACGGTGTTAGCGAAAACTTGTGGGCTAACATGGAAAAGTCGGGTATTCAACCGTTCGCCTGCTACACTGATCCAGCTACGCGAGATGGACGCGCTGGTTAACATCCTTCGAGTTGTTTGCTTATGGGAAAGGTCTTATTTTGACGGATGATGCTACAGCCGCGATCAGACAGCGGAGACGCGCTCTTCTACTGCACATGGCCGGACAGGACGTGCAGGACGTCTTCTCCACTCTACCACAGACGGGAGAGGCGATGGATTACACCGCTGCGGTGACTGCACTCAACACTTATTTTGTTCCTCAAGTGAATGCAGCATACGCACGCCAAACTTTCCACAAATTGTCCCAAACACCAGGTGAGACTGTGCAACAATTTTGTACACGTTTGAGGCGAGCTGCAAAAGACTGTGACTTTCAAGCTGACAATGATAACCAGATACGGGACGCTATCCTGAGTAAATGCACTTCTGAATATGTACGGAGAAAGCTGCTTGAGGAGGGTCCAGGCTTAACTCTAACTCGCACGTTGGAGGTGGCTTCACACTGTGAACGCGTGGAGGAGCAGATGGCGGCGATGAGCGTCGCCGGGGAAAAGAAAGGAGAGGACACGGTCAGCCGGATTTTTACAGCAAAGAAAGAGAAGAACAACAGACCAAAAGGAAAAATGAAAGATGATAATAAAACAGACAGACAGTGTTACAGGTGTGGATATACTGACCACATGGGCAAAGATCCCAAATGCCCAGCACGAGGACAAACATGTCACAAGTGTAATGGTAAGGACCACTTTTCAAAAATGTGTCGTACAAAAAGACAAAAGAAACAAAATGTGAATGCTGTTGAACAAGATGATTATGCATTTACTGTGAATGATGATAATGTACCTGAGAAATTTACCTTTTCTGTTGGGGGAATAGAGTTGAAAATGTTAGTTGACTCTGGAGCTACAAGTAATGTGATGGGAGAAAACATATGGGAAAAGCTAAAAGCTGAAAAGATAAAATGTCACTCATATGTACCCAAAGAGCAGAGGAATTTATATGCATATTCCTCAGCACAGGCACTCACGGTTAAAGGTGCATTCAGATGTGAAATCAAGATTGGTGACAGGACTGAAGAGGCTGAATTTATTGTGAACCACTCCTGGGGAAAAAGACTGCCATAAAGTTAGGAGTGTTGAAAATAGGTGAAAATGTGGCGGCTGTCACAGATTTAAAGCACACTCTTAAAGAAAAGTATCCAAAAGTGTTCAAAGGAGTAGGAAAGCTAAACACCAAACAGATCAGCCTGTACATTGATCCAAATGTGAAACCAGTAGCACAGCCACTGAGGCGCATACCTTATCATTTGAGGGATGCAGTGGAGAAAAAGATCAATGAACTAATCGACATGGACATTATAGAACGCGTAGAAGGACCTACACCTTGGGTAAATCCTGTAGTGGTACTCCCAAAGAAATGTGACAAAGATATCAGAATGTGCTTAGACATGAGAAAAGCAAATGAGGCAATAATCAGGGAAAGATACCCCATACCCACTGTGGATGAAATTTTGCAAGGACTAAACGGCTCTGCAATCTTCACCAAACTCGATCTCAAGTGGGGATACCATCAGCTAGAGCTTACCCCGGAGTCAAGAGAGATAACTACATTTGCAGTGCACAACGGAGTATACCGGTACAAAAGGCTAATATTTGGAGTCTCATCAGCTAGTGAGCAATATCAGCATGAGATTGCCAATGCACTAGCTGGCATTGAAGGAGTTGAGAACATTTCAGATGACGTAATCATACACGCGCCAGACCAGGAAACCCATGATAAACGCCTGCATGCTGTGATGAAGAGACTCTCTGACTGTGGCCTGACACTAAACTCAGAGAAGTGTCAGTTCAACATGGACAGACTCGTGTTCATGGGAATACTGCTGACACAGAAAGGCATAGGCCCAACTGAAGAAAGAGTGAGAGCTGTGGTGGAAGCCCGAGAACCGAAGAATGCTACTGAGGTGAGAAGCTTTCTTGGACTGGTAGGCTTCAGTAGCAGGTTCATACCACAGTTTGCTACACTCTCTGAACCACTTAGACGTTTAACTCGAAAAGAAACTATGTTTACATTCGGGCCAGAACAAAAGCAAGCATTTGAAAGACTAAAGACTGAGTTAGCCAGAGCAGGTACCCTAGCCTATTTTGACAAAGAAGCCCCAACCAGAGTCATAGCAGATGCAAGCCCTGTAGGCTTGGGCGCAGTGCTAATACAAATACAGAACGGAGAAGAGGTACCAGTGTGCTACGTAAGTCGGAGTTTAACAGACTGTGAGCGAAGATATTCTCAAACAGAAAGAGAAGCCCTAGCACTGGTATGGGCATGTGAGAGACTACATCCATATGTGTATGGCAGGAAGTTTGACCTAATCACAGACCACAAGCCGTTAGAGGTCATATACAGCCAGAAATCTAAACCTTGTGCACGCATAGAAAGATGGGTTCTCAGACTGCAACCATATGACTTTAAAGTAGTGCACATCGCGGGAAAACAAAACATTGCGGATTCACTGTCAAGACTGCTGTCTGACACCACGTCAAAAGAGATACATAAGCATGAATCTGAAGAATATGTGAGATTTGTTGCAGTGAATGCTACTCCAAAAGCACTCACAACAAGAGAGGTTGAAGAAGCCTCTGCTACAGACTCAGAATTAACAGAAGTGCGAAGAGCTATTGAAAATGGACACTTTGAAAAATGCAAAACATATGCACCCATTGCAAATGAACTGTGTGTCATCGGCTACATAGTTTTGCGGGGAACTCGCATTGTATTGCCAGAAAACCTCAGAGCTCAAGCACTGTCACTAGCTCATGAAGGACATTTAGGAATTGTTGGAACCAAGCAGCATCTCAGAACAAAAGTTTGGTGGCCAGGGATGGACAAAGCTGCAGAAAAGTTTTGTAAAGCTTGTCACGGATGTCAAATAGTAGCCAGACCAGATCCACCTGAACCACTGAGAAGCACACTTTTATCGGATGGACCATGGCGAGATGTGGCGGTAGACTTACTGGGACCGCTACCTTCGAACCACTCAATACTTGTACTGATAGATTACTACAGTCGGTACTATGAGTATGATGTACTGTCATCTACAACTGCTGAAAAAGTCATTGACTCTATTGACTGTATATTTAGCAGACATGGGCTATCAGTTACCATCAAATCTGATAACGGCCCACAGTTCAAATCTGAGATGTTCAGAGAATATTGTGAAACTAATGGAATCAAACATATAAGAACTACACCAAAATGGGCTCAAGCAAATGGAGAAGTGGAACGTCAAAATGCATCATTGATGAAAAGAATCAGGATCGCACAAGCCGAAGGACTTGACTGGAAGCGAGAGCTAAGAAAATATGTAACAGTGTATCGCAGCATTGAACATCCAACCACGGGCAAAAGTCCAGCAGAACTCCTGTTCAACCGCAAAATGAGAGGAAAGTTACCGAGCATCAGTGAGGCAAAAACAACGGAGTTGGACGTGCGTGACAGAGACGCTGAACAGAAAGGAAAATCAAAGATTTATGCTGATGAACGAAGGGGAGCTGAGTATTCAAAAGTTGACTCGGGAGACACAGTGCTGGTTCAACAAGACAAAGTGGACAAGTTTACAACACCATTCAACGCAACACCACACAAAATTGTAAGCAGAACTGGAAACCAAGTCATTATTGAATCACCAACAGGAGCTCGCTATCACCGGAATACCACACATGTGAAGAAATACGAGACAAATGAGACCAGAGAAGGACACTATGACACAATACCTGAAAGGGAGGAAGGTGAAACACCCACAAAGACTGACACCTTCACTCCAACACCACAAGAGGGCTCCCAGGGGCCAGAGAGACCAAGTAGATCACAGAGGGCTAAAAAGATACCCGAGAGGTTTCGTGATTTTGTGGTGAAATGAACTATAATATGTTAAGGTGGAGAGGTACCTTAAATTTGGCAAGTTTCAAGTTCATATGTGTATGTCGACATGTATATATTGAAAAAAGAAAGATACATGTGTGGTGAGACAGTTAGATAATATAATTGTTAGAAAGTAAGACAAGAGAGAATGTTCAATGTTGGAAAAAAAAAAAAAGACATCAAAGTTATTACAACTAAAGTTTGAGTCTAAGGAAAAGGGGGATGTCATGTATTGATATGGCTATGTCTTAAGGTGATGACCTTTGAACCGGATGTTGTTGTCCGGAGGAAGCCCCGTTAAGTGGCTAGTTGTAAGATGGACAGTGTTCAATAAAGCAACATAAAGACCGTGCTTTATGTCCTGATTCAATTCAGAGTGCTCTGCCTAATTTAGTAATAAGGTGGGCACACAACACTTTCAGCTGCTGTTTGGCCAGTTTCCCTTTGTGTTTGAGGAGCTCTTTAGCTTCCTTTTTGTGCTTTTGTATTTCTTTAAGTTCATCTTTGCAGCCTTTCTTGGTCACCGTCGTTTCTTTCTTGAATACCTTCAACTCAATTTTCTCTTCTGCAAGTTCCTCTTGCACTTTCATCAGTTCCTTCTTCATGTTTTGAGTGTAACTCTTTGTATCTTCCATTTCTTTCTTTGCTTCCTGTATTTTAATTTTCTCTTCCTCCAACACTTTTTGAGCTTCCAACAATTCTTTCTTCATATTTTCAATCTCATTTTCTGCCTCGTGTTTACATTTTTTCTCCTCTTCAAGTTGTTGCTTCACATGCAGTAATTCCTTCCTTAGTGTTTCAGCTTCAGCCATTACATTTGCAGCTTCTTGTGTTGCCAACTGCATTTTCCTTTTTTCCTCTTCAAAAGCTTCCTGCACCTCCTGTAATTCCTGCATCACATTTCCTGCCTCCTTCTTTGCAGTTTGATATTTATTTTTGGCTTCTTGTGCTGTGCTTTTCTCTTCCTCCAATGCTTTTTGAGCTTCCAACAGTTCTTTCTTCATGTTTTCATTCTCGTTTTCTGCCTGTTGTTTTCTCATCTTCTCTCCTTTAAGTTTGAGACCCACATGCAGTAATTCCTGCAATACTACTTCAGTTTCAAACTTTGAATTTTTAGCTTCTCCTCTTGATTTTTCTGCCTCTTCTTTTAATTTGACATTTTCAGCCTGTATCATTTGAAATTTAAAATGAATCAGCTGTACTGTATTGTGAGGTGAAGCACTCGCCGATCCTCTTCTCGATCTCCCTTCATTCATTTTGGCCTTTTAAACAAAGGAACCAACGTTTTGTAGAGGAGTGAAGTGAAGTTTTCGATGTTTCTTCGTCAACTGTCGTTTGTCCTGCACAGAGATGCTGCTGTAGATGTGTCTCTAGCTGTGTCTGGATACAATGAAACATGCTGTAACTAAGTGCTTGTGTTGCACAGTTCTACTAAACATTCCATTTCATGCATGCTCCGCCCACATGGTCAGGAATGTCAGGTGCTGCATCTCCAAATGCTGCTCCCGTTGCCTAGCAATGACAGCTGTTTACTTTTTGGGGTCTGGTTCATTGTTTAATAAAGAAAACATGTCCAAGTATTGGGTGCTGAGGCTCAGCGCATATTCTAGCCTGCTGTGTGGGTGGGCAGCTAGAAATCACTGGTGGGCAACATGAGTGAGGAGAAAACTGGAGCAGCCAAGCAGGGAGCTGCAGGTTGCTGGTTTGAGTCTCTGTTCAGATGCTGGTGTCTCCTCTCTCTGAGATGTCTGCAAACAGTCCCAGATAAAACAATAAGGATAATAAACAAACACGTGACTAAAATAACAATTATGACTCTGATGTGTTTCATGTGTAGCAGGATGGCCTCTATACAGCAGTCGCTGCAAGCATCCACATCGCCACACTTACGTTTCTTTAAGCAGGCGTGCTGGGCTCCTCCTAAGGAAAGTTTGAAACTTCATTTCCTTCATGCTGGTGAACTTTTTACCAAATATTTTCATCAAAGCTTCTCCATCACTGACAGGGATTGTTTGGATCTTCACACTCATCTCCACCAACCCTAAAAAATGAGTCTCACTTTGCTCATATAATGCCAGGAGTGTCTCCATATTCCACAAAAGTCTATGCAAACATGTAACAGTATCCCATATTCATAGAAATATTATTGATATTATAACAAAAGCTGTCACCAACACAATTGTCCCAAGTGCTTTTTTAAACAGGATTTTCAACCAGAGGATTTCCCTATAGCTTAATTTTTTTTCAATATTTTGTACACAACAACAGAATCATTTCAGAAAAACTCAAAATGACTGGTGTCAATATTATTTGCCCCACAAAAAAGGTCAAATATAAAAAAATATTGCAAATATTGCACAGTGAAAAGGCACTACAGCTCAGTTGTTCCCACTCGCCTTTGTCCTCCTGTCTCCCCTCCCTCTCCCCTCCAACGAGGAGTTAAACAGTTTGATGGCGTGTGGGACAAAGGAGTTTTTAAGCCTGTTGGTTCTTGACTTTGAGAGAAGCAACCTGTCGCTGAATAGGCTCCTCTGATTATTTACGAGCACGTGCAGAGGATGCCCAGCATTTTCCATAATGTCCATCAGTTTCTTTAATGTCCTTTTCTCTGCCACTGTCACCAAAGTGTCCAGCTTCATGCCGACCACAGAGCCAGCCTTCCTGATTGGTTTTTCCAGCCTGGATGAGTCCTTTGCTGTGCTGCTCCCCCAGCACACCACAGCATAGAACAGTACTCCTGCAACCACCGACTGATAAAACATCCTCAGGAGCTTCCTGCAGATGTTGAAGGACCTCAGCCTTCTGAGGAAGTACAGTCTGCTTTGGCCTTTTATGTACAGGTGCTGCGTGTTGCATGACCAAACAAAACTTTCAGTGCACTGTGAAAGTAAAAAAACAAACAGACAGGAAGGCCTAGTTAGGACATATCTAAGCATGCTCTTCATCTTGGAAGGGTAATTCAAACCAAAACTAATTGGCAGGTTCAACTTGGTAACAAAAGAAAATGCCTCAGCCAGATAAATCCCCAAAACATTCATCCATCAGCCACACACACCACATAACACTGCTGTTCTATTAGATAATGAGTTTCTTCCCATGTAAGCAGGTGTGTGTCATGGTAAAACCTCCCCCACACATCAGAACCCAGAATCTATTAGTGCCACCCATTTTAAACCCTCTCTACAGCATTCTGTTTACACCTGCTATCATTCAATCATCTTTCCTAACATAATACTAGTCCACTAGTTTACATATCACCTCTCATCCCACTAAGTGAACTGGACAAGATGATAAAACAGAAAGGCATGCTTAAGATGTTATCTGGTCTTCATTGCATGTGTATATGTCTTAATAGGATTAATGCATTTTCTGTTTGTGTGTGTGATTTTTGTGTGCCTCTCCTCCTTGCAGTGTTTCAGACACTTTTCAATTCTCCACTCAAAGGCAGTCGCTTTTCCTCCCCAGGTTCCTTAGCCCAATTTGATCTCCCACACTAAACAACAGCGTTCTTCCATGTCTCCTCCCCCTCCTTCCACTGAAGTCTCGTCTCCCCCCTTGCAGCAGTCCATTGCATCTCCATCCATCCAGTCATGATGATGGTGTTTTCTCCTTGCTGATGCCTTTTGCACATACTGCTGTTGCTGCTGGACCCCTCGCTGCTCAGGATACTGCTGTTGTCTCTTGACCTGCCATGTTGTTGCTTTTGGATCTGCATTTCGCGACAGTCAAGTGGAGGGTGCGTCTGTCCTCTCAGTAAGTGAGTGAGACAGTAGACAGTGGTGAGGAGGGCTGTGCGAAAGCAAAAACACATAAATATGCCTGACACCCGTAAACGAAGCAGCATCTGGCTGCAGTTTAAAGACTTTTTTGTCTGTCTTGGTCTTGGTCTTGGTCTCGTCTCGACTTCGTCTCATCTTGGTCTTGGTCTCGTCTCGACTTGGTCTCGACTTGTTCTTAGTCTTGTCTTGGTCTCGATACCCTCTGGTCTTGGTCTTGGTTTAGGCGGTCTTGACTGCAAGTCTAGTTGCACCAGTGGTGCCATGAGCAGTATCTATCTGCTGCTCATCAGCTGCTATGCCGTGGTTATTGTCACAATGTGGTGTATTTGGATCACTCAATCCTAAGTGGATATGGATATGATCCAGGATTGGATGTTTTGTATAAAATTTGAAAGGAACAATTGTTCCTTTCCCCTTTGCTGTGTACTCTGCTGATGCTGTTTTCAAAACCTACCACACTCATGTACAGTATCAGTGTCACACTGAGATATTTCAAAGATAATAATAATACATTTTATTTGAAAGCGCCTTTCAAAACACTCAAGGTCACTGTACACATTAGAATAAAAAGCAACATAAAAGCAAGCAGTTCACACAATGGTAAAAGCATAAGACATAAACTAATAAAAGAGCAGAGTGGAGAGGTTATGTGGGATAAGCTATTTTGAACAAGTGAGTTTTGAGTTGGGACTTAAAGAGAGAGAAGGAAGAGATGTTTCTTAAATCAGGAGGTCGGGAATTCCAGAGTCGTGGAGCAGAGCAGCTGAAAGCCCTGCTCCCCATGGTGGCAAGACGGGGGGAGGGGACGGAGAGTGAAAGGGAAGAAGTAGATCTGAGACAACCAGATGGGGCGGTGATCTTAACCAGATCAGAGAGATATGGAGGGGAGAGATGATGAATAGCCTTAAATGTGTGCAAGAGTATTTTGAAATTGATGCGATATTTGACCGGGAGCCAGTGAAGCTGCTGCAGGACAGGAGTGATGTGGTGGATAGAAGGGGTCCTGGTGATGATACAGGCAGCAGAGTTCTGGACGCGTTGGAGCTTGTGGATGGATTTTTGAGTATAAAAAGAACCTGAATAAATACAAATAAAGGGAAAGAGCTGTCCAAACCTCTGTCTCTGACCATCTGTGTTAACACTTGAAATGGGAAACATGTAAATGTAACAAACATGTTAAAACATAAGAAATCAGGAAGGGGCAAAAAAAGCATTTTGCTAAAAAAAGATTTAGAGCAGAAGTTTTTAAAATGAAGATATATTGCATTTATTTACAATTAAAAACACACAGAGCAGAAAGTGTGTTACTGTTTTAAATCCACAGACACACAAGAAAAGAAGCAGGCAACATGAGGTCAAGTTATGGCAATTTTATTTTTGTATGTCAGTACATGTATTCAGAATAGAGTTTTTAAAAAACAAACAAACGTCCCAAGTAAAGTTTGGGGGGATTTTTGTGAAAGAAAGGTTGAGAGAGGGGGAAGGAGGAAGATGCTGCTGGGTCAGTTCTTTCTCAGCAGTCTGCTCCAGAATCCCCTCCTGTCCTCGGCTTGCTTTTCTTTTGCCTTCAGCTCTTTTAAGGTTTTGTTGAGCTGCTCCTCGGCATCTTTAAATGTTTCTTTCAGCTGCTGTTTGGCCAGTTTCCCTTTGTGTTTGAGGAGCTCTTTAGCTTCCTTTTTGTGCTTTTGTATTTCTTTAAGTTCATCTTTGCAGCCTTTCTTGCTCACCGTCGTTTCTTTCTTGAATACCTTCAACTCAATTTTCTCTTCTGCAAGTTCCTCTTGCACTTTCATCAGTTCCTTCTTCATGTTTTGAGTGTAACTCTTTGTATCTTCCATTTCTTTCTTTGCTTCCTGTATTTTAATTTTCTCTTCCTCCAACACTTTTTGAGCTTCCAACAATTCTTTCTTCATATTTTCAATCTCATTTTCTGCCTCGTGTTTACATTTTTTCTCCTCTTCAAGTTGTTGCTTCACATGCAGTAATTCCTTCCTTAGTGTTTCAGCTTCGCCATTACATTTGCAGCTTCTTGTGTTTCCAACTGCATTTTCCTTTTTTCCTCTTCAAAAGCTTCCTGCACCTCCTGTAATTCCTGCATCACATTTCCTGCCTCCTTCTTTGCAGTTTGATATTTATTTTTGGCTTCTTGTGCTGTGCTTTTCTCTTCCTCCAATGCTTTTTGAGCTTCCAACAGTTCTTTCTTCATGTTTTCATTCTCGTTTTCTGCCTGTTGTTTTCTCATCTTCTCTCCTTTAAGTTTGAGACCCACATGCAGTAATTCCTGCAATACTACTTCAGTTTCAAACTTTGAATTTTTAGCTTCTCCTCTTGATTTTTCTGCCTCTTCTTTTAATTTGACATTTTCAGCCTGTATCATTTGAAATTTAAAATGAATCAGCTGTACTGTATTGTGAGGTGAAGCACTCGCCGATCCTCTTCTCGATCTCCCTTCATTCATTTTGGCCTTTTAAACAAAGGAACCAACGTTTTGTAGAGGAGTGAAGTGAAGTTTTCGATGTTTCTTCGTCAACTGTCGTTTGTCCTGCACAGAGATGCTGCTGTAGATGTGTCTCTAGCTGTGTCTGGATACAATGAAACATGCTGTAACTAAGTGCTTGTGTTGCACAGTTCTACTGAACATTCCATTTCATGCATGCTCCGCCCACATGGTCAGGAATGTCAGGTGCTGCATCTCCAAATGCTGCTCCCGTTGCCTAGCAATAACAGCTGTTTACTTTTTGGGGTCTGGTTCATTGTTTAATAAAGAAAACATGTCCAAGTATTGGGTGCTGAGGCTCAGCGCATATTCTAGCCTGCTGTGTGGGTGGGCAGCTAGAAATCACTGGTGGGCAACATGAGTGAGGAGAAAACTGGAGCAGCCAAGCAGGGAGCTGCAGGTTGCTGGTTTGAGTCTCTGTTCAGATGCTGGTGTCTCCTCTCTCTGAGATGTCTGCAAACAGTCCCAGATAAAACAATAAGGATAATAAACAAACACGTGACTAAAATAACAATTATGACTCTGATGTGTTTCATGTGTAGCAGGATGGCCTCTATACAGCAGTCGCTGCAAGCATCCACATCGCCACACTTACGTTTCTTTAAGCAGGCGTGCTGGGCTCCTCCTAAGGAAAGTTTGAAACTTCATTTCCTTCATGCTGGTGAACTTTTTACCAAATATTTTCATCAAAGCTTCTCCATCACTGACAGGGATTGTTTGGATCTTCACACTCATCTCCACCAACCCTAAAAAATGAGTCTCACTTTGCTCATATAATGCCAGGAGTGTCTCCATATTCCACAAAAGTCTATGCAAACATGTAACAGTATCCCATATTCATAGAAATATTATTGATATTATAACAAAAGCTGTCACCAACACAATTGTCCCAAGTGCTTTTTTAAACAGGATTTTCAACCAGAGGATTTCCCTATAGCTTAATTTTTTTTCAATATTTTGTACACAACAACAGAATCATTTCAGAAAAACTCAAAATGACTGCTGTCAATATTATTTGCCCCACAAAAAAGGTCAAATATAAAAAAATATTGCAAATATTGCACAGTGAAAAGGCACTACAGCTCAGTTGTTCCCACTCGCCTTTGTCCTCCTGTCTCCCCTCCCTCTCCCCTCCAACGAGGAGTTAAACAGTTTGATGGCGTGTGGGACAAAGGAGTTTTTAAGCCTGTTGGTTCTTGACTTTGAGAGAAGCAACCTGTCGCTGAATAGGCTCCTCTGATTATTTACGAGCACGTGCAGAGGATGCCCAGCATTTTCCATAATGTCCATCAGTTTCTTTAATGTCCTTTTCTCTGCCACTGTCACCAAAGTGTCCAGCTTCATGCCGACCACAGAGCCAGCCTTCCTGATTGGTTTTTCCAGCCTGGATGAGTCCTTTGCTGTGCTGCTCCCCCAGCACACCACAGCATAGAACAGTACTCCTGCAACCACCGACTGATAAAACATCCTCAGGAGCTTCCTGCAGATGTTGAAGGACCTCAGCCTTCTGAGGAAGTACAGTCTGCTTTGGCCTTTTATGTACAGGTGCTGCGTGTTGCATGACCAAACAAAACTTTCAGTGCACTGTGAAAGTAAAAAAACAAACAGACAGGAAGGCCTAGTTAGGACATATCTAAGCATGCTCTTCATCTTGGAAGGGTAATTCAAACCAAAACTAATTGGCAGGTTCAACTTGGTAACAAAAGAAAATGCCTCAGCCAGATAAATCCCCAAAACATTCATCCATCAGCCACACACACCACATAACACTGCTGTTCTATTAGATAATGAGTTTCTTCCCATGTAAGCAGGTGTGTGTCATGGTAAAACCTCCCCCACACATCAGAACCCAGAATCTATTAGTGCCACCCATTTTAAACCCTCTCTACAGCATTCTGTTTACACCTGCTATCATTCAATCATCTTTCCTAACATAATACTAGTCCACTAGTTTACATATCACCTCTCATCCCACTAAGTGAACTGGACAAGATGATAAAACAGAAAGGCATGCTTAAGATGTTATCTGGTCTTCATTGCATGTGTATATGTCTTAATAGGATTAATGCATTTTCTGTTAGTGTGTGTGATTTTTGTGTGCCTCTCCTCCTTGCAGTGTTTCAGACACTTTTCAATTCTCCACTCAAAGGCAGTCGCTTTTCCTCCCCAGGTTCCTTAGCCCAATTTGATCTCCCACACTAAACAACAGCGTTCTTCCATGTCTCCTCCCCCTCCTTCCACTGAAGTCTCGTCTCCCCCCTTGCAGCAGTCCATTGCATCTCCATCCATCCAGTCATGATGATGGTGTTTTCTCCTTGCTGATGCCTTTTGCACATACTGCTGTTGCTGCTGGACCCCTCGCTGCTCAGGATACTGCTGTTGTCTCTTGACCTGCCATGTTGTTGCTTTTGGATCTGCATTTCGCGACAGTCAAGTGGAGGGTGCGTCTGTCCTCTCAGTAAGTGAGTGAGACAGTAGACAGTGGTGAGGAGGGCTGTGCGAAAGCAAAAACACATAAATATGCCTGACACCCGTAAACGAAGCAGCATCTGGCTGCAGTTTAAAGACTTTTTTGTCTGTCTTGGTCTTGGTCTCGTCTCGACTTCGTCTCATCTTGGTCTTGGTCTCGTCTCGACTTGTTCTTAGTCTTGTCTTGGTCTCGATACCCTCTGGTCTTGGTCTTGGTTTAGGCGGTCTTGACTGCAAGTCTAGTTGCACCAGTGGTGCCATGAGCAGTATCTATCTGCTGCTCATCAGCTGCTATGCCGTGGTTATTGTCACAATGTGGTGTATTTGGATCACTCAATCCTAAGTGGATATGGATATGATCCAGGATTGGATGTTTTGTATAAAATTTGAAAGGAACAATTGTTCCTTTCCCCTTTGCTGTGTACTCTGCTGATGCTGTTTTCAAAACCTACCACACTCATGTACAGTATCAGTGTCACACTGAGATATTTCAAAGATAATAATAATACATTTTATTTGAAAGCGCCTTTCAAAACACTCAAGGTCACTGTACACATTAGAATAAAAAGCAACACAAAAGCAAGCAGTTCACACAATGGTAAAAGCATAAGACATAAACTAATAAAAGAGCAGAGTGGAGAGGTTATGTGGGATAAGCTATTTTGAACAAGTGAGTTTTGAGTTGGGACTTAAAGAGAGAGAAGGAAGAGATGTTTCTTAAATCAGGAGGTCGGGAATTCCAGAGTCGTGGAGCAGAGCAGCTGAAAGCCCTGCTCCCCATGGTGGCAAGACGGGGGGAGGGGACGGAGAGTGAAAGGGAAGAAGTAGATCTGAGACAACCAGATGGGGCGGTGATCTTAACCAGATCAGAGAGATATGGAGGGGAGAGATGATGAATAGCCTTAAATGTGTGCAAGAGTATTTTGAAATTGATGCGATATTTGACCGGGAGCCAGTGAAGCTGCTGCAGGACAGGAGTGATGTGGTGGATAGAAGGGGTCCTGGTGATGATACAGGCAGCAGAGTTCTGGACGCGTTGGAGCTTGTGGATGGATTTTTGAGTATAAAAAGAACCTGAATAAATACAAATAAAGGGAAAGAGCTGTCCAAACCTCTGTCTCTGACCATCTGTGTTACAGTTTTTCTCAAATGTTAAAACACAAAAGCCAATCCTGTAACCCAAATGACCAGTAGTCTAAACACATTTACTAAATGTAGCCACCATATTCCAGTACCATAAACACATGTCACATGAAGACACAATTCACAAAACACAACCCTCTGTACTCATAAATCTAAACACATTTTTCCTTGCTAAAACACATGTTGCAAAACAACTCTGCTCATATTCTCAAATGAAAGCCCATGTGATGCAAAATGCTTGCCACAGTCACCAATCTTTGAACACAGGGAACACACCTGGCGTCAGTCACTACACACAACGACTCAAAATTGAAGACACCTGTTGCTAATGATGTGACCCCACCTATAAAAGCATAGTTTGGTGAAGATGCCAAACAATCACAATGGATGAAGGCATTCGAGCGTGCGGAAGGAGAAGAGCTGCAGGCCAAAGAGGAAGAGGGGTTGAGATCAGAGGAGGAAGAGGTGAAGGCCTAAGAAGAAGAGGAGTTCGGAGTAGAGGAGGAAGAGAAGGAGGCCAACAAGAGAGAGAAGGTCCAGGTGGGAGAAGAAGACAACCTCGCACCATCATAACAGATGATATGCGAGCAACAGTAATTGATCATGTCATTGGCCATGGCATGACAATGGCTGAAGCGGGACGAAGAGTACATCCAAACCTGAGTAGGTTCACCGTGGCCACCATTATCAAGGCATTTAGACAACACAACAGGTATAGTACGCTATTGCTTTCTTTGTCACACTACAGTTTTACAGGCCTGTGAAAGTGGTCTGTTACTTTACATGTAGTTTTACATATAAATCAGTCAATTGACAACACATGTTTCTTTCTTTAGAGCTGAAAGGATGCCACATAGAGGTGGGAGGGTTGCCATATTCACAGCGGCACAAGAAACCCTCATTGCAGATATGGTCCGTGAGAACAACTGCATTAGACTCCGAGAGATCAGAGACAAAGTCATTGCAGATAATGTAAACTTTGAGAACATTGATGCTGTCAGCGTGTCCACAATAGACCGAGTTCTCCGGCGCCAACAGATGAGGATGAAACAGGTCTACAGGGTTCCCTTTGAGCGCAACTCTGCGCGACACATAGAACAACGTTACGAGTATGTGCAAGTACGTATACATCCATGTCCACAGTACAGTTAGTGGACATACTGTGTTGCTTAGTGGCCTACATTACTTCTGGACAATACTGTGCTACCTGATTGACCGTTCTGAACACCTGTACGCTTTTCCATGTTCACAGAGGATAATGCAGTTGGACGCGATGGCCAGACCCCATGAGTACCTCTTCCTGGATGAGGCTGGCTTCAACCTCCAGAAACGAAGGCGAAGAGGCCGTAACATCATTGGCCAAAGAGCCATCACTGAGGTTCCTGGCCAACGGGGGGGTAATATTACTCTTTGTGCAGCTATGGGTACGGAGGGGCTTGTCCACCGGCATGCTGTCCTTGGGTCTTACAACACCCAACGTCTCCTCACCTTCCTAGAGGAGCTAAAAGACATCCTCCTGGACCGTCAACAACACCATCCTAGGCTAGCACATCACATGTATGTGATCATTTGGGACAACGTCCGCTTCCACAAAACACACCAAATCAGAGAGTGGTTCACCACCAACAGTGACCACTTTTTAAACGTCTGTCTGCCACCCTACTCCCCTTTCCTGAACCCTATAGAGGAGTTCTTCTCATCATGGAGATGGAAGGTGTATGACAGACAGCCATACACAAGAGAGAACCTCGTACGGGCAATGGAGCTGGCCTGTGCTGACATCCCAGTGGAGGCCTTCCAGGGATGGATTCGCCATTCCAGGGCGTTTTTCCCGCGGTGCCTAGCAAGGGACAATATAGCCTGTGATGTGGATGAGGTGATGTGGCCCAATGCAGCTCGGCGACATGATGCCGCACAGTGACTGTGTGTAATACTGTAAAAAGACCGTGTAGACAATAAAAAAGACTTCACACCCTGATCATGTTTCCGAGAGTACTGTTGTGTGCGATAGATTCTGTTTTTGCATTGAGTTGTGTTACAGTAGTGTACGTACATGCAGGATGTTTTTATAGATTTATAGTCTTCATGTGAAACTCACAAATCTAAATGCCTAATCCTCTGCAGGGTTCTATGACGATCCGTTACTGTACAGTTTATAAAAATATGCATTGGCAGTTATGAACCAAAGAACCTTCTCACAAATTGAGCATTGTGTTTTCAATTGTTTTGCTGTAGTGTGTAATGCTGTGTATAGTGTTTACAGTTTTGACAGCTTCGAGCTGCTCTCTTGGTGTGGGAGTTTGAGTTTTGCAGTGGGAAGGTGTGGTTGTGTTTATGTAGCTTTAGAGAAGGGTGTTGTGTTTGGACATTGGGGGACCTGGTGGTAACGTTTGTGACATGTGTTTTAGCATTTGAGAAAAACTGTAACACTTGAAATGGGAAACATGTAAATGTAACAAACATGTTAAAACATAAGAAATCAGGAAGGGGCAAAAAAAGCATTTTGCTAAAAAAAGATTTAGAGCAGAAGTTTTTAAAATGAAGATATATTGCATTTATTTACAATTAAAAACACACAGAGCAGAAAGTGTGTTACTGTTTTACATCCACAGACACACAAGAAAAGAAGCAGGCAACATGAGGTCAAGTTATGGCAATTTTATTTTTGTATGTCAGTACATGTATTCAGAATAGAGTTTTTAAAAAACAAACAAACGTCCCAAGTAAAGTTTGGGGGGATTTTTGTGAAAGAAAGGTTGAGAGAGGGGGAAGGAGGAAGATGCTGCTGGGTCAGTTCTTTCTCAGCAGTCTGCTCCAGAATCCCCTCCTGTCCTCGGCTTGCTTTTCTTTTGCCTTCAGCTCTTTTAAGGTTTTGTTGAGCTGCTCCTCGGCATCTTTAAATGTTTCTTTCAGCTGCTGTTTGGCCAGTTTCCCTTTGTGTTTGAGGAGCTCTTTAGCTTCCTTTTTGTGCTTTTGTATTTCTTTAAGTTCATCTTTGCAGCCTTTCTTGCTCACCGTCGTTTCTTTCTTGAATACCTTCAACTCAATTTTCTCTTCTGCAAGTTCCTCTTGCACTTTCATCAGTTCCTTCTTCATGTTTTGAGTGTAACTCTTTGTATCTTCCATTTCTTTCTTTGCTTCCTGTATTTTAATTTTCTCTTCCTCCAACACTTTTTGAGCTTCCAACAATTCTTTCTTCATATTTTCAATCTCATTTTCTGCCTCGTGTTTACATTTTTTCTCCTCTTCAAGTTGTTGCTTCACATGCAGTAATTCCTTCCTTAGTGTTTCAGCTTCAGCCATTACATTTGCAGCTTCTTCTGTTTCCAACTGCATTTTCCTTTTTTCCTCTTCAAAAGCTTCCTGCACCTCCTGTAATTCCTGCATCACATTTCCTGCCTCCTTCTTTGCAGTTTGATATTTATTTTTGGCTTCTTGTGCTGTGCTTTTCTCTTCCTCCAATGCTTTTTGAGCTTCCAACAGTTCTTTCTTCATGTTTTCATTCTCGTTTTCTGCCTGTTGTTTTCTCATCTTCTCTCCTTTAAGTTTGAGACCCACATGCAGTAATTCCTGCAATACTACTTCAGTTTCAAACTTTGAATTTTTAGCTTCTCCTCTTGATTTTTCTGCCTCTTCTTTTAATTTGACATTTTCAGCCTGTATCATTTGAAATTTAAAATGAATCAGCTGTACTGTATTGTGAGGTGAAGCACTCGCCGATCCTCTTCTCGATCTCCCTTCATTCATTTTGGCCTTTTAAACAAAGGAACCAACGTTTTGTAGAGGAGTGAAGTGAAGTTTTCGATGTTTCTTCGTCAACTGTCGTTTGTCCTGCACAGAGATGCTGCTGTAGATGTGTCTCTAGCTGTGTCTGGATACAATGAAACATGCTGTAACTAAGTGCTTGTGTTGCACAGTTCTACTAAACATTCCATTTCATGCATGCTCCGCCCACATGGTCAGGAATGTCAGGTGCTGCATCTCCCAATGCTGCTCCCGTTGCCTAGCAATAACAGCTGTTTACTTTTTGGGGTCTGGTTCATTGTTTAATAAAGAAAACATGTCCAAGTATTGGGTGCTGAGGCTCAGCGCATATTCTAGCCTGCTGTGTGGGTGGGCAGCTAGAAATCACTGGTGGGCAACATGAGTGAGGAGAAAACTGGAGCAGCCAAGCAGGGAGCTGCAGGTTGCTGGTTTGAGTCTCTGTTCAGATGCTGGTGTCTCCTCTCTCTGAGATGTCTGCAAACAGTCCCAGATAAAACAATAAGGATAATAAACAAACACGTGACTAAAATAACAATTATGACTCTGATGTGTTTCATGTGTAGCAGGATGGCCTCTATACAGCAGTCGCTGCAAGCATCCACATCGCCACACTTACGTTTCTTTAAGCAGGCGTGCTGGGCTCCTCCTAAGGAAAGTTTGAAACTTCATTTCCTTCATGCTGGTGAACTTTTTACCAAATATTTTCATCAAAGCTTCTCCATCACTGACAGGGATTGTTTGGATCTTCACACTCATCTCCACCAACCCTAAAAAATGAGTCTCACTTTGCTCATATAATGCCAGGAGTGTCTCCATATTCCACAAAAGTCTATGCAAACATGTAACAGTATCCCATATTCATAGAAATATTATTGATATTATAACAAAAGCTGTCACCAACACAATTGTCCCAAGTGCTTTTTTAAACAGGATTTTCAACCAGAGGATTTCCCTATAGCTTAATTTTTTTTCAATATTTTGTACACAACAACAGAATCATTTCAGAAAAACTCAAAATGACTGCTGTCAATATTATTTGCCCCACAAAAAAGGTCAAATATAAAAAAATATTGCAAATATTGCACAGTGAAAAGGCACTACAGCTCAGTTGTTCCCACTCGCCTTTGTCCTCCTGTCTCCCCTCCCTCTCCCCTCCAACGAGGAGTTAAACAGTTTGATGGCGTGTGGGACAAAGGAGTTTTTAAGCCTGTTGGTTCTTGACTTTGAGAGAAGCAACCTGTCGCTGAATAGGCTCCTCTGATTATTTCCGAGCACGTGCAGAGGATGCCCAGCATTTTCCATAATGTCCATCAGTTTCTTTAATGTCCTTTTCTCTGCCACTGTCACCAAAGTGTCCAGCTTCATGCCGACCACAGAGCCAGCCTTCCTGATTGGTTTTTCCAGCCTGGATGAGTCCTTTGCTGTGCTGCTCCCCCAGCACACCACAGCATAGAACAGTACTCCTGCAACCACCGACTGATAAAACATCCTCAGGAGCTTCCTGCAGATGTTGAAGGACCTCAGCCTTCTGAGGAAGTACAGTCTGCTTTGGCCTTTTATGTACAGGTGCTGCGTGTTGCATGACCAAACAAAACTTTCAGTGCACTGTGAAAGTAAACAAACAAACAGACAGGAAGGCCTAGTTAGGACATATCTAAGCATGCTCTTCATCTTGGAAGGGTAATTCAAACCAAAACTAATTGGCAGGTTCAACTTGGTAACAAAAGAAAATGCCTCAGCCAGATAAATCCCCAAAACATTCATCCATCAGCCACACACACCACATAACACTGCTGTTCTATTAGATAATGAGTTTCTTCCCATGTAAGCAGGTGTGTGTCATGGTAAAACCTCCCCCACACATCAGAACCCAGAATCTATTAGTGCCACCCATTTTAAACCCTCTCTACAGCATTCTGTTTACACCTGCTATCATTCAATCATCTTTCCTAACATAATACTAGTCCACTAGTTTACATATCACCTCTCATCCCACTAAGTGAACTGGACAAGATGATAAAACAGAAAGGCATGCTTAAGATGTTATCTGGTCTTCATTGCATGTGTATATGTCTTAATAGGATTAATGCATTTTCTGTTTGTGTGTGTGATTTTTGTGTGCCTCTCCTCCTTGCAGTGTTTCAGACACTTTTCAATTCTCCACTCAAAGGCAGTCGCTTTTCCTCCCCAGGTTCCTTAGCCCAATTTGATCTCCCACACTAAACAACAGCGTTCTTCCATGTCTCCTCCCCCTCCTTCCACTGAAGTCTCGTCTCCCCCCTTGCAGCAGTCCATTGCATCTCCATCCATCCAGTCATGATGATGGTGTTTTCTCCTTGCTGATGCCTTTTGCACATACTGCTGTTGCTGCTGGACCCCTCGCTGCTCAGGATACTGCTGTTGTCTCTTGACCTGCCATGTTGTTGCTTTTGGATCTGCATTTCGCGACAGTCAAGTGGAGGGTGCGTCTGTCCTCTCAGTAAGTGAGTGAGACAGTAGACAGTGGTGAGGAGGGCTGTGCGAAAGCAAAAACACATAAATATGCCTGACACCCGTAAACGAAGCAGCATCTGGCTGCAGTTTAAAGACTTTTTTGTCTGTCTTGGTCTTGGTCTTGGTCTCGTCTCGACTTCGTCTCATCTTGGTCTTGGTCTCGTCTCGACTTGGTCTCGACTTGTTCTTAGTCTTGTCTTGGTCTCGATACCCTCTGGTCTTGGTCTTGGTTTAGGCGGTCTTGACTGCAAGTCTAGTTGCACCAGTGGTGCCATGAGCAGTATCTATCTGCTGCTCATCAGCTGCTATGCCGTGGTTATTGTCACAATGTGGTGTATTTGGATCACTCAATCCTAAGTGGATATGGATATGATCCAGGATTGGATGTTTTGTATAAAATTTGAAAGGAACAATTGTTCCTTTCCCCTTTGCTGTGTACTCTGCTGATGCTGTTTTCAAAACCTACCACACTCATGTACAGTATCAGTGTCACACTGAGATATTTCAAAGATAATAATAATACATTTTATTTGAAAGCGCCTTTCAAAACACTCAAGGTCACTGTACACATTAGAAGAAAAAGCAACATAAAAGCAAGCAGTTCACACAATGGTAAAAGCATAAGACATAAACTAATAAAAGAGCAGAGTGGAGAGGTTATGTGGGATAAGCTATTTTGAACAAGTGAGTTTTGAGTTGGGACTTAAAGAGAGAGAAGGAAGAGATGTTTCTTAAATCAGGAGGTCGGGAATTCCAGAGTCGTGGAGCAGAGCAGCTGAAAGCCCTGCTCCCCATGGTGGCAAGACGGGGGGAGGGGACGGAGAGTGAAAGGGAAGAAGTAGATCTGAGACAACCAGATGGGGCGGTGATCTGAACCAGATCAGAGAGATATGGAGGGGAGAGATGATGAATAGCCTTAAATGTGTGCAAGAGTATTTTGAAATTGATGCGATATTTGACCGGGAGCCAGTGAAGCTGCTGCAGGACAGGAGTGATGTGGTGGATAGAAGGGGTCCTGGTGATGATACAGGCAGCAGAGTTCTGGACGCGTTGGAGCTCGTGGATGGATTTTTGAGTATAAAAAGAACCTGAATAAATACAAATAAAGGGAAAGAGCTGTCCAAACCTCTGTCTCTGACCATCTGTGTTAACACTTGAAATGGGAAACATGTAAATGTAACAAACATGTTAAAACATAAGAAATCAGGAAGGGGCAAAAAAAGCATTTTGCTCAAAAAAGATTTAGAGCAGAAGTTTTTAAAATGAAGATATATTGCATTTATTTACAATTAAAAACACACAGAGCAGAAAGTGTGTTACTGTTTTACATCCACAGACACACAAGAAAAGAAGCAGGCAACATGAGGTCAAGTTATGGCAATTTTATTTTTGTATGTCAGTACATGTATTCAGAATAGAGTTTTTAAAAAACAAACAAACGTCCCAAGTAAAGTTTGGGGGGATTTTTGTGAAAGAAAGGTTGAGAGAGGGGGAAGGAGGAAGATGCTGCTGGGTCAGTTCTTTCTCAGCAGTCTGCTCCAGAATCCCCTCCTGTCCTCGGCTTGCTTTTCTTTTGCCTTCAGCTCTTTTAAGGTTTTGTTGAGCTGCTCCTCGGCATCTTTAAATGTTTCTTTCAGCTGCTGTTTGGCCAGTTTCCCTTTGTGTTTGAGGAGCTCTTTAGCTTCCTTTTTGTGCTTTTGTATTTCTTTAAGTTCATCTTTGCAGCCTTTCTTGCTCACCGTCGTTTCTTTCTTGAATACCTTCAACTCAATTTTCTCTTCTGCAAGTTCCTCTTGCACTTTCATCAGTTCCTTCTTCATGTTTTGAGTGTAACTCTTTGTATCTTCCATTTCTTTCTTTGCTTCCTGTATTTTAATTTTCTCTTCCTCCAACACTTTTTGAGCTTCCAACAATTCTTTCTTCATATTTTCAATCTCATTTTCTGCCTCGTGTTTACATTTTTTCTCCTCTTCAAGTTGTTGCTTCACATGCAGTAATTCCTTCCTTAGTGTTTCAGCTTCAGCCATTACATTTGCAGCTTCTTGTGTTTCCAACTGCATTTTCCTTTTTTCCTCTTCACAAGCTTCCTGCACCTCCTGTAATTCCTGCATCACATTTCCTGCCTCCTTCTTTGCAGTTTGATATTTATTTTTGGCTTCTTGTGCTGTGCTTTTCTCTCCCTCCAATGCTTTTTGAGCTTCCAACAGTTCTTTCTTCATGTTTTCATTCTCGTTTTCTGCCTGTTGTTTTCTCATCTTCTCTCCTTTAAGTTTGAGACCCACATCCAGTAATTCCTGCAATACTACTTCAGTTTCAAACTTTGAATTTTTAGCTTCTCCTCTTGATTTTTCTGCCTCTTCTTTTAATTTGACATTTTCAGCCTGTATCATTTGAAATTTAAAATGAATCAGCTGTACTGTATTGTGAGGTGAAGCACTTGCCGATCCTCTTCTCGATCTCCCTTCATTCATTTTGGCCTTTTAAACAAAGGAACCAACGTTTTGTAGAGGAGTGAAGTGAAGTTTTCGATGTTTCTTCGTCAACTGTCGTTTGTCCTGCACAGAGATGCTGCTGTAGATGTGTCTCTAGCTGTGTCTGGATACAATGAAACATGCTGTAACTAAGTGCTTGTGTTGCACAGTTCTACTGAACATTCCATTTCATGCATGCTCCGCCCACATGGTCAGGAATGTCAGGTGCTGCATCTCCAAATGCTGCTCCCGTTGCCTAGCAATAACAGCTGTTTACTTTTTGGGGTCTGGTTCATTGTTTAATAAAGAAAACATGTCCAAGTATTGGGTGCTGAGGCTCAGCGCATATTCTAGCCTGCTGTGTGGGTGGGCAGCTAGAAATCACTGGTGGGCAACATGAGTGAGGAGAAAACTGGAGCAGCCAAGCAGGGAGCTGCAGGTTGCTGGTTTGAGTCTCTGTTCAGATGCTGGTGTCTCCTCTCTCTGAGATGTCTGCAAACAGTCCCAGATAAAACAATAAGGATAATAAACAAACACGTGACTAAAATAACAATTATGACTCTGATGTGTTTCATGTGTAGCAGGATGGCCTCTATACAGCAGTCGCTGCAAGCATCCACATCGCCACACTTACGTTTCTTTAAGCAGGCGTGCTGGGCTCCTCCTAAGGAAAGTTTGAAACTTCATTTCCTTCATGCTGGTGAACTTTTTACCAAATATGTTCATCAAAGCTTCTCCATCACTGACAGGGATTGTTTGGATCTTCACACTCATCTCCACCAACCCTAAAAAATGAGTCTCACTTTGCTCATATAATGCCAGGAGTGTCTCCATATTCCACAAAAGTCTATGCAAACATGTAACAGTATCCCATATTCATAGAAATATTATTGATATTATAACAAAAGCTGTCACCAACACAATTGTCCCAAGTGCTTTTTTAAACAGGATTTTCAACCAGAGGATTTCCCTATAGCTTAATTTTTTTTCAATATTTTGTACACAACAACAGAATCATTTCAGAAAAACTCAAAATGACTGCTGTCAATATTATTTGCCCCACAAAACAGGTCAAATATAAAAAAATATTGCAAATATTGCACAGTGAAAAGGCACTACAGCTCAGTTGTTCCCACTCGCCTTTGTCCTCCTGTCTCCCCTCCCTCTCCCCTCCAACGAGGAGTTAAACAGTTTGATGGCGTGTGGGACAAAGGAGTTTTTAAGCCTGTTGGTTCTTGACTTTGAGAGAAGCAACCTGTCGCTGAATAGGCTCCTCTGATTATTTACGAGCACGTGCAGAGGATGCCCAGCATTTTCCATAATGTCCATCAGTTTCTTTAATGTCCTTTTCTCTGCCACTGTCACCAAAGTGTCCAGCTTCATGCCGACCACAGAGCCAGCCTTCCTGATTGGTTTTTCCAGCCTGGATGAGTCCTTTGCTGTGCTGCTCCCCCAGCACACCACAGCATAGAACAGTACTCCTGCAACCACCGACTGATAAAACATCCTCAGGAGCTTCCTGCAGATGTTGAAGGACCTCAGCCTTCTGAGGAAGTACAGTCTGCTTTGGCCTTTTATGTACAGGTGCTGCGTGTTGCATGACCAAACAAAACTTTCAGTGCACTGTGAAAGTAAAACAACAAACAGACAGGAAGGCCTAGTTAGGACATATCTAAGCATGCTCTTCATCTTGGAAGGGTAATTCAAACCAAAACTAATTGGCAGGTTCAACTTGGTAACAAAAGAAAATGCCTCAGCCAGATAAATCCCCAAAACATTCATCCATCAGCCACACACACCACATAACACTGCTGTTCTATTAGATAATGAGTTTCTTCCCATGTAAGCAGGTGTGTGTCATGGTAAAACCTCCCCCACACATCAGAACCCAGAATCTATTAGTGCCACCCATTTTAAACCCTCTCTACAGCATTCTGTTTACACCTGCTATCATTCAATCATCTTTCCTAACATAATACTAGTCCACTAGTTTACATATCACCTCTCATCCCACTAAGTGAACTGGACAAGATGATAAAACAGAAAGGCATGCTTAAGATGTTATCTGGTCTTCATTGCATGTGTATATGTCTTAATAGGATTAATGCATTTTCTGTTTGTGTGTGTGATTTTTGTGTGCCTCTCCTCCTTGCAGTGTTTCAGACACTTTTCAATTCTCCACTCAAAGGCAGTTGCTTTTCCTCCCCAGGTTCCTTAGCCCAATTTGATCTCCCACACTAAACAACAGCGTTCTTCCATGTCTCCTCCCCCTCCTTCCACTGAAGTCTCGTCTCCCCCCTTGCAGCAGTCCATTGCATCTCCATCCATCCAGTCATGATGATGGTGTTTTCTCCTTGCTGATGCCTTTTGCACATACTGCTGTTGCTGCTGGACCCCTCGCTGCTCAGGATACTGCTGTTGTCTCTTGACCTGCCATGTTGTTGCTTTTGGATCTGCATTTCTTGTTTTCAGGGAGACGTTAACATCCTTGGAGCTTGCTTTTCGGGATGAGGAACACATGGAAGTGAAGCTGTAAAACAATTCAGCCAAAACTCGTCCTGGGTGTTTCTAATGATGTTAACCTATTATTTTACTCCGACCGCCGCCTGTGGAGATTGATCCAGGTCTGCTTCCCACCTGCAACTGACACACTGAGACATTTTGATCATTCTCATCACTACTTAAATCACACATCTCCCCTCACTTTTGTTTTTGAGCCAACAGAACCACGTCATCTGCGAAAAGCAGAGATACGATTCGGAGATTCGGAGGCCCTGGGGCAGACCCAGGACACACTGGAGAGATTATATCTCTTAGCTGGCCTGGGAACGCCTTGGTGTTCCCCCAGACAAGCTGGAGGGGGTGGCAGGGGAGAGGGAAGTCTGGGCTTCTCTGCTTGGGCTGCTGCCCCCATGGTCCTGGATAAGCGGGAGAAGTTGGATGGATGTATGTATGGATGTATGTTATATTTGAAGTGCTTACAACTCATAAACAATGATGTCTGGAGACCAGAGCTCCCTCACAGGTAGAGAAGTCTTAGTGACACCATCACACTCCTTGGGGTCCCAGACCAGGAACTAATTGTGCCAGTACTGCCACAGAAGTAATTGTAATTGTTTTTAAATCTCCAGTGTAACATTTAAATATGTGAGCAGCTTTTTACAGTGTCCATGGTTATTCCTGTTATAAATTTTACATTTAGTGAGTACTTACCAGTCTCAGCCACAAGAAAGTAGTGAGTATCTGTGTTTTGTCATTCTGAAATACAGTGAATATTAGTAATCCTGTTACAGATTGAATTGAGCCTGGTTTGATGGAGATAAATGAGTAGGAAGCAGCCTCTCTGTTGCCAGAGAGCTCTAGCTTTAATATTATATTAGAATTTCTTTAATTTCATCCATCTCTTTGAGGGGACTCCTGCAGATGGGTGAGCTGTAGCTAACCTGTATACAGTCATGGGGAGTTTTTTGTCTGGCCGAGGAGGGGAACGCCTGCCGACACCGGAGGCAAAGTCCTGGGTGTTTGATTCCCCAGGCCTGTGTTCGAGTCCACTGTCTGGAACCATTTCTGCGTACCACAATGTTCGTGGAGTGGCGGTGTTCAAGCAAGGAACCTCACGGGCGACGCCTCGTGTAGCAAAATGGGATCTAGATCCAGTAAAGCGGCGGACGTTCCACTGGGCAGCCGGATGACAAACTCCTGTGTGACTGTATGGCAAGAACTGTGGGTAAAAGTATGTTGTGTTAGATGGCAGAGAATGGTTGTGTGGGAAAGGGTTCACTCAGCATGAGTCAGTTGAAAGTTAGAAGAGCAGTTGGAGAGAAAGGAAAAGAGATGTTGAAGAAGTGAGTTAATAGGTTGACGTGTGGTAGAGTTGGATGTCTCGAGACCACTTTTACGTGGTCTTGGTCTCGACAGACTTTGGTCTCGGTCTTGCTTTCTCAGATCGACATAGTGTTCGGGAGATTTGGAGTCAACCATCGGCGGAGCGGATTTGATGTTACAATTTGATGTTACACTGTTAGCCTTTGCAGTAATTTCCATAGCTTAGTACTGCAAAATCAACAGTAAAAAACTCTAAAGGATGTTTGCAGTTTGGTACTGTAATTTGCATGTAATTGTGGGAAAATTCCATGAGATTACATTATTTTTACGGTAACTCACCGTACTCATGGAAACAGCTGTAAAATACAGCAAATGTAACAATTGGTGATGTTACTGAGATTATACTATTACACCATCCGGATTCCTGTTGTTTTCTACTGTAGATCTAAGAGTAATTACTTAAATCCTCATTCAGAGTGTATTACCATAAAATGCAATTCATTGTGAGAGTAGTATCACATGTAAACTACAATATGCAGCATCATTTTTAACTTAAGGAGTAAGTTGCAGCTACACTATTTGAAGTATACCTGAAGTATACTAAGAAGTACAACGAAATACCCAGCAAGCATTGCAGTGCTTTAACTGTAAAATTAAAACAACTATGAAACAAATAATTGATGTTTTAAACAAGAATTTGTCACAAATTCTTGTGTAATGTCTTTTACCTTTTGAACAGAGTAACAGAGTGGCAAAAAATGTTTAAACCGTGAGTGAAAAGGGTTAATAGTTAATACACCTCAACTCTCAAATCATTTTCTCACCTGTTTGCAATATAATTCTGGTACGTGAACTATGAGTGTAGTTCTCTGCAAAGGAAGCCTTCTTGACAGGGACTAGAAAGAGAGAGCAGATTTCTCCTGTTTTGGCTTCCCTTCATTGGCTTCCTGTTAAATCCAGAATTCAAAATCCTGCTCCTCACATACAAGGTCTTAAATAATCAGGCCCCATCTTATCTTAATGACCTTGTAGTACCATATCACCCTATTAGAGCACTTCGCTCTCGCTCTGCAGGCCTACTTGTTGTTCCTAGAGTATTTAAAAGTAGAATGGGAGGCAGAGCCTTCAGTTTTCAGGCCCCTCTTCTGTGGAACCAGCTTCCAGTTTGGATTCGGGAGACAGAAACTATCTCTACTTTTAAGATTAGGCTTCAAACTTTCCTTTTTGCTAAAGCATATAGTTAGGGCTGGACCAGGTGACCCTGAATCCTCCCTTAGTTATGCTGCAATAGACGTAGGCTGCCGGGGATTCCCATGATGCATTGAGTTTTTCCTTTCCAGTCACCTTTCTCACTCACTATGTATTAATAGACCTCTCTGCATTGAATCATATCTGTTATTAACCTCTGTCTCTCTTCCACAGCATGTCTTTTGTCCTGTCTTCCTTCTCTCACCCCAACCGGTCGCAGCAGATGGCCCCGCCCCTCCCTGAGCCTGGTTCTGCCAGAGGTTTCTTCCTGTTAAAAGGGAGTTTTTCCTTCCCACTGTCGCCAAAGTGCTTGCTCATAGGGGGTCATATGATTGTTGGGTTTTTCTCTGTATCTATGGAGCGCCTTGAGGCGACTTTTGTTGTGATTTGGCGCTATATAAATAAAATTGAATTGAATTGAATTGAATTGATAGTTGGAACTATTATCTGACTGTCTGGGGAATGGAGTCATTTGTTACATGTGAAAAATATGTTTCAACTGGATTTTAATTACTATGTGTTAATCAGAAGTAAGCCAAATATAAACTAAAAAGTAAATCAATAGTATACTTGTAAGTTTAGTATTGTGTTAGAGTAGAGTATATTTTAAGTATACTCTTATAGACTGGAAAGGACATTATGCTAGTACAGTTATAGTGAACAAAAAGTACATCTAAAAGTTAATTTCAAGTATACTTCTATATACTAAAACGGGGGCCAATGTAGTCCCAAGAAGCATTTGTAGTATACTTACTAGGTAAAGTATACGTAGACTGATTTCCTTTCTATATGTTACATTTAGAGTAATGTTTAAAAGTTACTGCATTTAGCAGGGTGTAGCTTTTTATCTTCTTATTCTTTTTTATACTGGAACTTCATTTTATTTTTTATAAGGTGGTACTTTTAAGACACCTCTGCTTAACTCCAGTGAACTAACCAGAAATCCCGGAATATGCTCTGGTGGTCATTTTACACAAGTTCAGGTGTCACATCCATGAAACCTACACCACTAACCAGCATCAGTCCTACAACTTCACTCTCACATTTAATAAATTCTGGGACAAGCAGAAACTGTATTTTTAGCGGTGCATTTTGTGGCAGGACAGACTGCTATTAAATGCTCTCCTATAGAAATAATTCCCTTGTAGCACCACTTCGTCTCGGTTCAGAAGAGATGTCCTGGATATACATGATAATGTAACACGGGTGTTTTTGTTTGTTCATGTTTAGCGCGTTGGGTTGTGTTTTTAAAGCGAATGTTACGTTTTTAAAGCGTTTTATGCGACAGGTGTGTGTAGCACTTGTTACACATCTCAATGGGAGAGCCATAGTCGACACCACACCTTTACCTGACGTACAACGTGACGTATGGCGCACACTTTCAAAACAACAATGGCAGATAGAAGATATTGATCGAGGCGGTTAATGCTCCTTTCGCTGGTTGCCAACCACCATTAAATAACAACAAGAAGAAAATATTGATCTGCTTTTCTTAGTTGTGCGTGTTTAAGACGCGATTCAGACTCAAACAAAGCTGCAAAGCAGGAGAACAACATGGCCATCAACTATTCTGTGCCACAGTCCCAGTTTGCTGCAGCACATAGAGATGATGAGATGGTGGAAGAACAACAGAGACAATTTACGGACCGTTAAGATGTGCAACTTAGAAGCAGTCAGAGGTAACTGGATGGAGTTCAATCAGGTCAAATGCACAGTTGGTTGGATTATATCTGAAGATCGTATGCTATTCGTGCTAACTCTGCTAGACTCCAAATTTCTCATCCAATTAATGCGGGAGTATCTCAAAGTAAATGAAACATCTAAACTTAACACTTTTTCCCTAAGACTGACTGACATGGGAAACATTGAAGTTGAATTGGAATCAGGGAATCAGTCTGAAGGTAAGTGTTTTTTCACTTATTCGAGAGAAGTCAGAAATGTGTTCTCATTACTGTTTGGTTTGATTTTTCAGCTACCGTGCCAGGTTATTTTCCAATCAAATGCTAAGACAAAATGTCAATAGATGATAGAAACATGGATGCTTGCAACAGGTAAATCGGCAAACTAACGAGGTTACGCCCATTTACCATGCTTAAAGGTAGTAAATGGTCGGTGTTTTCAGGTGTACTTGTACTACCTGTACAGTGCGGGGTGCTGACTAAGTCAGGCTAAACTCATTCAAGCGTCGAGCTCAAATATTTTTTCATTTTTGTGGACTGCTCACTTGTCTTTACTGTGCTTTTTGTCGGCACACATTTTGTGTTCATTGAAGCCTTTTGTGAATCATTTTGATCATGTCAAAACTGGGAATTGGTCCCTATTGACAATACTCTTATTTTGTTTCGGGTTGGTTTTTTTTGCATTGCATATGTCTTTTGGATAGGTAATTTGTCATTGAAGTTTTTGCAACTATGTTTATTTGTAAATTTTGTGGCTTCCGTGCACGGAAATTTATATTGTTCAGTTTGCATGTTAAAAGCCACAAACATGTAGCTAACTATAGGTTTTCCTGTGGAACTGAGAACTGCCCTGCCACTTTCAGAACATTTCCTGCCTTTCGTTCACATATGCATAGGAATCACAGAACCAGAAGGGAGGCCACTGAGGAGGAGTCCTGTAAGTTCACTGGTGACCTCAGCTGTCAAGTTCCTGGATGTGGGTATGCTGCACAAAACTTCACAACTCTTTGTGCCCATCTCAGATTTCACATCAAAGATGGGAAAAAAGTATTATGTCCATTTGAAGGTTGCTCTAAATACTTCAGTGTCCGAACATCATTTTCCAGCCATATTTCTCGAAAACATAAGCAAACAGTTCAGCAGTCAAGGCAACAAGAAATTGGTGAAATTGCCATAATACAAGGACAGGACACAGTTAATCTATTAGAAGACAGGGATTCACAACACAATACTACTGATGAAGATTGATTTCTAGATCGATTGGCTTTATTTTATTTAAAAATGCAGGCTAAAATGCTCTTGCCAACCAGCACTATACAGTGCATCATAGAGGAATTTCAGGATCTTCACAGCTGTGCAATGCACGATGTTGTGGCAAAACTGTCTGACAAACTGTCTGCATTTAATATTCCACAGGCAGAAGTGGATAACATCATTCAAGAACTTTCACAGAATGATCTCTTAACACTGTACAATAAAGGTGTGTTGAGATCTGACAAAACAAGGAAGACATTTTTCAAAGAAAATTTCAGTTATGTGGAACCCACTCAATTTTTTTTAGGATCTGACAGTACAGGCAAACAGCGTTATTTTCAGTATGTGCCAATTAAAGAAACACTGAAGTCTCTCTTGAGACAACCCACAATACGGGAACAGTACAAACAGTCAAAACTACGCCGATCACCAGACATGGTTTTAGAGGATGTCTCAGATGGTCAAAATGTCAAGGATAATGCACTTTTACAGCACTATCCATCATCTCTTTCACTCATTCTCTACCAAGATGCATTTGAAGTGGTTAATCCATTAGGGTCTGGCAAAAAGAAACATAAAATCCTGGCAGTGTACATGACTCTAGGTGAGATCTTGCCACACAACCGGTCCTCTGTTGATGCAATGCAACTTGTTCTGCTTTGCAGGAACACTGACTTCAAAACTTTTGGCCATAACAAAGTTTTTTCCAGTCTTATTGCAGACCTTAAAGATATGGAAGAGACAGGTGTTCTGGTAGAGGATGGAACCATAATGAAGGCAGCTTTGATAGCCATCTTAGGAGACAATCTGGGCTCCCACTGCATAGGTGGTTTCACTGAGAATTTCAGCTGCAGCAAACATTTTTGCAGATACTGCTTAATTGACAGGGAAAGCTTTATCAATGATCCACTATCACTTGGACAAAAAAGAACAGCTGATAACTATAAAGACAGTGTTGAGGTCCTCTCTACAAGTGACCACTCGGTTGTGAATGGCATTAAATTTGACTCTGTGTTTAATTCACTGAAGTATTTCCATGTGTGCTCTGGGTTACCTCCATGTTTGGGCCATGATTTATTTGAAGGAGTGGTTTCCAGTGACTTGTCGCTATATATTGATACCCTTGTGCAAGTGGAAGGGCATTTCACATACAACCAGTTAAACAGAGCAATTGTACAGTTCAAACACGTAGGAAGTGGCAGCACAGAACTGGTGTCTTCTACGACTTCTGCATCTGTACATTGGTGAAAAGATAAAACATCCTGTGGATAGTGAGGTTTGGCAGTTATGCCTTAAACTTAGAGACATTGTTGATATTGTATGTGCCCCCAAAATAAGTCACAATGACATTGCCTACCTAAAGATACTGATAGAGGACTATATACATCTGAGACACAGTAGGTTTCCTGACAAAGCTTTAAAAGCTAAACATCACTATTTGTTACATTGTGCAGAGCTTATCCTTCACTTTGGACCACTCATTCGTTTGTGGACCCTTAGGTTTGAGAGCAAGCACTCGTATTTCAAAGCATGTACAAGAACAGTGCACAACTTCGTCAACTTATGCAAGACTCTGACAGAAGGAGAAGCAAGTGATTACAATCATCATCTTTACAACGCTGTCATTCAAGAAGCTGTGGCAAAAGCCGGCTGCACTAATCAGACCACTTTGGATGTGTCAGCAGTTGTCCACAAAGGTACCAAGTATGTGAAAGGCTATGTTTCCATTGTAGATGACACTGATGATGGCTTGGTTTTTTGGGAAGATAGCTGTTATACTTGTTAACGATTCTGGATTGTACTTTGTGCTCGAGTTGCATCACTCAGTACTTCTCATTGACCTTGGACTTCACTGCTTGCGTTGCCCTACAGAAAGAAGTGTGTGTGTAAATGCTGACAGTCTGATGGATTATTACCCACTACCACTTTATAACATGGCAGGCCTTTTTTTTGTCTCCCTACACCATTCAGTTTCCTCTTAATTCTTTTTCAGGGATGGAAATTGAAGAGGAACTCACAAGGCTCCTGCCGGCACTAGACAGAGAGAAAATAATCTGCATTGTAGAACATCTGACGGACGTTATTGGTGTACAACAAAAAAGTGATCTTTTGTTTGTGGAGGCAGAAGATCTCAAACCCTTTCTCACACCAATTCAAATACTACTTCTTGCATTTAAAGGAGGTTTGTGTAGGTTCTGTATAAATCATAGACTTGAGTCTATGATTTGAAGGTCACTCATAGACTCGTATGTCACTGATTAGCTTGATTAGCTTTTTTTTTTTCTCTTCACCATACTACACATGTACTTTGACAGTATAATATTGAAGAGCGTTTTGGGGCTCACATTGTCCGGTAGATAATTAACACGGAAAACATAAACAAAAGTAGACACTAAATCTAACACCATTGACCTTTCATTGGTAGTGGTACAACTAAGGGTTTGAAATTGTGACATACTGTAAAATATATTGACTCAAGGTCTTTTCAATGCAAGACCTTGAGTTTGTAGTTCTTTTGCAGTCCTGGGATTGCTTCTTTTCATCTTCAGACAAGGTCCCCAAAACTGCCTTGCCGTTACTACTCAATCCTAATTGAAGGGTTCATCTTTTAGTGAGGACATATTTGTTGACATAGTAGCTTTTTAAGGTAGCTTTTCCAATGATCTTTATTTATTTATTTTTTTAGATGGCAACAGACCAGAGAACCTGAATGACACCATTACTCTGGAGCCTTGCCCTGCTGCATCAGCTGAAACATCAAGCCATCCACCTCACCCCTCCTCCTCCACATCCACCACTATGTACAATCATTACTCCAGCTCTTGGGTCTCACACTTACAGATTCCTTGGGAAAGATTTCCACTCCGACTGTCGCATGCAATCACAAGAGGAGACAGAGCTCATCCAGAGGACAGGAGAAGTATGGTCAGAATTGTTGTGGAGGCCATGCAAGTTCACTGCAGAAACCCTAAACGTGCATCATGTGAAGAAGTTGCTAAAATCATTGTAAACAGATACCCTCAAACATCTGCAGATCTTACTGAAAAGGGAGAAAGATTGGGTTGTGGACATTATTCACTACTAAGAAGCATCAAATCGTCTTCGTCAAACAAAGAGAACCAGGAATGAGGAAGACTGCAGTCCCAACAGTAGTGCAACCCCACCTAAAAAAGTTAGATGCCTTGTTGATAGCTGACCCACACTGATCACAGAGATGCTTTTTGACCCCACTGTGAAAGAGTTCATGTCGTTTTAAGTCACCTGACGTGGGGAAGCTTCTCCCACATTCTTTGCAGTATTTCAGTTTGTCGCCAGTGTGTTTACGTTGATGTATTTTTAGGCCGGCTTGCTGACTGAAAGTCTAAAATACTTAGTCATTTGTTTAATTGTAATTTAGCATTATATAACTGACATATAAAACTATCAATTGTAATTTTAAATGGTTTAAAAGCATGTAGAAGAGCATATTTAGGCAAGTACATTTCTCCTTTTGTTATCAAGAAACACAGACAAAAAGGAAAAAAAAACTGAATCATTGGTCATTGGTCGCCACCAATGCCAAAACAAAATCTACGCCCACTGTCTCTTCCATTGCCGTTTCACTCCAAACGTAACAAATGTCCAACTCAGACACTGTTCTCAATTTGCATTCACACACAGTGAAGTTGCAGCTTGTTGGAAACGCATCTCCATCCATCCAGTCATGATGATGGTGTTTTCTCCTTGCTGATGCCTTTTGCACATACTGCTGTTGCTGCTGGACCCCTCGCTGCTCAGGATACTGCTGTTGTCTCTTGACCTGCCATGTTGTTGCTTTTGGATCTGCATTTCGCGACAGTCAAGTGGAGGGTGCGTCTGTCCTCTCAGTAAGTGAGTGAGACAGTAGACAGTGGTGAGGAGGGCTGTGCGAAAGCAAAAACACATAAATATGCCTGACACCCGTAAACGAAGCAGCATCTGGCTGCAGTTTAAAGACTTTTTTGTCTGTCTTGGTCTTGGTCTCGTCTCGACTTCGTCTCATCTTGGTCTCGGTCTTGGTCTCGTCTCGACTTCGTCTCGACTTGTTCTTAGTCTTGTCTTGGTCTCGATACCCTCTGGTCTTGGTCTTGGTTTAGGCGGTCTTGACTGCAAGTCTAGTTGCACCAGTGGTGCCATGAGCAGTATCTATCTGCTGCTCATCAGCTGCTATGCCGTGGTTATTGTCACAATGTGGTGTATTTGGATCACTCAATCCTAAGTGGATATGGATATGATCCAGGATTGGATGTTTTGTATAAAATTTGAAAGGAACAATTGTTCCTTTCCCCTTTGCTGTGTACTCTGCTGATGCTGTTTTCAAAACCTACCACACTCATGTACAGTATCAGTGTCACACTGAGATATTTCAAAGATAATAATAATACATTTTATTTGAAAGCGCCTTTCAAAACACTCAAGGTCACTGTACACATTAGAAGAAAAAGCAACATAAAAGCAAGCAGTTCACACAATGGTAAAAGCATAAGACATAAACTAATAAAAGAGCAGAGTGGAGAGGTTATGTGGGATAAGCTATTTTGAACAAGTGAGTTTTGAGTTGGGACTTAAAGAGAGAGAAGGAAGAGATGTTTCTTAAATCAGGAGGTCGGGAATTCCAGAGTCGTGGAGCAGAGCAGCTGAAAGCCCTGCTCCCCATGGTTTGGGCCAAGAAACACAAGAGGCTTGTCCCCTCTGTCCTCCTCTGAAGGTGGATGGCAAGATGGCGCCGGTGTGTGTGGCTGCTCGTCTGTCACTGCCAAGTTTGTTCCTGTTTATGTTATTTCTAATTTGTGTCATCCATGAAACAAAGTCTCTGCTGAAGTATGATCGCCAGACACTATTGGACCTCAAACCTGTGGTCCAAAATATTGTGTCCTTTGGAGCTGGTGGGCAGCAACCCCTGCCCCCATTTGTATCGGAAACCCCGGGTTACCTGTACTGGGTTCCCACGCTACCTTCCCGGCGAAAGCGTCATGGTCGCCGGGGTAAACGAAGCGGTTGCCTGGTGAAGCTAAAGGTTTACCTAAAGAATTATTCTGCTGTTTTCCGACCAGTGCATGGATTCATGCCAAGGCTGTTTGCGTCTCGGCGTTTTCTGGATCCTGTTGATGCCTCTTTGGTGCCTGTTGTCGGCTTTGATGATGATGCTCCTCGGCCTCGCTGCCCATGCCCTCCCAGGCTAAACCTCCGCTGTCAACATCATCGGAACCTGAGATCGCTGCGGCGGGTTTCTGGACCTCCTGAACCCCGAGCGCCAACTCCAGCTCCCGCTAGGATTGGCCTGGTGAACGCCAGATCACTTTTAAACAAAACTTTTATTCTTCGGGACTTCTTCAGTTCCCGTGATCTGGATTTTCTGTGTGTGACTGAGACGTGGCTGAGTGTTGGTGAGTCCAGTGTTCTATCTGAACTTTTACTTGTGGATTGTTGCTATTTTAACTCGCCACGGACGTCAGGCAGAGGTGGAGGCACAGTGACTGTTTACAAAAAGGATTTTAAATGTAAGCAGTGTTTTCTACAGCCTTCATTCTCCAGCTTTGAACTTACCTCGTTTGAGGTGAGTCGTACAAATCCGATTTTCTGCGCTGTCATCTATCGCCCCCCGAAATACAATAAGAACTTTATAAACGACTTTTCTGATTTTTTAGCTGGGATTATGCCCAACTATGATAGTGTTCTTATTGTTGGAGATTTTAATATACATGTATGTTGTCCTGATAAGCCACTGGTAAAGGACTTTTTAAGCCTTATTGACTCTTTTAGCCTGGTACAGTCCGTACGTGGCCCTACACATGAGCACGGACACACACTGGACCTTGTTCTGTCATATGGTCTGCCTGTCACTGACTTGGAGATTTGTGACTGTGCACTCTCAGATCATATGCCTGTGTTATTCAACGTTGGTTTGACATATACCGCAGTTAAATCTGGCGCTGCTACTCGGTGCTGTCGGGTTATTAACCCCGCCACTGCTGCGCAGTTTTCTGCTGCTTTTAATCAGCTCGGCGGCCCTTCTGACTTTGTTTCCTCTGATACAGAACAGCTAAATTCCTGGTTTTATTCTTGCTGTCAAAAAATCATGGACTCTGTGGCTCCTTTAAAAATCAGGCAGCCTAAGGCTAAACCTGAGCCTTGGTTTAATGAGAGCAGTCGTGCTGTTAAGAGGGAATGTCGTCGAGCAGAACGGAGATGGAAAAAGGATAAACTGCATGTATCATTTCAAATTCTAAAAGACTGCTGGCATCGTTACCAGAACACTGTTAAAGAGGCAAAAAGGGAATATTTTGCAAATATTATTTCTTCCAACTGTCATAACCCACATGTGTTGTTTAGGACCATTGACACTGTTCTTAATACTCCATTGAATGTCTGTTTGGAAGTTTCTCCTGAGATCTGCAATGATTTTCTGAACTTTTTTATTGAAAAGTTTGTCACCACCAGGGCTCTTATCACAGCTCCTGACTCTGACCCCTCTGTCTCTGTCCCTTGCGCTGCTGTTTTCACTCAGTTTGAGCTTGTGACCCTCTCCACTTTAGAGGATGTGGTTCGCCATATTAACCCCACAGGTTCCCCACGGGATCCTGTCCCTCCACAATTCTTTAAAGAATTTTTTTCTAGTATACAACAGTATGTCCTCGACATTATTAACAGCAGTCTGTCTTCTGGTATGGTTCCTGCAAATTTCAAACATGCAGTAGTACAGCCACTGCTTAAGAAACCTGGCCTTGATCACACAGTTTTAGCGAACTATAGGCCTATTTCCAAGCTGCCTTTAGTCTCCAAGGTTTTAGAGAAAATTGTTTTTAGTCAACTGAAAGATTTTCTAGATGAAAATGGAATCTTTGAGGTTTTTCAATCAGGTTTTAAAACCCTTCACAGCACAGAATCTGCATTATTAAGGGTTTTTAATGACATCCTTCTGGCATGTGATTCTGGTAACCATGTTGTTCTTGTCTTGCTTGACCTAACTGCTGCCTTTGACACCGTAGACCACAATATTCTAATTTCTCGATTACATGATGTAGTGGGTATTGGTGGCACTGCACTTAATTGGTTTAGGTCTTATCTGTCAGATAGAACTTTCTCTGTCAGCCTTCTCGGTTACGAATCGTCTTCTGCTCCTCTGTCATGCGGCGTCCCACAGGGCTCAATTTTAGGGCCACTGCTCTTTTCACTGTATCTACTGCCTCTGGGTTCTATCCTTAGAAGGCATGGGATCTCATTTCATTGTTATGCCGATGACTGCCAAATTTATTTGCCACTAAAACACAAGGATGGCATCTCCATAAAACCTCTCTTGACATGTCTAGATGACATTAAAGCTTGGTTGGCTCTAAACTTTTTAAATTTTAATGAAAAGAAAACAGAAGTGTTGGTGTTTGGACCCAGTGGTCCCTGTGAGTCCTCCTCTGTTGTTTGAGGATCCCTGGAAGTCTATTTTAAATCTGTTGTTACTGACCTTGGTTTTAAGTTGGACAGTGATTTTAAATTGGACAACCAAATCAGAGCAGTGGTGAAGTCCAGTTTTTATCATTTAAGGCGACTGGCAAGAGGAAAATCTTTTCTTTCGAGGCAGCACCTTGAAACAGTGATCCATGCTTTTATTTCTTCCCACCTGGACTACTGTAACTCACTTTATGTGGGGGTCAGTCAGTCATTGCTCTCACGTCTGCAGCTGGTTCAAAATGCAGCTGCACGACTCCTAACAGGAACTCGAAAAAGAGAGCATATAACCCCTGTGCTAGCCTCCCTGCACTGGCTGCCTGTGTCTTTTAGAGTTAATTTTAAAATTCTTATGTTTGTTTTTAAATGCCTTCACAGTCTTGCTCCGCCTTACCTCTCTGAGCTTCTTCATCCCCACATACCCTGTCGGTCTCTCAGGTCAGCTGACCAGCTGCTCCTGGAGGTACCGAGATCCAGGAGGAAGCTCAGAGGGGACAGGGCCTTCTCTATTGTGGCTCCAAAATTATGGAATAATTTGCCCATGCACGTTAGAGAGGCCCCTTCACTGTCCAGTTTTAAATCACGTCTTAAAACCCACTTTTATTCTTTGGCTTTTAACCTCAGTGAGACTTAGTTTTCTCTTTTAATTGAAGTAGTTATTTAATTAATGATTTCACTATTCTTTTATTTGTTTTTTATTTATATCTCATGTAATTTTATTTTATAGTTCCAATGTACAGCACTTTGTGTCCGCTGTGGTTGTTTTAAAGTGCTTTATAAATAAAGTTGATGATGATGATGATGATGGTGGCAAGACGGGGGGAGGGGACGGAGAGTGAAAGGGAAGAAGTAGATCTGAGACAACCAGATGGGGCGGTGATCTTAACCAGATCAGAGAGATATGGAGGGGAGAGATGATGAATAGCCTTAAATGTGTGCAAGAGTATTTTGAAATTGATGCGATATTTGACCGGGAGCCAGTGAAGCTGCTGCAGGACAGGAGTGATGTGGTGGATAGAAGGGGTCCTGGTGATGATACAGGCAGCAGAGTTCTGGACGCGTTGGAGCTTGTGGATGGATTTTTGAGTATAAAAAGAACCTGAATAAATACAAATAAAGGGAAAGAGCTGTCCAAACCTCTGTCTCTGACCATCTGTGTTAACACTTGAAATGGGAAACATGTAAATGTAACAAACATGTTAAAACATAAGAAATCAGGAAGGGGCAAAAAAAGCATTTTGCTAAAAAAAGATTTAGAGCAGAAGTTTTTAAAATGAAGATATATTGCATTTATTTACAATTAAAAACACACAGAGCAGAAAGTGTGTTACTGTTTTACATCCACAGACACACAAGAAAAGAAGCAGGCAACATGAGGTCAAGTTATGGCAATTTTATTTTTGTATGTCAGTACATGTATTCAGAATAGAGTTTTTAAAAAACAAACAAACGTCCCAAGTAAAGTTTGGGGGGATTTTTGTGAAAGAAAGGTTGAGAGAGGGGGAAGGAGGAAGATGCTGCTGGGTCAGTTCTTTCTCAGCAGTCTGCTCCAGAATCCCCTCCTGTCCTCGGCTTGCTTTTCTTTTGCCTTCAGCTCTTTTAAGGTTTTGTTGAGCTGCTCCTCGGCATCTTTAAATGTTTCTTTCAGCTGCTGTTTGGCCAGTTTCCCTTTGTGTTTGAGGAGCTCTTTAGCTTCCTTTTTGTGCTTTTGTATTTCTTTAAGTTCATCTTTGCAGCCTTTCTTGCTCACCGTCGTTTCTTTCTTGAATACCTTCAACTCAATTTTCTCTTCTGCAAGTTCCTCTTGCACTTTCATCAGTTCCTTCTTCATGTTTTGAGTGTAACTCTTTGTATCTTCCATTTCTTTCTTTGCTTCCTGTATTTTAATTTTCTCTTCCTCCAACACTTTTTGAGCTTCCAACAATTCTTTCTTCATATTTTCAATCTCATTTTCTGCCTCGTGTTTACATTTTTTCTCCTCTTCAAGTTGTTGCTTCACATGCAGTAATTCCTTCCTTAGTGTTTCAGCTTCAGCCATTACATTTGCAGCTTCTTGTGTTTCCAACTGCATTTTCCTTTTTTCCTCTTCAAAAGCTTCCTGCACCTCCTGTAATTCCTGCATCACATTTCCTGCCTCCTTCTTTGCAGTTTGATATTTATTTTTGGCTTCTTGTGCTGTGCTTTTCTCTTCCTCCAATGCTTTTTGAGCTTCCAACAGTTCTTTCTTCATGTTTTCATTCTCGTTTTCTGCCTGTTGTTTTCTCATCTTCTCTCCTTTAAGTTTGAGACCCACATGCAGTAATTCCTGCAATACTACTTCAGTTTCAAACTTTGAATTTTTAGCTTCTCCTCTTGATTTTTCTGCCTCTTCTTTTAATTTGACATTTTCAGCCTGTATCATTTGAAATTTCAAATGAATCAGCTGTACTGTATTGTGAGGTGAAGCACTCGCCGATCCTCTTCTCCATCTCCCTTCATTCATTTTGGCCTTTTAAACAAAGGAACCAACGTTTTGTAGAGGAGTGAAGTGAAGTTTTCGATGTTTCTTCGTCAACTGTCGTTTGTCCTGCACAGAGATGCTGCTGTAGATGTGTCTCTAGCTGTGTCTGGATACAATGAAACATGCTGTAACTAAGTGCTTGTGTTGCACAGTTCTACTGAACATTCCATTTCATGCATGCTCCGCCCACATGGTCAGGAATGTCAGGTGCTGCATCTCCAAATGCTGCTCCCGTTGCCTAGCAATAACAGCTGTTTACTTTTTGGGGTCTGGTTCGTTGTTTAATAAAGAAAACATGTCCAAGTATTGGGTGCTGAGGCTCAGCGCATATTCTAGCCTGCTGTGTGGGTGGGCAGCTAGAAATCACTGGTGGGCAACATGAGTGAGGAGAAAACTGGAGCAGCCAAGCAGGGAGCTGCAGGTTGCTGGTTTGAGTCTCTGTTCAGATGCTGGTGTCTCCTCTCTCTGAGATGTCTGCAAACAGTCCCAGATAAAACAATAAGGATAATAAACAAACACGTGACTAAAATAACAATTATGACTCTGATGTGTTTCATGTGTAGCAGGATGGCCTCTATACAGCAGTCGCTGCAAGCATCCACATCGCCACACTTACGTTTCTTTAAGCAGGCGTGCTGGGCTCCTCCTAAGGAAAGTTTGAAACTTCATTTCCTTCATGCTGGTGAACTTTTTACCAAATATTTTCATCAAAGCTTCTCCATCACTGACAGGGATTGTTTGGATCTTCACACTCATCTCCACCAACCCTAAAAAATGAGTCTCACTTTGCTCATATAATGCCAGGAGTGTCTCCATATTCCACAAAAGTCTATGCAAACATGTAACAGTATCCCATATTCATAGAAATATTATTGATATTATAACAAAAGCTGTCACCAACACAATTGTCCCAAGTGCTTTTTTAAACAGGATTTTCAACCAGAGGATTTCCCTATAGCTTAACTTTTTTTTCAATATTTTGTACACAACAACAGAATCATTTCAGAAAAACTCAAAATGACTGGTGTCAATATTATTTGCCCCACAAAAAAGGTCAAATATAAAAAAATATTGCAAATATTGCACAGTGAAAAGGCACTACAGCTCAGTTGTTCCCACTCGCCTTTGTCCTCCTGTCTCCCCTCCCTCTCCCCTCCAACGAGGAGTTAAACAGTTTGATGGCGTGTGGGACAAAGGAGTTTTTAAGCCTGTTGGTTCTTGACTTTGAGAGAAGCAACCTGTCGCTGAATAGGCTCCTCTGATTATTTACGAGCACGTGCAGAGGATGCCCAGCATTTTCCATAATGTCCATCAGTTTCTTTAATGTCCTTTTCTCTGCCACTGTCACCAAAGTGTCCAGCTTCATGCCGACCACAGAGCCAGCCTTCCTGATTGGTTTTTCCAGCCTGGATGAGTCCTTTGCTGTGCTGCTCCCCCAGCACACCACAGCATAGAACAGTACTCCTGCAACCACCGACTGATAAAACATCCTCAGGAGCTTCCTGCAGATGTTGAAGGACCTCAGCCTTCTGAGGAAGTACAGTCTGCTTTGGCCTTTTATGTACAGGTGCTGCGTGTTGCATGACCAAACAAAACTTTCAGTGCACTGTGAAAGTAAACAAACAAACAGACAGGAAGGCCTAGTTAGGACATATCTAAGCATGCTCTTCATCTTGGAAGGGTAATTCAAACCAAAACTAATTGGCAGGTTCAACTTGGTAACAAAAGAAAATGCCTCAGCCAGATAAATCCCCAAAACATTCATCCATCAGCCACACACACCACATAACACTGCTGTTCTATTAGATAATGAGTTTCTTCCCATGTAAGCAGGTGTGTGTCATGGTAAAACCTCCCCCACACATCAGAACCCAGAATCTATTAGTGCCACCCATTTTAAACCCTCTCTACAGCATTCTGTTTACACCTGCTATCATTCAATCATCTTTCCTAACATAATACTAGTCCACTAGTTTACATATCACCTCTCATCCCACTAAGTGAACTGGACAAGATGATAAAACAGAAAGGCATGCTTAAGATGTTATCTGGTCTTCATTGCATGTGTATATGTCTTAATAGGATTAATGCATTTTCTGTTTGTGTGTGTGATTTTTGTGTGCCTCTCCTCCTTGCAGTGTTTCAGACACTTTTCAATTCTCCACTCAAAGGCAGTCGCTTTTCCTCCCCAGGTTCCTTAGCCCAATTTGATCTCCCACACTAAACAACAGCGTTCTTCCATGTCTCCTCCCCCTCCTTCCACTGAAGTCTCGTCTCCCCCCTTGCAGCAGTCCATTGCATCTCCATCCATCCAGTCATGATGATGGTGTTTTCTCCTTGCTGATGCCTTTTGCACATACTGCTGTTGCTGCTGGACCCCTCGCTGCTCAGGATACTGCTGTTGTCTCTTGACCTGCCATGTTGTTGCTTTTGGATCTGCATTTCGCGACAGTCAAGTGGAGGGTGCGTCTGTCCTCTCAGTAAGTGAGTGAGACAGTAGACAGTGGTGAGGAGGGCTGTGCGAAAGCAAAAACACATAAATATGCCTGACACCCGTAAACGAAGCAGCATCTGGCTGCAGTTTAAAGACTTTTTTGTCTGTCTCGGTCTTGGTCTTTGTCTCGACTTCGTCTCATCTTGCTCTTGGTCTCGTCTCGACTTCATCTCATCTTGGTCTCGGTCTCGTCTCGACTTCGTCTCGACTTCGTCTCGACTTGTTCTTAGTCTTGTCTTGGTCTCGATACCCTCTGGTCTTGGTCTTGGTTTAGACGGTCTTGACTGCAAGTCTAGTTGCACCAGTGGTGCCATGAGCAGTATCTATCTGCTGCTCATCAGCTGCTATGCCGTGGTTATTGTCACAATGTGGTGTATTTGGATCACTCAATCCTAAGTGGATATGGATATGATCCAGGATTGGATGTTTTGTATAAAATTTGAAAGGAACAATTGTTCCTTTCCCCTTTGCTGTGTACTCTGCTGATGCTGTTTTCAAAACCTACCACACTCATGTACAGTATCAGTGTCACACTGAGATATTTCAAAGATAATAATAATACATTTTATTTAAGAGCCTTTCAAAACACTCAAGGTCACTGTACACATTAGAATAAAAAGCAACATAAAAGCAAGCAGTTCACACAATGGTAAAAGCATAAGACATAAACTAATAAAAGAGCAGAGTGGAGAGGTTATGTGGGATAAGCTATTTTTGTCACGCCGAGTGGGAAGAGCCGTGTGAAAAAAGGAAAAAGAGGATCCAAGCGCAGGCAGTCGTGAAGGTGTGAAGGTGATTTATTGACACAAAATATAGAGAGGTAAATGACAAAACGGAGAACTAAACTATACTGGGACAACTAAACTACAGAGCATGAACAAGAACACGAACCTGAACATAAAGCAAGGTGGACGACGGTACAAGATGGTGACAGCAGGGAACACACGGAAGAAACATGGTGGATACACAGACGGACCAGCAACTACAATGACAGAGGACACGACTTAAATACACACAGAAACACAGGGGAATTACACACAGGTGGTGGACACAGCTGGGAATAATCAACAAGACGAGACAGAGGTAAAACTGAACACACTCACATGAGACGCAGACCTTCACAATAAAACAGGAACGAGAAACCATCACACTAAGACGCAGACTCGACATAGAGAGACAGACAGAAAATGACACATGAAACTAAACCCACACAAAACATGAGAACACAAATCTTAAACCCAAATAAACAGAAACATGGAACTCTAATAATAATAATAATAATAATCATCATCGCACCCAAAACCACAACAATCATTCAAAAAATAAACTAACAATCAAAACTCAAAATACTGGTTCGAAACTGACCCAGAACCGTGACAGTACCCCCCTCCAAGGGCTGGCTCCCGACAGCCCTAAACAAAAACAATGCAACAAAACAGAGCACCAGACTAGGGCGGGCGGAGGGGGTCAAGGAAGGAGGGTCCGAAACAAAAAACAAGGAGCACAAGAGTCCAAATACAGAAGAAAACAGTTCAAGAACACAGGAAAATAGATCAAAAACAAAACCAAACTAGAGCTCAACAAGAGTCCAAGAAAAGTTCAGGGGGCCGACCGTGCACACAGCAACGGCGGCGACGGGCAAACATTTCCGGAGGCCGACCGTGCACACGGCAACGGCGGCGACGGGCAAACAGTTCTGGAGGCCGACAGTGCACACGGCAACGGCGGCGACGGGCAAACAGTTCTGGAGGCCGACAGTGCACACGGCAACGGCGGCGACGGGCAAACAGTTCTGGAGGCCGGCCGCTTGGAAGGCAGTGACGGCCACTGAGCAGGTCCGGAGGTCGGCCGCGATGCCAGCGGCGGCGACGAACTCTTTCCGGAGGCCGTCCCCGAAGGCCATGATGCCAACTTAGAGGCCTGGAAAACGGCCGGCAGAGGCGAGGCGGAACAGGTCGAGCTGGCTCAGACGGCGGTGTGGCAACCGAAGGACCAGACTAGGCAGTACCAGACGAAGGCACGGAGGCAGGACCAGACGAAGGCACGGAAGCAGGACCAGACGAAGGCACGGAGGCAGGACCAGGCGTGGATGAAGGCACGGAAGCTGGACCAGGCGTGGATGAAGGCACGGAGGCTGGACCAGGCGTGGATGAAGGCACGGAGGCTGGACCAGGCGTGGATGAAGGCACGGAGGCTGGACCAGGCGTGGATGAAGGCACGGAGGCTGGACCAGGCGTGGATGAAGGCACGGAGGCTGGACCAGGCGTGGATGAAGGCACGGAGGCTGGACCAGGCGTGGATGAAGACACCGAGGCAGGACCAGGCGTGGATGAAGACACCGAGGCAGGACCAGATGAGGACGAAGGCGGAGCTGAAGCTGGACCAGACGAAGGCGGAGCTGAAGCTGGACCAGACGAGGACGAAGGCGGAGCTGAAGCTGGACCAGACGACAGCGGGACGGCTGCGGAACCTGACGGCAGCGGGACGGCTGCAGAACCTGACAGTGGTGATGCTGCAGGCGGTGATGATACAAGAGGTGGTGTGGATGCAGGAAACGGTGTAGAAGTCACAGGGGATGATTCAGCAGGTGATGGCTGAACAAACTTCCCCAGACCGTCAGCAGACGTGAGGATGTGCTTGCTGGGTCCTCCAGGACTCCCAGCAGATGAGGCGTGGTGCTGGGTGGGCTTGAAGCTGGACGGGCGACTCGGGCCCTCCAGCAGACGACACTTGGGGCTGGATGGGCGACTCGGGCCCTCCAGCAGACGACACTTGAGGCTGGACGGGTGACTCGGGCCCTCCAGCAGACGACACTTGAGGCTGGACGGGCGACTCGGGCCCTCCAGCAGACGACACTTGAGGCTGGACGGGCGACTCGGGCCCTCCAGCTGACGGCACTTGAGGCTGGCTGGGTTCTCCCGAACCCCCAGCTGACGACACTTGAGGCTGGCTGGGTTCTCCCGAACCCCCAGCTGACGACACTTGAGGCAGGATGGGCTCCTCAGGCCCTCCAGCTGACGAGGCAGGACGCTGGCTGGGTTCACCTGAACCCCCAGCTGACGACACTTGAGACTGGACGGGCTCCTCTGGCCCTCCAGTGGAAACAGACACTGAAGCAGCAGGTACGGAGACCTCTGCCAGTGTGGACACTGGCTGGGACTGAGCAGCACAGTGGCTAGACTCAGGCAGCAACAGTGGGATGCAGTCCTCAGAGGGCTGAAAGTGTTCCCCAATACACTCAGCAGAGGACGGAGGCGGACGGGTGAACTCACTTGAACTCTCAGGGGGTGCTGAGAGCTGAGACTGTTCCGGTGAGTTCTCCGGTGAGGCTTCTGGCGCTGGCGTCTTGACCTCTAGGGGTCCAGAGTTGGCTGGTGACTGACACCCAGCCTCTGGGGAGGCCCTTGAGGGAGCAACTGTCTCTGACATGGCCAGCTTAAGAGAACCAGCAGATATTGTGGTGAAGTGTGTTCCCTGCTTTGAATGAGACAGTGAGGATGGTGGCTGAGTAAATGAGCGGGCAGACAGCTGAACTGGTGGCGACAGAGCAATAGGCAGCGAAGCGGCTACAGACTGACCTACAGGTAGCGGAGACGATTGTAGTGGAGTCGTAATGAGAGGTGTAGTGGCTGACTGAACGGAGGGCAGCACGGCTGCTGACTGAACGGAGGGCAGCGCGGCTGCTGACTGAACGGAGGGCAGCGCGGCTGCTGACTGAACGGAGGGCAGCGCGGCTGCTGACTGAACGGAGGGCAGCGCGGCTGCTGACTGAACGGAGGGCAGCGCGGCTGCTGACTGAACTGAGGACAGCGCGGCTGCTGACTGAACTGAGGACAGCGCGGCTGCTGACTGAACTGAGGACAGCGCGGCTGCTGACTGAACTGAGGACAGCGGGCCTGCTGACTGAACTGAGGACAGCGGGCCTGCTGACTGAACTGTTAACTGAATTGCAGACCCAACGTTAAACTGTGGTGAAAGTGTGGATGGGAAAACATTATCAGGAAAAACTGTTTCGGTGAGGTTTACAACTTCCCCTGAATGAATCAGTGCAGGTGAAAAAGGGTCCCAAACATTACCATTCTCTAAATTCATAATACCAGGCTTGGAAACAGAATGGAAACAGTCATTAACACAGAGCGTGGGCTTAGGAGAAACAGTCTTTGAAGCAGTGGCCATGGGTGAGACGGAAAAATTATTGTTATCTTCAGAAGATACACAAAAAATAGCTCCAGAAAACACAGTCACAGAGTCTGATGCAGCAGAAAAAGTGTCCCTTTCACTCACCACAGCCGATTGTTTACATGTCCCGACATCCGGCTGTGGGGTGCCACGCCGACGGCACAAACGTCGCTTTTTTCTCGGAGACGGCTCCGACAGGCCGGGTAATCGCTCGTCCGGCGGTTCGGACGGCACGTCCTCCGTTGAAGCGAGCAGGCAAGCGGTAGCGGCGTGGGGGTGTAGGTGAAGCTCGTGGAGAACGAAATTCTGCACGAGCGGATGCAGAGAGTCCAATAGCCAGGGATAACTGGACATAAGGTGTTGTAGGTCGGCTTCCACAGAGTAAAGAGAGGCTTCTCCCTCATGCTCTAACCACTGGTAAATTAATTTAGAAGCAGAGTCGATAACGGCCTTCTGAAGCTCCCTGGGTGGGGTGACTGCCGCTGGATCCATAACTGGCTGGTCCGTACTGTCACGGCGAGTGGGAAGAGCCGTGTGAAAAAAGGAAAAAGAGGATCCAAGCGCAGGCAGTCGTGAAGGTGTGAAGGTGATTTATTGACACAAAATATAGAGAGGCAAATGACAAAACGGAGAACTAAACTATACTGGGACAACTAAACTACAGAGCATGAACAAGAACACGAACCTGAACATAAAGCAAGGTGGACGACGGTACAAGATGGTGACAGCAGGGAACACACGGAAGAAACATGGTGGATACACAGACGGACCAGCAACTACAATGACAGAGGACACGACTTAAATACATACAGAAACACATGGGAATTACACACAGGTGGTGGACACAGCTGGGAATAATCAACAAGACGAGACAGAGGTAAAACTGAACACACTCACATGAGACGCAGACCTTCACAATAAAACAGGAACGAGAAACCATCACACTAAGACGCAGACTCGACATAGAGAGACAGACAGAAAATGACACATGAAACTAAACCCACACAAAACATGAGAACACAAATCTTAAACCCAAATAAACAGAAACATGGAACTTTAATAATAATAATAATCATCATCATCATCGCACCCAAAACCACAACAATCATTCAAAAAATAAACTAACAATCAAAACTCAAAATACTGGTTCGAAACTGACCCAGAACCGTGACAATTTTGAACAAGTGAGTTTTGAGTTGGGACTTAAAGAGAGAGAAGGAAGAGATGTTTCTTAAATCAGGAGGTCGGGAATTCCAGAGTCGTGGAGCAGAGCAGCTGAAAGCCCTGCTCCCCATGGTGGCAAGACGGGGGGAGGGGACGGAGAGTGAAAGGGAAGAAGTAGATCTGAGACAACCAGATGGGGCGGTGATCTTAACCAGATCAGAGAGATATGGAGGGGAGAGATGATGAATAGCCTTAAATGTGTGCAAGAGTATTTTGAAATTGATGCGATATTTGACCGGGAGCCAGTGAAGCTGCTGCAGGACAGGAGTGATGTGGTGGATAGAAGGGGTCCTGGTGATGATACAGGCAGCAGAGTTCTGGACGCGTTGGAGCTTGTGGATGGATTTTTGAGTATAAAAAGAACCTGAATAAATACAAATAAAGGGAAAGAGCTGTCCTAACCTCTGTCTCTGACCATCTGTGTTAACACTTGAAATGGGAAACATGTAAATGTAACAAACATGTTAAAACATAAGAAATCAGGAAGGGGCAAAAAAAGCATTTTGCTAAAAAAAGATTTAGAGCAGAAGTTTTTAAAATGAAGATATATTGCATTTATTTACAATTAAAAACACACAGAGCAGAAAGTGTGTTACTGTTTTACATCCACAGACACACAAGAAAAGAAGCAGGCAACATGAGTTCAAATTATGGCAATTTTATTTTTGTATGTCAGTACATGTATTCAGAATAGAGGTTTTAAAAAACAAACAAACGTCCCAAGTAAAGTTTGGGGGGATTTTTGTGAAAGAAAGGTTGAGAGAGGGGGAAGGAGGAAGATGCTGCTGGGTCAGTTCTTTCTCAGCAGTCTGCTCCAGAATCCCCTCCTGTCCTCGGCTTGCTTTTCTTTTGCCTTCAGCTCTTTTAAGGTTTTGTTGAGCTGCTCCTCGGCATCTTTAAATGTTTCTTTCAGCTGCTGTTTGGCCAGTTTCCCTTTGTGTTTGAGGAGCTCTTTAGCTTCCTTTTTGTGCTTTTGTATTTCTTTAAGTTCATCTTTGCAGCCTTTCTTGCTCACCGTCGTTTCTTTCTTGAATACCTTCAACTCAATTTTCTCTTCTGCAAGTTCCTCTTGCACTTTCATCAGTTCCTTCTTCATGTTTTGAGTGTAACTCTTTGTATCTTCCATTTCTTTCTTTGCTTCCTGTATTTTAATTTTCTCTTCCTCCAACACTTTTTGAGCTTCCAACAATTCTTTCTTCATATTTTCAATCTCATTTTCTGCCTCGTGTTTACATTTTTTCTCCTCTTCAAGTTGTTGCTTCACATGCAGTAATTCCTTCCTTAGTGTTTCAGCTTCAGCCATTACATTTGCAGCTTCTTGTGTTTCCAACTGCATTTTCCTTTTTTCCTCTTCAAAAGCTTCCTGCACCTCCTGTAATTCCTGCATCACATTTCCTGCCTCCTTCTTTGCAGTTTGATATTCATTTTTGGCTTCTTGTGCTGTGCTTTTCTCTTCCTCCAATGCTTTTTGAGCTTCCAACAGTTCTTTCTTCATGTTTTCATTCTCGTTTTCTGCCTGTTGTTTTCTCATCTTCTCTCCTTTAAGTTTGAGACCCACATCCAGTAATTCCTGCAATACTACTTCAGTTTCAAACTTTGAATTTTTAGCTTCTCCTCTTGATTTTTCTGCCTCTTCTTTTAATTTGACATTTTCAGCTTGTATCATTTGAAATTTCAAATGAATCAGCTGTACTGTATTGTGAGGTGAAGCACTCGCCGATCCTCTTCTCGATCTCCCTTCATTCATTTTGGCCTTTTAAACAAAGGAACCAACGTTTTGTAGAGGAGTGAAGTGAATCAGCTGTACTGTACAGGGAGTGCAGAATTATTAGGCAAGTTGTATTTTTGAGCAATAATTTTATTAATGAACAACAACCATGTTCTCAATGAACCCAAAAAACTCATTAATATCAAAGCTGAATGTTTTTGGAAGTAGTTTTTATTTTTTTTTTTAGTTTTAGCTATTTTAGGGGGATATCTGTGTGTGCAGGTGACTATTACTGTGCATAATTATTAGGCAACTTAACAAAAAACAAATATATACCCATTTCAATTATTTATTTTTACCAGTGAAACCAATATAACATCTCCACATTCACAAGTATACATTTCTGACATTCAAAAACAAAACAAAAACAAATCAGCGAACAATATAGCCACCTTTCAGATCGTGCGCATGCGCCAACCAGCGTGCAGCCTGTTACAGTCGCTCCTGCTTTTTCTCTTAGTTTAGCTCTTTTTTCTTACGTATTCTTTTTTTTCTGACTTGTATTTTCATCCGTTTATTATCTTTTACTCAATCATGTGGATTGAGAGAATTTTTGTTCTTCTGGTGGCCGTGGAACTGTTACTTTTATCAAGGAACGGGACCGCGGCACATCTCCTACACTCACGGACTGTTTACTCCAGAGATCAGCTGATCGCCCTGATGCCGGCCGGCTCGCTGGCCAGGCCCGCAGAAGTACCAGCTGAAATTTGGAGGAAAACACATCGGGGATGCAGAGGTCAAGGACAGAAGAGAAGAAAGAAGGAGACGGTGAGACAGCGGAGGCTCGAAGCGAGGAGGAGGTATAAACCGTGTCTGCCGTCTATCGTAATGGGAAATGTGCGATCGTTGGCAAATAAAATCGACGAGCTCTCAGCACTGGTACGGAGTCAGAGGGAATACAGAGAGTGTAGCCTGATGTGTTTCACTGAATCATGGATGCACCAGGACATTCCCGATGAGAATGCTTCCGTGGAAGGCTTCCACACTGTTCGGGCGGACAGGGACAGCATCGCTAGCGGTAAGCGGAAAGGAGGTGGGCTTGCTGTTTTAGTTAACAACCGGTGGTGTAACCCTGCCAACATAACAATCAAAGAAAAGATTTGTTGCCCGGACATTGAACTGTGTGCTGTTGGACTCAGGCCGTATTATTTACCCAGGGAATTCTGTCACGTCGTCTTGGTGGCTGTTTATGTTCCTCCCTCTGCTAACCCCACAGCTGCATGTGACACTATCCACTCTGCCATAGCCCGGTTACAGACTCAGCACCCGAGTGCCTTTATTGTGATCTCGGGTGACTTCAACCATGTATCACTGGACAATACACTAACAACATTCAGACAATATGTGGACTGTCCCACCAGGGGAGAGAAAATTTTAGACTTACTGTATGCTAACGTCAAGGATGCATACAGCTCCTCCTCCCTCCCCCCACTTGGTAGGTCAGATCATAACCTGATTCACCTCACCCCCCGCTATGTGCCAATTGTGAGGAGGGAACCTGTGACCACCAGGACTATTAGGAGGTGGTCAGAGGAGGCCTTAGCGGAACTACAGGGCTGTTTCGAGGTGACCAACTGGGAAACACTCTGTGAGCCTCACGAAGAGGACATCAATGGGCTTACTGAGTGTATCACAGACTACATAACTTTCTGCACCGACTCCATTGTTCCAGCTCAGACTGTTCATTGTTACCCAAATAACAAGCCGTGGGTGACTAAGGACATCAAAGCCCTCCTCAACAACAAGAAGAGGGCTTTCAGAGGGGGCAATAAAGAGGAGGTGAGGAAGGTCCAGGTGTTACTAAAGGACAAGATCAGAGAGGCTAAGGACAATTACAGGAGGAAGCTGGAGTGGAAACTCCAGCAGAACAGCATGAGAGAGGTGTGGAGGGGCATGAAGACCATCACTGGATTCAGGCCAACCAACAGCAGGGGAGCTGAGGGAGGTGAGAATAGAGCTAACGAGTTGAATCTGTTTTTCAATAGATTCGACAGCACAGTGTCTGCTCCCACCCCCACAACCTCACCTGTAGTCAGCCTGGAACCCAGAGCCACACCACTGTGCCAGCCTCTCTCTTCACATGGCGCTGTTGCCTCCTGTGAGATTCCTGACACCCCTCCCCCACCCATCACCTTCACTCAATACCAGGTTGAGATGCAAATGAGGAGACTTCACTCAGGCAAGTCTGCTGGACCAGACGGAGTGAGTCCCCTCGTCCTCAAGACCTGTGCCCCCCAGCTGTGTGGAGTCTTTCATAAACTGTTTATGCTGAGTCTGAGTCTGCAGAGGGTCCCAGTGATGTGGAAGACATCATGCCTCGTCCCTGTACCAAAGACGCCACGTCCCAGTGGCCCCCAGGATTACAGGCCCGTGGCACTGACCTCCCACATCATGAAGACCCTGGAAAGGCTCATCCTGGACCAGCTGCGACCCATAGTAAGACCACACCTGGATCCCCTTCAGTTCGCTTATCAGCCTCATCTTGGAACTGAGGACGCCATCATCTACCTGCTCAATCGTGTCTACACCCATCTGGACCAGCCGGCGAGCACTGTGAGGGTCATGTTTTTTGACTTTTCTAGTGCTTTCAATACCATCAGGCCGACCATCCTGGGTGATAAGTTAGCAGCGATGCAGGTGGATGCTTCTCTGGTGTCCTGGATTGTTAATTACCTGACAGGAAGACCACAATATGTACGTCTCCCACAGTGTGTGTCTGACAAGGTGATCAGCAACACAGGGGCACCACAGGGGACTGTCCTCTCCCCCTTCCTCTTCACCCTCTACACCACAGACTTCAGCCACTGCACAGAGACCTCCATCTTCAGAAGTTTTCTGATGACTCTGCGGTGGTTGGATGCATCAGCAGGGATGATGAGACAGAGTACCGGGCTGTGGTCGACTCCTTTGTCACGTGGTGTGAGCAGAATCATCTGCAGCTCAACGTGGCAAAGACCAAGGAACTGATCGTGGACTTCAGGAAGACCAGGAAACACTTGACCCCTGTTTCAATCCAGGGGGTCAGTGTTGACATTGTGGAGGACTATAAATACCTTGGAGTACACATTGACAATAAACTGGACTGGGCTAAAAACACCACAGCACTTTACAGGAGTCAGAGTCGTCTCTATTTTTTGAGGCGACTGAGGTCCTTCAACATCTGCCAGAAAATGCTCAGGATTTTCTATGAGTCTGTTGTGGCCAGTGCGATCCTCTATGCTGTTGTATGCTGGGGGAGCAGGCTGAGGGTCGCAGATGCCAACAGACTTAATAAACTAATCCGTAAGGCCAGTAATGTTGTGGGGATGGAGCTGGACTCTCTCAAGGTGGTGTCGGAGAGGCGGATGCTGTCCAAGATAAAGACAATGTTGGATAACACCTCCCACCCACTCCATGACATGCTGGTCAGTCACAGGAGCACGTTCAGTGAGAGACTGAGATTACCGAAAAGCACCACTGAACGACACAGGAAATCTTTCCTGCCTGTGGCCATCTCCCTGTACAACGCATCCACTTAACACACTGGTTACTGCTACAACTACACGTTTCTTTTCCAGCTATTTATTTATGAGTGACTTATGTATGTATATATATATGTATATATTGTACTATTCTTAGTTAGCGTATTGTCTGTCTTGTCTTAATGTTGGTTTATAATGGAGCACTGTAACAAAAAATAATTTCCCCCAGGGATTAATAAAGTATTCTGATTCTGATTCTGATTTCTTTGCAAGGACACTCAAAAGCCTGCCATCCATGGATTCTGTCAGTGTTTTGATCTGTTCACCATCAACATTGCGTGCAGCAGCAACCACAGCCTCCCAGACACTGTTCAGAGAGGTGTACTGTTTTCCCTCCTTGTAAATCTCACATTTGATGATGGACCACAGGTTCTCAATGGGGTTCAGATCAGGTGAACAAGGAGGCCATGTCATTAGTTTTTCTTCTTTTATACCCTTTCTTGCCAGCCACGCTGTGGAGTACTTGGACGCGTGTGATGGAGCATTGTCCTGCATGAAAATCATGTTTTTCTTGAAGGATGCAGACTTCTTCCTGTACCACTGCTTGAAGAAGGTGTCTTCCAGAAACTGGCAGTAGGACTGGGAGTTGAGCTTGACTCCATCCTCAACCCGAAAAGGCCCCACAAGCTCATCTTTGATGATACCAGCCCAAACCAGTACTCCACCTCCACCTTGCTGGCGTCTGAGTCGGACTGGAGCTCTCTGCCCTTTACCAATCCAGCCACGGGCCCATCCATCTGGCCCATCAAGACTCACTCTCATTTCATCAGTCCATAAAACCTTAGAACAATCAGTCTTGAGATATTTCTTGGCCCAGTCTTGACGTTTCAGCTTGTGTGTCTTGTTCAGTGGTGGTCGTCTTTCAGCCTTTCTTACCTTGGCCATGTCTCTGAGTATTGCACACCTTGTGCTTTTGGGCACTCCAGTGATGTTGCAGCTCTGAAATATGGCCAAACTGGTGGCAAGTGGCATCTTGGCAGCTGCACGCTTGACTTTTCTCAGTTCATGGGCAGTTATTTTGCGCCTTGGTTTTTCCACACGCTTCTTGCGACCCTGTTGACTATTTTGAATGAAACGCTTGATTGTTCGATGATCACGCTTCAGAAGCTTTGCAATTTTGAGACTGCTGCATCCATCTGCAAGATATCTCACTATTTTTGACTTTTCTGAGCCCGTCAAGTCCTTCTTTTGACCCATTTTGCAAAGGAAAGGAAGTTGCCTAATAATTATGCACACCTGATATAGGGTGTTGATGTCATTAGACCACACCCCTTCTCATTACAGAGATGCACATCACCTAATATGCTTAATTGGTAGTAGGCTTTCGAGCCTATACAGCTTGGAGTAAGACAACATGCATGCAGAGGATGATGTGGACAAAATACTCATTTGCCTAATAATTCTGCACTCCCTGTATTGTGAGGTGAAGCACTCGCCGATCCTCTTCTCGATCTCCCTTGATTCATTTTGGCCTTTTAAACAAAGGAACCAACGTTTTGTAGAGGAGTGAAGTGAAGTTTTCGATGTTTCTTCGTCAACTGTCGTTTGTCCTGCACAGAGATGCTGCTGTAGATGTGTCTCTAGCTGTGTCTGGATACAATGAAACATGCTGTAACTAAGTGCTTGTGTTGCACAGTTCTACTGAACATTCCATTTCATGCATGCTCCGCCCACATGGTCAGGAATGTCAGGTGCTGCATCTCCAAATGCTGCTCCCGTTGCCTAGCAATAACAGCTGTTTACTTTTTGGGGTCTGGTTCATTGTTTAATAAAGAAAACATGTCCAAGTATTGGGTGCTGAGGCTCAGCGCATATTCTAGCCTGCTGTGTGGGTGGGCAGCTAGAAATCACTGGTGGGCAACATGAGTGAGGAGAAAACTGGAGCAGCCAAGCAGGGAGCTGCAGGTTGCTGGTTTGAGTCTCTGTTCAGATGCTGGTGTCTCCTCTCTCTGAGATGTCTGCAAACAGTCCCAGATAAAACAATAAGGATAATAAACAAACACGTGACTAAAATAACAATTATGACTCTGATGTGTTTCATGTGTAGCAGGATGGCCTCTATACAGCAGTCGCTGCAAGCATCCACATCGCCACACTTACGTTTCTTTAAGCAGGCGTGCTGGGCTCCTCCTAAGGAAAGTTTGAAACTTCATTTCCTTCATGCTGGTGAACTTTTTACCAAATATTTTCATCAAAGCTTCTCCATCACTGACAGGGATTGTTTGGATCTTCACACTCATCTCCACCAACCCTAAAAAATGAGTCTCACTTTGCTCATATAATGCCAGGAGTGTCTCCATATTCCACAAAAGTCTATGCAAACATGTAACAGTATCCCATATTCATAGAAATATTATTGATATTATAACAAAAGCTGTCACCAACACAATTGTCCCAAGTGCTTTTTTAAACAGGATTTTCAACCAGAGGATTTCCCTATAGCTTAACTTTTTTTTCAATATTTTGTACACAACAACAGAATCATTTCAGAAAAACTCAAAATGACTGGTGTCAATATTATTTGCCCCACAAAAAAGGTCAAATATAAAAAAATATTGCAAATATTGCACAGTGAAAAGGCACTACAGCTCAGTTGTTCCCACTCGCCTTTGTCCTCCTGTCTCCCCTCCCTCTCCCCTCCAACGAGGAGTTAAACAGTTTGATGGCGTGTGGGACAAAGGAGTTTTTAAGCCTGTTGGTTCTTGACTTTGAGAGAAGCAACCTGTCGCTGAATAGGCTCCTCTGATTATTTACGAGCACGTGCAGAGGATGCCCAGCATTTTCCATAATGTCCATCAGTTTCTTTAATGTCCTTTTCTCTGCCACTGTCACCAAAGTGTCCAGCTTCATGCCGACCACAGAGCCAGCCTTCCTGATTGGTTTTTCCAGCCTGGATGAGTCCTTTGCTGTGCTGCTCCCCCAGCACACCACAGCATAGAACAGTACTCCTGCAACCACCGACTGATAAAACATCCTCAGGAGCTTCCTGCAGATGTTGAAGGACCTCAGCCTTCTGAGGAAGTACAGTCTGCTTTGGCCTTTTATGTACAGGTGCTGCGTGTTGCATGACCAAACAAAACTTTCAGTGCACTGTGAAAGTAAAAAAACAAACAGACAGGAAGGCCTAGTTAGGACATATCTAAGCATGCTCTTCATCTTGGAAGGGTAATTCAAACCAAAACTAATTGGCAGGTTCAACTTGGTAACAAAAGAAAATGCCTCAGCCAGATAAATCCCCAAAACATTCATCCATCAGCCACACACACCACATAACACTGCTGTTCTATTAGATAATGAGTTTCTTCCCATGTAAGCAGGTGTGTGTCATGGTAAAACCTCCCCCACACATCAGAACCCAGAATCTATTAGTGCCACCCATTTTAAACCCTCTCTACAGCATTCTGTTTACACCTGCTATCATTCAATCATCTTTCCTAACATAATACTAGTCCACTAGTTTACATATCACCTCTCATCCCACTAAGTGAACTGGACAAGATGATAAAACAGAAAGGCATGCTTAAGATGTTATCTGGTCTTCATTGCATGTGTATATGTCTTAATAGGATTAATGCATTTTCTGTTTGTGTGTGTGATTTTTGTGTGCCTCTCCTCCTTGCAGTGTTTCAGACACTTTTCAATTCTCCACTCAAAGGCAGTCGCTTTTCCTCCCCAGGTTCCTTAGCCCAATTTGATCTCCCACACTAAACAACAGCGTTCTTCCATGTCTCCTCCCCCTCCTTCCACTGAAGTCTCGTCTCCCCCCTTGCAGCAGTCCATTGCATCTCCATCCATCCAGTCATGATGATGGTGTTTTCTCCTTGCTGATGCCTTTTGCACATACTGCTGTTGCTGCTGGACCCCTCGCTGCTCAGGATACTGCTGTTGTCTCTTGACCTGCCATGTTGTTGCTTTTGGATCTGCATTTCGCGACAGTCAAGTGGAGGGTGCGTCTGTCCTCTCAGTAAGTGAGTGAGACAGTAGACAGTGGTGAGGAGGGCTGTGCGAAAGCAAAAACACATAAATATGCCTGACACCCGTAAACGAAGCAGCATCTGGCTGCAGTTTAAAGACTTTTTTGTCTGTCTTGGTCTCGTCTCGACTTCGTCTCATCTTGGTCTTGGTCTCGGTCTTGGCCTCGTCTCGACTTCGTCTCGACTTGTTCTTAGTCTTGTCTTGGTCTCGATACCCTCTGGTCTTGGTCTTGGTTTAGGCGGTCTTGACTGCAAGTCTAGTTGCACCAGTGGTGCCATGAGCAGTATCTATCTGCTGCTCATCAGCTGCTATGCCGTGGTTATTGTCACAATGTGGTGTATTTGGATCACTCAATCCTAAGTGGATATGGATATGATCCAGGATTGGATGTTTTGTATAAAATTTGAAAGGAACAATTGTTCCTTTCCCCTTTGCTGTGTACTCTGCTGATGCTGTTTTCAAAACCTACCACACTCATGTACAGTATCAGTGTCACACTGAGATATTTCAAAGATAATAATAATACATTTTATTTGAAAGCGCCTTTCAAAACACTCAAGGTCACAGTACACATTAGAATAAAAAGCAACATAAAAGCAAGCAGTTCACACAATGGTAAAAGCATAAGACATAAACTAATAAAAGAGCAGAGTGGAGAGGTTATGTGGGATAAGCTATTTTGAACAAGTGAGTTTTGAGTTGGGACTTAAAGAGAGAGAAGGAAGAGATGTTTCTTAAATCAGGAGGTCGGGAATTCCAGAGTCGTGGAGCAGAGCAGCTGAAAGCCCTGCTCCCCATGGTGGCAAGACGGGGGGAGGGGACGGAGAGTGAAAGGGAAGAAGTAGATCTGAGACAACCAGATGGGGCGGTGATCTTAACCAGATCAGAGAGATATGGAGGGGAGAGATGATGAATAGCCTTAAATGTGTGCAAGAGTATTTTGAAATTGATGCGATATTTGACCGGGAGCCAGTGAAGCTGCTGCAGGACAGGAGTGATGTGGTGGATAGAAGGGGTCCTGGTGATGATACAGGCAGCAGAGTTCTGGACGCGTTGGAGCTTGTGGATGGATTTTTGAGTATAAAAAGAACCTGAATAAATACAAATAAAGGGAAAGAGCTGTCCAAACCTCTGTCTCTGACCATCTGTGTTAACACTTGAAATGGGAAACATGTAAATGTAACAAACATGTTAAAACATAAGAAATCAGGAAGGGGCAAAAAAAGCATTTTGCTAAAAAAAGATTTAGAGCAGAAGTTTTTAAAATGAAGATATATTGCATTTATTTACAATTAAAAACACACAGAGCAGAAAGTGTGTTACTGTTTTACATCCACAGACACACAAGAAAAGAAGCAGGCAACATGAGGTCAAGTTATGGCAATTTTATTTTTGTATGTCAGTACATGTATTCAGAATAGAGTTTTTAGAAAACAAACAAACGTCCCAAGTAAAGTTTGGGGGGATTTTTGTGAAAGAAAGGTTGAGAGAGGGGGAAGGAGGAAGATGCTGCTGGGTCAGTTCTTTCTCAGCAGTCTGCTCCAGAATCCCCTCCTGTCCTCGGCTTGCTTTTCTTTTGCCTTCAGCTCTTTTAAGGTTTTGTTGAGCTGCTCCTCGGCATCTTTAAATGTTTCTTTCCGCTGCTGTTTTGGCCAGTTTCCCTTTGTGTTTGAGGAGCTCTTTAGCTTCCTTTTTGTGCTTTTGTATTTCTTTAAGTTCATCTTTGCAGCCTTTCTTGCTCACCGTCGTTTCTTTCTTGAATACCTTCAACTCAATTTTCTCTTCTGCAAGTTCCTCTTGCACTTTCATCAGTTCCTTCTTCATGTTTTGAGTGTAACTCTTTGTATCTTCCATTTCTTTCTTTGCTTCCTGTATTTTAATTTTCTCTTCCTCCAACACTTTTTGAGCTTCCAACAATTCTTTCTTCATATTTTCAATCTCATTTTCTGCCTCGTGTTTACATTTTTTCTCCTCTTCAAGTTGTTGCTTCACATGCAGTAATTCCTTCCTTAGTGTTTCAGCTTCAGCCATTACATTTGCAGCTTCTTGTGTTTCCAACTGCATTTTCCTTTTTTCCTCTTCAAAAGCTTCCTGCACCTCCTGTAATTCCTGCATCACATTTCCTGCCTCCTTCTTTGCAGTTTGATTTTATTTTTGGCTTCTTGTGCTGTGCTTTTCTCTTCCTCCAATGCTTTTTGAGCTTCCAACAGTTCTTTCTTCATGTTTTCATTCTCGTTTTCTGCCTGTTGTTTTCTCATCTTCTCTCCTTTAAGTTTGAGACCCACATCCAGTAATTCCTGCAATACTACTTCAGTTTCAAACTTTGAATTTTTAGCTTCTCCTCTTGATTTTTCTGCCTCTTCTTTTAATTTGACATTTTCAGCCTGTATCATTTGAAATTTAAAATGAATCAGCTGTACTGTATTGTGAGGTGAAGCACTCGCCGATCCTCTTCTCCATCTCCCTTCATTCATTTTGGCCTTTTAAACAAAGGAACCAACGTTTTGTAGAGGAGTGAAGTGAAGTTTTCGATGTTTCTTCGTCAACTGTCGTTTGTCCTGCACAGAGATGCTGCTGTAGATGTGTCTCTAGCTGTGTCTGGATACAATGAAACATGCTGTAACTAAGTGCTTGTGTTGCACAGTTCTACTAAACATTCCATTTCATGCATGCTCCGCCCACATGGTCAGGAATGTCAGGTGCTGCATCTCCAAATGCTGCTCCCGTTGCCTAGCAATAACAGCTGTTTACTTTTTGGGGTCTGGTTCGTTGTTTAATAAAGAAAACATGTCCAAGTATTGGGTGCTGAGGCTCAGCGCATATTCTAGCCTGCTGTGTGGGTGGGCAGCTAGAAATCACTGGTGGGCAACATGAGTGAGGAGAAAACTGGAGCAGCCAAGCAGGGAGCTGCAGGTTGCTGGTTTGAGTCTCTGTTCAGATGCTGGTGTCTCCTCTCTCTGAGATGTCTGCAAACAGTCCCAGATAAAACAATAAGGATAATAAACAAACACGTGACTAAAATAACAATTATGACTCTGATGTGTTTCATGTGTAGCAGGATGGCCTCTATACAGCAGTCGCTGCAAGCATCCACATCGCCACACTTACGTTTCTTTAAGCAGGCGTGCTGGGCTCCTCCTAAGGAAAGTTTGAAACTTCATTTCCTTCATGCTGGTGAACTTTTTACCAAATATGTTCATCAAAGCTTCTCCATCACTGACAGGGATTGTTTGGATCTTCACACTCATCTCCACCAACCCTAAAAAATGAGTCTCACTTTGCTCATATAATGCCAGGAGTGTCTCCATATTCCACAAAAGTCTATGCAAACATGTAACAGTATCCCATATTCATAGAAATATTATTGATATTATAACAAAAGCTGTCACCAACACAATTGTCCCAAGTGCTTTTTTAAACAGGATTTTCAACCAGAGGATTTCCCTATAGCTTAATTTTTTTTTTCAATATTTTGTACACAACAACAGAATCATTTCAGAAAAACTCAAAATGACTGGTGTCAATATTATTTGCCCCACAAAAAAGGTCAAATATAAAAAAATATTGCAAATATTGCACAGTGAAAAGGCACTACAGCTCAGTTGTTCCCACTCGCCTTTGTCCTCCTGTCTCCCCTCCCTCTCCCCTCCAACGAGGAGTTAAACAGTTTGATGGCGTGTGGGACAAAGGAGTTTTTAAGCCTGTTGGTTCTTGACTTTGAGAGAAGCAACCTGTCGCTGAATAGGCTCCTCTGATTATTTACGAGCACGTGCAGAGGATGCCCAGCATTTTCCATAATGTCCATCAGTTTCTTTAATGTCCTTTTCTCTGCCACTGTCACCAAAGTGTCCAGCTTCATGCCGACCACAGAGCCAGCCTTCCTGATTGGTTTTTCCAGCCTGGATGAGTCCTTTGCTGTGCTGCTCCCCCAGCACACCACAGCATAGAACAGTACTCCTGCAACCACCGACTGATAAAACATCCTCAGGAGCTTCCTGCAGATGTTGAAGGACCTCAGCCTTCTGAGGAAGTACAGTCTGCTTTGGCCTTTTATGTACAGGTGCTGCGTGTTGCATGACCAAACAAAACTTTCAGTGCACTGTGAAAGTAAACAAACAAACAGACAGGAAGGCCTAGTTAGGACATATCTAAGCATGCTCTTCATCTTGGAAGGGTAATTCAAACCAAAACTAATTGGCAGGTTCAACTTGGTAACAAAAGAAAATGCCTCAGCCAGATAAATCCCCAAAACATTCATCCATCAGCCACACACACCACATAACACTGCTGTTCTATTAGATAATGAGTTTCTTCCCATGTAAGCAGGTGTGTGTCATGGTAAAACCTCCCCCACACATCAGAACCCAGAATCTATTAGTGCCACCCATTTTAAACCCTCTCTACAGCATTCTGTTTACACCTGCTATCATTCAATCATCTTTCCTAACATAATACTAGTCCACTAGTTTACATATCACCTCTCATCCCACTAAGTGAACTGGACAAGATGATAAAACAGAAAGGCATGCTTAAGATGTTATCTGGTCTTCATTGCATGTGTATATGTCTTAATAGGATTAATGCATTTTCTGTTTGTGTGTGTGATTTTTGTGTGCCTCTCCTCCTTGCAGTGTTTCAGACACTTTTCAATTCTCCACTCAAAGGCAGTCGCTTTTCCTCCCCAGGTTCCTTAGCCCAATTTGATCTCCCACACTAAACAACAGCGTTCTTCCATGTCTCCTGCCCCTCCTTCCACTGAAGTCTCGTCTCCCCCCTTGCAGCAGTCCATTGCATCTCCATCCATCCAGTCATGATGATGGTGTTTTCTCCTTGCTGATGCCTTTTGCACATACTGCTGTTGCTGCTGGACCCCTCGCTGCTCAGGATACTGCTGTTGTCTCTTGACCTGCCATGTTGTTGCTTTTGGATCTGCATTTCGCGACAGTCAAGTGGAGGGTGCGTCTGTCCTCTCAGTAAGTGAGTGAGACAGTAGACAGTGGTGAGGAGGGCTGTGCGAAAGCAAAAACACATAAATATGCCTGACACCCGTAAACGAAGCAGCATCTGGCTGCAGTTTAAAGACTTTTTTGTCTGTCTTGGTCTTGGTCTTGGTCTCGTCTCGACTTCGTCTCATCTTGGTCTTGGTCTCGGTCTTGGTCTCGTCTCGACTTCGTCTCGACTTCGTCTCGACTTGTTCTTAGTCTTGTCTTGGTCTCGATACCCTCTGGTCTTGGTCTTGGTTTAGGCGGTCTTGACTGCAAGTCTAGTTGCACCAGTGGTGCCATGAGCAGTATCTATCTGCTGCTCATCAGCTGCTATGCCGTGGTTATTGTCACAATGTGGTGTATTTGGATCACTCAATCCTAAGTGGATATGGATATGATCCAGGATTGGATGTTTTGTATAAAATTTGAAAGGAACAATTGTTCCTTTCCCCTTTGCTGTGTACTCTGCTGATGCTGTTTTCAAAACCTACCACACTCATGTACAGTATCAGTGTCACACTGAGATATTTCAAAGATAATAATAATACATTTTATTTGAAAGCGCCTTTCAAAACACTCAAGGTCACTGTACACATTAGAATAAAAAGCAACATAAAAGCAAGCAGTTCACACAATGGTAAAAGCATAAGACATAAACTAATAAAAGAGCAGAGTGGAGAGGTTATGTGGGATAAGCTATTTTGAACAAGTGAGTTTTGAGTTGGGACTTAAAGAGAGAGAAGGAAGAGATGTTTCTTAAATCAGGAGGTCGGGAATTCCAGAGTCGTGGAGCAGAGCAGCTGAAAGCCCTGCTCCCCATGGTGGCAAGACGGGGGGAGGGGACGGAGAGTGAAAGGGAAGAAGTAGATCTGAGACAACCAGATGGGGCGGTGATCTTAACCAGATCAGAGAGATATGGAGGGGAGAGATGATGAATAGCCTTAAATGTGTGCAAGAGTATTTTGAAATTGATGCGATATTTGACCGGGAGCCAGTGAAGCTGCTGCAGGACAGGAGTGATGTGGTGGATAGAAGGGGTCCTGGTGATGATACAGGCAGCAGAGTTCTGGACGCGTTGGAGCTTGTGGATGGATTTTTGAGTATAAAAAGAACCTGAATAAATACAAATAAAGGGAAAGAGCTGTCCAAACCTCTGTCTCTGACCATCTGTGTTAACACTTGAAATGGGAAACATGTAAATGTAACAAACATGTTAAAACATAAGAAATCAGGAAGGGGCAAAAAAAGCATTTTGCTCAAAAAAGATTTAGAGCAGAAGTTTTTAAAATGAAGATATATTGCATTTATTTACAATTAAAAACACACAGAGCAGAAAGTGTGTTACTGTTTTACATCCACAGACACACAAGAAAAGAAGCAGGCAACATGAGGTCAAGTTATGGCAATTTTATTTTTGTATGTCAGTACATGTATTCAGAATAGAGTTTTTAAAAAACAAACAAACGTCCCAAGTAAAGTTTGGGGGGATTTTTGTGAAAGAAAGGTTGAGAGAGGGGGAAGGAGGAAGATGCTGCTGGGTCAGTTCTTTCTCAGCAGTCTGCTCCAGAATCCCCTCCTGTCCTCGGCTTGCTTTTCTTTTGCCTTCAGCTCTTTTAAGGTTTTGTTGAGCTGCTCCTCGGCATCTTTAAATGTTTCTTTCCGCTGCTGTTTTGGCCAGTTTCCCTTTGTGTTTGAGGAGCTCTTTAGCTTCCTTTTTGTGCTTTTGTATTTCTTTAAGTTCATCTTTGCAGCCTTTCTTGCTCACCGTCGTTTCTTTCTTGAATACCTTCAACTCAATTTTCTCTTCTGCAAGTTCCTCTTGCACTTTCATCAGTTCCTTCTTCATGTTTTGAGTGTAACTCTTTGTATCTTCCATTTCTTTCTTTGCTTCCTGTATTTTAATTTTCTCTTCCTCCAACACTTTTTGAGCTTCCAACAATTCTTTCTTCATATTTTCAATCTCATTTTCTGCCTCGTGTTTACATTTTTTCTCCTCTTCAAGTTGTTGCTTCACATGCAGTAATTCCTTCCTTAGTGTTTCAGCTTCAGCCATTACATTTGCAGCTTCTTGTGTTTCCAACTGCATTTTCCTTTTTTCCTCTTCAAAAGCTTCCTGCACCTCCTGTAATTCCTGCATCACATTTCCTGCCTCCTTCTTTGCAGTTTGATTTTATTTTTGGCTTCTTGTGCTGTGCTTTTCTCTTCCTCCAATGCTTTTTGAGCTTCCAACAGTTCTTTCTTCATGTTTTCATTCTCGTTTTCTGCCTGTTGTTTTCTCATCTTCTCTCCTTTAAGTTTGAGACCCACATCCAGTAATTCCTGCAATACTACTTCAGTTTCAAACTTTGAATTTTTAGCTTCTCCTCTTGATTTTTCTGCCTCTTCTTTTAATTTGACATTTTCAGCCTGTATCATTTGAAATTTAAAATGAATCAGCTGTACTGTATTGTGAGGTGAAGCACTCGCCGATCCTCTTCTCCATCTCCCTTCATTCATTTTGGCCTTTTAAACAAAGGAACCAACGTTTTGTAGAGGAGTGAAGTGAAGTTTTCGATGTTTCTTCGTCAACTGTCGTTTGTCCTGCACAGAGATGCTGCTGTAGATGTGTCTCTAGCTGTGTCTGGATACAATGAAACATGCTGTAACTAAGTGCTTGTGTTGCACAGTTCTACTAAACATTCCATTTCATGCATGCTCCGCCCACATGGTCAGGAATGTCAGGTGCTGCATCTCCAAATGCTGCTCCCGTTGCCTAGCAATAACAGCTGTTTACTTTTTGGGGTCTGGTTCGTTGTTTAATAAAGAAAACATGTCCAAGTATTGGGTGCTGAGGCTCAGCGCATATTCTAGCCTGCTGTGTGGGTGGGCAGCTAGAAATCACTGGTGGGCAACATGAGTGAGGAGAAAACTGGAGCAGCCAAGCAGGGAGCTGCAGGTTGCTGGTTTGAGTCTCTGTTCAGATGCTGGTGTCTCCTCTCTCTGAGATGTCTGCAAACAGTCCCAGATAAAACAATAAGGATAATAAACAAACACGTGACTAAAATAACAATTATGACTCTGATGTGTTTCATGTGTAGCAGGATGGCCTCTATACAGCAGTCGCTGCAAGCATCCACATCGCCACACTTACGTTTCTTTAAGCAGGCGTGCTGGGCTCCTCCTAAGGAAAGTTTGAAACTTCATTTCCTTCATGCTGGTGAACTTTTTACCAAATATGTTCATCAAAGCTTCTCCATCACTGACAGGGATTGTTTGGATCTTCACACTCATCTCCACCAACCCTAAAAAATGAGTCTCACTTTGCTCATATAATGCCAGGAGTGTCTCCATATTCCACAAAAGTCTATGCAAACATGTAACAGTATCCCATATTCATAGAAATATTATTGATATTATAACAAAAGCTGTCACCAACACAATTGTCCCAAGTGCTTTTTTAAACAGGATTTTCAACCAGAGGATTTCCCTATAGCTTAATTTTTTTTTTCAATATTTTGTACACAACAACAGAATCATTTCAGAAAAACTCAAAATGACTGGTGTCAATATTATTTGCCCCACAAAAAAGGTCAAATATAAAAAAATATTGCAAATATTGCACAGTGAAAAGGCACTACAGCTCAGTTGTTCCCACTCGCCTTTGTCCTCCTGTCTCCCCTCCCTCTCCCCTCCAACGAGGAGTTAAACAGTTTGATGGCGTGTGGGACAAAGGAGTTTTTAAGCCTGTTGGTTCTTGACTTTGAGAGAAGCAACCTGTCGCTGAATAGGCTCCTCTGATTATTTACGAGCACGTGCAGAGGATGCCCAGCATTTTCCATAATGTCCATCAGTTTCTTTAATGTCCTTTTCTCTGCCACTGTCACCAAAGTGTCCAGCTTCATGCCGACCACAGAGCCAGCCTTCCTGATTGGTTTTTCCAGCCTGGATGAGTCCTTTGCTGTGCTGCTCCCCCAGCACACCACAGCATAGAACAGTACTCCTGCAACCACCGACTGATAAAACATCCTCAGGAGCTTCCTGCAGATGTTGAAGGACCTCAGCCTTCTGAGGAAGTACAGTCTGCTTTGGCCTTTTATGTACAGGTGCTGCGTGTTGCATGACCAAACAAAACTTTCAGTGCACTGTGAAAGTAAAACAACAAACAGACAGGAAGGCCTAGTTAGGACATATCTAAGCATGCTCTTCATCTTGGAAGGGTAATTCAAACCAAAACTAATTGGCAGGTTCAACTTGGTAACAAAAGAAAATGCCTCAGCCAGATAAATCCCCAAAACATTCATCCATCAGCCACACACACCACATAACACTGCTGTTCTATTAGATAATGAGTTTCTTCCCATGTAAGCAGGTGTGTGTCATGGTAAAACCTCCCCCACACATCAGAACCCAGAATCTATTAGTGCCACCCATTTTAAACCCTCTCTACAGCATTCTGTTTACACCTGCTATCATTCAATCATCTTTCCTAACATAATACTAGTCCACTAGTTTACATATCACCTCTCATCCCACTAAGTGAACTGGACAAGATGATAAAACAGAAAGGCATGCTTAAGATGTTATCTGGTCTTCATTGCATGTGTATATGTCTTAATAGGATTAATGCATTTTCTGTTTGTGTGTGTGATTTTTGTGTGCCTCTCCTCCTTGCAGTGTTTCAGACACTTTTCAATTCTCCACTCAAAGGCAGTCGCTTTTCCTCCCCAGGTTCCTTAGCCCAATTTGATCTCCCACACTAAACAACAGCGTTCTTCCATGTCTCCTGCCCCTCCTTCCACTGAAGTCTCGTCTCCCCCCTTGCAGCAGTCCATTGCATCTCCATCCATCCAGTCATGATGATGGTGTTTTCTCCTTGCTGATGCCTTTTGCACATACTGCTGTTGCTGCTGGACCCCTCGCTGCTCAGGATACTGCTGTTGTCTCTTGACCTGCCATGTTGTTGCTTTTGGATCTGCATTTCGCGACAGTCAAGTGGAGGGTGCGTCTGTCCTCTCAGTAAGTGAGTGAGACAGTAGACAGTGGTGAGGAGGGCTGTGCGAAAGCAAAAACACATAAATATGCCTGACACCCGTAAACGAAGCAGCATCTGGCTGCAGTTTAAAGACTTTTTTGTCTGTCTTGGTCTTGGTCTTGGTCTCGTCTCGACTTCGTCTCATCTTGGTCTTGGTCTCGGTCTTGGTCTCGTCTCGACTTCGTCTCGACTTCGTCTCGACTTGTTCTTAGTCTTGTCTTGGTCTCGATACCCTCTGGTCTTGGTCTTGGTTTAGGCGGTCTTGACTGCAAGTCTAGTTGCACCAGTGGTGCCATGAGCAGTATCTATCTGCTGCTCATCAGCTGCTATGCCGTGGTTATTGTCACAATGTGGTGTATTTGGATCACTCAATCCTAAGTGGATATGGATATGATCCAGGATTGGATGTTTTGTATAAAATTTGAAAGGAACAATTGTTCCTTTCCCCTTTGCTGTGTACTCTGCTGATGCTGTTTTCAAAACCTACCACACTCATGTACAGTATCAGTGTCACACTGAGATATTTCAAAGATAATAATAATACATTTTATTTGAAAGCGCCTTTCAAAACACTCAAGGTCACTGTACACATTAGAATAAAAAGCAACATAAAAGCAAGCAGTTCACACAATGGTAAAAGCATAAGACATAAACTAATAAAAGAGCAGAGTGGAGAGGTTATGTGGGATAAGCTATTTTGAACAAGTGAGTTTTGAGTTGGGACTTAAAGAGAGAGAAGGAAGAGATGTTTCTTAAATCAGGAGGTCGGGAATTCCAGAGTCGTGGAGCAGAGCAGCTGAAAGCCCTGCTCCCCATGGTGGCAAGACGGGGGGAGGGGACGGAGAGTGAAAGGGAAGAAGTAGATCTGAGACAACCAGATGGGGCGGTGATCTTAACCAGATCAGAGAGATATGGAGGGGAGAGATGATGAATAGCCTTAAATGTGTGCAAGAGTATTTTGAAATTGATGCGATATTTGACCGGGAGCCAGTGAAGCTGCTGCAGGACAGGAGTGATGTGGTGGATAGAAGGGGTCCTGGTGATGATACAGGCAGCAGAGTTCTGGACGCGTTGGAGCTTGTGGATGGATTTTTGAGTATAAAAAGAACCTGAATAAATACAAATAAAGGGAAAGAGCTGTCCAAACCTCTGTCTCTGACCATCTGTGTTAACACTTGAAATGGGAAACATGTAAATGTAACAAACATGTTAAAACATAAGAAATCAGGAAGGGGCAAAAAAAGCATTTTGCTCAAAAAAGATTTAGAGCAGAAGTTTTTAAAATGAAGATATATTGCATTTATTTACAATTAAAAACACACAGAGCAGAAAGTGTGTTACTGTTTTACATCCACAGACACACAAGAAAAGAAGCAGGCAACATGAGGTCAAGTTATGGCAATTTTATTTTTGTATGTCAGTACATGTATTCAGAATAGAGTTTTTAAAAAACAAACAAACGTCCCAAGTAAAGTTTGGGGGGATTTTTGTGAAAGAAAGGTTGAGAGAGGGGGAAGGAGGAAGATGCTGCTGGGTCAGTTCTTTCTCAGCAGTCTGCTCCAGAATCCCCTCCTGTCCTCGGCTTGCTTTTCTTTTGCCTTCAGCTCTTTTAAGGTTTTGTTGAGCTGCTCCTCGGCATCTTTAAATGTTTCTTTCAGCTGCTGTTTGGCCAGTTTCCCTTTGTGTTTGAGGAGCTCTTTAGCTTCCTTTTTGTGCTTTTGTATTTCTTTAAGTTCATCTTTGCAGCCTTTCTTGCTCACCGTCGTTTCTTTCTTGAATACCTTCAACTCAATTTTCTCTTCTGCAAGTTCCTCTTGCACTTTCATCAGTTCCTTCTTCATGTTTTGAGTGTAACTCTTTGTATCTTCCATTTCTTTCTTTGCTTCCTGTATTTTAATTTTCTCTTCCTCCAACACTTTTTGAGCTTCCAACAATTCTTTCTTCATATTTTCAATCTCATTTTCTGCCTCGTGTTTACATTTTTTCTCCTCTTCAAGTTGTTTCTTCACATGCAGTAATTCCTTCCTTAGTGTTTCAGCTTCAGCCATTACATTTGCAGCTTCTTGTGTTTCCAACTGCATTTTCCTTTTTTCCTCTTCAAAAGCTTCCTGCACCTCCTGTAATTCCTGCATCACATTTCCTGCCTCCTTCTTTGCAGTTTGATATTTATTTTTGGCTTCTTGTGCTGTGCTTTTCTCTTCCTCCAATGCTTTTTGAGCTTCCAACAGTTCTTTCTTCATGTTTTCATTCTCGTTTTCTGCCTGTTGTTTTCTCATCTTCTCTCCTTTAAGTTTGAGAACCACATCCAGTAATTCCTGCAATACTACTTCAGTTTCAAACTTTGAATTTTTAGCTTCTCCTCTTGATTTTTCTGCCTCTTCTTTTAATTTGACATTTTCAGCCTGTATCATTTGAAATTTAAAATGAATCAGCTGTACTGTATTGTGAGGTGAAGCACTCGCCGATCCTCTTCTCCATCTCCCTTCATTCATTTTGGCCTTTTAAACAAAGGAACCAACGTTTTGTAGAGGAGTGAAGTGAAGTTTTCGATGTTTCTTCGTCAACTGTCGTTTGTCCTGCACAGAGATGCTGCTGTAGATGTGTCTCTAGCTGTGTCTGGATACAATGAAACATGCTGTAACTAAGTGCTTGTGTTGCACAGTTCTACTGAACATTCCATTTCATGCATGCTCCGCCCACATGGTCAGGAATGTCAGGTGCTGCATCTCCAAATGCTGCTCCCGTTGCCTAGCAATAACAGCTGTTTACTTTTTGGGGTCTGGTTCATTGTTTAATAAAGAAAACATGTCCAAGTATTGGGTGCTGAGGCTCAGCGCATATTCTAGCCTGCTGTGTGGGTGGGCAGCTAGAAATCACTGGTGGGCAACATGAGTGAGGAGAAAACTGGAGCAGCCAAGCAGGGAGCTGCAGGTTGCTGGTTTGAGTCTCTGTTCAGATGCTGGTGTCTCCTCTCTCTGAGATGTCTGCAAACAGTCCCAGATAAAACAATAAGGATAATAAACAAACACGTGACTAAAATAACAATTATGACTCTGATGTGTTTCATGTGTAGCAGGATGGCCTCTATACAGCAGTCGCTGCAAGCATCCACATCGCCACACTTACGTTTCTTTAAGCAGGCGTGCTGGGCTCCTCCTAAGGAAAGTTTGAAACTTCATTTCCTTCATGCTGGTGAACTTTTTACCAAATATTTTCATCAAAGCTTCTCCATCACTGACAGGGATTGTTTGGATCTTCACACTCATCTCCACCAACCCTAAAAAATGAGTCTCACTTTGCTCATATAATGCCAGGAGTGTCTCCATATTCCACAAAAGTCTATGCAAACATGTAACAGTATCCCATATTCATAGAAATATTATTGATATTATAACAAAAGCTGTCACCAACACAATTGTCCCAAGTGCTTTTTTAAACAGGATTTTCAACCAGAGGATTTCCCTGTAGCTTAATTTTTTTTTTAATATTTTGTACACAACAACAGAATCATTTCAGAAAAACTCAAAATGACTGGTGTCAATATTATTTGCCCCACAAAAAAGGTCAAATATAAAAAAATATTGCAAATATTGCACAGTGAAAAGGCACTACAGCTCAGTTGTTCCCACTCGCCTTTGTCCTCCTGTCTCCCCTCCCTCTCCCCTCCAACGAGGAGTTAAACAGTTTGATGGCGTGTGGGACAAAGGAGTTTTTAAGCCTGTTGGTTCTTGACTTTGAGAGAAGCAACCTGTCGCTGAATAGGCTCCTCTGATTATTTACGAGCACGTGCAGAGGATGCCCAGCATTTTCCATAATGTCCATCAGTTTCTTTAATGTCCTTTTCTCTGCCACTGTCACCAAAGTGTCCAGCTTCATGCCGACCACAGAGCCAGCCTTCCCGATTGGTTTTTCCAGCCTGGATGAGTCCTTTGCTGTGCTGCTCCCCCAGCACACCACAGCATAGAACAGTACTCCTGCAACCACCGACTGATAAAACATCCTCAGGAGCTTCCTGCAGATGTTGAAGGACCTCAGCCTTCTGAGGAAGTACAGTCTGCTTTGGCCTTTTATGTACAGGTGCTGCGTGTTGCATGACCAAACAAAACTTTCAGTGCACTGTGAAAGTAAAAAAACAAACAGACAGGAAGGCCTAGTTAGGACATATCTAAGCATGCTCTTCATCTTGGAAGGGTAATTCAAACCAAAACTAATTGGCAGGTTCAACTTGGTAACAAAAGAAAATGCCTCAGCCAGATAAATCCCCAAAACATTCATCCATCAGCCACACACACCACATAACACTGCTGTTCTATTAGATAATGAGTTTCTTCCCATGTAAGCAGGTGTGTGTCATGGTAAAACCTCCCCCACACATCAGAACCCAGAATCTATTAGTGCCACCCATTTTAAACCCTCTCTACAGCATTCTGTTTACACCTGCTATCATTCAATCATCTTTCCTAACATAATACTAGTCCACTAGTTTACATATCACCTCTCATCCCACTAAGTGAACTGGACAAGATGATAAAACAGAAAGGCATGCTTAAGATGTTATCTGGTCTTCATTGCATGTGTATATGTCTTAATAGGATTAATGCATTTTCTGTTTGTGTGTGTGTGATTTTTGTGTGCCTCTCCTCCTTGCAGTGTTTCAGACACTTTTCAATTCTCCACTCAAAGGCAGTCGCTTTTCCTCCCCAGGTTCCTTAGCCCAATTTGATCTCCCACACTAAACAACAGCGTTCTTCCATGTCTCCTCCCCCTCCTTCCACTGAAGTCTCGTCTCCCCCCTTGCAGCAGTCCATTGCATCTCCATCCATCCAGTCATGATGATGGTGTTTTCTCCTTGCTGATGCCTTTTGCACATACTGCTGTTGCTGCTGGACCCCTCGCTGCTCAGGATACTGCTGTTGTCTCTTGACCTGCCATGTTGTTGCTTTTGGATCTGCATTTCGCGACAGTCAAGTGGAGGGTGCGTCTGTCCTCTCAGTAAGTGAGTGAGACAGTAGACAGTGGTGAGGAGGGCTGTGCGAAAGCAAAAACACATAAATATGCCTGACACCCGTAAACGAAGCAGCATCTGGCTGCAGTTTAAAGACTTTTTTGTCTGTCTTGGTCTTGGTCTTGGTCTCGTCTCGACTTCGTCTCATCTTGGTCTCGGTCTCGGTCTTGGTCTCGTCTCGACTTCGTCTCGACTTGTTCTTAGTCTTGTCTTGGTCTCGATACCCTCTGGTCTTGGTCTTGGTTTAGGCGGTCTTGACTGCAAGTCTAGTTGCACCAGTGGTGCCATGAGCAGTATCTATCTGCTGCTCATCAGCTGCTATGCCGTGGTTATTGTCACAATGTGGTGTATTTGGATCACTCAATCCTAAGTGGATATGGATATGATCCAGGATTGGATGTTTTGTATAAAATTTGAAAGGAACAATTGTTCCTTTCCCCTTTGCTGTGTACTCTGCTGATGCTGTTTTCAAAACCTACCACACTCATGTACAGTATCAGTGTCACACTGAGATATTTCAAAGATAATAATAATACATTTTATTTGAAAGCGCCTTTCAAAACACTCAAGGTCACTGTACACATTAGAATAAAAAGCAACATAAAAGCAAGCAGTTCACACAATGGTAAAAGCATAAGACATAAACTAATAAAAGAGCAGAGTGGAGAGGTTATGTGGGATAAGCTATTTTGAACAAGTGAGTTTTGAGTTGGGACTTAAAGAGAGAGAAGGAAGAGATGTTTCTTAAATCAGGAGGTCGGGAATTCCAGAGTCGTGGAGCAGAGCAGCTGAAAGCCCTGCTCCCCATGGTGGCAAGACGGGGGGAGGGGACGGAGAGTGAAAGGGAAGAAGTAGATCTGAGACAACCAGATGGGGCGGTGATCTTAACCAGATCAGAGAGATATGGAGGGGAGAGATGATGAATAGCCTTAAATGTGTCATGTTCCTGGGTCATTTTGCCCCAGCGTTTTGTGTTTCATGATTATGTCCCTCTGTTCTAGTTATTCGGTGTCCTCCCCCCTTGTGTCCGGTTCGGGTTCTAGATTTCCTGTTTTGTTCTGAAGGTCTGTGTCTGTTGTCATTGTGTTCAGCTTGTGTCCTCCAGTCATCATGGTTATTCAGATCAGCTGTTCTCCCTCCTGTGTGCGATTACCCGATTACCTTGTGTGTGTGTATATATATATATGTCGGTCTGTGTTCGTTGTCGGCTCGTCTGCGTTCATCTGTGTATCTCTGCGTTCTATGGTGTTCCGTTCCTGTCTCTGCGTCTCTCTGCCCCGCACCCCTTTTGTATGGTCTCAGGTTTGTCATTTAGTTCTCCCAGTTTAGGTTTCTTCAGTTGTTTTGTCATGCCTCACTGCCTGTTTTTGCCACTGCCACCTTGTAAATAAACCCTCACTCATATCATCAGTCGTCTGCCTGCATTTTGGGTCCTCCTTTTCCTCCACACCACACGGCTCACTCCGCCAGCCGTGACAGTACGAGCCGACCAAACATGGACCCAGCAGCATCCGCACCTTCCCAGGAGTTTCGGGAGGAAGTAATCGACTCTGTTTCGAGGTTGGTTAACCTGTGGCTTGAACGTGAGGGAGAGGAATTTCACCGCGCTGTAGAAGCCAGGCTACAGCAGCTAATTTCTGCTCACCCCTGGCTACTGGACTCTCTTCACCCGCTCGCACAGGACTTCATTCTGAAAGAACTGCACCTTCACCCTCCAGCCGCTACCGCTTCCCGACCCAGCCCGGTGGTGAATGTTTTGCACTGCCCGCCGGGCAATCTGCGGCCCGGCCCGCCGGAGGTGGAATTACCCGGCCGGTCAGAGCTATCCCCGAGAAGGAAGCGACGTTCACGCCGCCGACGCCCATCGCCACAGCCGGGTCCCGAGACTTCTGAGTTGCCGGCTGTGGTGAGTGGAAAAGACACTTTTTCTGTTTCGCCAGACCGTGTGACTGTTTATACCGGGGCTGTGTTTTTTGAGTCAGCTGCCCAGCCGCTAGCTCAGTTAGCTGCCCAGCAGCCGCTAGCTCAGTTAGCCGCTCAGTCGTCACCTCCATCACATTCAGCCTCACGACCCATAGCCCAGTTACAGTCACAGCCAGACTTATTAGACACTATGTTACAATCCATAGCCCAGTCAATAGCTCAGTTGGTAGAAGACTCATCAGACTTATCATCAGCTCAGCCACCTATTCAGCCATCATCTTCACCAACTCCTCCGGTACAGCAAGCCATGACAGTTCAACCCATAAAGGACAGGTCAACAACTTCCTGTTCTAAGCAGAGAGACAAACCTAATAACTGTGAAAACATTCCTCAAGAGCTGGCCAGTTCTGAGACGCACTCCAGGGCCTCCCCAGAGGCTGGGTTTCAGCCCCCAGCAGACTCTGGACCCCTGGAGGTGAAGAAGCCAGCTGAGGACTGCACCCGGCTGTCGCTGCCTGAGCAGGGTCAATGCTCTGCGCAGCTGCAGTCTGCTATGTGTTTGCCAGAGGCCACCGTGCCTGCTGGTTCTGATCCATTCCTGCCAGAGGCCCGTGCGCCTGCTGGTTCTGATCCATTCCTGCCAGAGGCCCGTGCGCCTACTGGTTCTGATCTGTGTTTTCCAGAGGCCCGTGTGCCTGCTGGTTCTGATCTGTGTTTTCCAGAGGCCCGTGTGCCTGCTGGTTCAGCCCTGCGTGTGCCAGGGGCCCCTGTGCCCCCTGGTTCAGTGACTATTTCCGCTGGGGGTTCTGGAGAGCCCGGCCAGCACTTTCCTGTCTCCGCTGGAGGGTCCGAGGGGCCCGTTCAGCCGCCTGTCTCCGCTGGAGGGTCCGAGGGGCTCGTTCAGCCGCCTGTCTCCGCTGGAGGGTCCGAGGGGCCCGTCCAGCCGCCTGTCTCCCCTGGAGGGCCCGAGGAGCCCGTCCAGCCTCCTGCCTCGTCAGCTGGAGGGCCCGAGGAGCCCGTCCAGCTTCCTGCCTCGTCAGCTGGATGGCCCGAGGAGCCCGTCCAGCCCCAAGACTCGTCAGCTGGAGGTTCAGGGGAACCTAGCCAGCTTCCTGCCTCGTCAGCTGGAGGGCCCGAGGAGCCCGTCCAGCCGCCAGCTGCAGCCTCATCATCCTCACCGGCTGCAGCTTCAACCACGCCGCCGGCAGCAACAGCAGCTTCAACCACGCCGCCGGCAGCAGCAGCAGCTTCCTCCTCGCCTGCTGCAGCTTCATCATCTTCGCCTGGTCCGGCTTCATCATCTTCGCCTGGTCCGGCTTCATCTTCGCCTGGTGCGGCTTCATCTTCGCCTGGTGCGGCTTCGGCTTCGCCTGGTCCGGCTTCGGCTTCATCTTCGCCTGGTCCGGCTTCATCATCTTCGCCTGGTCCGGCTTCATCATCTTCGCCTGGTCCGGCTTCATCTTCGCCTGGTGCGGCTTCATCTTCGCCTGGTCCGGCTTCAGCATCCTCGGCGTCGCCTGGTCCGGCTTCAGCATCCTCGGCGTCGCCTGGTCCAGCCTCTGCTTCAGCCTCGCCTGGTCCAGCCTCCGTCTCACCTGGTGCTGCGGGGGCCACGCAGCCTTCAGGTCCCAAACTGCCGCCTCGACATCGGCGGTCATCTGCCAGGCCGCTTGTTGGGCGTCATCGTCGTTATGGACGACCTCCCAAACGCCGCCGTTGCTGTCTGCACGGTCGGCCGCCTGAACTGTTTCCCCGTCGCCGCCGTTGCTGTCCGCACGGTCGGCCGCCTGAACTGTTTCCCCGTCGCCGCCACTGCCGTGTGCACGGTCGGCCCCCTGAACTGTTTCCACTTCGCCACCGCAGCCTTCCGCGCGGTTGGCTTTTGGATCTGTGTCGCCAACGTGGCCGGCCTAAGAAGATGCATTGTCCTGGACTTCTGAGTTGTCAGCCTCTGGGCCGGCCTCCTGAACTGTGTTTTGTTCTTGAACTCCAGCATGTGTGTTTGTTTTGACGATTCACTTGGTTCTCTGGAGCTTGTTTTTGTTTGGTTTTGGTCCCTCCGTCCTGGGCCCCCCGCCGCCCGCCCTGGGTTGGTCGTCTGTTTTTGTTTTGGGCTGTCTGGAGCCAGCCCTTGGAGGGGGGGTACTGTCATGGTCCTGGGTCATTTTGCCCCAGCGTTTTGTGTTTTATGATTATGTCCCTCTGTTCTAGTTATTCGGTGTCCTCCCCCCTTGTGTCCGGTTCGGGTTCTAGATTTCCTGTTTTGTTCTGAAGGTCTGTGTCTGTTGTCATTGTGTTCAGCTTGTGTCCTCCAGTCATCATGGTTATTCAGATCAGCTGTTCTCCCTCCTGTGTGCGATTACCCGATTACCTTGTGTGTGTGTATATATAGTGGGTGTCGGTCTGTGTTCGTTGTCGGCTCGTCTGCGTTCATCTGTGTATCTCTGCGTTCTATGGTGTTCCGTTCCTGTCTCTGCGTCTCTCTGCCCCGCACCCCTTTTGTATGGTCTCAGGTTTGTCATTTAGTTCTCCCAGTTTAGGTTTCTTCAGTTGTTTTGTCATGCCTCACTGCCTGTTTTTGCCACTGCCACCTTGTAAATAAACCCTCACTCATATCATCAGTCGGCTGCCTGCATTTTGGGTCCTCCTTTTCCTCCACACCACACGGCTCACTCCGCCAGCCGTGACAATATGTGTGCAAGAGTATTTTGAAATTGATGCGATATTTGACCGGGAGCCAGTGAAGCTGCTGCAGGACAGGAGTGATGTGGTGGATAGAAGGGGTCCTGGTGATGATACAGGCAGCAGAGTTCTGGACGCGTTGGAGCTTGTGGATGGATTTTTGAGTATAAAAAGAACCTGAATAAATACAAATAAAGGGAAAGAGCTGTCCAAACCTCTGTCTCTGACCATCTGTGTTAACACTTGAAATGGGAAACATGTAAATGTAACAAACATGTTAAAACATAAGAAATCAGGAAGGGGCAAAAAAAGCATTTTGCTCAAAAAAGATTTAGAGCAGAAGTTTTTAAAATGAAGATATATTGCATTTATTTACAATTAAAAACACACAGAGCAGAAAGTGTGTTACTGTTTTACATCCACAGACACACAAGAAAAGAAGCAGGCAACATGAGGTCAAGTTATGGCAATTTTATTTTTGTATGTCAGTACATGTATTCAGAATAGAGTTTTTAAAAAACAAACAAACGTCCCAAGTAAAGTTTGGGGGGATTTTTGTGAAAGAAAGGTTGAGAGAGGGGGAAGGAGGAAGATGCTGCTGGGTCAGTTCTTTCTCAGCAGTCTGCTCCAGAATCCCCTCCTGTCCTCGGCTTGCTTTTCTTTTGCCTTCAGCTCTTTTAAGGTTTTGTTGAGCTGCTCCTCGGCATCTTTAAATGTTTCTTTCAGCTGCTGTTTGGCCAGTTTCCCTTTGTGTTTGAGGAGCTCTTTAGCTTCCTTTTTGTGCTTTTGTATTTCTTTAAGTTCATCTTTGCAGCCTTTCTTGCTCACCGTCGTTTCTTTCTTGAATACCTTCAACTCAATTTTCTCTTCTGCAAGTTCCTCTTGCACTTTCATCAGTTCCTTCTTCATGTTTTGAGTGTAACTCTTTGTATCTTCCATTTCTTTCTTTGCTTCCTGTATTTTAATTTTCTCTTCCTCCAACACTTTTTGAGCTTCCAACAATTCTTTCTTCATATTTTCAATCTCATTTTCTGCCTCGTGTTTACATTTTTTCTCCTCTTCAAGTTGTTGCTTCACATGCAGTAATTCCTTCCTTAGTGTTTCAGCTTCAGCCATTACATTTGCAGCTTCTTGTGTTTCCAACTGCATTTTCCTTTTTTCCTCTTCAAAAGCTTCCTGCACCTCCTGTAATTCCTGCATCACATTTCCTGCCTCCTTCTTTGCAGTTTGATATTTATTTTTGGCTTCTTGTGCTGTGCTTTTCTCTTCCTCCAATGCTTTTTGAGCTTCCAACAGTTCTTTCTTCATGTTTTCATTCTCGTTTTCTGCCTGTTGTTTTCTCATCTTCTCTCCTTTAAGTTTGAGACCCACATGCAGTAATTCCTGCAATACTACTTCAGTTTCAAACTTTGAATTTTTAGCTTCTCCTCTTGATTTTTCTGCCTCTTCTTTTAATTTGACATTTTCAGCCTGTATCATTTGAAATTTAAAATGAATCAGCTGTACTGTATTGTGAGGTGAAGCACTCGCCGATCCTCTTCTCCATCTCCCTTCATTCATTTTGGCCTTTTAAACAAAGGAACCAACGTTTTGTAGAGGAGTGAAGTGAAGTTTTCGATGTTTCTTCGTCAACTGTCGTTTGTCCTGCACAGAGATGCTGCTGTAGATGTGTCTCTAGCTGTGTCTGGATACAATGAAACATGCTGTAACTAAGTGCTTGTGTTGCACAGTTCTACTGAACATTCCATTTCATGCATGCTCCGCCCACATGGTCAGGAATGTCAGGTGCTGCATCTCCAAATGCTGCTCCCGTTGCCTAGCAATAACAGCTGTTTACTTTTTGGGGTCTGGTTCATTGTTTAATAAAGAAAACATGTCCAGGTATTGGGTGCTGAGGCTCAGCGCATATTCTAGCCTGCTGTGTGGGTGGGCAGCTAGAAATCACTGGTGGGCAACATGAGTGAGGAGAAAACTGGAGCAGCCAAGCAGGGAGCTGCAGGTTGCTGGTTTGAGTCTCTGTTCAGATGCTGGTGTCTCCTCTCTCTGAGATGTCTGCAAACAGTCCCAGATAAAACAATAAGGATAATAAACAAACACGTGACTAAAATAACAATTATGACTCTGATGTGTTTCATGTGTAGCAGGATGGCCTCTATACAGCAGTCGCTGCAAGCATCCACATCGCCACACTTACGTTTCTTTAAGCAGGCGTGCTGGGCTCCTCCTAAGGAAAGTTTGAAACTTCATTTCCTTCATGCTGGTGAACTTTTTACCAAATATTTTCATCAAAGCTTCTCCATCACTGACAGGGATTGTTTGGATCTTCACACTCATCTCCACCAACCCTAAAAAATGAGTCTCACTTTGCTCATATAATGCCAGGAGTGTCTCCATATTCCACAAAAGTCTATGCAAACATGTAACAGTATCCCATATTCATAGAAATATTATTGATATTATAACAAAAGCTGTCACCAACACAATTGTCCCAAGTGCTTTTTTAAACAGGATTTTCAACCAGAGGATTTCCCTATAGCTTAATTTTTTTTCAATATTTTGTACACAAGAACAGAATCATTTCAGAAAAACTCAAAATGACTGGTGTCAATATTATTTGCCCCACAAAAAAGGTCAAATATAAAAAAATATTGCAAATATTGCACAGTGAAAAGGCACTACAGCTCAGTTGTTCCCACTCGCCTTTGTCCTCCTGTCTCCCCTCCCTCTCCCCTCCAACGAGGAGTTAAACAGTTTGATGGCGTGTGGGACAAAGGAGTTTTTAAGCCTGTTGGTTCTTGACTTTGAGAGAAGCAACCTGTCGCTGAATAGGCTCCTCTGATTATTTACGAGCATGTGCAGAGGATGCCCAGCATTTTCCATAATGTCCATCAGTTTCTTTAATGTCCTTTTCTCTGCCACTGTCACCAAAGTGTCCGGCTTCATGCCGACCACAGAGCCAGCCTTCCTGATTGGTTTTTCCAGCCTGGATGAGTCCTTTGCTGTGCTGCTCCCCCAGCACACCACAGCATAGAACAGTACTCCTGCAACCACCGACTGATAAAACATCCTCAGGAGCTTCCTGCAGATGTTGAAGGACCTCAGCCTTCTGAGGAAGTACAGTCTGCTTTGGCCTTTTATGTACAGGTGCTGCGTGTTGCATGACCAAACAAAACTTTCAGTGCACTGTGAAAGTAAAAAAACAAACAGTCAGGAAGGCCTAGTTAGGACATATCTAAGCATGCTCTTCATCTTGGAAGGGTAATTCAAACCAAAACTAATTGGCAGGTTCAACTTGGTAACAAAAGAAAATGCCTCAGCCAGATAAATCCCCAAAACATTCATCCATCAGCCACACACACCACATAACACTGCTGTTCTATTAGATAATGAGTTTCTTCCCATGTAAGCAGGTGTGTGTCATGGTAAAACCTCCCCCACACATCAGAACCCAGAATCTATTAGTGCCACCCATTTTAAACCCTCTCTACAGCATTCTGTTTACACCTGCTATCATTCAATCATCTTTCCTAACATAATACTAGTCCACTAGTTTACATATCACCTCTCATCCCACTAAGTGAACTGGACAAGATGATAAAACAGAAAGGCATGCTTAAGATGTTATCTGGTCTTCATTGCATGTGTATATGTCTTAATAGGATTAATGCATTTTCTGTTTGTGTGTGTGATTTTTGTGTGCCTCTCCTCCTTGCAGTGTTTCAGACACTTTTCAATTCTCCACTCAAAGGCAGTCGCTTTTCCTCCCCAGGTTCCTTAGCCCAATTTGATCTCCCACACTAAACAACAGCGTTCTTCCATGTCTCCTCCCCCTCCTTCCACTGAAGTCTCGTCTCCCCCCTTGCAGCAGTCCATTGCATCTCCATCCATCCAGTCATGATGATGGTGTTTTCTCCTTGCTGATGCCTTTTGCACATACTGCTGTTGCTGCTGGACCCCTCGCTGCTCAGGATACTGCTGTTGTCTCTTGACCTGCCATGTTGTTGCTTTTGGATCTGCATTTCGCGACAGTCAAGTGGAGGGTGCGTCTGTCCTCTCAGTAAGTGAGTGAGACAGTAGACAGTGGTGAGGAGGGCTGTGCGAAAGCAAAAACACATAAATATGCCTGACACCCGTAAACGAAGCAGCATCTGGCTGCAGTTTAAAGACTTTTTTGTCTGTCTTGGTCTTGGTCTCGTCTCGACTTCGTCTCATCTTGGTCTTGGTCTTGGTCTCGGTCTCGGTCTTGGTCTCGTCTCGACTTCGTCTCGACTTGTTCTTAGTCTTGTCTTGGTCTCGATACCCTCTGGTCTTGGTCTTGGTTTAGGCGGTCCTGACTGCAAGTCTAGTTGCACCAGTGGTGCCATGAGCAGTATCTATCTGCTGCTCATCAGCTGCTATGCCGTGGTTATTGTCACAATGTGGTGTATTTGGATCACTCAATCCTAAGTGGATATGGATATGATCCAGGATTGGATGTTTTGTCTAAAATTTGAAAGGAACAATTGTTCCTTTCCCCTTTGCTGTGTACTCTGCTGATGCTGTTTTCAAAACCTACCACACTCATGTACAGTATCAGTGTCACACTGAGATATTTCAAAGATAATAATAACACATTTTATTTGAAAGCGCCTTTCAAAACACTCAAGGTCACTGTACACATTAGAATAAAAAGCAACATAAAAGCAAGCAGTTCACACAATGGTAAAAGCATAAGACATAAACTAATAAAAGAGCAGAGTGGAGAGGTTATGTGGGATAAGCTATTTTGAACAAGTGAGTTTTGAGTTGGGACTTAAAGAGAGAGAAGGAAGAGATGTTTCTTAAATCAGGAGGTCGGGAATTCCAGAGTCGTGGAGCAGAGCAGCTGAAAGCCCTGCTCCCCATGGTGGCAAGACGGGGGGAGGGGACGGAGAGTGAAAGGGAAGAAGTAGATCTGAGACAACCAGATGGGGCGGTGATCTTAACCAGATCAGAGAGATATGGAGGGGAGAGATGATGAATAGCCTTAAATTTGTCATGGTCCTGGGTCATTTTGCCCCAGCGTTTTGTGTTTTATGATTATGTCCCTCTGTTCTAGTTATTCGGTGTCCTCCCCCCTTGTGTCCGGTTCGGGTTCTAGATTTCCTGTTTTGTTCTGAAGGTCTGTGTCTGTTGTCATTGTGTTCAGCTTGTGTCCTCCAGTCATCATGGTTATTCAGATCAGCTGTTCTCCCTCCTGTGTGCGATTACCCGATTACCTTGTGTGTGTGTGTATATAGTGGGTGTCGGTCTGTGTTCGTTGTCGGCTCGTCTGCGTTCATCTGTGTATCTCTGCGTTCTATGGTGTTCCGTTCCTGTCTCTGCGTCTCTCTGCCCCGCACCCCTTTTGTATGGTCTCAGGTTTGTCATTTAGTTCTCCCAGTTTAGGTTTCTTCAGTTGTTTTGTCATGCCTCACTGCCTGTTTTTGCCACTGCCACCTTGTAAATAAACCCTCACTCATATCATCAGTCGGCTGCCTGCATTTTGGGTCCTCCTTTTCCTCCACACCACACGGCTCACTCCGCCAGCCGTGACAATATGTGTGCAAGAGTATTTTGAAATTGATGCGATATTTGACCGGGAGCCAGTGAAGCTGCTGCAGGACAGGAGTGATGTGGTGGATAGAAGGGGTCCTGGTGATGATACAGGCAGCAGAGTTCTGGACGCGTTGGAGCTTGTGGATGGATTTTTGAGTATAAAAAGAACCTGAATAAATACAAATAAAGGGAAAGAGCTGTCCAAACCTCTGTCTCTGACCATCTGTGTTAACACTTGAAATGGGAAACATGTAAATGTAACAAACATGTTAAAACATAAGAAATCAGGAAGGGGCAAAAAAAGCATTTTGCTAAAAAAAGATTTAGAGCAGAAGTTTTTAAAATGAAGATATATTGCATTTATTTACAATTAAAAACACACAGAGCAGAAAGTGTGTTACTGTTTTACATCCACAGACACACAAGAAAAGAAGCAGGCAACATGAGGTCAAGTTATGGCAATTTTATTTTTGTATGTCAGTACATGTATTCAGAATAGTTTTTAAAAAACAAACAAACGTCCCAAGTAAAGTTTGGGGGGATTTTTGTGAAAGAAAGGTTGAGAGAGGGGGAAGGAGGAAGATGCTGCTGGGTCAGTTCTTTCTCAGCAGTCTGCTCCAGAATCCCCTCCTGTCCTCGGCTTGCTTTTCTTTTGCCTTCAGCTCTTTTAAGGTTTTGTTGAGCTGCTCCTCGGCATCTTTAAATGTTTCTTTCTGTCATGTATTGATATGGCTATGTCTTAAGGTGATGACCTTTGAACCGGATGTTGTTGTCCGGAGGAAGCCCCGTTAAGTGGCTAGTTGTAAGATGGACAGTGTTCAATAAAGCAACATAAAGACCGTGCTTTATGTCCTGATTCAATTCAGAGTGCTCTGCCTAATTTAGTAATAAGGTGGGCACACAACAATGGCGACGAGGACGACACGGACCTGAATTTGTTTTTGTGAGAAGTAGACCCAGCGGTGGCACGGTGTTAGCGAAAACTTGTGGGCTAACATGGAAAAGTCGGGTATTCAACCGTTCGCCTGCTACACTGATCCAGCTACGCGAGATGGACGCGCTGGTTAACATCCTTCGAGTTGTTTGCTTATGGGAAAGGTCTTATTTTGACGGATGATGCTACAGCCGCGATCAGACAGCGGAGACGCGCTCTTCTACTGCACATGGCCGGACAGGACGTGCAGGACGTCTTCTCCACTCTACCACAGACGGGAGAGGCGATGGATTACACCGCTGCGGTGACTGCACTCAACACTTATTTTGTTCCTCAAGTGAATGCAGCATACGCACGCCAAACTTTCCACAAATTGTCCCAAACACCAGGTGAGACTGTGCAACAATTTTGTACACGTTTGAGGCGAGCTGCAAAAGACTGTGACTTTCAAGCTGACAATGATAACCAGATACGGGACGCTATCCTGAGTAAATGCACTTCTGAATATGTACGGAGAAAGCTGCTTGAGGAGGGTCCAGGCTTAACTCTAACTCGCACGTTGGAGGTGGCTTCACACTGTGAACGCGTGGAGGAGCAGATGGCGGCGATGAGCGTCGCCGGGGAAAAGAAAGGAGAGGACACGGTCAGCCGGATTTTTACAGCAAAGAAAGAGAAGAACAACAGACCAAAAGGAAAAATGAAAGATGATAATAAAACAGACAGACAGTGTTACAGGTGTGGATATACTGACCACATGGGCAAAGATCCCAAATGCCCAGCACGAGGACAAACATGTCACAAGTGTAATGGTAAGGACCACTTTTCAAAAATGTGTCGTACAAAAAGACAAAAGAAACAAAATGTGAATGCTGTTGAACAAGATGATTATGCATTTACTGTGAATGATGATAATGTACCTGAGAAACTTACCTTTTCTGTTGGGGGAATAGAGTTGAAAATGTTAGTTGACTCTGGAGCTACAAGTAATGTGATGGGAGAAAACATATGGGAAAAGCTAAAAGCTGAAAAGATAAAATGTCACTCATATGTACCCAAAGAGCAGAGGAATTTATATGCATATTCCTCAGCACAGGCACTCACGGTTAAAGGTGCATTCAGATGTGAAATCAAGATTGGTGACAGGACTGAAGAGGCTGAATTTATTGTGAACCACTCCTGGGGAAAAAGACTGCCATAAAGTTAGGAGTGTTGAAAATAGGTGAAAATGTGGCGGCTGTCACAGATTTAAAGCACACTCTTAAAGAAAAGTATCCAAAAGTGTTCAAAGGAGTAGGAAAGCTAAACACCAAACAGATCAGCCTGTACATTGATCCAAATGTGAAACCAGTAGCACAGCCACTGAGGCGCATACCTTATCATTTGAGGGATGCAGTGGAGAAAAAGATCAATGAACTAATCGACATGGACATTATAGAACGCGTAGAAGGACCTACACCTTGGGTAAATCCTGTAGTGGTACTCCCAAAGAAATGTGACAAAGATATCAGAATGTGCTTAGACATGAGAAAAGCAAATGAGGCAATAATCAGGGAAAGATACCCCATACCCACTGTGGATGAAATTTTGCAAGGACTAAACGGCTCTGCAATCTTCACCAAACTCGATCTCAAGTGGGGATACCATCAGCTAGAGCTTACCCCGGAGTCAAGAGAGATAACTACATTTGCAGTGCACAACGGAGTATACCGGTACAAAAGGCTAATATTTGGAGTCTCATCAGCTAGTGAGCAATATCAGCATGAGATTGCCAATGCACTAGCTGGCATTGAAGGAGTTGAGAACATTTCAGATGACGTAATCATACACGCGCCAGACCAGGAAACCCATGATAAACGCCTGCATGCTGTGATGAAGAGACTCTCTGACTGTGGCCTGACACTAAACTCAGAGAAGTGTCAGTTCAACATGGACAGACTCGTGTTCATGGGAATACTGCTGACACAGAAAGGCATAGGCCCAACTGAAGAAAGAGTGAGAGCTGTGGTGGAAGCCCGAGAACCGAAGAATGCTACTGAGGTGAGAAGCTTTCTTGGACTGGTAGGCTTCAGTAGCAGGTTCATACCACAGTTTGCTACACTCTCTGAACCACTTAGACGTTTAACTCGAAAAGAAACTATGTTTACATTCGGGCCAGAACAAAAGCAAGCATTTGAAAGACTAAAGACTGAGTTAGCCAGAGCAGGTACCCTAGCCTATTTTGACAAAGAAGCCCCAACCAGAGTCATAGCAGATGCAAGCCCTGTAGGCTTGGGCGCAGTGCTAATACAAATACAGAACGGAGAAGAGGTACCAGTGTGCTACGTAAGTCGGAGTTTAACAGACTGTGAGCGAAGATATTCTCAAACAGAAAGAGAAGCCCTAGCACTGGTATGGGCATGTGAGAGACTACATCCATATGTGTATGGCAGGAAGTTTGACCTAATCACAGACCACAAGCCGTTAGAGGTCATATACAGCCAGAAATCTAAACCTTGTGCACGCATAGAAAGATGGGTTCTCAGACTGCAACCATATGACTTTAAAGTAGTGCACATCGCGGGAAAACAAAACATTGCGGATTCACTGTCAAGACTGCTGTCTGACACCACGTCAAAAGAGATACATAAGCATGAATCTGAAGAATATGTGAGATTTGTTGCAGTGAATGCTACTCCAAAAGCACTCACAACAAGAGAGGTTGAAGAAGCCTCTGCTACAGACTCAGAATTAACAGAAGTGCGAAGAGCTATTGAAAATGGACACTTTGAAAAATGCAAAACATATGCACCCATTGCAAATGAACTGTGTGTCATCGGCTACATAGTTTTGCGGGGAACTCGCATTGTATTGCCAGAAAACCTCAGAGCTCAAGCACTGTCACTAGCTCATGAAGGACATTTAGGAATTGTTGGAACCAAACAGCATCTCAGAACAAAAGTTTGGTGGCCAGGGATGGACAAAGCTGCAGAAAAGTTTTGTAAAGCTTGTCACGGATGTCAAATAGTAGCCAGACCAGATCCACCTGAACCACTGAGAAGCACACTTTTATCGGATGGACCATGGCGAGATGTGGCGGTAGACTTACTGGGACCGCTACCTTCGAACCACTCAATACTTGTACTGATAGATTACTACAGTCGGTACTATGAGTATGATGTACTGTCATCTACAACTGCTGAAAAAGTCATTGACTCTATTGACTGTATATTTAGCAGACATGGGCTATCAGTTACCATCAAATCTGATAACGGCCCACAGTTCAAATCTGAGATGTTCAGAGAATATTGTGAAACTAATGGAATCAAACATATAAGAACTACACCAAAATGGGCTCAAGCAAATGGAGAAGTGGAACGTCAAAATGCATCATTGATGAAAAGAATCAGGATCGCACAAGCCGAAGGACTTGACTGGAAGCGAGAGCTAAGAAAATATGTAACAGTGTATCGCAGCATTGAACATCCAACCACGGGCAAAAGTCCAGCAGAACTCCTGTTCAACCGCAAAATGAGAGGAAAGTTACCGAGCATCAGTGAGGCAAAAACAACGGAGTTGGACGTGCGTGACAGAGACGCTGAACAGAAAGGAAAATCAAAGATTTATGCTGATGAACGAAGGGGAGCTGAGTATTCAAAAGTTGACTCGGGAGACACAGTGCTGGTTCAACAAGACAAAGTGGACAAGTTTACAACACCATTCAACGCAACACCACACAAAATTGTAAGCAGAACTGGAAACCAAGTCATTATTGAATCACCAACAGGAGCTCGCTATCACCGGAATACCACACATGTGAAGAAATACGAGACAAATGAGACCAGAGAAGGACACTATGACACAATACCTGAAAGGGAGGAAGGTGAAACACCCACAAAGACTGACACCTTCACTCCAACACCACAAGAGGGCTCCCAGGGGCCAGAGAGACCAAGTAGATCACAGAGGGCTAAAAAGATACCCGAGAGGTTTCGTGATTTTGTGGTGAAATGAACTATAATATGTTAAGGTGGAGAGGTACCTTAAATTTGGCAAGTTTCAAGTTCATATGTGTATGTCGACATGTATATATTGAAAAAAGAAAGATACATGTGTGGTGAGACAGTTAGATAATATAATTGTTAGAAAGTAAGACAAGAGAGAATGTTCAATGTTGGAAAAAAAAAAAAGATATCAAAGTTATTACAACTAAAGTTTGAGTCTAAGGAAAAGGGGGATGTCATGTATTGATATGGCTATGTCTTAAGGTGATGACCTTTGAACCGGATGTTGTTGTCCGGAGGAAGCCCCGTTAAGTGGCTAGTTGTAAGATGGACAGTGTTCAATAAAGCAACATAAAGACCGTGCTTTATGTCCTGATTCAATTCAGAGTGCTCTGCCTAATTTAGTAATAAGGTGGGCACACAACACTTTCAGCTGCTGTTTGGCCAGTTTCCCTTTGTGTTTGAGGAGCTCTTTAGCTTCCTTTTTGTGCTTTTGTATTTCTTTAAGTTCATCTTTGCAGCCTTTCTTGCTCACCGTCGTTTCTTTCTTGAATACCTTCAACTCAATTTTCTCTTCTGCAAGTTCCTCTTGCACTTTCATCAGTTCCTTCTTCATGTTTTGAGTGTAACTCTTTGTATCTTCCATTTCTTTCTTTGCTTCCTGTATTTTAATTTTCTCTTCCTCCAACACTTTTTGAGCTTCCAACAATTCTTTCTTCATATTTTCAATCTCATTTTCTGCCTCGTGTTTACATTTTTTCTCCTCTTCAAGTTGTTGCTTCACATGCAGTAATTCCTTCCTTAGTGTTTCAGCTTCAGCCATTACATTTGCAGCTTCTTGTGTTTCCAACTGCATTTTCCTTTTTTCCTCTTCAAAAGCTTCCTGCACCTCCTGTAATTCCTGCATCACATTTCCTGCCTCCTTCTTTGCAGTTTGATATTTATTTTTGGCTTCTTGTGCTGTGCTTTTCTCTTCCTCCAATGCTTTTTGAGCTTCCAACAGTTCTTTCTTCATGTTTTCATTCTCGTTTTCTGCCTGTTGTTTTCTCATCTTCTCTCCTTTAAGTTTGAGACCCACATCCAGTAATTCCTGCAATACTACTTCAGTTTCAAACTTTGAATTTTTAGCTTCTCCTCTTGATTTTTCTGCCTCTTCTTTTAATTTGACATTTTCAGCCTGTATCATTTGAAATTTAAAATGAATCAGCTGTACTGTATTGTGAGGTGAAGCACTCGCCGATCCTCTTCTCCATCTCCCTTCATTCATTTTGGCCTTTTAAACAAAGGAACCAACGTTTTGTAGAGGAGTGAAGTGAAGTTTTCGATGTTTCTTCGTCAACTGTCGTTTGTCCTGCACAGAGATGCTGCTGTAGATGTGTCTCTAGCTGTGTCTGGATACAATGAAACATGCTGTAACTAAGTGCTTGTGTTGCACAGTTCTACTGAACATTCCATTTCATGCATGCTCCGCCCACATGGTCAGGAATGTCAGGTGCTGCATCTCCAAATGCTGCTCCCGTTGCCTAGCAATAACAGCTGTTTACTTTTTGGGGTCTGGTTCATTGTTTAATAAAGAAAACATGTCCAAGTATTGGGTGCTGAGGCTCAGCGCATATTCTAGCCTGCTGTGTGGGTGGGCAGCTAGAAATCACTGGTGGGCAACATGAGTGAGGAGAAAACTGGAGCAGCCAAGCAGGGAGCTGCAGGTTGCTGGTTTGAGTCTCTGTTCAGATGCTGGTGTCTCCTCTCTCTGAGATGTCTGCAAACAGTCCCAGATAAAACAATAAGGATAATAAACAAACACGTGACTAAAATAACAATTATGACTCTGATGTGTTTCATGTGTAGCAGGATGGCCTCTATACAGCAGTCGCTGCAAAAGCTGTCACCAACACAATTGTCCCAAGTGCTTTTTTAAACAGGATTTTCAACCAGAGGATTTCCCTATAGCTTAATTTTTTTTCAATATTTTGTACACAACAACAGAATCATTTCAGAAAAACTCAAAATGACTGGTGTCAATATTATTTGCCCCACAAAAAAGGTCAAATATAAAAAAATATTGCAAATATTGCACAGTGAAAAGGCACTACAGCTCAGTTGTTCCCACTCGCCTTTGTCCTCCTGTCTCCCCTCCCTCTCCCCTCCAACGAGGAGTTAAACAGTTTGATGGCGTGTGGGACAAAGGAGTTTTTAAGCCTGTTGGTTCTTGACTTTGAGAGAAGCAACCTGTCGCTGAATAGGCTCCTCTGATTATTTACGAGCACGTGCAGAGGATGCCCAGCATTTTCCATAATGTCCATCAGTTTCTTTAATGTCCTTTTCTCTGCCACTGTCACCAAAGTGTCCAGCTTCATGCCGACCACAGAGCCAGCCTTCCTGATTGGTTTTTCCAGCCTGGATGAGTCCTTTGCTGTGCTGCTCCCCCAGCACACCACAGCATAGAACAGTACTCCTGCAACCACCGACTGATAAAACATCCTCAGGAGCTTCCTGCAGATGTTGAAGGACCTCAGCCTTCTGAGGAAGTACAGTCTGCTTTGGCCTTTTATGTACAGGTGCTGCGTGTTGCATGACCAAACAAAACTTTCAGTGCACTGTGAAAGTAAACAAACAAACAGACAGGAAGGCCTAGTTAGGACATATCTAAGCATGCTCTTCATCTTGGAAGGGTAATTCAAACCAAAACTAATTGGCAGGTTCAACTTGGTAACAAAAGAAAATGCCTCAGCCAGATAAATCCCCAAAACATTCATCCATCAGCCACACACACCACATAACACTGCTGTTCTATTAGATAATGAGTTTCTTCCCATGTAAGCAGGTGTGTGTCATGGTAAAACCTCCCCCACACATCAGAACCCAGAATCTATTAGTGCCACCCATTTTAAACCCTCTCTACAGCATTCTGTTTACACCTGCTATCATTCAATCATCTTTCCTAACATAATACTAGTCCACTAGTTTACATATCACCTCTCATCCCACTAAGTGAACTGGACAAGATGATAAAACAGAAAGGCATGCTTAAGATGTTATCTGGTCTTCATTGCATGTGTATATGTCTTAATAGGATTAATGCATTTTCTGTTTGTGTGTGTGATTTTTGTGTGCCTCTCCTCCTTGCAGTGTTTCAGACACTTTTCAATTCTCCACTCAAAGGCAGTCGCTTTTCCTCCCCAGGTTCCTTAGCCCAATTTGATCTCCCACACTAAACAACAGCGTTCTTCCATGTCTCCTCCCCCTCCTTCCACTGAAGTCTCGTCTCCCCCCTTGCAGCAGTCCATTGCATCTCCATCCATCCAGTCATGATGATGGTGTTTTCTCCTTGCTGATGCCTTTTGCACATACTGCTGTTGCTGCTGGACCCCTCGCTGCTCAGGATACTGCTGTTGTCTCTTGACCTGCCATGTTGTTGCTTTTGGATCTGCATTTCGCGACAGTCAAGTGGAGGGTGCGTCTGTCCTCTCAGTAAGTGAGTGAGACAGTAGACAGTGGTGAGGAGGGCTGTGCGAAAGCAAAAACACATAAATATGCCTGACACCCGTAAACGAAGCAGCATCTGGCTGCAGTTTAAAGACTTTTTTGTCTGTCTTGGTCTTGTTCTTGGTCTCGTCTCGACTTCGTCTCATCTTGGTCTTGGTCTCGTCTCGACTTCGTCTCATCTTGGTCTTGGTCTCGGTCTCGGTCTTGGTCTCGTCTCGACTTCGTCTCGTCTTGGTCTCGGTCTCGTCTCGACTTGTTCTTAGTCTTGTCTTGGTCTCGATACCCTCTGGTCTTGGTCTTGGTTTAGGCGGTCTTGACTGCAAGTCTAGTTGCACCAGTGGTGCCATGAGCAGTATCTATCTGCTGCTCATCAGCTGCTATGCCGTGGTTACTGTCACAATGTGGTGTATTTGGATCACTCAATCCTAAGTGGATATGGATATGATCCAGGATTGGATGTTTTGTATAAAATTTGAAAGGAACAATTGTTCCTTTCCCCTTTGCTGTGTACTCTGCTGATGCTGTTTTCAAAACCTACCACACTCATGTACAGTATCAGTGTCACACTGAGATATTTCAAAGATAATAATAATACATTTTATTTGAAAGCGCCTTTCAAAACACTCAAGGTCACTGTACACATTAGAATAAAAAGCAACATAAAAGCAAGCAGTTCACACAATGGTAAAAGCATAAGACATAAACTAACTAGAAAAATTTGCATTTCCTGCGAAAATGCTGTGTGGATGCCTTAACGCTGAAGATGTCTGCTGAAAAAAAGCTGAAAAAGTTGAAATTTAAAAAAAAAAAAATCACCCTGAGCAGGATTCGAACCTGGCCCTTCTGGTCTCAAGGCAGCTACTCACCTCACTGAGCCAAATGCATTCTCACAAAGATAAGGTGGAGAGACTGACAATTCTGCTGAAATGAGCAGAAGCTGCTGAGAATTGTGCTGATAAGAGGTGAAAAGGCTAAAAAATTTTCAGAAGAGGTGAATAAGCAGAATTTGGGCAGAAAAGAGGTGAAAATTCTGAAAATTCTGCTGAAAAGAGTTCAATCAGCAGAATTTCTGCTGAAAAGAAGTGAATGAGCAGAATTTCTGATGAAAGGAGGTGAATGAGCAGAATTTCTGCTGAAAAGAGTTTTTTTCTTAAAACAGCAGAAAAAAACTGAAAATTTTGCTGAAAAGAGTTCAATCAGCAGAATTTCTGCTGAAAAGAGTTGAATGAGCAGAATTCTGCTGAAAAGAGGTTTTTGCTGAAAACAGCTGAAAAAGCTGGTATTTGTGCTGAAAAGTGGTGAAAAAGCTGAAATTTGTGTTGAAAAGAGTTAAAAAAGTTTAACTGTTAACTGAAAGAAATGTTGCCATAAGCAGGATTTGAACCCTGGCCTCCCAGTCTGAGAACGGATATTCATGTCACTGAGCTAAAACACAGCTCAACCCGGCATGCAAAATCAGTGACCACATTGATAATGTGTTCCATTCATTTCAATGGTCAAAAGTCATAACACATATTAGCAGAAATAGCAGAATTTTTTAAAGTTTAAACATAGTATTTCTGCTAAAACTTAGTATTTATACTAAATAATATTTTTTTCTGCCAAATCATAGCATTTGTGCTGAAACAGAAAATTCTGCCATATCATAGTATTTGAGCCAAATCATACAATTTGTGCTAAAACATTATTTATGATTTAGCAGAAACACTGGGACTTGGTAGAAATACTATGATTTACATGAAATACTTTGACTTAGCAGAAGTACTACAATCTAGCAAAAAAGTACTACAGCATAGCAGAAATTCTATCATTGAGCAGAATTACTAGGATTTAGAAGAAATACTAAGATTTGGCACAAATACTATGTTTTAGCACAAACACTGATGTGGCTCAAGAACCTTTATTGTGCAGTTATACTATGATTTGGAAGAAATACTATGCTTTGGCACAAATACTATGATTTGGAAGAAATACTATGTTTTGGTACAAATACTAAACTTTGTCACAAATACTATAATTGAGTACAAGTACTATAAGATAACAGAAATACTCTGATTTAGCAGAAATACTATCTTTTGGTAGAAATTCCTGCTAAAAGGTACTATTTCTGCGTTTTAGCAGCAATACTGTAATTTGGCATAAATACTATGATTTGGGATAAATACTATGATTTGGCACATATACTATATTCAGCACATGTACTATAACATAACAGAAATTCCTCCACTTAGTAGTAATACTATAACATAACAGAAATATTATGATTTGGCCCGAAAACCATGATTTTGCACAAATACCATGATTTGGCAAATATACTATGATTTAGCAGAAATACTATGATTTAGCAGAAGTACTAAGATGTAGTAGAAGTACTTTGCTTTAGCAGAAATACTATGATTGAGGAGTAATACTTAAACATAGGAGAAATATTGATACACAGACACACATACACAGAGAGTAAAGGGAACAGGAGCTGTTGAGAGTCTGGGCTTGGTATATCTAGGTCAGTTAAAGCATCCACACAATAAAGAGAAACAGGAAAACAATAGTGTGGATGCCTTAAAGCATCCACACAATAAAGCACGGGAGAAGATTTTAAACCTGATGACAAAAAACAAACACAACTGTGCTGAATTAAGACAAATGTCCCACCTGCTTAAAGAAAAAGAAGATATTAATCAGGAGCTCTATGGGAAACTCGAGTTTAAGAACCTGGAGATGGAAGAAAAACTTGATGAAGCCTGGGAAAAAAGGAAAGAGTTGCTTCAAGAGAAGAAACAACAGGAAAGAAAGGAGAAAAAAATGGAATGTAAACTTCAGAACATGAAGAAACAAAATAAAGTTTTGCAAGTAAAGCTTAATGAAGCACTGCACAGAAATGCAGAAATGTTTCACGATGAAAGTCTCATAAACCAGCAAGACGAAGAAAATAAAAATACACAAAACCTGCCCAGTGTAGATATTGTAAATAAGGGCTGGGAAATAATCTTGACTGAAGATCAGCCGCATATTGTAAGCCTGATGACAACAAACAAGCAGAACTGCGACCAGTTAAGAAAAATGTCCTACCAGCTTCAACAAACAGGAGCTATTAATCAGGAGCTCTATGGGAATCTCAAAGACACTGAGAACAAGAATCTGCAGCTTCAAGTAAAACTTGATGAAGCCCTGGAGAAAAACAAAGAGTTTCTTCAAGAGAAACAGCAAGAGAAATCGGAGCACTGTGCATGTTGCCCCAATTCATGCACCCAGCAACTGAATCATGAGGGGCCAAAAGATGTGTCGCCATCCGATGAGATTCAGCAGGGTCTCTTCATAGCTCTGTGGGCGCAACTTAAAGAAGAAACTCTAAATATAAAAAAAGACAGGATCAAAAGTCTTGAAAAGGCAATTTTCAAAGACATTACAAAGGTACTGGGTATTACACCTAACCTTGTTATCATTACGTTGGCTGCAGCTTCGCCGTACCAACAAGTGGTGATTTCGATATTCAAAGACCACCTGTTCCGAAAAAAGCGAAACCTACTTACAAGGTTTTTCGCATGGTGTGGAAAAACATAGGACGATGAAGACCAGCTACCAGAAACTGACAATATCTCCCAGACACTTTTGAACGAATTTAAAGATATTATATTTCCAAGAAAACAAAATTTTAGAGCAATCCATCAGGATTGACTCTAAATATTTCTTTAAAATTATTTGGACAGTTTAAGTGTATTAGTTGACATCAAAGTGACTCTTTAAATTGGCTAACAACAAACGATTCAAACAAGCTAATTTATTTCACATCCAATGAGTCACTTTAAAACTCCCACGACTGGTCGAGGCAGATGGCCGTCCCTCACTGAGCCTGGTTCTGCCGGAGGTTTCTTGCTTTTAAAAGAAAGTTTTTCCTCCCCACTGTCGCCGAGTGCTTGCTCAGAGGGAATTGTCAGATTATTGGGGTTTTATTTATTTTTTGTCAACTAATACACAACTCGGGGCTCGCAAAATCTCTAGCCCGACGTCCCGGAGCTAGCGATATCTCCGGTTGGGCGACCAAAATCTATCTCAGCCCCGCCCGTCGGGTTATCATAAAGCCCGACGGGCGATTTTGCGAGCCCTGCGATCTTATTGGGCATTCCAAATTGATTTTTTTTTTATTCATTAATAAAGTCCTAAAAAGATTATATTGTGAATATTGCATGTTTTCATTGTCACACAAATGTGTACATTTTCAGCCTAGACTGAACATGTGTGTTTGTCTTCTATTCAAAATCAAACATTTTAGTAGCAACTACTGTATTAAAATATGGCAGATGTTTTACTCTGATTACACAAACTATGTAGGAGTAGGTCACAGATAAGAGGTATTTATTTGTAAATTTGACCTCTGACCTTACAGAGATACAGGATGACAGGATATGTGATATTAGAATCCACATATATTGGTATATAATCTCCTAAATGTTGCCAATGGCAGTAAGGAACATAGCTCTAAATAACATTATCATCTTTTTGACCCTCACTATAGTCTGTATGACAAGTCAGAACAAAAGGTCGGAGGTCAAATGTGGCATTAAATCCTAATGCGGTACATTCTTATGTCGACAATACACACCACACTTGTAAGAAAGTTATAAGTTAAATTATAAGGCTTTTTATAAGGTGTTTCTCTATGAAAGCAGTTAAGATCATTATGCAAATACATAGCCTCAGTATATTGGGGTCTGGAATAAAACTAGAATTAATTAAAAATGTGTAATTAATTATTTAAAAATAGAAATACAGAGCATTTTAAACTAAGTCAATATATATTTTAATTACTTATTTATAGAAAAATTTGCATTTCCTGCGAAAATGCAGTGTGGATGCTTTAAAGCTCAAGCTGTCTGCAAAAACTAGCTGAAAAAGCTGAAAAGTTGCAGAAATTGTAAAAACTTTGCAGAAGCAAAGGAACTTTGCTAAAATGGAATAACTTAGCAGAACTGCAATATCTTAGAGGAAACATAATACTTGGCAGAAATGCAATAGCATAGCAGAACTTAGCAGAAATATTGTAACTTACCAGAAACATGATAACTTCTCAAAAATACAAGAATTTAGGAGAAATAGTATAAGATAACAGAAATAATATATTTAGCCAAAAATACTTAAGCATTACAGAAACACTATGATTTAGAAAAATAGTACAACATAGCAGAAATACTGTGATTTATCAGAGACACTGTGATGAACTGTGAATATTGTAATTTTAAATTAATACTATGTTTTAGCACAAATACTATAATTTGACAGAAATACTATCATTTGGCAGAAATACTATGTTTCAGCACAAATACTCTGGTTTAGCACAAATATTATAACATAGCAGAAATACAATTATATAGCAGAAATGCTATATTTAGAAAGAAAAATATAATATAGTAGAAATAGTATGATTTAGCAGAAATACTACAATATAGCATAATAACAATGATTTAGAACAAATACTATGATTGAGCAGAATAGCAATAACTGAAGTAGAAATATTGGAAAAGTAAAATGACAAGATGAAAAAAAAACGGAACATGGTTAAGTTCCCTCAAAACTAATTGTTGTTCACCTGTGAAAAAAAAAAAAGAAATAAAAATAAATTAAAAAAACAAGAAGGAACAGCCAACAGATACACACAAAATCAAATATGTATACACAAATGCACAGAGAGAGAGACACACAGAGGGTCTATGCCAGTCAACCAGTCTGAATATATTATATGTTTTTCCAACAATGAGATGCTGCCCTAAAGAGGGTCTCTCTCTCTCTCTCTCTCTCTCTCTCTCACGCACACACACACACACACACACACACACACACACACACAGGGAGAGAGAAGCAAGTTTTCAGTCAAGCAGCCTGGGAGCTGCTAAATTTGAATCCACCAATCAGAGAGGCTGTGCACTTTTTCCCACCAAAACAGGTGCAGCCGATTTTACACACATGCAGCAGAGAGACAGGATTTTTGTAGTCTATTTCTCATAATGACGACTCCCCTCAAACAAATGACCATAATTTCCTAACCGTAGGGGCTAGAACGGTCATTCTTACACCGTTTTGTTCAGAAGAGATTGGGGAATCTTCAAGTGTTGACAATTTATCATTAAAATATGAATTTTTAGAGATATATGACATGGATGACTTGTTGACTTAGAAGCCACGAATTCCCCAATATGCAAATTTGAATGCCTCAGCCCACATATATGATTGGCTGGCTGGGAAGCCGTGCAGGCCCTGATTTGTGGATTTGAATTCCTCAGCCCTCAGATATGATTGGCTGGCTTAGAAGCCATGAAGGCCCCAATATGCAAATTTGAATGCCTCAGCCCACATATATGATTGGCTGGGAAGCCGTGCAGGCCCTGATTTGAAAATTTGAATGTCTCAGTCCTCACAGAGGATTGGCTGCCTGGGGACCTGGCAGAAATATATAGAAATAGTATGATTAAGCATAAATACTACATTTAGTAGAAATACTATGTTTTAGCACAAATCCTATAAAAAGAAGAAATACTATAATTTAGCAGAAATACTATATTAAGCACAAATCCTATAAAAAGCAGAAATACTATATTAAGCAATATAAATATCCTATAAAAATCCTATAAAAAGCAAAAATACTGTACTATGATTTGGTAGGAAAATTATAATTAATCAGAAATACTATATTTGGCACAAATCTTATAAAATAGCAGAAATAGTATGATTTAGCACAATAGTAATAACTTAAACAGAAAAATTGGAAAAGCAAAATGGACAGCTGAAAAAATGCTGAACATGCTAAGGGTCCCTCAAATGTACTTGTTAAATGAAAAAAATCGGCAAAAAAATATATAACAGCCACACAATGACAAATATGGACACATATGGAAACACACATGCACAGAGAGAGACACACACAAGATCCAATTCAGTCAACCAGTCTAAATATATTGAATTTGAATCTTACAATGAGATCATCCCATAAAAAGGCTTTCTCTCTCTCTCTCTCTCTCTCTCTCTCTCTGTAGCACACACACACACACACACACAGGGTGAGAGAAGTAAGTTTCTAGCTCAGTCAAGCAGCTTGGGAGCTGCTGAATTTGAATCCACCAATCAGAGAGGCTGTGCACTTTTTCCCGCCAAAACAGGTGCACGCAGCACAGAGAGACACAGGATTTTTGCAGTCTATTTCTCATAATGACGACTCCCCTCAAACAAATGACCATAATTTCCTAACCGTAGGGGCTAGAACGGTCATTCTTACACCGTTTTGTTCAGAAGAGATGGGGGAATCTTAAAGTGTTGACAATTTATCATTAAAATATGAATTATTAAAGATATTTGACTTCTAATGCACCATAACTGAGTAGAGCAAAGCAAAAACTGCCTTGACTTGCCCTCAAACAACGCTTTCTAACTCTAAATCTATTTGTAGTATCAATATCATTCTTTCACCGTAAGAGACAGCAGGCTTTGGTGAACAATCATGGAAATTTTCAGGTCTCTGTGGAAATCCATTAAAAAGATATGACGAGAGAAAAAAGTGGTTCATTTCCAGAGTTTGAAATCTGAAGAAATCTGAGCGAAGGACGAATTTCCTACCCTCAAACAAGTCTAACTCATTTCAGAACGGTAATAGGTGAGAAAATAATTCTTGAATTGTGAGCGTCAGGAGTGTCTGAAGATATACTGGGACAAGCCTTATGTCTTAACTTTGCTTCGTTAAGGAGATATGACGATTCGAATATGCCTCTCATTACAGAAATCAAGCGGTGATTTTGAACAAGCTCTCCATTGACTTTCTATGGAGAGTTTTGCGACTTTGTGTTGGTCTGAGGAGATTTGCCAAAATTCTATAAATCCCACAACAATGATAGTGACATTTTCGGAAAGCCAGCAAAAATACCTACGTTTTGATGTATAATTTGTGGAAGTTGAGTGAAAATTGAGCAAGTAGCAAGAAGTTGTTCGGACATGAAGAGAAAACTGCAAAACCTTCAGTGGCACACTGGAAGCCAAGTGCATAGCAACCATAACAACGCATGTATTTTGTGAAAAATCACAATTTTGCAACTGAAAACTAAGAGGCATAAAAGTAAAACGGTAAAAGATTTGAAAAAGCTGATTTATACCTGAATAGCCCAATAATTTGAGAACATTTTAAAGTTTGAATGGTTGTTCTACGTGAAAATATGAGGAAGTAGTTAAGTTTCAAAAACAAGCAAATTTTAGCAGAATTGCAGAAGTTTCCCATTCATTTCAATGGGACAAATTAAGCTTAATATTTTAAAAAGTATAATAGTGAAAAATACCAAAAGACATAGCACACATTAGCAGAAATAGCAGAATAGTTTAAAATTTGAACGGTGAAAATCGGCTGAAAATTGTGGAAGTAGTTAAGTGCCAAAAAGTGTACGGAAGTCCCAAGAGGAACTCAATAGTGTGGATGCTTAAAGCATCCACACAATAAAAGAGCAGAGTGGAGAGGTTATGTGGGATAAGCTATTTTGAACAAGTGAGTTTTGAGTTGGGACTTAAAGAGAGAGAAGGAAGAGATGTTTCTTAAATCAGGAGGTCGGGAATTCCAGAGTCGTGGAGCAGAGCAGCTGAAAGCCCTGCTCCCCATGGTGGCAAGACGGGGGGAGGGGACGGAGAGTGAAAGGGAAGAAGTAGATCTGAGACAACGAGATGGGGCGGTGATCTTAACCAGATCAGAGAGATATGGAGGGGAGAGATGATGAATAGCCTTAAATGTGTGCAAGAGTATTTTGAAATTGATGCGATATTTGACCGGGAGCCAGTGAAGCTGCTGCAGGACAGGAGTGATGTGGTGGATAGAAGTGGTCCTGGTGACGATACAGGCAGCAGAGTTCTGGACGCGTTGGAGCTTGTGGATGGATTTTTGAGTATAAAAAGAACCTGAATAAATACAAATAAAGGGAAAGAGCTGTCCAAACCTCTGTCTCTGACCATCTGTGTTAACACTTGAAATGGGAAACATGTAAATGTAACAAACATGTTAAAACATAAGAAATCAGGAAGGGGCAAAAAAAGCATTTTGCTAAAAAAAGATTTAGAGCAGAAGTTTTTAAAATGAAGATATATTGCATTTATTTACAATTAAAAACACACAGAGCAGAAAGTGTGTTACTGTTTTACATCCACAGACACACAAGAAAAGAAGCAGGCAACATGAGGTCAAGTTATGGCAATTTTATTTTTGTATGTCAGTACATGTATTCAGAATAGAGTTTTTAAAAAACAAACAAACGTCCCAAGTAAAGTTTGGGGGGATTTTTGTGAAAGAAAGGTTGAGAGAGGGGGAAGGAGGAAGATGCTGCTGGGTCAGTTCTTTCTCAGCAGTCTGCTCCAGAATCCCCTCCTGTCCTCGGCTTGCTTTTCTTTTGCCTTCAGCTCTTTTAAGGTTTTGTTGAGCTGCTCCTCGGCATCTTTAAATGTTTCTTTCAGCTGCTGTTTGGCCAGTTTCCCTTTGTGTTTGAGGAGCTCTTTAGCTTCCTTTTTGTGCTTTTGTATTTCTTTAAGTTCATCTTTGCAGCCTTTCTTGCTCACCGTCGTTTCTTTCTTGAATACCTTCAACTCAATTTTCTCTTCTGCAAGTTCCTCTTGCACTTTCATCAGTTCCTTCTTCATGTTTTGAGTGTAACTCTTTGTATCTTCCATTTCTTTCTTTGCTTCCTGTATTTTAATTTTCTCTTCCTCCAACACTTTTTGAGCTTCCAACAATTCTTTCTTCATATTTTCAATCTCATTTTCTGCCTCGTGTTTACATTTTTTCTCCTCTTCAAGTTGTTGCTTCACATGCAGTAATTCCTTCCTTAGTGTTTCAGCTTCAGCCATTACATTTGCAGCTTCTTGTGTTGCCAACTGCATTTTCCTTTTTTCCTCTTCAAAAGCTTCCTGCACCTCCTGTAATTCCTGCATCACATTTCCTGCCTCCTTCTTTGCAGTTTGATATTTATTTTTGGCTTCTTGTGCTATGCTTTTCTCTTCCTCCAATGCTTTTTGAGCTTCCAACAGTTCTTTCTTCATGTTTTCATTCTCGTTTTCTGCCTGTTGTTTTCTCATCTTCTCTCCTTTAAGTTTGAGACCCACATGCAGTAATTCCTGCAATACTACTTCAGTTTCAAACTTTGAATTTTTAGCTTCTCCTCTTGATTTTTCTGCCTCTTCTTTTAATTTGACATTTTCAGCCTGTATCATTTGAAATTTAAAATGAATCAGCTGTACTGTATTGTGAGGTGAAGCACTCGCCGATCCTCTTCTCCATCTCCCTTCATTCATTTTGGCCTTTTAAACAAAGGAACCAACGTTTTGTAGAGGAGTGAAGTGAAGTTTTCGATGTTTCTTCGTCAACTGTCGTTTGTCCTGCACAGAGATGCTGCTGTAGATGTGTCTCTAGCTGTGTCTGGATACAATGAAACATGCTGTAACTAAGTGCTTGTGTTGCACAGTTCTACTAAACATTCCATTTCATGCATGCTCCGCCCACATGGTCAGGAATGTCAGGTGCTGCATCTCCAAATGCTGCTCCCGTTGCCTAGCAATAACAGCTGTTTACTTTTTGGGGTCTGGTTCATTGTTTAATAAAGAAAACATGTCCAAGTATTGGGTGCTGAGGCTCAGCGCATATTCTAGCCTGCTGTGTGGGTGGGCAGCTAGAAATCACTGGTGGGCAACATGAGTGAGGAGAAAACTGGAGCAGCCAAGCAGGGAGCTGCAGGTTGCTGGTTTGAGTCTCTGTTCAGATGCTGGTGTCTCCTCTCTCTGAGATGTCTGCAAACAGTCCCAGATAAAACAATAAGGATAATAAACAAACACGTGACTAAAATAACAATTATGACTCTGATGTGTTTCATGTGTAGCAGGATGGCCTCTATACAGCAGTCGCTGCAAGCATCCACATCGCCACACTTACGTTTCTTTAAGCAGGCGTGCTGGGCTCCTCCTAAGGAAAGTTTGAAACTTCATTTCCTTCATGCTGGTGAACTTTTTACCAAATATTTTCATCAAAGCTTCTCCATCACTGACAGGGATTGTTTGGATCTTCACACTCATCTCCACCAACCCTAAAAAATGAGTCTCACTTTGCTCATATAATGCCAGGAGTGTCTCCATATTCCACAAAAGTCTATGCAAACATGTAACAGTATCCCATATTCATAGAAATATTATTGATATTATAACAAAAGCTGTCACCAACACAATTGTCCCAAGTGCTTTTTTAAACAGGATTTTCAACCAGAGGATTTCCCTATAGCTTAATTTTTTTTCAATATTTTGTACACAACAACAGAATCATTTCAGAAAAACTCAAAATGACTGCTGTCAATATTATTTGCCCCACAAAAAAGGTCAAATATAAAAAAATATTGCAAATATTGCACAGTGAAAAGGCACTACAGCTCAGTTGTTCCCACTCGCCTTTGTCCTCCTGTCTCCCCTCCCTCTCCCCTCCAACGAGGAGTTAAACAGTTTGATGGCGTGTGGGACAAAGGAGTTTTTAAGCCTGTGGGTTCTTGACTTTGAGAGAAGCAACCTGTCGCTGAATAGGCTCCTCTGATTATTTACGAGCACGTGCAGAGGATGCCCAGCATTTTCCATAATGTCCATCAGTTTCTTTAATGTCCTTTTCTCTGCCACTGTCACCAAAGTGTCCAGCTTCATGCCGACCACAGAGCCAGCCTTCCTGATTGGTTTTTCCAGCCTGGATGAGTCCTTTGCTGTGCTGCTCCCCCAGCACACCACAGCATAGAACAGTACTCCTGCAACCACCGACTGATAAAACATCCTCAGGAGCTTCCTGCAGATGTTGAAGGACCTCAGCCTTCTGAGGAAGTACAGTCTGCTTTGGCCTTTTATGTACAGGTGCTGCGTGTTGCATGACCAAACAAAACTTTCAGTGCACTGTGAAAGTAAAAAAACAAAGAGACAGGAAGGCCTAGTTAGGACATATCTAAGCATGCTCTTCATCTTGGAAGGGTAATTCAAACCAAAACTAATTGGCAGGTTCAACTTGGTAACAAAAGAAAATGCCTCAGCCAGATAAATCCCCAAAACATTCATCCATCAGCCACACACACCACATAACACTGCTGTTCTATTAGATAATGAGTTTCTTCCCATGTAAGCAGGTGTGTGTCATGGTAAAACCTCCCCCACACATCAGAACCCAGAATCTATTAGTGCCACCCATTTTAAACCCTCTCTACAGCATTCTGTTTACACCTGCTATCATTCAATCATCTTTCCTAACATAATACTAGTCCACTAGTTTACATATCACCTCTCATCCCACTAAGTGAACTGGACAAGATGATAAAACAGAAAGGCATGCTTAAGATGTTATCTGGTCTTCATTGCATGTGTATATGTCTTAATAGGATTAATGCATTTTCTGTTTGTGTGTGTGATTTTTGTGTGCCTCTCCTCCTTGCAGTGTTTCAGACACTTTTCAATTCTCCACTCAAAGGCAGTCGCTTTTCCTCCCCAGGTTCCTTAGCCCAATTTGATCTCCCACACTAAACAACAGCGTTCTTCCATGTCTCCTCCCCCTCCTTCCACTGAAGTCTCGTCTCCCCCCTTGCAGCAGTCCATTGCATCTCCATCCATCCAGTCATGATGATGGTGTTTTCTCCTTGCTGATGCCTTTTGCACATACTGCTGTTGCTGCTGGACCCCTCGCTGCTCAGGATACTGCTGTTGTCTCTTGACCTGCCATGTTGTTGCTTTTGGATCTGCATTTCGCGACAGTCAAGTGGAGGGTGCGTCTGTCCTCTCAGTAAGTGAGTGAGACAGTAGACAGTGGTGAGGAGGGCTGTGCGAAAGCAAAAACACATAAATATGCCTGACACCCGTAAACGAAGCAGCATCTGGCTGCAGTTTAAAGACTTTTTTGTCTGTCTTGGTCTTGGTCTCGTCTCGACTTCGTCTCATCTTGGTCTTGGTCTCGGTCTCGTCTCGACTTCGTCTCGACTTCGTCTCGACTTGTTCTTAGTCTTGTCTTGGTCTCGATACCCTCTGGTCTTGGTCTTGGTTTAGGCGGTCTTGACTGCAAGTCTAGTTGCACCAGTGGTGCCATGAGCAGTATCTATCTGCTGCTCATCAGCTGCTATGCCGTGGTTATTGTCACAATGTGGTGTATTTGGATCACTCAATCCTAAGTGGATATGGATATGATCCAGGATTGGATGTTTTGTATAAAATTTGAAAGGAACAATTGTTCCTTTCCCCTTTGCTGTGTACTCTGCTGATGCTGTTTTCAAAACCTACCACACTCATGTACAGTATCAGTGTCACACTGAGATATTTCAAAGATAATAATAATACATTTTATTTGAAAGCGCCTTTCAAAACACTCAAGGTCACTGTACACATTAGAAGAAAAAGCAACATAAAAGCAAGCAGTTCACACAATGGTAAAAGCATAAGACATAAACTAATAAAAGAGCAGAGTGGAGAGGTTATATGGGATAAGCTATTTTGAACAAGTGAGTTTTGAGTTGGGACTTAAAGAGAGAGAAGGAAGAGATGTTTCTTAAATCAGGAGGTCGGGAATTCCAGAGTCGTGGAGCAGAGCAGCTGAAAGCCCTGCTCCCCATGGTGGCAAGACGGGGGGAGGGGACGGAGAGTGAAAGGGAAGAAGTAGATCTGAGACAACCAGATGGGGCGGTGATCTTAACCAGATCAGAGAGATATGGAGGGGAGAGATGATGAATAGCCTTAAATGTGTGCAAGAGTATTTTGAAATTGATGCGATATTTGACCGGGAGCCAGTGAAGCTGCTGCAGGACAGGAGTGATGTGGTGGATAGAAGGGGTCCTGGTGATGATACAGGCAGCAGAGTTCTGGACGCGTTGGAGCTTGTGGATGGATTTTTGAGTATAAAAAGAACCTGAATAAATACAAATAAAGGGAAAGAGCTGTCCAAACCTCTGTCTCTGACCATCTGTGTTAACACTTGAAATGGGAAACATGTAAATGTAACAAACATGTTAAAACATAAGAAATCAGGAAGGGGCAAAAAAAGCATTTTGCTAAAAAAAGATTTAGAGCAGAAGTTTTTAAAATGAAGATATATTGCATTTATTTACAATTAAAAACACACAGAGCAGAAAGTGTGTTACTGTTTTACATCCACAGACACACAAGAAAAGAAGCAGGCAACATGAGGTCAAGTTATGGCAATTTTATTTTTGTATGTCAGTACATGTATTCAGAATAGAGTTTTTAAAAAACAAACAAACGTCCCAAGTAAAGTTTGGGGGGATTTTTGTGAAAGAAAGGTTGAGAGAGGGGGAAGGAGGAAGATGCTGCTGGGTCAGTTCTTTCTCAGCAGTCTGCTCCAGAATCCCCTCCTGTCCTCGGCTTGCTTTTCTTTTGCCTTCAGCTCTTTTAAGGTTTTGTTGAGCTGCTCCTCGGCATCTTTAAATGTTTCTTTCAGCTGCTGTTTGGCCAGTTTCCCTTTGTGTTTGAGGAGCTCTTTAGCTTCCTTTTTGTGCTTTTGTATTTCTTTAAGTTCATCTTTGCAGCCTTTCTTGCTCACCGTCGTTTCTTTCTTGAATACCTTCAACTCAGTTTTCTCTTCTGCAAGTTCCTCTTGCACTTTCATCAGTTCCTTCTTCATGTTTTGAGTGTAACTCTTTGTATCTTCCATTTCTTTCTTTGCTTCCTGTATTTTAATTTTCTCTTCCTCCAACACTTTTTGAGCTTCCAACAATTCTTTCTTCATATTTTCAATCTCATTTTCTGCCTCGTGTTTACATTTTTTCTCCTCTTCAAGTTGTTGCTTCACATGCAGTAATTCCTTCCTTAGTGTTTCAGCTTCAGCCATTACATTTGCAGCTTCTTGTGTTGCCAACTGCATTTTCCTTTTTTCCTCTTCAAAAGCTTCCTGCACCTCCTGTAATTCCTGCATCACATTTCCTGCCTCCTTCTTTGCAGTTTGATATTTATTTTTGGCTTCTTGTGCTATGCTTTTCTCTTCCTCCAATGCTTTTTGAGCTTCCAACAGTTCTTTCTTCATGTTTTCATTCTCGTTTTCTGCCTGTTGTTTTCTCATCTTCTCTCCTTTAAGTTTGAGACCCACATGCAGTAATTCCTGCAATACTACTTCAGTTTCAAACTTTGAATTTTTAGCTTCTCCTCTTGATTTTTCTGCCTCTTCTTTTAATTTGAACATATGAATGAAGCATACAAAAAAGGAAATACTATGCTTATCTAGTCAAGCATGCAGGTGTGACTTCTCAAAACGTTGTGTTCTCTACAAGGTCGTTTCTTACTCTTGGGTGGCGGTTTCCTGTTGCTGACAGATAATATGACGGCACACAGTTTCCGTTATAGAGCAGAGAGCCAGCGGTTAACTATGCAGCTGGTTGAGTACAAACAGAAATATAAACACTCTTAGCTGATTATTATATGAATAATAAAACCTTTAAAAGCAAAAATCCTTTGACATTCCCTCCTGTTGTTTAGATTTCTTTTATGACAGTACTGTTATATTTTTCAGTTCATAACCTCTTGTCTGAACATTTTCGGTTTGAACGTCATGAAACAGTCCTGTGTTCAATTAGACTAGACATCACTATATGAATCATCTTTCAAAACTTCTTCCATTTGAGACAGTGTTACATAAGCGTTGATAGAGGTCGTCACCATGTTTGACACCATTTTCTTCAGACAGGGTATTACACATGTTGTGAAAACACATAATAGTAAAAGCAAAAATCCAATACAAACAAGTCCTTTAATCAGTAGGGACTTCCATGAACCACCTAGCAACCATGTCAACCAATCTTCAGTGCTTGTGACATAGTCTTGTTGTTGAGCGTCCCTAATCTTTCTCAAGGTGTTCAGAGCGTCGGTCATGTTTTGCGAATGCACATTGTCTGGGATGTATGTACAGCATGTGGTGTTAAACAATACGCACAAACCTCCTTTTTCAGCTAGAATCATGTCCAGTGTGACTCTGTGTTGCATCACTACAATGCGTATTGCGTCGATTTCTTCATTTTGCGTCTTGTTGATCTTCATTGAGGCATTTAGGAACAATCCAAAACGGTAGTCAAGTGTCTCGATCCTGAGCATGTTTTTTTCCAGCTCCCACCCAGGGGAACAAGGAGTGGAGGACTTTCTGACCATTAGTCCATAGCTTGAAGTTCTTAGGCACATCTGATCCGTAGATTGGGTCATGTGGCAATACTTTAGTGACTTCACGCTTTGCTCTTGATGTGCGTGTGTGTGTCTCTGCTGTGATCTTGAAGGTGTGGTCTGAAATTAGTACTGGTGCACACAGACCGGTGGAGTTTGGTGGGAGCATGAAGTAGGTTTTAGGCCCGCAGGCCCAAGCGGCTCCCTGGACCCAGAAAGTTCCATTTTTGAAGGTGTGTATTCCTGTGGATCGGGTCAGGTCAAGTGTGTGTGTGCAGTTGCGGTTACGTCCAACTTGTCTGCTTCCGTCCGAGAAGTTAAAACACATTGGGTGTTGTATGTCAGGCGGCAGAATTATGGCGAATGATTTGCTTTTTGTGTTGTTGGCCTTGACGTTTACCCAATGTTCTTCGTTGCAGGTGTAGTTCCAGTTCGTGAGATTGTAGGCACAGAAGTTTGTCTGTTCGGTTTGGACCCATCGCTGCGAAATTGGTTTCGTGACACGTTTAACGTCTGCGTCATTACACCATGGAATTCGGTCTTCCTTCTCTATGCTTTGACCTTTTAGGGCCAGTCCTGTTGCCATCAAAACTCTGCGTGAGCAATTGCCAGTTATTGCCTTGTTGAACACACACACCGCTTCGTTGAATTCAGGTGCCATTCCATATATTGTTGCGTGTATGGCCGTTGTTGGCATATGTGAACACACATAGCACTCCGTGCTGTTGTCGGTGCGTGTTCTATCATACACATACCTATACCACGCGTTGTTCATCCATGGGTGGTTATGGTCTTGGTTCAGGTCGCGCAGGTGTGAGTTGTCATGTGTCCATCTTTTTTGCAGGTGGTGTTGTTTATTTCCTCTCATCTGGGTGAGTGTTAGTAGGCTCACCAGGAGCGCAATGCAGGCCACTAGGAGGACAAGTGTCTTCATGATGACCAGGCACACCTAGGCCTCTGGTGAGTAGACTATTGGCGAGAAGAAAAAGGGCGGGATTTACCCAATCAGCCCTTCCTTCACCAATAGATCACCTGGAAGCTAGGGGAGCCGGCGTCTAAACGTTTGGATTGTCACTCACTTTTTTACAGTGGCTTTGGTGGATCCAAGATGGTCTTTCTGCTATTTTGCAGGCAGTTGGTGTGGTGAGTAAGACTTGGTATGGGCCCTCCCACCTTGGTGAACTCCAATTCTTTCTCTGGAGTACTTTGATCAGGATCCAATCACCTGGTTTCAACCTGCAAGACACTGGAGAGATATCACTCGGCAGTTGGTTGTTTAGCACAATCTCTTTATTTTCAAACAATTTAGTCATCCATTCTGCTAGGGTAGTTTCCCTTATTGATTTGTTAATGGGCTCACTTGTGATTGGTAATGGGAATGGTCTACCGTGGATGATTTCAAAAGGTGTGAGTTTCTGAGAACTTTGTGTTAGTCTCATCCACATTTTTACTAGGCCTATACACTCGGGCCATGGCCTTCCTGTTTCTTCCATGCATTTTCTTAATCTCTGTTTTATCGTGCCGTTAGTTCTCTCCACTAGTCCGGCACTTTGTGGGTGGTATGCACAGTGATGTTTGATGCTAAATCCTAGCGCTTCAGAGACTTTGCTGATTATGTCATTAACAAAATGTGTTCCGTTGTCTGACCTTATCAGACTGGGAATGCCGTATGTGGGGATGAAATGATTGCATAAGCACTTTGCTACTGAAATTGCATCTGCTCTTTTTACTGGATAGATTTCTGGCCATTTTGAAAATACATCTATAATTACTAGAGCATATCTTGATGCTTGGCATTCGTTAAGTTCAATAAAATCCATGTGGATTGTATGGAAAGGGTGAGGTGGTGTGGGAAAATGACCTCTTTTTGGTCTGAGGTTTCCCTGTGCATTATGTTTTTGGCAAATCATGCATGTTCTGATGAGTTCTTTTGCTGAATTTTCGAAATTTTGAGTGTAGAAGTGTTTAGAGAGAATATCCAACATTCCCCCCTTTGACACATGCGTTAAGCCATGTGTCACTAGTGCTGCTGTCTTGTGTAGAGATTTCGGCAATATTGGTTTGCCATTACAGGTCATTAAATCATTTTGTAGTTGTGCGCCACATTTTAGCCATTTCTTCTGTTCTGCGATAGATGCGGCTTTCTGTTCATCTTTAAGTACATCGAGTGGTATTAACTTTGAGGTTTCAGACATTAAGGTCTGTATAGGTTGCTGTGCTGCCTTCTTTGCGGCTTGGTCTGCAAAGTTATTGCATTTAGTAACTTCTGAGTTATCTTTTTGGTGTGCAGCACATTTGCATAATGCTAATTGTTTCGGCAATGTTATGACTTCTAGCAGTTCTTTTAAAAGGTGTCCATGTTGTACTGGATTGCCAGTAGAAGTAACCATACCTCTGTTTTGCCAAATCTTTGCAAAATGATGTACTGCTGCAAAAACATACTGACTGTCTGTGTGTATGTTTATGCTTTTCCCTTCATGCAGCTGACACGCTGTAAGTTCTGCACTTTGTGCAGAGTTTGAGGAAGTTAAAGGTCTTGCTTCTAAAATTGTGTCTACTGTGGTTACTGCATAACCGACACAGTTTCGACCTAAGCTATTTTTTGATGCTGAGCCATCTACAAAAATGTCAGTGAAACTGGGTTGGGGTGTGCTGTAGATGTCAGCTCGTGGTTTCGTTTCGTCATCTAGCTTTTGCATACAGCAGTGTTTTTTACCGTCTTCTGATGTGGGGAGAAGTGTGCTTGGGTTTAGCTGCCCACACTTCTCGATTGTAATGTGTGACTGTGATAGCAGAATGCCTACATATGAGAGCTGTCTTGCATGTGTGAGATAAGACAAGTTTGCTTGCAGTAAGATGGAGGTTACAGCATGGGGAACTTTGACAATCAATGTGTGTCCTAGGACAATATCAGCGGACTTTTTAACTGCCTCCGCTGCGGCTGCACAGGCCTGCACACACGACGGTAAGCCTGATGCCACTGAGTCTAGTTTACACGAGTAAAATGCAAGTGGGCGTTGCTTTTCCCCAAAGGCTTGTGTTAGAGCCTGCACCTCCGTCTACATGCAAGTAGAAAGGTTTATCATAATCTGGTAATGCTAAAACTGTGCGCGTCTGCAATGCAAGTTTTAGATCATTAAATGCTTTTTCTGCTTCTGGTGTCCATTCTATTTCATCTTTCAGTGCTAGATTTTTTCCATAAATTAAGTTTTGTAAAGGTTGAGCTAACAGAGCATATTCAGGTATCCAGCATCTGCAAAAGTTGCAGAGACCTAAATAACTCATCATTTGTTGTTTTGTGAGCGGTTTTGGAGCATTCTGTACTGCTAGTTTTCTGCTGTCTAACAGTGTTCTCCCTTCCCCTGTGAGCTTGTGTCCGAGGTATGTGACCTCTGGGCTCCACAGTTGTAATTTATGCTGTGAGACTTTATGGCCTTGCTCGCCTAAATGTTGTAACACTGTCATTGTGTTTACTTTGCAGTCTTCCTGCGTGTTTCCCGTGATCAGTATGTCATCTACGTACAGGAGAAACTGTCCTGGGGCAGGGAGCGTGCAAAGTGACATGGATTTCCTTAAAGCTTCTGCATACAGGGTGGGGCTATTCTGGAAACCCTGAGGTAACCTTGTGTATGTGTACTTCTGATCGTCAAAAGTGAATCCAAACAGGTTTTGTGAGTCAGGGTGTAGCGGTACAGAGAAGAATGCATTTGACAGGTCTATAACCGAAAACCATTGTTCTTTTGGTGTCACTTGATTTAGGATTGTGTGTGGATTTGCTACCACAGGTGGGATTTGCTCTGTTACTTCATTTATTGCTCTGAGGTCATGTACTAGGCGATATTTTCCCGTGTTTGCTTTTTTCACTGGAAAGATTGGAGTGTTACAGGTTACTTCGGTTGTTTTCACTAAAATGCCTGCTTTTTCCATATCTGCAATTACTGGCCTGATCCCTGCTTTTGCTTCTGTCGTTAAGGGATATTGTGGTTTAACTGGCCTGTAGGTTGTGGTGGTTTTTACTACAACGGGATCTGCTCCTTTAATTAATCCTACATCTGTTGATCCTGTGGACCACAGCGTTGTGGGCAGTTGTTGTAGTTCTGGGTGTAGCTCCAATGAGAGTATATGTCAGTTCTCACTATCTTCCTGCGCGTGTACATCAGTGCTGTCAGTCATGTGGGTGGCTGGGTGGGTAGTGAGTACCCACCCTAATGTGTATCTCATGCATCAAGTTCTGCAACCTTGTAGCCATCCCTCATGAATTTCTTCAGTCTTTTCATATCTGTCTCTTTCAACTTGGGCGAGAACGCGGCCTAAATCTTTCCACTCAGTGCTGTCATTGTGTGCTACTGACACATGTGGTTTTGGCATTCTGTTTACTCGTTGTACTGCCTCAGGCTGCAGCACAGAGCACACTGCATTACCACTTTGGGTGACATATAGGTGCTGTAATGTCAGCATTTGTGGGCCTAGCTTGTGTACTTCTTGGTCATACACGGGATTAGGACCTGGACTCTGTTTGAACCTCAATGTGTTGTGATACTCAGTGTAGTCCTGTCGTGTTGAGTGAGTTGGCAGATATCGATTTGCTATGTGTTGTAAGGGCTCTAGTGGGGGCAGGTCTAATGTCCAGTAGTAGTGGGGCTCTCCGAGTCCTTTGCACACATTAATCTGATAATCTGCTGGGCTTTGTTTCTCGTTTAACATTAGCTTAGCATACATGCCCTCTGGCCCTGGCAGTACTCCTATTTCCAGCCTTTCTAGTGCATCTCTCCCTAGAAGGTTAACTGGGCAAGACGGGTCATATATACATCGGTTTTTACAGCTGCGGCCGCTGTCTTCATGAGCTAAAAGCAAAGGTTCTGTCAGGGATTTGGTACTGACATGCCCTGACGCTGATTTAACTATCAAGGTATCACTGGAGAATTTCATTTTTGGTGGTTTTTCAGTCAATACTGTTTTCCATGCCCCGGTGTCACAGAGCATGGTCATAGGTTGTCCGTTCACATGGACAGTTACTGTAGGTTTATGCTCAGAGCCCAAAAGTAATTGTTCTATGTTGTAGATTTCTGTGTCATCCTCAATATCCTGTTCTAGTCATTTACTCTCTCTTTCGCTATCATTGTTTCTTTTGCTTTTACAATCTCGTGCAAAATGTCCTTCTTTTCTGCAGTTATAACAACGGTTATTTCTTGGCCTTCTATCTCCCTTATAACCTCCATTTCTCTTTTCCTTCCCTCTGTACTGACCTTGGTTTTGTCCTTTGTATTCACCAGAGAATGCTACAAATCCTGTTGCAGGATCGACGGTGAAAACACCTCCTTTTTCTTTTTGTTTTTGAACTTTGACAGCATGTTCTGCATATTGCAGGGCATCTGGTAAACTTCCAGTGTTCTGTGTTACCCAGTGTTTCTCAACATGAGCTCTGACTTTTGGAAGGAGGCCGTTTAAGAATGCGTTCTTTAATTGTTGCTGAAACGGTGTTTGTGGCCCTTCCTGGTAATTTAAACCTGAATGTTGTCTGAAAACTGGGCGTAAACGATCAAGGAAGTCAGATGCTGTCTCAGCTTCCTTCTGCTTTACTTCGCCTATTTTTCCATAGACAGCTCTTGGAGCTAAACGGGTTCTAATTCTATCATATAAAGGCGTTAGTTGGTTTCGTAGGGCGTCTGATGTAGGACCGAGAGCTGTCCCTTGGTGATCTGTCCCTGTGAAATCATCTTTTACTGTCCCCATCTTTAACCCTAACAAGTCCTGGATTACTTGGAGCATTTCATGGCCGTTTAGATGCCAGTGTGTTCTAATTAACTCAACTGCTTCCCTCCATGGTTCGAAACCTTCATTTAATGGTGGGACGTCTTTTAATACATTTAGTCTGTCTGTTTGGGACCACGCCCTAAAAACGTACAGAAAAGGGTTGTCACCTCTCTCGTTATTATCGCCACCCGTTGGTTGGCCATATCTTGGGTTGGGCGTGGCTATCATTGGAAACAGACCCGAAGGTCCTGGGGGGTCAACCTGTCCTCCCATATCACTACCTGACGGGTCTTTCCCTATGTCTTCCTGTTCCTTCTGTGGGTTCCCTGTCATGTGATTTAGTGCGCTTTGGGCTTGTGCATAAGGGTTAGATACGCTAGTGAACGGGTTTTTTGACTGAGGTTCTGGCGTTAACGATGTCGGCACATATGGTGGAGGCTGCGAGTTTTGTGAGGCTGCTTCTGTTTTCTTTTGTTTTTTCTTTTGCCTATTTTCGCTACGTCTGTCATCTTCTGCTTTCCATGCTTTGAAATGTTGCCACTCTGTGACACGTTTAGCTTTCTTTTTAGGGCTTTTTTCATTGTTTAGTTCTGTTCGGAGGGTCTCTTTTAAAGCGGTCACTGCAGAGGGATTACATTTTCCCTCCCACGCAGGGCAATTTAATTTCTTTGGGTTTCTCCATCTATTCATACTGATTTGTCCGGCGCCTGGACATTTTTTCTCTAACCACTGCTCGTCAGCAGTGAGTTTTGTTGATTTGTTACCCATTTTCTCTCAACTTATAGATATATTTACATTTACAAACACACACCCGTGGTGCTTTCTCTGGCACGAGGAATGAGAGAGGTTATTAACACAGCCTTCTACTTTCAAGCTATTCTTGAAAGCGGTGTTAATTTTATGTGATGAAGCACAACCTTTTTCTCGTTCCACCAGTACTTGAGCAACCAACGGTAAACAATTCAGTAGAGTAGTTCAGCCTTCTTAATGTGCTGTGAAATCAACTTACTCCACCAACAAAACAGTAAAAAAGACAAATATTGCGCGCTCTAATGGTTATTATTATGACACTTTCCCTCTAAAATAGCTACCAGCCCTTTTTCAGGCGAGCATTTACTTGTGGGAATAGCTACCAGTCCTCTATTTAGGACGAGCGTTCACATGTGGGAACAGTGTCAGTTCTTAATTCGTTTTTTCGCAAAATATGGGTGAGTGTTAAATATTCACCTGAGTTATTGTGTGGTTGCTTAGGTCTCCTCCATCAACCCCCAAAGTCGTGGGCCTCTTATAAGAACGCTGGCCAGAACCCAAATTTCACGTCTCTGGACTTTTATCCTCTGCCTGGAGAGGAGCTGTCGACAGACTTCAGCGCGGGCTTCTCACGACGTCAGGACTTGATGAAGGTTTTCTATTGGAGCATGAAAAAATATCAATGTCCACTCCGGCTCGAAGGACCAATTAAATGTTAGAGATAATCTTTTATCAAACACTCAGATATAATGAAATAACACTCAGACACTTCAGCAGTTTAACGTGCACGGGTGAGAGCTCAACGGAGACTCACACCCTGCAGCAGCTCTCTGCCTTTATTTATACACAGCATGAAGCATACAAAAAAGGAAATACTATGCTTATCTAGTCAAGCATGCAGGTGTGACTTCTCAAAACGTTGTGTTCTCTACAAGGTCGTTTCTTACTCTTGGGTGGCGGTTTCCTGTTGCTGACAGATAATATGACGGCACACAGTTTCCGTTATAGAGCAGAGAGCCAGCGGTTAACTATGCAGCTGGTTGAGTACAAAGAGAAATATAAACACTCTTAGCTGATTATTATATGAATAATAAAACCTTTAAAAGCAAAAATCCTTTGACATTGAGTATAAAAAGAACCTGAATAAATACAAATAAAGGGAAAGAGCTGTCCAAACCTCTGTCTCTGACCATCTGTGTTAACACTTGAAATGGGAAACATGTAAATGTAACAAACATGTTAAAACATAAGAAATCAGGAAGGGGCAAAAAAAGCATTTTGCTCAAAAAAGATTTAGAGCAGAAGTTTTTAAAATGAAGATATATTGCATTTATTTACAATTAAAAACACACAGAGCAGAAAGTGTGTTACTGTTTTACATCCACAGACACACAAGAAAAGAAGCAGGCAACATGAGGTCAAGTTATGGCAATTTTATTTTTGTATGTCAGTACATGTATTCAGAATAGAGTTTTTAAAAAACAAACAAACGTCCCAAGTAAAGTTTGGGGGGATTTTTGTGAAAGAAAGGTTGAGAGAGGGGGAAGGAGGAAGATGCTGCTGGGTCAGTTCTTTCTCAGCAGTCTGCTCCAGAATCCCCTCCTGTCCTCGGCTTGCTTTTCTTTTGCCTTCAGCTCTTTTAAGGTTTTGTTGAGCTGCTCCTCGGCATCTTTAAATGTTTCTTTCAGCTGCTGTTTGGCCAGTTTCCCTTTGTGTTTGAGGAGCTCTTTAGCTTCCTTTTTGTGCTTTTGTATTTCTTTAAGTTCATCTTTGCAGCCTTTCTTGGTCACCGTCGTTTCTTTCTTGAATACCTTCAACTCAATTTTCTCTTCTGCAAGTTCCTCTTGCACTTTCATCAGTTCCTTCTTCATGTTTTGAGTGTAACTCTTTGTATCTTCCATTTCTTTCTTTGCTTCCTGTATTTTAATTTTCTCTTCCTCCAACACTTTTTGAGCTTCCAACAATTCTTTCTTCATATTTTCAATCTCATTTTCTGCCTCGTGTTTACATTTTTTCTCCTCTTCAAGTTGTTGCTTCACATGCAGTAATTCCTTCCTTAGTGTTTCAGCTTCAGCCATTACATTTGCAGCTTCTTGTGTTGCCAACTGCATTTTCCTTTTTTCCTCTTCAAAAGCTTCCTACACCTCCTGTAATTCCTGCATCACATTTCCTGCCTCCTTCTTTGCAGTTTGATATTTATTTTTGGCTTCTTGTGCTGTGCTTTTCTCTTCCTCCAATGCTTTTTGAGCTTCCAACAGTTCTTTCTTCATGTTTTCATTCTCGTTTTCTGCCTGTTGTTTTCTCATCTTCTCTCCTTTAAGTTTGAGACCCACATGCAGTAATTCCTGCAATACTACTTCAGTTTCAAACTTTGAATTTTTAGCTTCTCCTCTTGATTTTTCTGCCTCTTCTTTTAATTTGACATTTTCAGCCTGTATCATTTGAAATTTAAAATGAATCAGCTGTACTGTATTGTGAGGAGAAGCACTCGCCGATCCTCTTCTCCATCTCCCTTGATTCATTTTGGCCTTTTAAACAAAGGAACCAACGTTTTGTAGAGGAGTGAAGTGAAGTTTTCGATGTTTCTTCGTCAACTGTCGTTTGTCCTGCACAGAGATGCTGCTGTAGATGTGTCTCTAGCTGTGTCTGGATACAATGAAACATGCTGTAACTAAGTGCTTGTGTTGCACAGTTCTACTGAACATTCCATTTCATGCATGCTCCGCCCACATGGTCAGGAATGTCAGGTGCTGCATCTCCAAATGCTGCTCCCGTTGCCTAGCAATAACAGCTGTTTACTTTTTGGGGTCTGGTTCATTATTTAATAAAGGAAACATGTCCAAGTATTGGGTGCTGAGGCTCAGCGCATATTCTAGCCTGCTGTGTGGGTGGGCAGCTAGAAATCACTGGTGGGCAACATGAGTGAGGAGAAAACTGGAGCAGCCAAGCAGGGAGCTGCAGGTTGCTGGTTTGAGTCTCTGTTCAGATGCTGGTGTCTCCTCTCTCTGAGATGTCTGCAAACAGTCCCAGATAAAACAATAAGGATAATAAAACACGTGACTAAAATAACAATTATGACTCTGATGTGTTTCATGTGTAGCAGGATGGCCTCTATACAGCAGTCGCTGCAAGCATCCACATCGCCACACTTACGTTTCTTTAAGCAGGCGTGCTGGGCTCCTCCTAAGGAAAGTTTGAAACTTCATTTCCTTCATGCTGGTGAACTTTTTACCAAATATTTTCATCAAAGCTTCTCCATCACTGACAGGGATTGTTTGGATCTTCACACTCATCTCCACCAACCCTAAAAAATGAGTCTCACTTTGCTCATATAATGCCAGGAGTGTCTCCATATTCCACAAAAGTCTATGCAAACATGTAACAGTATCCCATATTCACAGAAATATTATTGATATTATAACAAAAGCTGTCACCAACACAATTGTCCCAAGTGCTTTTTTAAACAGGATTTTCAACCAGAGGATTTCCCTATAGCTTAACTTTTTTTCAATATTTTGTACACAACAACAGAATCATTTCAGAAAAACTCAAAATGACTGGTGTCAATATTATTTGCCCCACAAAAAAGGTCAAATATAAAAAAATATTGCAAATATTGCACAGTGAAAAGGCACTACAGCTCAGTTGTTCCCACTCGCCTTTGTCCTCCTGTCTCCCCTCCCTCTCCCCTCCAACGAGGAGTTAAACAGTTTGATGGCGTGTGGGACAAAGGAGTTTTTAAGCCTGTTGGTTCTTGACTTTGAGAGAAGCAACCTGTCGCTGAATAGGCTCCTCTGATTATTTACGAGCACGTGCAGAGGATGCCCAGCATTTTCCATAATGTCCATCAGTTTCTTTAATGTCCTTTTCTCTGCCACTGTCACCAAAGTGTCCAGCTTCATGCCGACCACAGAGCCAGCCTTCCTGATTGGTTTTTCCAGCCTGGATGAGTCCTTTGCTGTGCTGCTCCCCCAGCACACCACAGCATAGAACAGTACTCCTGCAACCACCGACTGATAAAACATCCTCAGGAGCTTCCTGCAGATGTTGAAGGACCTCAGCCTTCTGAGGAAGTACAGTCTGCTTTGGCCTTTTATGTACAGGTGCTGCGTGTTGCATGACCAAACAAAACTTTCAGTGCACTGTGAAAGTAAACAAACAAACAGACAGGAAGGCCTAGTTAGGACATATCTAAGCATGCTCTTCATCTTGGAAGGGTAATTCAAACCAAAACTAATTGGCAGGTTCAACTTGGTAACAAAAGAAAATGCCTCAGCCAGATAAATCCCCAAAACATTCATCCATCAGCCACACACACCACATAACACTGCTGTTCTATTAGATAATGAGTTTCTTCCCATGTAAGCAGGTGTGTGTCATGGTAAAACCTCCCCCACACATCAGAACCCAGAATCTATTAGTGCCACCCATTTTAAACCCTCTCTACAGCATTCTGTTTACACCTGCTATCATTCAATCATCTTTCCTAACATAATACTAGTCCACTAGTTTACATATCACCTCTCATCCCACTAAGTGAACTGGACAAGATGATAAAACAGAAAGGCATGCTTAAGATGTTATCTGGTCTTCATTGCATGTGTATATGTCTTAATAGGATTAATGCATTTTCTGTTTGTGTGTGTGATTTTTGTGTGCCTCTCCTCCTTGCAGTGTTTCAGACACTTTTCAATTCTCCACTCAAAGGCAGTCGCTTTTCCTCCCCAGGTTCCTTAGCCCAATTTGATCTCCCACACTAAACAACAGCGTTCTTCCATGTCTCCTCCCCCTCCTTCCACTGAAGTCTCGTCTCCCCCCTTGCATCAGTCCATTGCATCTCCATCCATCCAGTCATGATGATGGTGTTTTCTCCTTGCTGATGCCTTTTGCACATACTGCTGTTGCTGCTGGACCCCTCGCTGCTCAGGATACTGCTGTTGTCTCTTGACCTGCCATGTTGTTGCTTTTGGATCTGCATTTCGCGACAGTCAAGTGGAGGGTGCGTCTGTCCTCTCAGTAAGTGAGTGAGACAGTAGACAGTGGTGAGGAGGGCTGTGCGAAAGCAAAAACACATAAATATGCCTGACACCCATAAACGAAGCAGCATCTGGCTGCAGTTTAAAGACTTTTTTGTCTGTCTTGGTCTTGGTCTCGTCTCGACTTCGTCTCATCTTGGTCTTGGTCTCGGTCTTGGTCTCGTCTCGACTTCGTCTCGACTTGTTCTTAGTCTTGTCTTGGTCTCGATACCCTCTGGTCTTGGTTTAGGCGGTCTTGACTGCAAGTCTAGTTGCACCAGTGGTGCCATGAGCAGTATCTATCTGCTGCTCATCAGCTGCTATGCCGTGGTTATTGTCACAATGTGGTGTATTTGGATCACTCAATCCTAAGTGGATATGGATATGATCCAGGATTGGATGTTTTGTCTAAAATTTGAAAGGAACAATTGTTCCTTTCCCCTTTGCTGTGTACTCTGCTGATGCTGTTTTCAAAACCTACCACACTCATGTACAGTATCAGTGTCACACTGAGATATTTCAAAGATAATAATAATACATTTTATTTGAAAGCGCCTTTCAAAACACTCAAGGTCACTGTACACATTAGAATAAAAAGCAACATAAAAGCAAGCAGTTCACACAATGGTAAAAGCATAAGACATAAACTAATAAAAGAGCAGAGTGGAGAGGTTATGTGGGATAAGCTATTTTTGTCACGGCGAGTGGGAAGAGCCGTGTGAAAAAAGGAAAAAGAGGATCCAAGCGCAGGCAGTCGTGAAGGTGATTTATTGACACAAAATATAGAGAGGCAAATGACAAAACGGAGAACTAAACTATACTGGGACAACTAAACTACAGAGCATGAACAAGAACACAAACCTGAACATAAAGCAAGGTGGACGACGGTACAAGATGGTGACAGCAGGGAACACACGGAAGAAACATGGTGGATACACAGACGGACCAGCAACTACAATGACAGAGGACACGACTTAAATACATACAGAAACACATGGGAATTACACACAGGTGGTGGACACAGCTGGGAATAATCAACAAGACGAGACAGAGGTAAAACTGAACACACTCACATGAGACGCAGACCTTCACAATAAAACAGGAACGAGAAACCATCACACTAAGACGCAGACTCGACATAGAGAGACAGACAGAAAATGACACATGAAACTAAACCCACACAAAACATGAGAACACAAATCTTAAACCCAAATAAACAGAAACATGGAACTCTAATAATAATAATCAAATCATTCAACAATCATTCAAAAAATAAACTAACAATCAAAACTCAAAATACTGGTTCGAAACTGACCCAGAACCGTGACAGTACCCCCCTCCAAGGGCTGGCTCCCGACAGCCCTAAACAAAAACAACGCAACAAAACAGAGCACCAGACCAGGGCGGGCGGAGGGGGTCAAGGAAGGAGGGTCCGAAACAAAAAACAAGGAGCACAAGAGTCCAAATACACAAGAAAACAGTTCAAGAACACAGGAAAATAGATCAAAAACAAAACCAAACTAGAGCTCGACAAGAGTCCAAGAAAAGTTCAGGGGGCCGACCGTGCACACAGCAACGGCGGCGACGGGCGAACATTTCCGGAGGCCGACCGTGCACACGGCAACGGCGGCGACGGGCGAACATTTCCGGAGGCCGACAGTGCACACGGCAATGGCGGCGACGGGCGAACAGTTCTGGAGGCCGACAGTGCACACGGCAACGGCGGCGACGGGCAAACAGTTCTGGAGGCCGGCCGCTTGGAAGGCAGTGACGGCCACTGAGCAGGTCCGGAGGTCGGCCGCGATGCCAGCGGCGGCAACGAACTCTTTCCGGAGGCCGTCCCTGAAGGCCATGATGCCAACTTAGAGGCCTGGAAAACGGCTGGCAGAGGCGAGGCGGAACAGGTCGAGCTGGCTCAGACAGCGGTGTGGCAACCGAAGGACCAGACGAGGCAGTACCAGACGAAGGCACGGAGGCAGGACCAGGCGTGGATGAAGGCACGGAAGCTGGACCAGGCGTGGATGAAGGCACGGAAGCTGGACCAGGCGTGGATGAAGGCACGGAGGCTGGACCAGGCGTGGATGAAGGCACGGAGGCTGGACCAGGCGTGGATGAAGGCACGGAGGCTGGACCAGGCGTGGATGAAGGCACGGAGGCTGGACCAGGCGTGGATGAAGGCACGGAGGCTGGACCAGGCGTGGATGAAGACACCGAGGCAGGACCAGGCGTGGATGAAGACACCGAGGCAGGACCAGGCGTGGATGAAGACACCAAGGCAGGACCAGATGAGGACGAAGGCGGAGCTGAAGCTGGACCAGACGAAGGCGGAGCTGAAGCTGGACCAGACGAGGACGAAGGCGGAGCTGAAGCTGGACCAGACGACAGCGGGACGGCTGCGGAACCTGACGGCAGCGGGACGGCTGCAGAACCTGACAGTGGTGATGCTGCAGGCGGTGATGATACAGGAGGTGGTGTGGATGCAGGAAACGGTGTAGAAGTCACAGGGGATGATTCAGCAGGTGATGGCTGAACAAACTTCCCCAGACCGTCAGCAGACGTGAGGATGTGCTTGCTGGGTCCTCCAGGACCCCCAGCAGATGAGGCATGGTGCTGGGTGGGCTTGAAGCTGGACGGGCGACTCGGGCCCTCCAGCAGACGACACTTGGGGCTGGACGGGTGACTCGGGCCCTCCAGCAGACGACACTTGAGGCTGGACGGGCGACTCGGGCCCTCCAGCAGACGACACTTGAGGCTGGACGGGCGACTCGGGCCCTCCAGCTGACGACACTTGAGGCTGGATGGGCGACTCGGGCCCTCCAGCTGACGACACTTGAGGCTGGACGGGCGACTCGGGCCCTCCAGCTGACGGCACTTGAGGCTGGCTGGGTTCTCCCGAACCCCCAGCTGACGACACTTGAGGCTGGCTGGGTTCTCCCGAACCCCCAGCTGACGACACTTGAGGCTGGCTGGGTTCTCCCGAACCCCCAGCTGACGACACTTGAGGCAGGATGGGCTCCTCAGGCCCTCCAGCTGACGAGGCAGGACGCTGGCTGGGTTCACCTGAACCCCCAGCTGACGACACTTGAGACTGGACGGGCTCCTCTGGCTCAGACTCGACATAGAGAGACAGACAGAAAATGACACATGAAACTAAACCCACACAAAACATGAGAACACAAATCTTAAACCCAAATAAACAGAAACATGGAACTCTAATAATAATAATCATCATCATCGCACCCAAAACCACAACAATCATTCAAAAAATAAACTAACAATCAAAACTCAAAATACTGGTTCGAAACTGACCCAGAACCGTGACAATTTTGAACAAGTGAGTTTTGAGTTGGGACTTAAAGAGAGAGAAGGAAGAGATGTTTCTTAAATCAGGAGGTCGGGAATTCCAGAGTCGTGGAGCAGAGCAGCTGAAAGCCCTGCTCCCCATGGTGGCAAGACGGGGGGAGGGGACGGAGAGTGAAAGGGAAGAAGTAGATCTGAGACAACCAGATGGGGCGGTGATCTTAACCAGATCAGAGAGATATGGAGGGGAGAGATGATGAATAGCCTTAAATGTGTGCAAGAGTATTTTGAAATTGATGCGATATTTGACCGGGAGCCAGTGAAGCTGCTGCAGGACAGGAGTGATGTGGTGGATAGAAGGGGTCCTGGTGATGATACAGGCAGCAGAGTTCTGGACGCGTTGGAGCTTGTGGATGGATTTTTGAGTTTAAAAAGAACCTGAATAAATACAAATAAAGGGAAAGAGCTGTCCAAACCTCTGTCTCTGACCATCTGTGTTAACACTTGAAATGGGAAACATGTAAATGTAACAAACATGTTAAAACATAAGAAATCAGGAAGGGGCAAAAAAAGCATTTTGCTCAAAAAAGATTTAGAGCAGAAGTTTTTAAAATGAAGATATATTGCATTTATTTACAATTAAAAACACACAGAGCAGAAAGTGTGTTACTGTTTTACATCCACAGACACACAAGAAAAGAAGCAGGCAACATGAGGTCAAGTTATGGCAATTTTATTTTTGTATGTCAGTACATGTATTCAGAATAGAGTTTTTAAAAAACAAACAAACGTCCCAAGTAAAGTTAGGGGGGATTTTTGTGAAAGAAAGGTTGAGAGAGGGGGAAGGAGGAAGATGCTGCTGGGTCAGTTCTTTCTCAGCAGTCTGCTCCAGAATCCCCTCCTGTCCTCGGCTTGCTTTTCTTTTGCCTTCAGCTCCTTTAAGGTTTTGTTGAGCTGCTCCTCGGCATCTTTAAATGTTTCTTTCAGCTGCTGTTTGGCCAGTTTCCCTTTGTGTTTGAGGAGCTCTTTAGCTTCCTTTTTGTGCTTTTGTATTTCTTTAAGTTCATCTTTGCAGCCTTTCTTGCTCACCGTCGTTTCTTTCTTGAATACCTTCAACTCAATTTTCTCTTCTGCAAGTTCCTCTTGCACTTTCATCAGTTCCTTCTTCATGTTTTGAGTGTAACTCTTTGTATCTTCCATTTCTTTCTTTGCTTCCTGTATTTTAATTTTCTCTTCCTCCAACACTTTTTGAGGTTCCAACAATTCTTTCTTCATATTTTCGATCTCATTTTCTGCCTCGTGTTTACATTTTTTCTCCTCTTCAAGTTGTTGCTTCACATGCAGTAATTCCTTCCTTAGTGTTTCAGCTTCAGCCATTACATTTGCAGCTTCTTGTGTTTCCAACTGCATTTTCCTTTTTTCCTCTTCAAAAGCTTCCTGCACCTCCTGTAATTCCTGCATCACATTTCCTGCCTCCTTCTTTGCAGTTTGATATTTATTTTTGGCTTCTTGTGCTGTGCTTTTCTCTTCCTCCAATGCTTTTTGAGCTTCCAACAGTTCTTTCTTCATGTTTTCATTCTCGTTTTCTGCCTGTTGTTTTCTCATCTTCTCTCCTTTAAGTTTGAGACCCACATCCAGTAATTCCTGCAATACTACTTCAGTTTCAAACTTTGAATTTTTAGCTTCTCCTCTTGATTTTTCTGCCTCTTCTTTTAATTTGACATTTTCAGCCTGTATCATTTGAAATTTCAAATGAATCAGCTGTACTGTATTGTGAGGTGAAGCACTCGCCGATCCTCTTCTCCATCTCCCTTCATTCATTTTGGCCTTTTAAACAAAGGAACCAACGTTTTGTAGAGGAGTGAAGTGAAGTTTTCGATGTTTCTTCGTCAACTGTCGTTTGTCCTGCACAGAGATGCTGCTGTAGATGTGTCTCTAGCTGTGTCTGGATACAATGAAACATGCTGTAACTAAGTGCTTGTGTTGCACAGTTCTACTGAACATTCCATTTCATGCATGCTCCGCCCACATGGTCAGGAATGTCAGGTGCTGCATCTCCAAATGCTGCTCCCGTTGCCTAGCAATAACAGCTGTTTACTTTTTGGGGTCTGGTTCGTTGTTTAATAAAGAAAACATGTCCAAGTATTGGGTGCTGAGGCTCAGTGCATATTCTAGCCTGCTGTGTTGGTGGGCAGCTAGAAATCACTGGTGGGCAACATGAGTGAGGAGAAAACTGGAGCAGCCAAGCAGGGAGCTGCAGGTTGCTGGTTTGAGTCTCTGTTCAGATGCTGGTGTCTCCTCTCTCTGAGATGTCTGCAAACAGTCCCAGATAAAACAATAAGGATAATAAACAAACACGTGACTAAATTAACAATTATGACTCTGATGTGTTTCATGTGTAGCAGGATGGCCTCTATACAGCAGTCGCTGCAAGCATCCACATCGCCACACTTACGTTTCTTTAAGCAGGCGTGCTGGGCTCCTCCTAAGGAAAGTTTGAAACTTCATTTCCTTCATGCTGGTGAACTTTTTACCAAATATTTTCATCAAAGCTTCTCCATCACTGACAGGGATTGTTTGGATCTTCACACTCATCTCCACCAACCCTAAAAAATGAGTCTCACTTTGCTCATATAATGCCAGGAGTGTCTCCATATTCCACAAAAGTCTATGCAAACATGTAACAGTATCCCATATTCATAGAAATATTATTGATATTATAACAAAAGCTGTCACCAACACAATTGTCCCAAGTGCTTTTTTAAACAGGATTTTCAACCAGAGGATTTCCCTATAGCTTAATTTTTTTTCAATATTTTGTACACAACAACAGAATCATTTCAGAAAAACTCAAAATGACTGGTGTCAATATTATTTGCCCCACAAAAAAGGTCAAATATAAAAAAATATTGCAAATATTGCACAGTGAAAAGGCACTACAGCTCAGTTGTTCCCACTCGCCTTTGTCCTCCTGTCTCCCCTCCCTCTCCCCTCCAACGAGGAGTTAAACAGTTTGATGGCGTGTGGGACAAAGGAGTTTTTAAGCCTGTTGGTTCTTGACTTTGAGAGAAGCAACCTGTCGCTGAATAGGCTCCTCTGATTATTTACGAGCACGTGCAGAGGATGCCCAGCATTTTCCATAATGTCCATCAGTTTCTTTAATGTCCTTTTCTCTGCCACTGTCACCAAAGTGTCCAGCTTCATGCCGACCACAGAGCCAGCCTTCCTGATTGGTTTTTCCAGCCTGGATGAGTCCTTTGCTGTGCTGCTCCCCCAGCACACCACAGCATAGAACAGTACTCCTGCAACCACCGACTGATAAAACATCCTCAGGAGCTTCCTGCAGATGTTGAAGGACCTCAGCCTTCTGAGGAAGTACAGTCTGCTTTGGCCTTTTATGTACAGGTGCTGCGTGTTGCATGACCAAACAAAACTTTCAGTGCACTGTGAAAGTAAAAAAACAAACAGACAGGAAGGCCTAGTTAGGACATATCTAAGCATGCTCTTCATCTTGGAAGGGTAATTCAAACCAAAACTAATTGGCAGGTTCAACTTGGTAACAAAAGAAAATGCCTCAGCCAGATAAATCCCCAAAACATTCATCCATCAGCCACACACACCACATAACACTGCTGTTCTATTAGATAATGAGTTTCTTCCCATGTAAGCAGGTGTGTGTCATGGTAAAACCTCCCCCACACATCAGAACCCAGAATCTATTAGTGCCACCCATTTTAAACCCTCTCTACAGCATTCTGTTTACACCTGCTATCATTCAATCATCTTTCCTAACATAATACTAGTCCACTAGTTTACATATCACCTCTCATCCCACTAAGTGAACTGGACAAGATGATAAAACAGAAAGGCATGCTTAAGATGTTATCTGGTCTTCATTGCATGTGTATATGTCTTAATAGGATTAATGCATTTTCTGTTTGTGTGTGTGATTTTTGTGTGCCTCTCCTCCTTGCAGTGTTTCAGACACTTTTCAATTCTCCACTCAAAGGCAGTCGCTTTTCCTCCCCAGGTTCCTTAGCCCAATTTGATCTCCCACACTAAACAACAGCGTTCTTCCATGTCTCCTCCCCCTCCTTCCACTGAAGTCTCGTCTCCCCCCTTGCAGCAGTCCATTGCATCTCCATCCATCCAGTCATGATGATGGTGTTTTCTCCTTGCTGATGCCTTTTGCACATACTGCTGTTGCTGCTGGACCCCTCGCTGCTCAGGATACTGCTGTTGTCTCTTGACCTGCCATGTTGTTGCTTTTGGATCTGCATTTCGCGACAGTCAAGTGGAGGGTGCGTCTGTCCTCTCAGTAAGTGAGTGAGACAGTAGACAGTGGTGAGGAGGGCTGTGCGAAAGCAAAAACACATAAATATGCCTGACACCCGTAAACGAAGCAGCATCTGGCTGCAGTTTAAAGACTTTTTTGTCTGTCTTGGTCTCGGTCTTGGTCTCGTCTCGACTTCGTCTCATCTTGGTCTCGGTCTCGGTCTTGGTCTCGTCTCGACTTCGTCTCGACTTGTTCTTAGTCTTGTCATGGTCTCGATACCCTCTGGTCTTGGTCTTGGTTTAGGCGGTCCTGACTGCAAGTCTAGTTGCACCAGTGGTGCCATGAGCAGTATCTATCTGCTGCTCATCAGCTGCTATGCCGTGGTTATTGTCACAATGTGGTGTATTTGGATCACTCAATCCTAAGTGGATATGGATATGATCCAGGATTGGATGTTTTGTATAAAATTTGAAAGGAACAATTGTTCCTTTCCCCTTTGCTGTGTACTCTGCTGATGCTGTTTTCAAAACCTACCACACTCATGTACAGTATCAGTGTCACACTGAGATATTTCAAAGATAATAATAATACATTTTATTTGAAAGCGCCTTTCAAAACACTCAAGGTCACTGTACACATTAGAATAAAAAGCAACATAAAAGCAAGCAGTTCACACAATGGTAAAAGCATAAGACATAAACTAATAAAAGAGCAGAGTGGAGAGGTTATGTGGGATAAGCTATTTTGAACAAGTGAGTTTTGAGTTGGGACTTAAAGAGAGAGAAGGAAGAGATGTTTCTTAAATCAGGAGGTCGGGAATTCCAGAGTCGTGGAGCAGAGCAGCTGAAAGCCCTGCTCCCCATGGTGGCAAGACGGGGGGAGGGGACGGAGAGTGAAAGGGAAGAAGTAGATCTGAGACAACCAGATGGGGCGGTGATCTTAACCAGATCAGAGAGATATGGAGGGGAGAGATGATGAATAGCCTTAAATGTGTCATGGTCCTGGGTCATTTTGCCCCAGCGTTTTGTGTTTTATGATTATGTCCCTCTGTTCTAGTTATTCGGTGTCCTCCCCCCTTGTGTCCGGTTCGGGTTCTAGATTTCCTGTTTTGTTCTAAAGGTCTGTGTCTGTTGTCATTGTGTTCAGCTTGTGTCCTCCAGTCATCATGGTTATTCAGATCAGCTGTTCTCCCTCCTGTGTGCGATTACCCGATTACCTTGTGTGTGTGTATATATAGTGGGTGTCGGTCTGTGTTCGTTGTCGGCTCGTCTGCGTTCATCTGTGTATCTCTGCGTTCTATGGTGTTCCGTTCCTGTCTCTGCGTCTCTCTGCCCCGCACCCCTTTTGTATGGTCTCAGGTTTGTCATTTAGTTCTCCCAGTTTAGGTTTCTTCACTTGTTTTGTCATGCCTCACTGCCTGTTTTTGCCACTGCCACCTTGTAAATAAACCCTCACTCATATCATCAGTCGGCTGCCTGCATTTTGGGTCCTCCTTTTCCTCCACACCACACGGCTCACTCCGCCAGCCGTGACAGTACGAGCCGACCAAACATGGACCCAGCAGCATCCGCACCTTCCCAGGAGTTTCGGGAGGAAGTAATCGACTCTGTTTCGAGGTTGGTTAACCTGTGGCTTGAACGTGAGGGAGAGGAATTTCACCGCGCTGTAGAAGCCAGGCTACAGCAGCTAATTTCTGCTCACCCCTGGCTACTGGACTCTCTTCACCCGCTCGCACAGGACTTCATTCTGAAAGAACTGCACCTTCACCCTCCAGCCGCTACCGCTTCCCGACCCAGCCCGGTGGTGAATGTTTTGCACTGCCCGCCGGGCAATCTGCGGCCCGGCCCGCCGGAGGTGGAATTACCCGGCCGGTCGGAGCTATCCCCGAGAAGGAAGCGACGTTCACGCCGCCGACGCCCATCGCCACAGCCGGGTCCCGAGACTTCTGAGTTGCCGGCTGTGGTGAGTGGAAAAGACACTTTTTCTGTTTCGCCAGACCGTGTGACTGTTTATACCGGGGCTGTGTTTTTTGAGTCAGCTGCCCAGCCGCTAGCTCAGTTAGCCGCTCAGTCGTCACCTCCATCACATTCAGCCTCACGACCCATAGCCCAGTTACAGTCACAGCCAGACTTATTAGACACTATGTTACAATCCATAGCCCAGTCAATAGCTCAGTTGGTAGAAGACTCATCAGACTTATCATCAGCTCAGCCACCTATTCAGCCATCATCTTCACCAACTCCTCCGGTACAGCAAGCCATGACAGTTCAACCCATAAAGGACAGGTCAACAACTTCCTGTTCTAAGCAGAGAGACAAACCTAATAACTGTGAAAACATTCCTCAAGAGCTGGCCAGTTCTGAGACGCACTCCAGGGCCTCCCCAGAGGCTGGGTTTCAGCCCCCAGCAGACTCTGGACCCCTGGAGGTGAAGAAGCCAGCTGAGGACTGCACCCGGCTGTCGCTGCCTGAGCAGGGTCAATGCTCTGCGCAGCTGCAGTCTGCTATGTGTTTGCCAGAGGCCACCGTGCCTGCTGGTTCTGATCCATTCCTGCCAGAGGCCCGTGCGCCTGCTGGTTCTGATCCATTCCTGCCAGAGGCCCGTGCGCCTACTGGTTCTGATCTGTGTTTTCCAGAGGCCCGTGTGCCTGCTGGTTCAGTGACTATTTCCGCTGGGGGTTCTGGAGAGCCCGGCAAGCACTTTCCTGTCTCCGCTGGAGGGTCCGAGGGGCCCGTTCAGCCGCCTGTCTCCGCTGGAGGGTCCGAGGGGCTCGTTCAGCCGCCTGTCTCCGCTGGAGGGTCCGAGGGGCCCGTCCAGCCGCCTGTCTCCCCTGGAGGGCCCGAGGAGCCCGTCCAGCCTCCTGCCTCGTCAGCTGGAGGGCCCGAGGAGCCCGTCCAGCTTCCTGCCTCGTCAGCTGGAGGGCCCGAGGAGCCCGTCCAGCTTCCTGCCTCGTCAGCTGGAGGGCCCGAGGAGCCCGTCCAGCCCCAAGACTCGTCAGCTGGAGGTTCAGGGGAACGTAGCCAGCTTCCTGCCTCGTCAGCTGGAGGGCCCGAGGAGCCCGTCCAGCTTCCTGCCTCGTCAGCTGGATGGCCCGAGGAGCCCGTCCAGCCCCAAGACTCGTCAGCTGGAGGTTCAGGGGAACCTAGCCAGCTTCCTGCCTCGTCAGCTGGAGGGCCCGAGGAGCCCGTCCAGCCGCCGGCTGCAGCCTCATCATCCTCACCGGCTGCAGCTTCATCCACGCCGCCGGCAGCAACAGCAGCTTCAACCACGCCGCCGGCAGCAGCAGCAGCTTCCTCCTCGCCTGCTGCAGCTTCATCATCTTCGCCTGGTCCGGCTTCATCATCTTCGCCTGGTCCGGCTTCATCTTCGCCTGGTCCGGCTTCATCTTCGCCTGGTGCGGCTTCGGCTTCGCCTGGTCCGGCTTCGGCTTCATCTTCGCCTGGTCCGGCTTCGGCATCCTCGGCGTCGCCTGGTCCAGCCTCTGCTTCAGCCTCGCCTGGTCCAGCCTCCGTCTCACCTGGTGCTGCGGGGGCCACGCAGCCTTCAGGTCCCAAACTGCCGCCTCGACATCGGCGGTCATCTGCCAGGCCGCTTGTTGGGCGTCATCGTCGTTATGGACGACCTCCCAAACGCCGCCGTTGCTGTCCGTACGGTCGGCCGCCTGAACTGTTTCCCCGTCGCCGCCGTTGCTGTCCGCACGGTCGGCCGCCTGAACTGTTTCCCCGTCCCCGCCACTGCCGTGTGCACGGTCGGCCCCCTGAACTGTTTCCACTTCGCCACTGCAGCCTTCCGCACGGTTGGCTTTTGGATCTGTGTCGCCAACGTGGCCGGCCTCAGAAGATGCATTGTCCTGGACTTCTGAGTTGTCAGCCTCTGGGCCGGCCTCCTGAACTGTGTTTTGTTCTTGGACTCCAACATGTGTGTTTGTTTTGACGATTCACTTGGTTCGCTGGAGCTTGTTTTTGTTTGGTTTTGGTCCCTCCGTCCTGGGCCCCCCGCCGCCCGCCCTGGGTTGGTCGTCTGTTTTTGTTTTGGGCTGTCTGGAGCCAGCCCTTGGAGGGGGGGTACTGTCATGGTCCTGGGTCATTTTGCCCCAGCGTTTTGTGTTTTATGATTATGTCCCTCTGTTCTAGTTATTCGGTGTCCTCCCCCCTTGTGTCCGGTTCGGGTTCTAGATTTCCTGTTTTGTTCTGAAGGTCTGTGTCTGTTGTCATTGTGTTCAGCTTGTGTCCTCCAGTCATCATGGTTATTCAGATCAGCTGTTCTCCCTCCTGTGTGCGATTACCCGATTACCTTGTGTGTGTGTATATATAGTGGGTGTCGGTCTGTGTTCGTTGTCGGCTCGTCTGCGTTCATCTGTGTATCTCTGCGTTCTATGGTGTTCCGTTCCTGTCTCTGCGTCTCTCTGCCCCGCACCCCTTTTGTATGGTCTCAGGTTTGTCATTTAGTTCTCCCAGTTTAGGTTTCTTCACTTGTTTTGTCATGCCTCACTGCCTGTTTTTGCCACTGCCACCTTGTAAATAAACCCTCACTCATATCATCAGTCGGCTGCCTGCATTTTGGGTCCTCCTTTTCCTCCACACCACACGGCTCACTCCGCCAGCCGTGACAATATGTGTGCAAGAGTATTTTTGAAATTGATGCGATATTTGACCGGGAGCCAGTGAAGCTGCTGCAGGACAGGAGTGATGTGGTGGATAGAAGGGGTCCTGGTGATGATACAGGCAGCAGAGTTCTGGACGCGTTGGAGCTTGTGGATGGATTTTTGAGTATAAAAAGAACCTGAATAAATACAAATAAAGGGAAAGAGCTGTCCAAACCTCTGTCTCTGACCATCTGTGTTAACACTTGAAATGGGAAACATGTAAATGTAACAAACATGTTAAAACATAAGAAATCAGGAAGGGGCAAAAAAGCATTTTGCTAAAAAAAGATTTAGAGCAGAAGTTTTTAAAATGAAGATATATTGCATTTATTTACAATTAAAAACACACAGAGCAGAAAGTGTGTTACTGTTTTACATCCACAGACACACAAGAAAAGAAGCAGGCAACATGAGGTCAAGTTATGGCAATTTTATTTTTGTATGTCAGTACATGTATTCAGAATAGAGTTTTTAAAAAACAAACAAACGTCCCAAGTAAAGTTTGGGGGGATTTTTGTGAAAGAAAGGTTGAGAGAGGGGGAAGGAGGAAGATGCTGCTGGGTCAGTTCTTTCTCAGCAGTCTGCTCCAGAATCCCCTCCTGTCCTCGGCTTGCTTTTCTTTTGCCTTCAGCTCTTTCAAGGTTTTGTTGAGCTGCTCCTCGGCATCTTTAAATGTTTCTTTCAGCTGCTGTTTGGCCAGTTTCCCTTTGTGTTTGAGGAGCTCTTTAGCTTCCTTTTTGTGCTTTTGTATTTCTTTAAGTTCATCTTTGCAGCCTTTCTTGCTCACCGTCGTTTCTTTCTTGAATACCTTCAACTCAATTTTCTCTTCTGCAAGTTCCTCTTGCACTTTCATCAGTTCCTTCTTCATGTTTTGACTGTAACTCTTTGTATCTTCCATTTCTTTCTTTGCTTCCTGTATTTTAATTTTCTCTTCCTCCAACACTTTTTGAGCTTCCAACAATTCTTTCTTCATATTTTCAATCTCATTTTCTGCCTCGTGTTTACATTTTTTCTCCTCTTCAAGTTGTTGCTTCACATGCAGTAATTCCTTCCTTAGTGTTTCAGCTTCAGCCATTACATTTGCAGCTTCTTGTGTTTCCAACTGCATTTTCCTTTTTTCCTCTTCAAAAGCTTCCTGCACCTCCTGTAATTCCTGCATCACATTTCCTGCCTCCTTCTTTGCAGTTTGATATTTATTTTTGGCTTCTTGTGCTGTGCTTTTCTCTTCCTCCAATGCTTTTTGAGCTTCCAACAGTTCTTTCTTCATGTTTTCATTCTCGTTTTCTGCCTGTTGTTTTCTCATCTTCTCTCCTTTAAGTTTGAGACCCACAACCAATAATTCCTTCAATACTACTTCAGTTTCAAACTTTGAATTTTTAGCTTCTCCTCTTGATTTTTCTGCCTCTTCTTTTAATTTGACATTTTCAGCCTGTATCATTTGAAATTTCAAATGAATCAGCTGTACTGTATTGTGAGGTGAAGCACTCGCCGATCCTCTTCTCCATCTCCCTTCATTCATTTTGGCCTTTTAAACAAAGGAACCAACGTTTTGTAGAGGAGTGAAGTGAAGTTTTCGATGTTTCTTCGTCAACTGTCGTTTGTCCTGCACAGAGATGCTGCTGTAGATGTGTCTCTAGCTGTGTCTGGATACAATGAAACATGCTGTAACTAAGTGCTTGTGTTGCACAGTTCTACTGAACATTCCATTTCATGCATGCTCCGCCCACATGGTCAGGAATGTCAGGTGCTGCATCTCCAAATGCTGCTCCCGTTGCCTAGCAATAACAGCTGTTTACTTTTTGGGGTCTGGTTCGTTGTTTAATAAAGAAAACATGTCCAAGTATTGGGTGCTGAGGCTCAGTGCATATTCTAGCCTGCTGTGTGGGTGGGCAGCTAGAAATCACTGGTGGGCAACATGAGTGAGGAGAAAACTGGAGCAGCCAAGCAGGGAGCTGCAGGTTGCTGGTTTGAGTCTCTGTTCAGATGCTGGTGTCTCCTCTCTCTGAGATGTCTGCAAACAGTCCCAGATAAAACAATAAGGATAATAAACAAACACGTGACTAAATTAACAATTATGACTCTGATGTGTTTCATGTGTAGCAGGATGGCCTCTATACAGCAGTCGCTGCAAGCATCCACATCGCCACACTTACGTTTCTTTAAGCAGGCGTGCTGGGCTCCTCCTAAGGAAAGTTTGAAACTTCATTTCCTTCATGCTGGTGAACTTTTTACCAAATATTTTCATCAAAGCTTCTCCATCACTGACAGGGATTGTTTGGATCTTCACACTCATCTCCACCAACCCTAAAAAATGAGTCTCACTTTGCTCATATAATGCCAGGAGTGTCTCCATATTCCACAAAAGTCTATGCAAACATGTAACAGTATCCCATATTCATAGAAATATTATTGATATTATAACAAAAGCTGTCACCAACACAATTGTCCCAAGTGCTTTTTTAAACAGGATTTTCAACCAGAGGATTTCCCTATAGCTTAACTTTTTTTTAAATATTTTGTACACAACAACAGAATCATTTCAGAAAAACTCAAAATGACTGGTGTCAATATTATTTGCCCCACAAAAAAGGTCAAATATAAAAAAATATTGCAAATATTGCACAGTGAAAAGGCACTACAGCTCAGTTGTTCCCACTCGCCTTTGTCCTCCTGTCTCCCCTCCCTCTCCCCTCCAACGAGGAGTTAAACAGTTTGATGGCGTGTGGGACAAAGGAGTTTTTAAGCCTGTTGGTTCTTGACTTTGAGAGAAGCAACCTGTCGCTGAATAGGCTCCTCTGATTATTTACGAGCACGTGCAGAGGATGCCCAGCATTTTCCATAATGTCCATCAGTTTCTTTAATGTCCTTTTCTCTGCCACTGTCACCAAAGTGTCCAGCTTCATGCCGACCACAGAGCCAGCCTTCCTGATTGGTTTTTCCAGCCTGGATGAGTCCTTTGCTGTGCTGCTCCCCCAGCACACCACAGCATAGAACAGTACTCCTGCAACCACCGACTGATAAAACATCCTCAGGAGCTTCCTGCAGATGTTGAAGGACCTCAGCCTTCTGAGGAAGTACAGTCTGCTTTGGCCTTTTATGTACAGGTGCTGCGTGTTGCATGACCAAACAAAACTTTCAGTGCACTGTGAAAGTAAAAAAACAAACAGACAGGAAGGCCTAGTTAGGACATATCTAAGCATGCTCTTCATCTTGGAAGGGTAATTCAAACCAAAACTAATTGGCAGGTTCAACTTGGTAACAAAAGAAAATGCCTCAGCCAGATAAATCCCCAAAACATTCATCCATCAGCCACACACACCACATAACACTGCTGTTCTATTAGATAATGAGTTTCTTCCCATGTAAGCAGGTGTGTGTCATGGTAAAACCTCCCCCACACATCAGAACCCAGAATCTATTAGTGCCACCCATTTTAAACCCTCTCTACAGCATTCTGTTTACACCTGCTATCATTCAATCATCTTTCCTAACATAATACTAGTCCACTAGTTTACATATCACCTCTCATCCCACTAAGTGAACTGGACAAGATGATAAAACAGAAAGGCATGCTTAAGATGTTATCTGGTCTTCATTGCATGTGTATATGTCTTAATAGGATTAATGCATTTTCTGTTTGTGTGTGTGATTTTTGTGTGCCTCTCCTCCTTGCAGTGTTTCAGACACTTTTCAATTCTCCACTCAAAGGCAGTCGCTTTTCCTCCCCAGGTTCCTTAGCCCAATTTGATCTCCCACACTAAACAACAGCGTTCTTCCATGTCTCCTCCCCCTCCTTCCACTGAAGTCTCGTCTCCCCCCTTGCAGCAGTCCATTGCATCTCCATCCATCCAGTCATGATGATGGTGTTTTCTCCTTGCTGATGCCTTTTGCACATACTGCTGTTGCTGCTGGACCCCTCGCTGCTCAGGATACTGCTGTTGTCTCTTGACCTGCCATGTTGTTGCTTTTGGATCTGCATTTCGCGACAGTCAAGTGGAGGGTGCGTCTGTCCTCTCAGTAAGTGAGTGAGACAGTAGACAGTGGTGAGGAGGGCTGTGCGAAAACAAAAACACATAAATATGCCTGACACCCGTAAACGAAGCAGCATCTGGCTGCAGTTTAAAGACTTTTTTGTCTGTCTTGGTCTTGGTCTCGTCTCGACTTCGTCTCATCTTGGTCTCGGTCTCGGTCTTGGTCTCGTCTCGACTTCGTCTCGACTTGTTCTTAGTCTTGTCATGGTCTCGATACCCTCTGGTCTTGGTCTTGGTTTAGGCGGTCCTGACTGCAAGTCTAGTTGCACCAGTGGTGCCATGAGCAGTATCTATCTGCTGCTCATCAGCTGCTATGCCGTGGTTATTGTCACAATGTGGTGTATTTGGATCACTCAATCCTAAGTGGATATGGATATGATCCAGGATTGGATGTTTTGTATAAAATTTGAAAGGAACAATTGTTCCTTTCCCCTTTGCTGTGTACTCTGCTGATGCTGTTTTCAAAACCTACCACACTCATGTACAGTATCAGTGTCACACTGAGATATTTCAAAGATAATAATAATACATTTTATTTGAAAGCGCCTTTCAAAACACTCAAGGTCACTGTACACATTAGAAGAAAAAGCAACATAAAAGCAAGCAGTTCACACAATGGTAAAAGCATAAGACATAAACTAATAAAAGAGCAGAGTGGAGAGGTTATGTGGGATAAGCTATTTTGAACAAGTGAGTTTTGAGTTGGGACTTAAAGAGAGAGAAGGAAGAGATGTTTCTTAAATCAGGAGGTCGGGAATTCCAGAGTCGTGGAGCAGAGCAGCTGAAAGCCCTGCTCCCCATGGTGGCAAGACGGGGGGAGGGGACGGAGAGTGAAAGGGAAGAAGTAGATCTGAGACAACCAGATGGGGCGGTGATCTTAACCAGATCAGAGAGATATGGAGGGGAGAGATGATGAATAGCCTTAAATGTGTCATGGTCCTGGGTCATTTTGCCCCAGCGTTTTGTGTTTTATGATTATGTCCCTCTGTTCTAGTTATTCGGTGTCCTCCCCCCTTGTGTCCGGTTCGGGTTCTAGATTTCCTGTTTTGTTCTGAAGGTCTGTGTCTGTTGTCATTGTGTTCAGCTTGTGTCCTCCAGTCATCATGGTTATTCAGATCAGCTGTTCTCCCTCCTGTGTGCGATTACCCGATTACCTTGTGTGTGTGTATATATAGTGGGTGTCGGTCTGTGTTCGTTGTCGGCTCGTCTGCGTTCATCTGTGTATCTCTGCGTTCTATGGTGTTCCGTTCCTGTCTCTGCGTCTCTCTGCCCCGCACCCCTTTTGTATGGTCTCAGGTTTGTCATTTAGTTCTCCCAGTTTAGGTTTCTTCAGCTGTTTTGTCATGCCTCACTGCCTGTTTTTGCCACTGCCACCTTGTAAATAAACCCTCACTCATATCATCAGTCGGCTGCCTGCATTTTGGGTCCTCCTTTTCCTCCACACCACACGGCTCACTCCGCCAGCCGTGACAGTACGAGCCGACCAAACATGGACCCAGCAGCATCCGCACCTTCCCAGGAGTTTCAGGAGGAAGTAATCGACTCTGTTTCGAGGTTGGTTAACCTGTGGCTTGAACGTGAGGGAGAGGAATTTCACCGCGCTGTAGAAGCCAGGCTACAGCAGCTAATTTCTGCTCACCCCTGGCTACTGGACTCTCTTCACCCGCTCGCACAGGACTTCATTCTGAAAGAACTGCACCTTCACCCTCCAGCCGCTACCGCTTCCCGACCCAGCCCGGTGGTGAATGTTTTGCACTGCCCGCCGGGCAATCTGCGGCCCGGCCCGCCGGAGGTGGAATTACCCGGCCGGTCGGAGCTATCCCCGAGAAGGAAGCGACGTTCACGCCGCCGACGCCCATCGCCACAGCCGGGTCCCGAGACTTCTGAGTTGCCGGCTGTGGTGAGTGGAAAAGACACTTTTTCTGTTTCGCCAGACCGTGTGACTGTTTATACCGGGGCTGTGTTTTTTGAGTCAGCTGCCCAGCCGCTAGCTCAGTTAGCCGCTCAGTCGTCACCTCCATCACATTCAGCCTCACGACCCATAGCCCAGTTACAGTCACAGCCAGACTTATTAGACACTATGTTACAATCCATAGCCCAGTCAATAGCTCAGTTGGTAGAAGACTCATCAGACTTATCATCAGCTCAGCCACCTATTCAGCCATCATCTTCACCAACTCCTCCGGTACAGCAAGCCATGACAGTTCAACCCATAAAGGACAGGTCAACAACTTCCTGTTCTAAGCAGAGAGACAAACCTAATAACTGTGAAAACATTCCTCAAGAGCTGGCCAGTTCTGAGACGCACTCCAGGGCCTCCCCAGAGGCTGGGTTTCAGCCCCCAGCAGACTCTGGACCCCTGGAGGTGAAGAAGCCAGCTGAGGACTGCACCCGGCTGTCGCTGCCTGAGCAGGGTCAATGCTCTGCGCAGCTGCAGTCTGCTATGTGTTTGCCAGAGGCCACCGTGCCTGCTGGTTCTGATCCATTCCTGCCAGAGGCCCGTGCGCCTGCTGGTTCTGATCCATTCCTGCCAGAGGCCCGTGCGCCTACTGGTTCTGATCTGTGTTTTCCAGAGGCCCGTGTGCCTGCTGGTTCAGTGACTATTTCCGCTGGGGGTTCTGGAGAGCCCGGCAAGCACTTTCCTGTCTCCGCTGGAGGGTCCGAGGGGCCCGTTCAGCCGCCTGTCTCCGCTGGAGGGTCCGAGGGGCTCGTTCAGCCGCCTGTCTCCGCTGGAGGGTCCGAGGGGCCCGTCCAGCCGCCTGTCTCCCCTGGAGGGCCCGAGGAGCCCGTCCAGCCTCCTGCCTCGTCAGCTGGAGGGCCCGAGGAGCCCGTCCAGCTTCCTGCCTCGTCAGCTGGAGGGCCCGAGGAGCCCGTCCAGCTTCCTGCCTCGTCAGCTGGAGGGCCCGAGGAGCCCGTCCAGCTTCCTGCCTCGTCAGCTGGAGGGCCCGAGGAGCCCGTCCAGCCCCAAGACTCGTCAGCTGGAGGTTCAGGGGAACGTAGCCAGCTTCCTGCCTCGTCAGCTGGAGGGCCCGAGGAGCCCGTCCAGCTTCCTGCCTCGTCAGCTGGATGGCCCGAGGAGCCCGTCCAGCCCCAAGACTCGTCAGCTGGAGGTTCAGGGGAACCTAGCCAGCTTCCTGCCTCGTCAGCTGGAGGGCCCGAGGAGCCCGTCCAGCCGCCAGCTGCAGCCTCATCATCCTCACCGGCTGCAGCTTCATCCACGCCGCCGGCAGCAACAGCAGCTTCAACCACGCCGCCGGCAGCAGCAGCAGCTTCCTCCTCGCCTGCTGCAGCTTCATCATCTTCGCCTGGTCCGGCTTCATCATCTTCGCCTGGTCCGGCTTCATCTTCGCCTGGTCCGGCTTCATCTTCGCCTGGTGCGGCTTCGGCTTCGCCTGGTCCGGCTTCGGCTTCATCTTCGCCTGGTCCGGCTTCGGCATCCTCGGCGTCGCCTGGTCCAGCCTCTGCTTCAGCCTCGCCTGGTCCAGCCTCCGTCTCACCTGGTGCTGCGGGGGCCACGCAGCCTTCAGGTCCCAAACTGCCGCCTCGACATCGGCGGTCATCTGCCAGGCCGCTTGTTGGGCGTCATCGTCGTTATGGACGACCTCCCAAACGCCGCCGTTGCTGTCCGTACGGTCGGCCGCCTGAACTGTTTCCCCGTCGCCGCCGTTGCTGTCCGCACGGTCGGCCGCCTGAACTGTTTCCCCGTCCCCGCCACTGCCGTGTGCACGGTCGGCCCCCTGAACTGTTTCCACTTCGCCACTGCAGCCTTCCGCGCGGTTGGCTTTTGGATCTGTGTCGCCAACGTGGCCGGCCTCAGAAGATGCATTGTCCTGGACTTCTGAGTTGTCAGCCTCTGGGCCGGCCTCCTGAACTGTGTTTTGTTCTTGGACTCCAACATGTGTGTTTGTTTTGACGATTCACTTGGTTCGCTGGAGCTTGTTTTTGTTTGGTTTTGGTCCCTCCGTCCTGGGCCCCCCGCCGCCCGCCCTGGGTTGGTCGTCTGTTTTTGTTTTGGGCTGTCTGGAGCCAGCCCTTGGAGGGGGGGTACTGTCATGGTCCTGGGTCATTTTGCCCCAGCGTTTTGTGTTTTATGATTATGTCCCTCTGTTCTAGTTATTCGGTGTCCTCCCCCCTTGTGTCCGGTTCGGGTTCTAGATTTCCTGTTTTGTTCTGAAGGTCTGTGTCTGTTGTCATTGTGTTCAGCTTGTGTCCTCCAGTCATCATGGTTATTCAGATCAGCTGTTCTCCCTCCTGTGTGCGATTACCCGATTACCTTGTGTGTGTGTATATATAGTGGGTGTCGGTCTGTGTTCGTTGTCGGCTCGTCTGCGTTCATCTGTGTATCTCTGCGTTCTATGGTGTTCCGTTCCTGTCTCTGCGTCTCTCTGCCCCGCACCCCTTTTGTATGGTCTCAGGTTTGTCATTTAGTTCTCCCAGTTTAGGTTTCTTCACTTGTTTTGTCATGCCTCACTGCCTGTTTTTGCCACTGCCACCTTGTAAATAAACCCTCACTCATATCATCAGTCGGCTGCCTGCATTTTGGGTCCTCCTTTTCCTCCACACCACACGGCTCACTCCGCCAGCCGTGACAATATGTGTGCAAGAGTATTTTGAAATTGATGCGATATTTGACCGGGAGCCAGTGAAGCTGCTGCAGGACAGAAGTGATGTGGTGGATAGAAGGGGTCCTGGTGATGATACAGGCAGCAGAGTTCTGGACGCGTTGGAGCTTGTGGATGGATTTTTGAGTATAAAAATAACCTGAATAAATACAAATAAAGGGAAAGAGCTGTCCAAACCTCTGTCTCTGACCATCTGTGTTAACACTTGAAATGGGAAACATGTAAATGTAACAAACATGTTAAAACATAAGAAATCAGGAAGGGGCAAAAAAAGCATTTTGCTAAAAAAAGATTTAGAGCAGAAGTTTTTAAAATGAAGATATATTGCATTTATTTACAATTAAAAACACACAGAGCAGAAAGTGTGTTACTGTTTTACATCCACAGACACACAAGAAAAGAAGCAGGCAACATGAGGTCAAGTTATGGCAATTTTATTTTTGTATGTCAGTACATGTATTCAGAATAGAGTTTTTAAAAAACAAACAAACGTCCCAAGTAAAGTTTGGGGGGATTTTTGTGAAAGAAAGGTTGAGAGAGGGGGAAGGAGGAAGATGCTGCTGGGTCAGTTCTTTCTCAGCAGTCTGCTCCAGAATCCCCTCCTGTCCTCGGCTTGCTTTTCTTTTGCCTTCAGCTCTTTTAAGGTTTTGTTGAGCTGCTCCTCGGCATCTTTAAATGTTTCTTTCAGCTGCTGTTTGGCCAGTTTCCCTTTGTGTTTGAGGAGCTCTTTAGCTTCCTTTTTGTGCTTTTGTATTTCTTTAAGTTCATCTTTGCAGCCTTTCTTGCTCACCGTCGTTTCTTTCTTGAATACCTTCACCTCAATTTTCTCTTCTGCAAGTTCCTCTTGCACTTTCATCAGTTCCTTCTTCATGTTTTGAGTGTAACTCTTTGTATCTTCCATTTCTTTCTTTGCTTCCTGTATTTTAATTTTCTCTTCCTCCAACACTTTTTGAGCTTCCAACAATTCTTTCTTCATATTTTCAATCTCATTTTCTGCCTCGTGTTTACATTTTTTCTCCTCTTCAAGTTGTTGCTTCACATGCAGTAATTCCTTCCTTAGTGTTTCAGCTTCAGCCATTACATTTGCAGCTTCTTGTGTTTCCAACTGCATTTTCCTTTTTTCCTCTTCAAAAGCTTCCTGCACCTCCTGTAATTCCTGCATCACATTTCCTGCCTCCTTCTTTGCAGTTTGATATTTATTTTTGGCTTCTTGTGCTGTGCTTTTCTCTTCCTCCAATGCTTTTTGAGCTTCCAACAGTTCTTTCTTCATGTTTTCATTCTCGTTTTCTGCCTGTTGTTTTCTCATCTTCTCTCCTTTAAGTTTGAGACCCACATGCAGTAATTCCTGCAATACTACTTCAGTTTCAAACTTTGAATTTTTAGCTTCTCCTCTTGATTTTTCTGCCTCTTCTTTTAATTTGACATTTTCAGCCTGTATCATTTGAAATTTAAAATGAATCAGCTGTACTGTATTGTGAGGTGAAGCACTCGCCGATCCTCTTCTCCATCTCCCTTCATTCATTTTGGCCTTTTAAACAAAGGAACCAACGTTTTGTAGAGGAGTGAAGTGAAGTTTTCGATGTTTCTTCGTCAACTGTCGTTTGTCCTGCACAGAGATGCTGCTGTAGATGTGTCTCTAGCTGTGTCTGGATACAATGAAACATGCTGTAACTAAGTGCTTGTGTTGCACAGTTCTACTAAACATTCCATTTCATGCATGCTCCGCCCACATGGTCAGGAATGTCAGGTGCTGCATCTCCAAATGCTGCTCCCGTTGCCTAGCAATGACAGCTGTTTACTTTTTGGGGTCTGGTTCATTGTTTAATAAAGAAAACATGTCCAAGTATTGGGTGCTGAGGCTCAGCGCATATTCTAGCCTGCTGTGTGGGTGGGCAGCTAGAAATCACTGGTGGGCAACATGAGTGAGGAGAAAACTGGAGCAGCCAAGCAGGGAGCTGCAGGTTGCTGGTTTGAGTCTCTGTTCAGATGCTGGTGTCTCCTCTCTCTGAGATGTCTGCAAACAGTCCCAGATAAAACAATAAGGATAATAAACAAACACGTGACTAAAATAACAATTATGACTCTGATGTGTTTCATGTGTAGCAGGATGGCCTCTATACAGCAGTCGCTGCAAGCATCCACATCGCCACACTTACGTTTCTTTAAGCAGGCGTGCTGGGCTCCTCCTAAGGAAAGTTTGAAACTTCATTTCCTTCATGCTGGTGAACTTTTTACCAAATATTTTCATCAAAGCTTCTCCATCACTGACAGGGATTGTTTGGATCTTCACACTCATCTCCACCAACCCTAAAAAATGAGTCTCACTTTGCTCATATAATGCCAGGAGTGTCTCCATATTCCACAAAAGTCTATGCAAACATGTAACAGTATCCCATATTCATAGAAATATTATTGATATTATAACAAAAGCTGTCACCAACACAATTGTCCCAAGTGCTTTTTTAAACAGGATTTTCAACCAGAGGATTTCCCTATAGCTTAATTTTTTTTTCAATATTTTGTACACAACAACAGAATCATTTCAGAAAAACTCAAAATGACTGGTGTCAATATTATTTGCCCCACAAAAAAGGTCAAATATAAAAAAATATTGCAAATATTGCACAGTGAAAAGGCACTACAGCTCAGTTGTTCCCACTCGCCTTTGTCCTCCTGTCTCCCCTCCCTCTCCCCTCCAACGAGGAGTTAAACAGTTTGATGGCGTGTGGGACAAAGGAGTTTTTAAGCCTGTTGGTTCTTGACTTTGAGAGAAGCAACCTGTCGCTGAATAGGCTCCTCTGATTATTTACGAGCACGTGCAGAGGATGCCCAGCATTTTCCATAATGTCCATCAGTTTCTTTAATGTCCTTTTCTCTGCCACTGTCACCAAAGTGTCCAGCTTCATGCCGACCACAGAGCCAGCCTTCCTGATTGGTTTTTCCAGCCTGGATGAGTCCTTTGCTGTGCTGCTCCCCCAGCACACCACAGCATAGAACAGTACTCCTGCAACCACCGACTGATAAAACATCCTCAGGAGCTTCCTGCAGATGTTGAAGGACCTCAGCCTTCTGAGGAAGTACAGTCTGCTTTGGCCTTTTATGTACAGGTGCTGCGTGTTGCATGACCAAACAAAACTTTCAGTGCACTGTGAAAGTAAACAAACAAACAGACAGGAAGGCCTAGTTAGGACATATCTAAGCATGCTCTTCATCTTGGAAGGGTAATTCAAACCAAAACTAATTGGCAGGTTCAACTTGGTAACAAAAGAAAATGCCTCAGCCAGATAAATCCCCAAAACATTCATCCATCAGCCACACACACCACATAACACTGCTGTTCTATTAGATAATGAGTTTCTTCCCATGTAAGCAGGTGTGTGTCATGGTAAAACCTCCCCCACACATCAGAACCCAGAATCTATTAGTGCCACCCATTTTAAACCCTCTCTACAGCATTCTGTTTACACCTGCTATCATTCAATCATCTTTCCTAACATAATACTAGTCCACTAGTTTACATATCACCTCTCATCCCACTAAGTGAACTGGACAAGATGATAAAACAGAAAGGCATGCTTAAGATGTTATCTGGTCTTCATTGCATGTGTATATGTCTTAATAGGATTAATGCATTTTCTGTTTGTGTGTGTGATTTTTGTGTGCCTCTCCTCCTTGCAGTGTTTCAGACACTTTTCAATTCTCCACTCAAAGGCAGTCGCTTTTCCTCCCCAGGTTCCTTAGCCCAATTTGATCTCCCACACTAAACAACAGCGTTCTTCCATGTCTCCTCCCCCTCCTTCCACTGAAGTCTCGTCTCCCCCCTTGCAGCAGTCCATTGCATCTCCATCCATCCAGTCATGATGATGGTGTTTTCTCCTTGCTGATGCCTTTTGCACATACTGCTGTTGCTGCTGGACCCCTCGCTGCTCAGGATACTGCTGTTGTCTCTTGACCTGCCATGTTGTTGCTTTTGGATCTGCATTTCGCGACAGTCAAGTGGAGGGTGCGTCTGTCCTCTCAGTAAGTGAGTGAGACAGTAGACAGTGGTGAGGAGGGCTGTGCGAAAGCAAAAACACATAACACATGGCCCCAATCAGACCAGGAGTGACATGTTTAGCCGCATGTTCTCCTTAAATTGCTGGCTGTCTGAGTGGTGTCCCAGAAACGATGTGGGCTTCATAGATAATTGGCAAACCTTCTGGAGGAAACCTGGTCTTGTTAGGAGAGACGGCATCCATCCCACTTTGGATGGAGCAGCTCTCATTTCTAGAAATATGGACAAATGTATTAAACCCCCCAAAATATGACTATCCAGAGTTGGGACCAGGAAGCAGAGTTGCAGTCTTACACGCCTCTCTGCAGCTTCTCTCCTCCTGCTACCCCCCCAAAAACCCATCTCCATAGAGACTTTGTCAGCTTCCAAAAAGACAAAAAACAAACTAAAAACCAGCAACAAACAACTTAAACATAAACAATTACAAAGAAAGAACAGTACAGTATCCACATCTGAACCAAAGAGTAAAACAGTGAAATGTGGATTATTAAATATTAGGTCTCTCTCCTCCAAGTCTCTGTTAGTACATGACTTAATAATTGATCAACAAATTGATTTACTCTGCCTCACAGAAACCTGGTTGCAGCAGGATGATTATGTTAGTTTAAATGAATCAACACCCCCGAGTCATTCTAACTACCAGAAACCTCGAAGCACAGGCCGAGGGGGCGGTGTGGCAGCAATTTTTCACACCAGCCTATTAATTAATGAAAGACCAAGACAGACTTTTAATTCATTTGAAAGCCTGATGCTTAACATTGTCCACCCCAGCTGTGAAACTCAGAAACCAGTCTTACTTGTTATCATCTATCGTCCACCTGGGCCTTACACAGAGTTTCTGTCTGACTTCTCAGACTTTATATCTAATTTAGTTCTGAGCTCAAATAAAATAATTATTGTGGGTGATTTTAACATCCATGTAGATGCTAAAAATGACAGCCTCAACATGGCATTTAGTCTGTTATTAGACTCAATTGGCTTCTCTCAAAATGTAAAAGAACCCACCCACCACTTTAATCACACTCTAGATCTTGTTTTAACATATGGCATAGAAATTGAACATTTAACAGTGTTTCCTGAAAACCCTCTCCTGTCTGATCATTTCCTGATAACATTTACATTTACAATAATTGATTACACAGCGGTGGAGAGTAGATTTTATCAAAGTAGATGTCTTTCTGAAAGCGCTGTAACTAAGTTTAAGAATATAATCCACCCACTGTTATCATCTTCAATGCCCTGTACCAACACAGAGCAGAGCAGCTATCTGAACGCTACCCCAACAGAGGTCGATTATCTTGTTAATAATTTCACCTCCTCACTACGTACGACTCTGGATACTGTAGCTCCAGTGAAAACTAAGGTCTCTAATCAGAAGTACCTGACTCCGTGGTATAATTCTCAAACACGTACCCTAAAGCACATGACTCGTAATCTGGAGAGGAAATGGCGTGTCACAAATTTAGAGGATCATCATTTAGCCTGGAGAAATAGTTTGCTGCTTTATAAGAAAGCCCTCCGCAAAGCCAGAACATCTTACTATTCATCACTGATTGAAGAAAATAAGAACAACCCCAGGTTTCTCTTCAGCACTGTAGCCAGGCTGACAAAGAGTCAGAGCTCTGTTGAGCCAACCATCCCTTTAACGTTAACTAGTAATGACTTCATGAACTTCTTCACAAATAAAATTTTTATCATTAGAGAAAAAATTACCAATAATCATCCCACAGATGTAATATTATCTACAGCTACTCTTAGTACCATTGATGTTAAGTTAGACTCTTTTTCTCCAATTGATCTTTCTGAGTTAACTTCAATAATTACTTCCTCCAAACCATCAACGTGTCTTTTAGACCCCATTCCTACAAAACTGCTCAAAGAAGTCCTGCCATTAATTAATTCTTCGATCTTAAATATGATCAACCTATCTCTAATAATCGGCTATGTACCACAGGCCTTCAAGCTGGCTGTAGTTAAACCTTTACTCAAAAAGCCATCTCTAGACCCAGCAGTCTTAGCTAATTATAGGCCAATCTCCAACCTTCCTTTCATATCAAAAATCCTTGAAAGAGTAGTTGTCAAACAGCTAACAGATCATCTGCAGAGGAATGGTTTATTTGAAGAGTTTCAGTCAGGTTTCAGAGCTCATCACAGCACAGAAACAGCTTTAGTGAAGGTTACAAATGATCTTCTTATGGCCTCTGACAGTGGACTCATCTCTGTGCTTGTCCTGCTAGACCTCAGTGCAGCGTTCGATACTGTCGACCATAATATCCTATTAGAGCGATTAGAACATGCTGTAGGTATTACAGGTACTGCACTGCAGTGGTTTGTATCATATTTATCTAATAGACTCCAATTTGTGCATGTAAATGGAGAGTCCTCTTCACACACTGAGGTTAATTATGGAGTTCCACAGGGTTCAGTGCTAGGACCAATTCTGTTTACATTATACATGCTTCCCTTAGGCAGCATCATTAGAAGACATAGCATACATTTTCACTGCTATGCAGATGAAACCCAGCTCTATCTGTCCATGAAGCCAGATAACACACACCAATTAGTTAAACTGCAGGAATGTCTTAAAGACATAAAGACCTGGATGGCTGCTAACTTTCTGCTTCTTAATTCAGATCAAACTGAGGTTATTGTACTCGGCCCTGAAAATCTTAGAAATATGGTATCTAACCAGATTCATACTCTGGATGGCATTACCTTGGCCTCCAGTAACGCTGTGAGGAACCTTGGAGTCATTTTTGACCAGGACATGTCCTTCAACGCACATATTAAACAAATATGTAAGACTGCTTTCTTCCATTTGCGCAACATCTCTAAAATTAGAAATATCCTGTCTCAGAGTGACGCTGAAAAACTAGTTCATGCATTTATTACTTCCAGGCTGGACGACTGTAATTCATTATTATCAGGATGTCCAAAAAACTCACTGAAAAGCCTTCAGCTAATCCAAAATGCTGCAGCAAGAGTACTGACAGGGACTAGAAGGAGAGAACATATTTCTCCTGTTTTGGCTTCCCTTCATTGGCTTCCTGTTAAGACCAGAATTGAATTCAAAATCCTGCTCCTCACATACAAGGTCTTAAATAATCAGGCCCCATCTTATCTTAATGACCTTGTAGTACCATATCACCCTATTAGAGCACTTCGCTCTCGCTCTGCAGGCCTACTTGTTGTTCCTAGAGTATTTAAAAGTAGAATGGGAGGCAGAGCCTTCAGTTTTCAGGCCCCTCTTCTGTGGAACCAGCTTCCAGTTTGGATTCGGGAGACAGCAACTATCTCTACTTTTAAGATTAGGCTTAAAACTTTCCTTTTTGCTAAAGCATATAGTTAGGGCTGGACCAGGTGACCCTGAATCCTCCCTTAGTTATGCTGCAATAGACGTAGGCTGCCGGGGGATTCCCATGATGCATTGAGTTTTTCCTTTCCAGTCACCTTTCTCACTCACTATGTATTAATAGACCTCTCTGCATTGAATCATATCTGTTATTAACCTCTGTCTCTCTTCCACAGCATGTCTTTTATCCTGTCTTCCTTCTCTCACCCCAACCGGTCGCAGCAGATGGCCGCCCCTCCCTGAGCCTGGTTCTGCCGGAGGTTTCTTCCTGTTAAAAGGGAGTTTTTCCTTCCCACTGTCGCCAAAGTGCTTGCTCATAGGGGGTAATATGATTGTTGGGTTTTTCTCTGTATCTATGAAGCGCCTTGAGGCGACTTTTGTTGTGATTTGGCGCTATATAAATAAAATTGAATTGAATTGAATAAATATGCCTGACACCCGTAAACGAAGCAGCATCTGGCTGCAGTTTAAAGACTTTTTTGTCTGTCTTGGTCTTGGTCTCGTCTCGACTTCGTCTCATCTTGGTCTCGTCTCGACTTGTTCTTAGTCTTGTCTTGGTCTCGATACCCTCTGGTCTTGGTCTTGGTTTAGGCGGTCTTAACTGCAAGTCTAGTTGCACCAGTGGTGCCATGAGCAGTATCTATCTGCTGCTCATCAGCTGCTATGCCGTGGTTATTGTCACAATGTGGTGTATTTGGATCACTCAATCCTAAGTGGATATGGATATGATCCAGGATTGGATGTTTTGTATAAAATTTGAAAGGAACAATTGTTCCTTTCCCCTTTGCTGTGTACTCTGCTGATGCTGTTTTCAAAACCTACCACACTCATGTACAGTATCAGTGTCACACTGAGATATTTCAAAGATAATAATAATACATTTTATTTGAAAGCGCCTTTCAAAACACTCAAGGTCACTGTACACATTAGAATAAAAAGCAACATAAAAGCAAGCAGTTCACACAATGGTAAAAGCATAAGACATAAACTAATAAAAGAGCAGAGTGGAGAGGTTATGTGGGATAAGCTATTTTGAACAAGTGAGTTTTGAGTTGGGACTTAAAGAGAGAGAAGGAAGAGATGTTTCTTAAATCAGGAGGTCGGGAATTCCAGAGTCGTGGAGCAGAGCAGCTGAAAGCCCTGCTCCCCATGGTGGCAAGACGGGGGGAGGGGACGGAGAGTGAAAGGGAAGAAGTAGATCTGAGACAACCAGATGGGGCGGTGATCTTAACCAGATCAGAGAGATATGGAGGGGAGAGATGATGAATAGCCTTAAATGTGTCATGTTCCTGGGTCATTTTGCCCCAGCGTTTTGTGTTTCATGATTATGTCCCTCTGTTCTAGTTATTCGGTGTCCTCCCCCCTTGTGTCCGGTTCGGGTTCTAGATTTCCTGTTTTGTTCTGAAGGTCTGTGTCTGTTGTCATTGTGTTCAGCTTGTGTCCTCCAGTCATCATGGTTATTCAGATCAGCTGTTCTCCCTCCTGTGTGCGATTACCCGATTACCTTGTGTGTGTGTATATATAGTGGGTGTCGGTCTGTGTTCGTTGTCGGCTCGTCTGCGTTCATCTGTGTATCTCTGCGTTCTATGGTGTTCCGTTCCTGTCTCTGCGTCTCTCTGCCCCGCACCCCTTTTGTATGGTCTCAGGTTTGTCATTTAGTTCTCCCAGTTTAGGTTTCTTCACTTGTTTTGTCATGCCTCACTGCCTGTTTTTGCCACTGCCACCTTGTAAATAAACCCTCACTCATATCATCAGTCGGCTGCCTGCATTTTGGGTCCTCCTTTTCCTCCACACCACACGGCTCACTCCGCCAGCTGTGACAGTACGAGCCGACCAAACATGGACCCAGCAGCATCCGCACCTTCCCAGGAGTTTCGGGAGGAAGTAATCGACTCTGTTTCGAGGTTGGTTAACCTGTGGCTTGAACGTGAGGGAGAGGAATTTCACCGCGCTGTAGAAGCCAGGCTACAGCAGCTAATTTCTGCTCACCCCTGGCTACTGGACTCTCTTCACCCGCTCGCACAGGACTTCATTCTGAAAGAACTGCACCTTCACCCTCCAGCCGCTACCGCTTCCCGACCCAGCCCGGTGGTGAATGTTTTGCACTGCCCGCCGGGCAATCTGCGGCCCGGCCCGCCGGAGGTGGAATTACCCGGCCGGTCGGAGCTATCCCCGAGAAGGAAGTGACGTTCACGCCGCCGACGCCCATCGCCACAGCCGAAGAAGTCCGAGTCCCGAGACTTCTGAGTTGCCGGCTGTGGTGAGTGGAAAAGACACTTTTTCTGTTTCGCCAGACCGTGTGACTGTTTATACCGGGGCTGTGTTTTTTGAGTCAGCTGCCCAGCCGCTAGCTCAGTTAGCCGCTCAGTCGTCACCTCCATCACATTCAGCCTCACGACCCATAGCCCAGTTACAGTCACAGCCAGACTTATTAGACACTATGTTACAATCCATAGCCCAGTCAATAGCTCAGTTGGTAGAAGACTCATCAGACTTATCATCAGCTCAGCCACCTATTCAGCCATCATCTTCACCAACTCCTCCGGTACAGCAAGCCATGACAGTTCAACCCATAAAGGACAGGTCAACAACTTCCTGTTCTAAGCAGAGAGACAAACCTAATAACTGTGAAAACATTCCTCAAGAGCTGGCCAGTTCTGAGACGCACTCCAGGGCCTCCCCAGAGGCTGGGTTTCAGCCCCCAGCAGACTCTGGACCCCTGGAGGTGAAGAAGCCAGCTGAGGACTGCACCCGGCTGTCGCTGCCTGAGCAGGGTCAATGCTCTGCGCAGCTGCAGTCTGCTATGTGTTTGCCAGAGGCCACCGTGCCTGCTGGTTCTGATTTGTTCCTGCCAGAGGCCCGTGCGCCTGCTGGTTCTGATTTGTTCCTGCCAGAGGCCCGTGCGCCTGCTGGTTCTGATCCGTTCCTGCCAGAGGCCCGTGCGCCTGCTGGTTCTGATCTGTCCCTGCCAGAGGCCCGTGCGCCTGCTGGTTCTGATCTGTCCCTGCCAGAGGCCCGTGCGCCTACTGGTTCTGATCTGTGTTTTCCAGAGGCCCGTGTGCCTGCTGGTTCAGCCCTGCGCCCCCTGGTTCAGTGACTATTTCCGCTGGGGGTTCTGGAGAGCCCGGCCAGCACTTTCCTGTCTCCGCTGGAGGGTCCGAGGGGCCCGTTCAGCCGCCTGTCTCCGCTGGAGGTAAATAAACCCTCACTCATATCATCAGTCGGCTGCCTGCATTTTGGGTCCTCCTTTTCCTCCACACCACACGGCTCACTCCGCCAGCCGTGACAGTATGTGTGCAAGAGTATTTTTGAAATTGATGCGATATTTGACCGGGAGCCAGTGAAGCTGCTGCAGGACAGGAGTGATGTGGTGGATAGAAGGGGTCCTGGTGATGATACAGGCAGCAGAGTTCTGGACGCGTTGGAGCTTGTGGATGGATTTTTGAGTAGAAAAAGAACCTGAATAAATACAAATAAAGGGAAAGAGCTGTCCAAACCTCTGTCTCTGACCATCTGTGTTAACACTTGAAATGGGAAACATGTAAATGTAACAAACATGTTAAAACATAAGAAATCAGGAAGGGGCAAAAAAAGCATTTTGCTAAAAAAAGATTTAGAGCAGAAGTTTTTAAAATGAAGATATATTGCATTTATTTACAATTAAAAACACACAGAGCAGAAAGTGTGTTACTGTTTTACATCCACAGACACACAAGAAAAGAAGCAGGCAACATGAGGTCAAGTTATGGCAATTTTATTTTTGTATGTCAGTACATGTATTCAGAATAGAGTTTTTAAAAAACAAACAAACGTCCCAAGTAAAGTTTGGGGGGATTTTTGTGAAAGAAAGGTTGAGAGAGGGGGAAGGAGGAAGATGCTGCTGGGTCAGTTCTTTCTCAGCAGTCTGCTCCAGAATCCCCTCCTGTCCTCGGCTTGCTTTTCTTTTGCCTTCAGCTCTTTTAAGGTTTTGTTGAGCTGCTCCTCGGCATCTTTAAATGTTTCTTTCAGCTGCTGTTTGGCCAGTTTCCCTTTGTGTTTGAGGAGCTCTTTAGCTTCCTTTTTGTGCTTTTGTATTTCTTTAAGTTCATCTTTGCAGCCTTTCTTGCTCACCGTCGTTTCTTTCTTGAATACCTTCAACTCAATTTTCTCTTCTGCAAGTTCCTCTTGCACTTTCATCAGTTCCTTCTTCATGTTTTGAGTGTAACTCTTTGTATCTTCCATTTCTTTCTTTGCTTCCTGTATTTTAATTTTCTCTTCCTCCAACACTTTTTGAGCTTCCAACAATTCTTTCTTCATATTTTCAATCTCATTTTCTGCCTCGTGTTTACATTTTTTCTCCTCTTCAAGTTGTTGCTTCACATGCAGTAATTCCTTCCTTAGTGTTTCAGCTTCAGCCATTACATTTGCAGCTTCTTGTGTTTCCAACTGCATTTTCCTTTTTTCCTCTTCAAAAGCTTCCTGCACCTCCTGTAATTCCTGCATCACATTTCCTGCCTCCTTCTTTGCAGTTTGATATTTATTTTTGGCTTCTTGTGCTGTGCTTTTCTCTTCCTCCAATGCTTTTTGAGCTTCCAACAGTTCTTTCTTCATGTTTTCATTCTCGTTTTCTGCCTGTTGTTTTCTCATCTTCTCTCCTTTAAGTTTGAGACCCACATGCAGTAATTCCTGCAATACTACTTCAGTTTCAAACTTTGAATTTTTAGCTTCTCCTCTTGATTTTTCTGCCTCTTCTTTTAATTTGACATTTTCAGCCTGTATCATTTGAAATTTCAAATGAATCAGCTGTGCTGTATTGTGAGGTGAAGCACTCGCCGATCCTCTTCTCCATCTCCCTTCATTCATTTTGGCCTTTTAAACAAAGGAACCAACGTTTTGTAGAGGAGTGAAGTGAAGTTTTCGATGTTTCTTCGTCAACTGTCGTTTGTCCTGCACAGAGATGCTGCTGTAGATGTGTCTCTAGCTGTGTCTGGATACAATGAAACATGCTGTAACTAAGTGCTTGTGTTGCACAGTTCTACTGAACATTCCATTTCATGCATGCTCCGCCCACATGGTCAGGAATGTCAGGTGCTGCATCTCCAAATGCTGCTCCCGTTGCCTAGCAATAACAGCTGTTTACTTTTTGGGGTCTGGTTCATTGTTTAATAAAGAAAACATGTCCAAGTATTGGGTGCTGAGGCTCAGCGCATATTCTAGCCTGCTGTGTGGGTGGGCAGCTAGAAATCACTGGTGGGCAACATGAGTGAGGAGAAAACTGGAGCAGCCAAGCAGGGAGCTGCAGGTTGCTGGTTTGAGTCTCTGTTCAGATGCTGGTGTCTCCTCTCTCTGAGATGTCTGCAAACAGTCCCAGATAAAACAATAAGGATAATAAACAAACACGTGACTAAAATAACAATTATGACTCTGATGTGTTTCATGTGTAGCAGGATGGCCTCTATACAGCAGTCGCTGCAAGCATCCACATCGCCACACTTACGTTTCTTTAAGCAGGCGTGCTGGGCTCCTCCTAAGGAAAGTTTGAAACTTCATTTCCTTCATGCTGGTGAACTTTTTACCAAATATTTTCATCAAAGCTTCTCCATCACTGACAGGGATTGTTTGGATCTTCACACTCATCTCCACCAACCCTAAAAAATGAGTCTCACTTTGCTCATATAATGCCAGGAGTGTCTCCATATTCCACAAAAGTCTATGCAAACATGTAACAGTATCCCATATTCATAGAAATATTATTGATATTATAACAAAAGCTGTCACCAACACAATTGTCCCAAGTGCTTTTTTAAACAGGATTTTCAACCAGAGGATTTCCCTATAGCTTAATTTTTTTTCAATATTTTGTACACAACAACAGAATCATTTCAGAAAAACTCAAAATGACTGGTGTCAATATTATTTGCCCCACAAAAAAGGTCAAATATAAAAAAATATTGCAAATATTGCACAGTGAAAAGGCACTACAGCTCAGTTGTTCCCACTCGCCTTTGTCCTCCTGTCTCCCCTCCCTCTCCCCTCCAACGAGGAGTTAAACAGTTTGATGGCGTGTGGGACAAAGGAGTTTTTAAGCCTGTTGGTTCTTGACTTTGAGAGAAGCAACCTGTCGCTGAATAGGCTCCTCTGATTATTTACGAGCACGTGCAGAGGATGCCCAGCATTTTCCATAATGTCCATCAGTTTCTTTAATGTCCTTTTCTCTGCCACTGTCACCAAAGTGTCCAGCTTCATGCCGACCACAGAGCCAGCCTTCCTGATTGGTTTTTCCAGCCTGGATGAGTCCTTTGCTGTGCTGCTCCCCCAGCACACCACAGCATAGAACAGTACTCCTGCAACCACCGACTGATAAAACATCCTCAGGAGCTTCCTGCAGATGTTGAAGGACCTCAGCCTTCTGAGGAAGTACAGTCTGCTTTGGCCTTTTATGTACAGGTGCTGCGTGTTGCATGACCAAACAAAACTTTCAGTGCACTGTGAAAGTAAAAAAACAAACAGACAGGAAGGCCTAGTTAGGACATATCTAAGCATGCTCTTCATCTTGGAAGGGTAATTCAAACCAAAACTAATTGGCAGGTTCAACTTGGTAACAAAAGAAAATGCCTCAGCCAGATAAATCCCCAAAACATTCATCCATCAGCCACACACACCACATAACACTGCTGTTCTATTAGATAATGAGTTTCTTCCCATGTAAGCAGGTGTGTGTCATGGTAAAACCTCCCCCACACATCAGAACCCAGAATCTATTAGTGCCACCCATTTTAAACCCTCTCTACAGCATTCTGTTTACACCTGCTATCATTCAATCATCTTTCCTAACATAATACTAGTCCACTAGTTTACATATCACCTCTCATCCCACTAAGTGAACTGGACAAGATGATAAAACAGAAAGGCATGCTTAAGATGTTATCTGGTCTTCATTGCATGTGTATATGTCTTAATAGGATTAATGCATTTTCTGTTTGTGTGTGTGATTTTTGTGTGCCTCTCCTCCTTGCAGTGTTTCAGACACTTTTCAATTCTCCACTCAAAGGCAGTCGCTTTTCCTCCCCAGGTTCCTTAGCCCAATTTGATCTCCCACACTAAACAACAGCGTTCTTCCATGTCTCCTCCCCCTCCTTCCACTGAAGTCTCGTCTCCCCCCTTGCAGCAGTCCATTGCATCTCCATCCATCCAGTCATGATGATGGTGTTTTCTCCTTGCTGATGCCTTTTGCACATACTGCTGTTGCTGCTGGACCCCTCGCTGCTCAGGATACTGCTGTTGTCTCTTGACCTGCCATGTTGTTGCTTTTGGATCTGCATTTCTTGTTTTCAGGGAGACGTTAACATCCTTGGAGCTTGCTTTTCGGGATCAGGAACACATGGAAGTGAAGCTGTAAAACAATTCAGCCAAAACTCGTCCTGGGTGTTTCTAATGATGTTAACCTATTATTTTACTCCGACCGCCACCTGTGGAGATTGATCCAGGTCTGCTTCCCACCTGCAACTGACACACTGAGACATTTTGATCATTCTCATCACTACTTAAATCACACATCTCCCCTCACTTTTGTTTTTGAGCCAACAGAACCACGTCATCTGCGAAAAGCAGAGATACGATTCGGAGATTCGGAGGCCCTGGGGCAGACCCAGGACACACTGGAGAGATTATATCTCTTAGCTGGCCTGGGAACGCCTTGGTGTTCCCCCAGACAAGCTGGAGGGGGTGGCAGGGGAGAGGGAAGTCTGGGCTTCTCTGCTTGGGCTGCTGCCCCCATGGTCCTGGATAAGCGGGAGAAGTTGGATGGATGTATGTATGGATGTATGTTATATTTGAAGTGCTTACAACTCATAAACAATGATGTCTGGAGACCAGAGCTCCCTCACAGGTAGAGAAGTCTTAGTGACACCATCACACTCCTTGGGGTCCCAGACCAGGAACTAATTGTGCCAGTACTGCCACAGAAGTAATTGTAATTGTTTTTAAATCTCCAGTGTAACATTTAAATATGTGAGCAGCTTTTTACAGTGTCCATGGTTATTCCTGTTATACATTTTACATTTAGTGAGTACTTACCAGTCTCAGCCACAAGAAAGTAGTGAGTATCTGTGTTTTGTCATTCTGAAATACAGTGAATATTAGTAATCCTGTTACAGATTGAATTGAGCCTGGTTTGATGGAGATAAATGAGTAGGAAGCAGCCTCTCTGTTGCCAGAGAGCTCTAGCTTTAGTATTATATTAGAATTTCTTTAATTTCATCCATCTCTTTGAGGGGACTCCTGCAGATGGGTGAGCTGTAGCTAACCTGTATACAGTCATGGGGAGTTTTTTGTCTGGCCGAGGAGGGGAACGCCTGCCGACACCGGAGGCAAAGTCCTGGGTGTTTGATTCCCCAGGCCTGTGTTCGAGTCCACTGTCTGGAACCATTTCTGCGTACCACAATGTTCGTGGAGTGGCGGTGTTCAAGCAAGGAACCTCACGGGGGACGCCTCGTGTAGCAAAATGGGATCTAGATCCAGTAAAGCGGCGGACGTTCCACTGGGCAGCCGGATGACAAACTCCTGTGTGACTGTATGGCAAGAACTGTGGGTAAAAGTATGTTGTGTTAGATGGCAGAGAATGGTTGTGTGGGAAAGGGTTCACTCAGCATGAGTCAGTTGAAAGTTAGAAGAGCAGTTGGAGAGAAAGGAAAAGAGATGTTGAAGAAGTGAGTTAATAGGTTGACGTGTGGTAGAGTTGGATGTCTCGAGACCACTTTTACGTGGTCTTGGTCTCGACAGACTTTGGTCTCGGTCTTGCTTTCTCAGATCGACATAGTGTTCGGGAGATTTGGAGTCAACCATCGGCGGAGCGGATTTGATGTTACAATTTGATGTTACACTGTTAGCCTTTGCAGTAATTTCCATAGCTTAGTACTGCAAAATCAACAGTAAAAAACTCTAAAGGATGTTTGCAGTTTGGTACTGTAATTTGCATGTAATTGTGGGAAAATTCCATGAGATTACATTATTTTTACGGTAACTCACCGTACTCATGGAAACAGCTGTAAAATACAGCAAATGTAACAATTGGTGATGTTACTGAGATTATACTATTACACCATCCGGATTTCTGTTGTTTTCTACTGTAGATCTAAGAGTAATTACTTAAATCCTCATTCAGAGTGTATTACCATAAAATGCAATTCATTGTGAGAGTAGTATCACATGTAAACTACAATATGCAGCATCATTTTTAACTTAAGGAGTAAGTTGCAGCTACACTATTTGAAGTATTTGAAGTATACCTGAAGTATACTAAGAAGTACAACGAAATACCCAGCAAGCATTGCAGTGCTTTAACTGTAAAATTAAAACAACTATGAAACAAATAATTGATGTTTTAAACAAGAATTTGTCACAAATTCTTGTGTAATGTCTTTTACCTTTTGAACAGAGTAACAGAGTGGCAAAAAATGTTTAAACCGTGAGTGAAAAGGGTTAATAGTTAATACACCTCAACTCTCAAATCATTTTCTCACCTGTTTGCAATATAATTCTGGTACGTGAACTATGAGTGTAGTTCTCTGCAAAGGAAGCCTTCTTGACAGGGACTAGAAAGAGAGAGCAGATTTCTCCTGTTTTGGCTTCCCTTCATTGGCTTCCTGTTAAATCCAGAATTCAAAATCCTGCTCCTCACATACAAGGTCTTAAATAATCAGGCCCCATCTTATCTCAATGACCTTGTAGTACCATATCACCCTATTAGAGCACTTCGCTCTCGCTCTGCAGGCCTACTTGTTGTTCCTAGAGTATTTAAAAGTAGAATGGGAGGCAGAGCCTTCAGTTTTCAGGCCCCTCTTCTGTGGAACCAGCTTCCAGTTTGGATTCAGGAGACAGACACTATCTCTACTTTTAAGATTAGGCTTCAAACTTTCCTTTTTGCTAAAGCATATAGTTAGGGCTGGACCAGGTGACCCTGAATCCTCCCTTAGTTATGCTGCAATAGACGTAGGCTGCCGGGGGATTCCCATGATGCATTGAGTTTTTCCTTTCCAGTCACCTTTCTCACTCACTATGTATTAATAGACCTCTCTGCATTGAATCATATCTGTTATTAACCTCTGTCTCTCTTCCACAGCATGTCTTTTGTCCTGTCTTCCTTCTCTCACCCCAACCGGTCGCAGCAGATGGCCCCGCCCCTCCCTGAGCCTGGTTCTGCTGGAGGTTTCTTCCTGTTAAAAGGGAGTTTTTCCTTCCCACTGTCGCCAAAGTGCTTGCTCATAGGGGGTCATATGATTGTTGGGTTTTTCTCTGTATCTATGGAGCGCCTTGAGGCGACTTTTGTTGTGATTTGGCGCTATATAAATAAAATTGAATTGAATTGAAATTGAATTGATAGTTGGAACTATTATCTGACTGTCTGGGGAATGGAGTGATTTGTTACATGTGAAAAATATGTTTCAACTGGATTTTAATTACTATGTGTTAATCAGAAGTAAGCCAAATATAAACTAAAAAGTAAATCAATAGTATACTTGTAAGTTTAGTATTGTGTTAGAGTAGAGTATATTTTAAGTATACTCTTATAGACTGGAAAGGACATTATGCTAGTACAGTTATAGTGAACAAAAAGTACATCTAAAAGTTAATTTCAAGTATACTTCTATATACTAAAACGGGGGCCAATGTAGTCCCAAGAAGCATTTGTAGTATACTTACTAGGTAAAGTATACGTATACTGATTTCCTTTCTATATGTTACATTTAGAGTAATGTTTAAAAGTTACTGCATTTAGCAGGGTGTAGCTTTTTCTCTTCTTATTCTTTTTTATACTGGAACTTCATTTTATTTTTTATAAGGTGGTACTTTTAAGACACCTCTGCTTAACTCCAGTGAACTAACCAGAAATCCCGGAATATGCTCTGGTGGTCATTTTACACAAGTTCAGGTGTCACATCCATGAAACCTACACCACTAACCAGCATCAGTCCTACAACTTCACTCTCAAATTTAATAAATTCTGGGACAAGCAGAAACTGTATTTTTAGCGGTGCATTTTGTGGCAGGACAGACTGCTATTAAATGCTCTCCTATAGAAATAATTCCCTTGTAGCACCACTTCGTCTCGGTTCAGAAGAGATGTCCTGGATATACATGATAATGTAACACGGGTGTTTTTGTTTGTTCATGTTTAGCGCGTTGGGTTGTGTTTTTAAAGCGAATGTTACGTTTTTAAAGCGTTTTATGCGACAGGTGTGTGTAGCACTTGTTACACATCTCAATGGGAGAGCCATAGTCGACACCACACCTTTACCTGACGTACAACGTGACGTATGGCGCACACTTTCAAAACAACAATGGCAGATAGAAGATATTGATCGAGGCGGTTAATGCTCCTTTCGCTGGTTGCCAACCACCATTAAATAACAACAAGAAGAAAATATTGATCTGCTTTTCTTAGTTGTGCGTGTTTAAGACGCGATTCAGACTCAAACAAAGCTGCAAAGCAGGAGAACAACATGGCCATCAACTATTCTGTGCCACAGTCCCAGTTTGCTGCAGCACATAGAGATGATGAGATGGTGGAAGAACAACAGAGACAATTTACGGACCGTTAAGATGTGCAACTTAGAAGCAGTCAGAGGTAACTGGATGGAGTTCAATCAGGTCAAATGCACAGTTGGTTGGATTATATCTGAAGATCGTATGCTATTCGTGCTAACTCTGCTAGACTCCAAATTTCTCATCCAATTAATGCGGGAGTATCTCAAAGTAAATGAAACATCTAAACTTAACACTTTTTCCCTAAGACTGACTGACATGGGAAACATTGAAGTTGAATTGGAATCAGCGAATCAGTCTGAAGGTAAGTGTTTTTTCACTTATTCGAGAGAAGTCAGAAATGTGTTCTCATTACTGTTTGGTTTGATTTTTCAGCTACCGTGCCAGGTTATTTTCCAATCAAATGCTAAGACAAAATGTCAATAGATGATAGAAACATGGATGCTTGCAACAGGTAAATCGGCGAACTAACGAGGTTACGCCCATTTACCATGCTTAAAGGTGGTAAATGGTCGGTGTTTTCAGGTGTACTTGTACTACCTGTACAGTGCGGGGTGCTGACTAAGTCAGGCTAAACTCATTCAAGCGTCGAGCTCAAATATTTTTTCATTTTTGTGGACTGCTCACTTGTCTTTACTGTGCTTTTTGTCAGCACACATTTTGTGTTCATTGAAGCCTTTTGTGAATCATTTTGATCATGTCAAAACTGGGAATTGGTCCCTATTGACAATACTCTTATTTTGTTTCGGGTTGTTTTTTTTTGCATTGCATATGTCTTTTGGATAGGTAATTTGTCATTGAAGTTTTTGCAACTATGTTTATTTGTAAATTTTGTGGCTTCCGTGCACGGAAATTTATATTGTTCAGTTTGCATGTTAAAAGCCACAAACATGTAGCTAACTATAGGTTTTCCTGTGGAACTGAGAACTGCCCTGCCACTTTCAGAACATTTCCTGCCTTTCGTTCACATATGCATAGGAATCACAGAACCAGAAGGGAGGCCACTGAGGAGGAGTCCTGTAAGTTCACTGGTGACCTCAGCTGTCAAGTTCCTGGATGTGGGTATGCTGCACAAAACTTCACAACTCTTTGTGCCCATCTCAGATTTCACATGAAAGATGGGAAAAAAGTATTATGTCCATTTGAAGGTTGCTCTAAATACTTCAGTGTCCGAACATCATTTTCCAGCCATATTTCTCGAAAACATAAGCAGACAGTTCAGCAGTCAAGGCAACAAGAAATTGGTGAAATTGCCATAATACAAGGACAGGACACAGTTAATCTATTAGAAGACAGGGATTCACAACACAATACTACTGATGAAGATTTATTTCTAGATCGATTGGCTTTATTTTATTTAAAAATGCAGGCTAAAATGCTCTTGCCAACCAGCACTATACAGTGCATCATAGAGGAATTTCAGGATCTTCACAGCTGTGCAATGCACGATGTTGTGGCAAAACTGTCTGACAAACTGTCTGCATTTAATATTCCACAGGCAGAAGTGGATAACATCATTCAAGAACTTTCACAGAATGATCTCTTAACACTGTACAATAAAGGTGTGTTGAGATCTGACAAAACAAGGAAGACATTTTTCAAAGAAAATTTCAGTTATGTGGAACCCACTCAATTTTTTTTAGGATCTGACAGTACAGGCAAACAGCGTTATTTTCAGTATGTGCCAATTAAAGAAACACTGAAGTCTCTCTTGAGACAACCCACAATACGGGAACAGTACAAACAGTCAAAACTACGCCGATCACCAGACATGGTTTTAGAGGATGTCTCAGATGGTCAAAATGTCAAGGATAATGCACTTTTACAGCACTATCCATCATCTCTTTCACTCATTCTCTACCAAGATGCATTTGAAGTGGTTAATCCATTAGGGTCTGGCAAAAAGAAACATAAAATCCTGGCAGTGTACATGACTCTAGGTGAGATCTTGCCACACAACCGGTCCTCTGTTGATGCAATGCAACTTGTTCTGCTTTGCAGGAACACTGACTTCAAAACTTTTGGCCATAACAAAGTTTTTTCCAGTCTTATTGCAGACCTTAAAGATATGGAAGAGACAGGTGTTCTGGTAGAGGATGGAACCATAATGAAGGCAGCTTTGATAGCCATCTTAGGAGACAATCTGGGCTCCCACTGCATAGGTGGTTTCACTGAGAATTTCAGCTGCAGCAAACATTTTTGCAGATACTGCTTAATTGACAGGGAAAACTTTATCAATGATCCACTATCACTTGGACAAAAAAGAACAGCTGATAACTATAAAGACAGTGTTGAGGTCCTCTCTACAAGTGACCACTCGGTTGTGAATGGCATTAAATTTGACTCTGTGTTTAATTCACTGAAGTATTTCCATGTGTGCTCTGGGTTACCTCCATGTTTGGGCCATGATTTATTTGAAGGAGTGGTTTCCAGTGACTTGTCGCTATATATTGATACCCTTGTGCAAGTGGAAGGGCATTTCACATACAACCAGTTAAACAGAGCAATTGTACAGTTCAAACACGTAGGAAGTGGCAGCACAGAACTGGTGTCTTCTACGACTTCTGCCTCTGTACATTGGTGAAAAGATAAAACATCCTGTGGATAGTGAGGTTTGGCAGTTATGCCTTAAACTTAGAGACATTGTTGATATTGTATGTGCCCCCAAAATAAGTCACAATGACATTGCCTACCTAAAGATACTGATAGAGGACTATATACATCTGAGACACAGTAGGTTTCCTGACAAAGCTTTAAAAGCTAAACATCACTATTTGTTACATTATGCAGAGCTTATCCTTCACTTTGGACCACTCATTCGTTTGTGGACCCTTAGGTTTGAGAGCAAGCACTCGTATTTCAAAGCATGTACAAGAACAGTGCACAACTTCGTCAACTTATGCAAGACTCTGACAGAACGGCATCAGTTACTGCAGTCCTACCTCTCAGTGGGCCAATTCTTTCCACCTACAGTTCAAATCATTGGAGAAGCAAGTGATTACAATCATCATCTTTACAACGCTGTCATTCAAGAAGCTGTGGCAAAAGCCGGCTGCACTAATCAGACCACTTTGGATGTGTCAGCAGTTGTCCACAAAGGTACCAAGTATGTGAAAGGCTATGTTTCCATTGTAGATGACACTGATGATGGCTTGGTTTTTTGGGAAGATAGCTGTTATACTTGTTAACGATTCTGGATTGTACTTTGTGCTCGAGTTGCATCACTCAGTACTTCTCATTGACCTTGGACTTCACTGCTTGCGTTGCCCCACAGAAAGAAGTGTGTGTGTAAATGCTGACAGTCTGATGGATTATTACCCACTACCACTTTATAACATGGCAGGCCTTTTTCTTGTCTCCCTACACCATTCAGTTTCCTCTTAATTCTTTTTCAGGGATGGAAATTGAAGAGGAACTCACAAGGCTCCTGCCGGCACTAGACAGAGAGAAAATAATCTGCATTGTAGAACATCTGACGGACGTTATTGGTGTACAACAAAAAAGTGATCTTTTGTTTGTGGAGGCAGAAGATCTCAAACCCTTTCTCACACCAATTCAAATACTACTTCTTGCATTTAAAGGAGGTTTGTGTAGGTTCTGTATAAATCATAGACTTGAGTCTATGATTTGAAGGTCACTCATAGACTCATATGTCACTGATTAGCTTGATTAGCTTTTTTTTTTCTCTTCACCATACTACACATGTACTTTGACAGTATAATAGTGAAGAGCGTTTTGGGGCTCACATTGTCCGGTAGATAATTAACACGGAAAACATAAACAAAAGTAGACACTAAATCTAACACCATTGACCTTTCATTGGTAGTGGTACAACTAAGGGTTTGAAATTGTGACATACTGTAAAATATATTGACTCAAGGTCTTTTCAATGCAAGACCTTGAGTTTGTAGTTCTTTTGCAGTCCTGGGATTGCTTCTTTTCATCTTCAGACAAGGTCCCCAAAACTGCCTTGCCGTTACTACTCAATCCTAATTGAAGGGTTCATCTTTTAGTGAGGACATATTTGTTGACATAGTAGCTTTTTAAGGTAGCTTTTCCAATGATCTTTATTTATTTATTTTTTTAGATGGCAACAGATCAGAGAACCTGAATGACACCATTACTCTGGAGCCTTGCCCTGCTGCATCAGCTGAAACATCAAGCCATCCACCTCACCCCTCCTCCTCCACGTCCAACACTATGTACAACCATTACTCCAGCTCTTGGGTCTCACACTTACAGATTCCTTGGGAAAGATTTCCACTCCGACTGTCGCATGCAATCAGAAGAGGAGACAGAGCTCATCCAGAGGACAGGAGAAGTATGGTCAGAATTGTTGTGGAGGCCATGCAAGTTCACTGCAGAAACCCTAAACGTGCATCTTGTGAAGAAGTTGCTAAAATCATTGTAAACAGATACCCTCAAACATTTGCAGATTTTACTGACAAGGGAGAAAGACTGGGTTGTGGACATTATTTTATGTTGCATAATGACAACATGTTGCCCCTATACATTTAAGGACAAAGTTTAATGACCGTCACCTGCTGGATGGTGAGTGCAGAAGGGCGTGTAATTGTTGAGCTGGACAGAGAGAACACCTGTGCTGATGTAATGTCAGTCTTCTTTGGTTCATTCTATGTATTGAACCTGGAATACCAGGAGTCAGCGTGTGCAACATTGGAACTAATTCAGAGGTATTTTTGAACAGTTAGCTAATAGTGATAGATGATGAATAAATTATCCCTAAGTAACTCATTATTTCAAATCACAACTCAATGTTACTGTATGCTACTATTTATTATGGCATGTTTTAAGGTTTTTTGTAACGATAAACCCTGAAGAGGGAACAAAATGTACCTCCAAGGTTGGGACAAGCAGGAAGACTGGGACCACTGTGAAGTGTCGTGGTTCGAATTTTTTGAGGAAGAGACATACGACTGGAAGTCCATAGTGGGTCAACACAAATTATTTTATTAAAACACACAGTACAGTGTGGGAAGAAACTTGCAACAGCCACCCTACAATCTTCCAATCTTCCTCGAGCAGACCGCTCCCCATCCTTATATTACCCTGATGACATCACAGCTAGATCTTACTGGAAATGATAACAGTTCCAAAGTTCTCCTTATATAGACATCCGATACTACTTTCGAGACAAACAAGTGTGTGATATGTTGTGCAATTTTGTGAGACTGTGTGTCCAACCGAGAGATTGTCCTGAGACGACCTCCCTGTTCTTAGTACGTGCGGGAGTGAACGTGCGTACTTTCCATGACTCTCTATGTGCATGTTGGTGTGGGCCTGAATATGTGTGTAGGTGAATGTAGAAGGCCCTACTGGACCCACAGCTTCGAGAGGGGTGAATACAATGATATGGATACCATTTGCAACAGCTTAAGCAGATAGAAAGAATGATAGAGAACAACAATAGACTAATTAAAGTGATGATAATATACATACATTAATATTTTGCTCAGATTACCATAGATATAATTCAGAGATTATTCTGTCAACTGGTTCGACAATGATGAATGATTGATCAATGATAGTTCTGATTATAAATTGTCACCATAAGAATACAAAATAAAATATCTCTTGTCCACACTCCTCCTCTTTGGCCATCGGCCAACCTTTACCCGAATTTTGTTTCACTCCTCCGTCCAGGCGGCTTCTCGCAACGGCATCATATACCCCAGACCAGCTGAACCAGCTGAACCAGAGTCTAGGGCCCTGCTTACCAGTTTTACCAACACTCGCCTTACCAGAGGAATGAGACAACATCCGATCATCAATATACCTAGAAAAACTATAAGAGAAAACATGGCAGACATAAACACACCCTTCCATTGCCCAGAGACAGACGTGATCCAGTCTCCCAGCCCCGTGTTCACGCCTGATTGCTCATGCATGGTTCTAGATAACGTTTTCAGATTCTCAAGCGCCCGAGTGACCGTTCCGTCCGGAGCAGTATTGTTGGGAATAAAGGTGCAGCACATGTCACCAAACATTGCACATACTCCACCCTTCTCAGCCAACAACATGTCCAGAGCCATTCGATTTTGGACTCCCATTAAAGACGTCGGACCTAATTGTTCCCACCTGAGCCAACCTCGCGCTTGAATTTTTCTCGACGACTCGATCGGTTTGGACTCTGGAGCGGATAGACCTCTGCGTCTGGGCAATTCACCTGTCTGCCAATAAACAAACAAACACATTATAACACTTATTAACCCCAACATCCCCGTTATTTTCCAATTTTCCAACAATTTCATGATCACTGTTCCCAGGCTCTTTTACTTTCACTTCGTGATAAGAGTATAACGTTATGAGTATAAAAGTAAAAACCGTACAAAACTATTACGACTCCTTTAAACTATAAAATACTTTAGACTAGAGCCCTAGCCTATTAGGAGCCTGAAATGAATTAATGCTTGGCATGTGACGCTCCTCTTCTTTCTTCGTGTCCCCAGGTAGACTGCTGGGGAGAACCGCGGCACAGGGGGAGAGGATTATTCTGCCTCTATGTTCCCCCCCGTGTTACTTGGGGTGGAGCTTATCTCGAGTAAGCTCTCATCGGGGCCACCTCCTCTTGGGCCTTCCTGGCCTCCTCCCACATGTTGACTCCCTACTGAGGCCTGTACACGAACGTTACACATTTTCTCTAAAACAATCTCCTGCCAACCTGTAAGCTTGTGTAAAAACATCAGTCAGCAGTTACAGGTTAAGCTCATTTGACTCCCAGCTCCACCTGGAACCTGTATCCTGGAAAACAAATCTGCTAAATCAAACATCTTATTTATAACCAACTATAGATCACGAAAGTGATAAAGTATTCAGCACAACAGGCAAGTATCACGTTCAGGATTTCCCAAATCATTACATCACTATTATTGCCGCAATTTATTTTATCCCCAATTTAATCAGTGACTTCCCTTAAGCAATGTCGCTCCACTTGCTTTATCCCTACGAACCCCATATTAAACTGTTCCATAGAAACTGCATCCCTTATTTGTTTTCTCATGTCACTTGTCTGTTTTCTACTGAATCCTCCACATGCCAAAACAAACATTAGCAAACCACATTTGACGATCTCAGGTTAGGCGTCAGCCATCCACATTCCAGAGGTCCTGTAAAACATTTCCTGTAAAAAGAATCACCCTGTTTCAAAAGAAGAAAATGCAAATGTTAACACTGCGCAGGTGTGTACACACTTTCTCACAGTTATCTCTGTGAGCACCACAACACAAACCCCTGAACAACCACCCTGGTAGGTTCACGAACACCGAAAGTAGTATTTAACAGTTGAATTGTCATGCAACCTCAGATGCCGCTGTCATCTATCTGCTCCTGTAAAAAGAAACACACCTAAATTCATCCACCCTTTTTTCCTATCTAGGTGGAGGTTAACCTTGAGTCGTGGTCAAGTCCTGTCAGCTTTTACCAGTCAGTCAGTTTGTTTTATTTCCAGTCATTCATTCATTCATTCATTCATTGCTGATAGTGGAAACCATCGCCGCATTTAGATTTCCGCCCTCAGCAAAATGACGTCATATCAAAAAGAAAAACAAGAACTTTAGATCGGATTACCTCGCTGAATCCTTTTTAGGCAGGGACCCTTATTTTCTAATTGTCCCAATAAGTGGCTTTCTCCAGAGCCCATTTTAATGTGGAGAAACTCACTTGCAACAATTTTCTCGCCGACGTGTAATGCTTGTAATTTCCGATGTGCAGATCTGCTTAAAGAAAAGACTCTCTCAAACAAAAATCAGTGCACTGTTCAAAATATAAAACAAAAATCAACAGTAAAACTTTAAAAGAACCCCTACTAAGAACTTAGTAAAAGAATGCAACTTAGTCTTTCTGAAAGACACACACTGTATAAATCTCCGAATGCAATATCTGTGCTGTAAATTATATTATTAATGCAATGGTGATGATGATTATTATTTAGCAATAGCAGTAAAATAATTTCCCTGCTCCACACTCCCTCTCTCGCCCTCTGGAACACCAGAGGTCGCAATACATTGTGTCCTCGCTCTGACCCTCTCTCGTGGTCCAGAGATCTTCTGCAAAGGAAACAAAACCCCATTTCCCCTCTAATCAATTGAGTTTAAGCATATAAGCAATTACTCCTGCATAACTTTGATCATAGCTAAATGCTGCCTAGACACAACTCCTGTGTGTTAACACTAACTTCCCTTTAACCTCACATTTCCTATGTTATAACCTGTTTTGATATAACTCTTTTTATTTCATTTTGCTCCTTCTAATGTAAAAATACCTTCTAATTCTAATTTATCAGACGTAACCAAAATATATGCTTTCCTTCCTCTTTGGTCCGTCTTTAAGTTCAGTTAAAAGCTAAACGAATTTCAGGCCTTTTGCCTGGAATCAATACTCTCATGTGTGTTTCTGGACTCTGTGTCTGTAAGCGTGTGCAATCCCTCAATAACTCATATCCTCCTCACAGTAGATTGGCCAATCATAGCGCTAGCCAAAAGCTCGTGACCCTCAAGAGACGAATTGAGCCACAACTCCTTTAAAGGCACAGAATGCAATATGTATAAAAAATCATTTCTACTTATAAGCTCTCCCCTTTATCCTAAAAATAAATCTATGTAATATCTGTATGTGTAAGCCTACATTATAACCACTACTTCCTTTGTCAACGTGTCCCACAATTTCCCTCTAAAATTTGTACACAGCTTTAAAACAGTGGCATTGTATCTTCTAAACAGGATTCAGTTCACTTTAATCCTTTAACCTTAACATAAAAATAACAGTTTCTGTTTACCATATCCAAATGACCAAAAAACCCAAAAGTCATAAAATGATCCTAAATTATTTAACAATTAAATTATTAAACCCTAAATTCCCCCTTTATTTTGACACACATTCACTGACCTGTAATCACACCATATTTTGCTAATAGTGGAGCCTCCCGCGTCAGATTCTCCACCCTCAGCAAAATTAGCTCATTCATTTTTTATTTTAGATAGGAAACTAATTCCTTATGTTTTGGACTGGATTGAATCGCTACAATCCTTTTCGACAGGGACTTAAGACCTGATCAGATCCCCACAGGTAGCTTTCCCCTTGGCCAGTTGTAATCTGGAAAGCCCACCTTATATTTGCTCTTCCCGAGAATTTATCAGCGCTGTTATTCATTGTTGCAGGCCTGCTTAGAACAAAAATGGGAAATAAAAAGAGAGCTGATTATTAGCTCATGAAAACACAAAACAAAATCACCTGACAGGTTTTCTCTAAGTGCACTGTTACAAAAATAATGGGCCCCTCTCAGACATGTCCATGTTTCCTAAAACTCCCTCTATTAAAAACAAAAACAACAACAACCCGAACCTCACTGACAAAATCAACCCATCACCACAACCTCAACAACCTTACACACACAAATATTGACCCCGCAGTCCTGACACTCCCGGGTCAACTCACATAATTACACCTCCTCAATACACCGAAAGTCTTGTTAAAACCACACAATTTGCACACAACAATCACCCCCTTATGACAACATATAATCACTAAACTATAAGTTTCCTAAGCAAATCTGCACTCCTCTTCTGTCTGCTATGCTTAAAACTACTTTAATCACTTTTTCTTTGTTCATAACTCACTCCCTTTGTCATATAGCTTCTTTGAATTTCCTCTACTTCAAACTCAAATGTATTCTATTAAACATTCACACCATTCTATCACTCATACAAACAGCAAGCTGTTCTTCATTGCGTATGTTTGTGTTCGTAGCCAGGTTTAATCAATGTCTATGCATTAATCATTATGAGCTTGTCCTTGTAAGGCTAATGCATTTTCTGCTTGTGTATGTGAATTTGCATATGTTGCTTTTGCAGTGTTTCAGACTCCTGCACATTTCTCCACTTAAGCCGTCAGTTTTCCTACCCAAATTTGCTAACCCAAATTTTAAGTTCCCACCTTATTAACAGCATTCCTGGTCCTCAGCCAGAAGTTAGGGCCCACTTGTCAGGTCTATGGAGACATGGCGCTGTGGACAATTCAACCAGAAACTTGCCTTATCATATCCAGTCAAGTTAACCTATAGGTTTCTTCCGACCGCTGCACGTGGAGAATTGATCCAGGTCTGTTTCGCCCCTGACGAAACACAACTGAGACATTTTATTATTATCGTGAGTACTTAAACTACCCGTTTCCCTCTCTCTGGTCAGAAATACCAGCTTATGTCATGTGTATAAGTGTAAGCAGGTCTTCATTGCTTTTCCTATGTATTTTGTTAATGTTCAGTGAGTGTAAGCTGCTTTCTTCATTGCCTCTGTATGTTATAATCAGGTTTAATTCACACATCCTTTCACTGATTTCTTAATTCAAAACTATCTCACTTCTGATTCTTTCCAGAAATAATTTCACATGTAACACTTTGTGTATGTGTGTTTTCCATTCATTCACGTAGTTGTCAGTTATTTTCTTTCTTCATTTTCCCTTTTTTCTGGTGGACATCTCTAAACACCATCATGAGTTCAGGGTTTCATTTCAATCCAATTATACCCTGTATTCTTGCAGTCGAACTCGTCTGGCTTCACCTCTCACTGGTCCCCGTCCTCTTTTCTCAGTGTCCTTTTGTTGTCTTGAAGTCTCCAGCAAACACAGTCCGTTTTCTTCTCTGTTTCTCTTCAGTATTTTCCTTTTGGATTAAGTCCCAGCCTGAGTTTTTCTTTGAAAGAAGCCTCTAGTGTCCATTCTTATATTTCAGTACATAACTGAAACCAATTTAGTCGAGGAGGGTAAGAACAGCCTGCACTTTCGCCGTCCATGTTTCATCACGTGGTTTCTTCTTCTCTGTTGATCCTTTCAGTCGTCTATTTCAAGATTACTCCAAGCATGGCCAATCTGACAATCAGTGTCCAGTGCTTTCCCACCGTTCAACTGTCCAGCCTGTCATTCACAGTGCACGTTTCCATCTCGTAGTTCCTTCCATGCTGCTGGTCCCGTCAGTTTGGTTTCAGTGTTAACGGTTCAGTTGCACTATCTTTTGCCTGCTATTAATTCTTCCCAAATCCACGATGTTCTGTTGGTCTTCATCAGAAGATTAACTGTCCTTTGAGCTTCTCCTCAGGATGGGGACAAGTGGGAAGTCAAGCTGTAAAATTTTAAACCAAACTTTGGCTTGTTTTCTCCCAATTATGTTAATCTATGGTTTTGCTGCTATGCTCACAATTCTAGGTTGAGAAAAGTCCACCTTTATCTATTTGGGGCCTATATATATTGACACACTAAACCATAGCATTAATATCATTTTCATTTCTTTCCTTAAAGCCTCCATTGCTTCATGTGGCCAGAGTCTGCCTCTTCTGTTTTCCTCTCTGGGTGCTCACTCCTTATATGGGCATGCAAACTTCCTGTCACACACACACACACAGCCCCCACCTTTTCTTTCTTTCAGGAACACAGAGCCACGCGGCTCTCATGCACTTCACCAAGCCCCCCTCTCTGCAGCTTCTTGAGACAGAGAGAGAGAGACGCTTTTCCTTTTTTCTCTACCACAAACAAAAGCAAGCCTGTACATGCAAGCTTTTAAACAATATAAACGCTCTCAATGTAATTTACACTTTATTTACATACACGGGTAATTTACATTCTATTTACATACACGGGTAATTTACATTCTATTTACATACACGGGCCCGTATAAACGTATGAAAACACCATATGCCAGAACAACTTATCTTCTTCATTTCTCTACCGGTGTTCCTAAGTTTTTCGACTAATTTAAAAGCATCTTTCAGCCCAGGGCCGCGCCTTGCTAATCAATTAAACCCGCTTCGAGGACGCCCCCGCCGAGAGCGGTCAGATTCCTAAGCCCTACTTAATTTATAACTGCTTCCCGCCAGGCAACAAGGACCTCCACCAGCCACGTGAAATATCACAGTTCACGCTTTTGGCTTTACTTAAAGTTCACAAGTCCCCGACGTTGAATAGTCGCAGCCGGGTCGCACCCTGTCAATCAAACAGCGCAGTAAGGAAAGTGATCCCCTTGATCACTTTAGTTTTTAAGGGGGGCTCGAAATCCCCCGGGTACCACCCGAGCTTTTAACCTGACCGTGCGTCCACGATCAGGGGTCGCCGCCACACGCTGAGCAACTGCACTCTTAGGGGCCGCGCCCCAGTCCTAAGACAATTTATTCAAGTGTATTATAAGCATCACTCCCGGGTCTTAGCCCGCGGTTATTTTGACGCCCGAACCGCGTTCTGCTGATCAATCAGACCGAATACCCTAAACTACTGGTTGGCTGGCTGGCCTCCCCAGTCAACCCACATCACTTTAAACACACACCGTATTGACTTAAACACATAACCTCTTAACTCAAAATTCACCCCCAAAATAAACAGCAATAAATTTAGTCAGTCCAATATTCCCCAAACTTTTATCACTAATTACCACAAAATCACCACGGACACAGACCAGAAGCTCTACTGAGTGAACATTTAATTTAGCTTAATTTCCAATTTAGCACCTTTGGATATTTCTTGAATCAACAGGTGGTGCTTACCTCCTATTTCGGGGCCCATCACTCAGTCGACCTCCTGACTGTCCGTCTGTTTGACACCACTATACCTCAGCCAAACTCCATTTGTCCCTCCTCAAACCGGGTTTTCGGCACCAAGACTGTCGTGGTTCGATTTTTTTTGAGGAAGAGACATACGACTAGAAGTCCATAATGGGTCAACACAAATTATTTTATTAAAACACACAGTACAGTGTGGGAAGAAACTTGCAACAGCCACCCTACAATCTTCCAATCTCCCCCGAGCAGACCGCTCCCCATCCTTATATTACCCTGATGACATCACAGCCAGATCTTACTGGAAATGATAACAGTTCCAAAGTTCTCCTTATATAGACATCCGATACTACTTTCGAGACAAACAAGTTTGTGATATGTTGTGCAATTTTGTGAGACTGTGTGTCCACCCGAGAGATTGTCCTGAGACGACCTCCCTGTTCTTAGTACGTGCAGGAGTGAACGTGCGTACTTTCCATGACTCTCTATGTACATGTTGGTGTGGGCCTGAATATGTGTGTAGGTGAATGTAGAAGGCCCTACTGGACCCACAGCTTCGAGAGGTGTGAATACACTGATATGGATACCATTTGCAGCAGCTTAAGCAGATAGAAAGAATGATAGAGAACAACAATAGACTAATTAAAGTGATGATAATATACATACATTAATATTTTGCTCAGATTACCATAGATATAATTCAGAGATTATTCTGTCAACTGGTTCAACAATGATGAATGATTGATCCATGATAGTTCTGATTATAAATCGTCACCATAAGAATACAAAATAAAATATCTCTTGTCCACAATACCTTCACCTCAATTTTCTCTTCTGCAAGTTCCTCTTGCACTTTCATCAGTTCCTTCTTCATGTTTTGAGTGTAACTCTTTGTATCTTCCATTTCTTTCTTTGCTTCCTGTATTTTAATTTTCTCTTCCTCCAACACTTTTTGAGCTTCCAACAATTCTTTCTTCATATTTTCAATCTCATTTTCTGCCTCGTGTTTACATTTTTTCTCCTCTTCAAGTTGTTGCTTCACATGCAGTAATTCCTTCCTTAGTGTTTCAGCTTCAGCCATTACATTTGCAGCTTCTTGTGTTGCCAACTGCATTTTCCTTTTTTCCTCTTCAAAAGCTTCCTGCACCTCCTGTAATTCCTGCATCACATTTCCTGCCTCCTTCTTTGCAGTTTGATATTTATTTTTGGCTTCTTGTGCTGTGCTTTTCTCTTCCTCCAATGCTTTTTGAGCTTCCAACAGTTCTTTCTTCATGTTTTCATTCTCGTTTTCTGCCTGTTGTTTTCTCATCTTCTCTCCTTTAAGTTTGAGACCCACATGCAGTAATTCCTGCAATACTACTTCAGTTTCAAACTTTGAATTTTTAGCTTCTCCTCTTGATTTTTCTGCCTCTTCTTTTAATTTGACATTTTCAGCCTGTATCATTTGAAATTTAAAATGAATCAGCTGTACTGTATTGTGAGGTGAAGCACTCGCCGATCCTCTTCTCCATCTCCCTTCATTCATTTTGGCCTTTTAAACAAAGGAACCAACGTTTTGTAGAGGAGTGAAGTGAAGTTTTCGATGTTTCTTCGTCAACTGTCGTTTGTCCTGCACAGAGATGCTGCTGTAGATGTGTCTCTAGCTGTGTCTGGATACAATGAAACATGCTGTAACTAAGTGCTTGTGTTGCACAGTTCTACTGAACATTCCATTTCATGCATGCTCCGCCCACATGGTCAGGAATGTCAGGTGCTGCATCTCCAAATGCTGCTCCCGTTGCCTAGCAATAACAGCTGTTTACTTTTTGGGGTCTGGTTCATTGTTTAATAAAGAAAACATGTCCAAGTATTGGGTGCTGAGGCTCAGCGCATATTCTAGCCTGCTGTGTGGGTGGGCAGCTAGAAATCACTGGTGGGCAACATGAGTGAGGAGAAAACTGGAGCAGCCAAGCAGGGAGCTGCAGGTTGCTGGTTTGAGTCTCTGTTCAGATGCTGGTGTCTCCTCTCTCTGAGATGTCTGCAAACAGTCCCAGATAAAACAATAAGGATAATAAACAAACACGTGACTAAAATAACAATTATGACTCTGATGTGTTTCATGTGTAGCAGGATGGCCTCTATACAGCAGTCGCTGCAAGCATCCACATCGCCACACTTACGTTTCTTTAAGCAGGCGTGCTGGGCTCCTCCTAAGGAAAGTTTGAAACTTCATTTCCTTCATGCTGGTGAACTTTTTACCAAATATTTTCATCAAAGCTTCTCCATCACTGACAGGGATTGTTTGGATCTTCACACTCATCTCCACCAACCCTAAAAAATGAGTCTCACTTTGCTCATATAATGCCAGGAGTGTCTCCATATTCCACAAAAGTCTATGCAAACATGTAACAGTATCCCATATTCATAGAAATATTATTGATATTATAACAAAAGCTGTCACCAACACAATTGTCCCAAGTGCTTTTTTAAACAGGATTTTCAACCAGAGGATTTCCCTATAGCTTAATTTTTTAAAAATATTTTGTACACAACAACAGAATCATTTCAGAAAAACTCAAAATGACTGGTGTCAATATTATTTGCCCCACAAAAAAGGTCAAATATAAAAAAATATTGCAAATATTGCACAGTGAAAAGGCACTACAGCTCAGTTGTTCCCACTCGCCTTTGTCCTCCTGTCTCCCCTCCCTCTCCCCTCCAACGAGGAGTTAAACAGTTTGATGGCGTGTGGGACAAAGGAGTTTTTAAGCCTGTTGGTTCTTGACTTTGAGAGAAGCAACCTGTCGCTGAATAGGCTCCTCTGATTATTTACGAGCACGTGCAGAGGATGCCCAGCATTTTCCATAATGTCCATCAGTTTCTTTAATGTCCTTTTCTCTGCCACTGTCACCAAAGTGTCCAGCTTCATGCCGACCACAGAGCCAGCCTTCCTGATTGGTTTTTCCAGCCTGGATGAGTCCTTTGCTGTGCTGCTCCCCCAGCACACCACAGCATAGAACAGTACTCCTGCAACCACCGACTGATAAAACATCCTCAGGAGCTTCCTGCAGATGTTGAAGGACCTCAGCCTTCTGAGGAAGTACAGTCTGCTTTGGCCTTTTATGTACAGGTGCTGCGTGTTGCATGACCAAACAAAACTTTCAGTGCACTGTGAAAGTAAAAAAACAAACAGACAGGAAGGCCTAGTTAGGACATATCTAAGCATGCTCTTCATCTTGGAAGGGTAATTCAAACCAAAACTAATTGGCAGGTTCAACTTGGTAACAAAAGAAAATGCCTCAGCCAGATAAATCCCCAAAACATTCATCCATCAGCCACACACACCACATAACACTGCTGTTCTATTAGATAATGAGTTTCTTCCCATGTAAGCAGGTGTGTGTCATGGTAAAACCTCCCCCACACATCAGAACCCAGAATCTATTAGTGCCACCCATTTTAAACCCTCTCTACAGCATTCTGTTTACACCTGCTATCATTCAATCATCTTTCCTAACATAATACTAGTCCACTAGTTTACATATCACCTCTCATCCCACTAAGTGAACTGGACAAGATGATAAAACAGAAAGGCATGCTTAAGATGTTATCTGGTCTTCATTGCATGTGTATATGTCTTAATAGGATTAATGCATTTTCTGTTTGTGTGTGTGATTTTTGTGTGCCTCTCCTCCTTGCAGTGTTTCAGACACTTTTCAATTCTCCACTCAAAGGCAGTCGCTTTTCCTCCCCAGGTTCCTTAGCCCAATTTGATCTCCCACACTAAACAACAGCGTTCTTCCATGTCTCCTCCCCCTCCTTCCACTGAAGTCTCGTCTCCCCCCTTGCAGCAGTCCATTGCATCTCCATCCATCCAGTCATGATGATGGTGTTTTCTCCTTGCTGATGCCTTTTGCACATACTGCTGTTGCTGCTGGACCCCTCGCTGCTCAGGATACTGCTGTTGTCTCTTGACCTGCCATGTTGTTGCTTTTGGATCTGCATTTCTTGTTTTCAGGGAGACGTTAACATCCTTGGAGCTTGCTTTTCGGGATGAGGAACACATGGAAGTGAAGCTGTAAAACAATTCAGCCAAAACTCGTCCTGGGTGTTTCTAATGATGTTAACCTATTATTTTACTCCGACCGCCGCCTGTGGAGATTGATCCAGGTCTGCTTCCCACCTGCAACTGACACACTGAGACATTTTGATCATTCTCATCACTACTTAAATCACACATCTCCCCTCACTTTTGTTTTTGAGCCAACAGAACCTGTCATCTGCGAAAAGCAGAGATACGATTCGGAGATTCGGAGGCCCTGGGGCAGACCCAGGACACACTGGAGAGATTATATCTCTTAGCTGGCCTGGGAACGCCTTGGTGTTCCCCCAGACAAGCTGGAGGGGGTGGCAGGGGAGAGGGAAGTCTGGGCTTCTCTGCTTGGGCTGCTGCCCCCATGGTCCTGGATAAGCGGGAGAAGTTGGATGGATGTATGTATGGATGTATGTTATATTTGAAGTGCTTACAACTCATAAACAATGATGTCTGGAGACCAGAGCTCCCTCACAGGTAGAGAAGTCTTAGTGACACCATCACACTCCTTGGGGTCCCAGACCAGGAACTAATTGTGCCAGTACTGCCACAGAAGTAATTGTAATTGTTTTTAAATCTCCAGTGTAACATTTAAATATGTGAGCAGCTTTTTACAGTGTCCATGGTTATTCCTGTTATACATTTTACATTTAGTGAGTACTTACCAGTCTCAGCCACAAGAAAGTAGTGAGTATCTGTGTTTTGTCATTCTGAAATACAGTGAATATTAGTAATCCTGTTACAGATTGAATTGAGCCTGGTTTGATGGAGATAAATGAGTAGGAAGCAGCCTCTCTGTTGCCAGAGAGCTCTAGCTTTAGTATTATATTAGAATTTCTTTAATTTCATCCATCTCTTTGAGGGGACTCCTGCAGATGGGTGAGCTGTAGCTAACCTGTATACAGTCATGGGGAGTTTTTTGTCTGGCCGAGGAGGGGAACGCCTGCCGACACCGGAGGCAAAGTCCTGGGTGTTTGATTCCCCAGGCCTGTGTTCGAGTCCACTGTCTGGAACCATTTCTGCGTACCACAATGTTCGTGGAGTGGCGGTGTTCAAGCAAGGAACCTCACGGGGGACGCCTCGTGTAGCAAAATGGGATCTAGATCCAGTAAAGCGGCGGACGTTCCACTGGGCAGCCGGATGACAAACTCCTGTGTGACTGTATGGCAAGAACTGTGGGTAAAAGTATGTTGTGTTAGATGGCAGAGAATGGTTGTGTGGGAAAGGGTTCACTCAGCATGAGTCAGTTGAAAGTTAGAAGAGCAGTTGGAGAGAAAGGAAAAGAGATGTTGAAGAAGTGAGTTAATAGGTTGACGTGTGGTAGAGTTGGATGTCTCGAGACCACTTTTACGTGGTCTTGGTCTCGACAGACTTTGGTCTCGGTCTTGCTTTCTCAGATCGACATAGTGTTCGGGAGATTTGGAGTCAACCATCGGCGGAGCGGATTTGATGTTACAATTTGATGTTACACTGTTAGCCTTTGCAGTAATTTCCATAGCTTAGTACTGCAAAATCAACAGGAAAAAACTCTAAAGGATGTTTGCAGTTTGGTACTGTAATTTGCATGTAATTGTGGGAAAATTCCATGAGATTACATTATTTTTACGGTAACTCACCGTACTCATGGAAACAGCTGTAAAATACAGCAAATGTAACAATTGGTGATGTTACTGAGATTATACTATTACACCATCCGGATTTCTGTTGTTTTCTACTGTAGATCTAAGAGTAATTACTTAAATCCTCATTCAGAGTGTATTACCATAAAATGCAATTCATTGTGAGAGTAGTATCACATGTAAACTACAATATGCAGCATCATTTTTAACTTAAGGAGTAAGTTGCAGCTACACTATTTGAAGTATTTGAAGTATACCTGAAGTATACTAAGAAGTACAACGAAATACCCAGCAAGCATTGCAGTGCTTTAACTGTAAAATTAAAACAACTATGAAACAAATAATTGATGTTTTAAACAAGAATTTGTCACAAATTCTTGTGTAATGTCTTTTACCTTTTGAACAGAGTAACAGAGTGGCAAAAAATGTTTAAACCGTGAGTGAAAAGGGTTAATAGTTAATACACCTCAACTCTCAAATCATTTTCTCACCTGTTTGCAATATAATTCTGGTACGTGAACTATGAGTGTAGTTCTCTGCAAAGGAAGCCTTCTTGACAGGGACTAGAAAGAGAGAGCAGATTTCTCCTGTTTTGGCTTCCCTTCATTGGCTTCCTGTTAAATCCAGAATTCAAAATCCTGCTCCTCACATACAAGGTCTTAAATAATCAGGCCCCATCTTATCTTAATGACCTTGTAGTACCATATCACCCTATTAGAGCACTTCGCTCTCGCTCTGCAGGCCTACTTGTTGTTCCTAGAGTATTTAAAAGTAGAATGGGAGGCAGAGCCTTCAGTTTTCAGGCCCCTCTTCTGTGGAACCAGCTTCCAGTTTGGATTCAGGAGACAGACACTATCTCTACTTTTAAGATTAGGCTTCAAACTTTCCTTTTTGCTAAAGCATATAGTTAGGGCTGGACCAGGTGACCCTGAATCCTCCCTTAGTTATGCTGCAATAGACGTAGGCTGCCGGGGATTCCCATGATGCATTGAGTTTTTCCTTTCCAGTCACCTTTCTCACTCACTATGTATTAATAGACCTCTCTGCATTGAATCATATCTGTTATTAACCTCTGTCTCTCTTCCACAGCATGTCTTTTGTCCTGTCTTCCTTCTCTCACCCCAACCGGTCGCAGCAGATGGCCCCGCCCCTCCCTGAGCCTGGTTCTGCCGGAGGTTTCTTCCTGTTAAAAGGGAGTTTTTCCTTCCCACTGTCGCCAAAGTGCTTGCTCATAGGGGGTCATATGATTGTTGGGTTTTTCTCTGTATCTATGGAGCGCCTTGAGGCGACTTTTGTTGTGATTTGGCGCTATATAAATAAAATTGAATTGAATTGAAATTGAATTGATAGTTGGAACTATTATCTGACTGTCTGGGGAATGGAGTGATTTGTTACATGTGAAAAATATGTTTCAACTGGATTTTAATTACTATGTGTTAATCGGAAGTAAGCCAAATATAAACTAAAAAGTAAATCAATAGTATACTTGTAAGTTTAGTATTGTGTTAGAGTAGAGTATATTTTAAGTATACTCTTATAGACTGGAAAGGACATTATGCTAGTACAGTTATAGTGAACAAAAAGTACATCTAAAAGTTAATTTCAAGTATACTTCTATATACTAAAACGGGGGCCAATGTAGTCCCAAGAAGCATTTGTAGTATACTTACTAGGTAAAGTATACTTAGACTGATTTCCTTTCTATATGTTACATTTAGAGTAATGTTTAAAAGTTACTGCATTTAGCAGGGTGTAGCTTTTTCTCTTCTTATTCTTTTTTATACTGGAACTTCATTTTATTTTTTATAAGGTGGTACTTTTAAGACACCTCTGCTTAACTCCAGTGAACTAACCAGAAATCCCGGAATATGCTCTGGTGGTCATTTTACACAAGTTCAGGTGTCACATCCATGAAACCTACACCACTAACCAGCATCAGTCCTACAACTTCACTCTCAAATTTAATAAATTCTGGGACAAGCAGAAACTGTATTTTTAGCGGTGCATTTTGTGGCAGGACAGACTGCTATTAAATGCTCTCCTATAGAAATAATTCCCTTGTAGCACCACTTCGTCTCGGTTCAGAAGAGATGTCCTGGATATACATGATAATGTAACACGGGTGTTTTTGTTTGTTCATGTTTAGCGCGTTGGGTTGTGTTTTTAAAGCGAATGTTACGTTTTTAAAGCGTTTTATGCGACAGGTGTGTGTAGCACTTGTTACACATCTCAATGGGAGAGCCATAGTCGACACCACACCTTTACCTGACGTACAACGTGACGTATGGCGCACACTTTCAAAACAACAATGGCAGATAGAAGATATTGATCGAGGCGGTTAATGTTCCTTTCGCTGGTTGCCAACCACCATTAAATAACAACAAGAAGAAAATATTGATCTGCTTTTCTTAGTTGTGCGTGTTTAAGACGCGATTCAGACTCAAACAAAGCTGCAAAGCAGGAGAACAACATGGCCATCAACTATTCTGTGCCACAGTCCCAGTTTGCTGCAGCACATAGAGATGATGAGATGGTGGAAGAACAACAGAGACAATTTACGGACCGTTAAGATGTGCAACTTAGAAGCAGTCAGAGGTAACTGGATGGAGTTCAATCAGGTCAAATGCACAGTTGGTTGGATTATATCTGAAGATCGCATGCTATTCGTGCTAACTCTGCTAGACTCCAAATTTCTCATCCAATTAATGCGGGAGTATCTCAAAGTAAATGAAACATCTAAACTTAACACTTTTTCCCTAAGACTGACTGACATGGGAAACATTGAAGTTGAATTGGAATCAGCGAATCAGTCTGAAGGTAAGTGTTTTTTCACTTATTCGAGAGAAGTCAGAAATGTGTTCTCATTACTGTTTGGTTTGATTTTTCAGCTACCGTGCCAGGTTATTTTCCAATCAAATGCTAAGACAAAATGTCAATAGATGATAGAAACATGGATGCTTGCAACAGGTAAATCGGCGAACTAACGAGGTTACGCCCATTTACCATGCTTAAAGGTGGTAAATGGTCGGTGTTTTCAGGTGTACTTGTACTACCTGTACAGTGCGGGGTGCTGACTAAGTCAGGCTAAACTCATTCAAGCGTCGAGCTCAAATATTTTTTCATTTTTGTGGACTGCTCACTTGTCTTTACTGTGCTTTTTGCCGGCACACATTTTGTGTTCATTGAAGCCTTTTGTGAATCATTTTGATCATGTCAAAACTGGGAATTGGTCCCTATTGACAATACTCTTATTTTGTTTTGGGTTGTTTTTTTTTGCATTGCATATGTCTTTTGGATAGGTAATTTGTCATTGAAGTTTTTGCAACTATGTTTATTTGTAAATTTTGTGGCTTCCGTGCACGGAAATTTATATTGTTCAGTTTGCATGTTAAAAGCCACAAACATGTAGCTAACTATAGGTTTTCCTGTGGAACTGAGAACTGCCCTGCCACTTTCAGAACATTTCCTGCCTTTCGTTCACATATGCATAGGAATCACAGAACCAGAAGGGAGGCCACTGAGGAGGAGTCCTGTAAGTTCACTGGTGACCTCAGCTGTCAAGTTCCTGGATGTGGGTATGCTGCACAAAACTTCACAACTCTTTGTGCCCATCTCAGATTTCACATCAAAGATGGGAAAAAAGTATTATGTCCATTTGAAGGTTGCTCTAAATACTTCAGTGTCCGAACATCATTTTCCAGCCATATTTCTCGAAAACATAAGCAGACAGTTCAGCAGTCAAGGCAACAAGAAATTGGTGAAATTGCCATAATACAAGGACAGGACACAGTTAATCTATTAGAAGACAGGGATTCACAACACAATACTACTGATGAAGATTGATTTCTAGATCGATTGGCTTTATTTTATTTAAAAATGCAGGCTAAAATGCTCTTGCCAACCAGCACTATACAGTGCATCATAGAGGAATTTCAGGATCTTCACAGCTGTGCAATGCACGATGTTGTGGCAAAACTGTCTGACAAACTGTCTGCATTTAATATTCCACAGGCAGAAGTGGATAACATCATTCAAGAACTTTCACAGAATGATCTCTTAACACTGTACAATAAAGGTGTGTTGAGATCTGAAAAAACAAGGAAGACATTTTTCAAAGAAAATTTCAGTTATGTGGAACCCACTCAATTTTTTTTAGGATCTGACAGTACAGGCAAACAGCGTTATTTTCAGTATGTGCCAATTAAAGAAACACTGAAGTCTCTCTTGAGACAACCCACAATACGGGAACAGTACAAACAGTCAAAACTACGCCGATCACCAGACATGGTTTTAGAGGATGTCTCAGATGGTCAAAATGTCAAGGATAATGCACTTTTACAGCACTATCCATCATCTCTTTCACTCATTCTCTACCAAGATGCATTTGAAGTGGTTAATCCATTAGGGTCTGGCAAAAAGAAACATAAAATCCTGGCAGTGTACATGACTCTAGGTGAGATCTTGCCACACAACCGGTCCTCTGTTGATGCAATGCAACTTGTTCTGCTTTGCAGGAACACTGACTTCAAAACTTTTGGCCATAACAAAGTTTTTTCCAGTCTTATTGCAGACCTTAAAGATATGGAAGAGACAGGTGTTCTGGTAGAGGATGGAACCATAATGAAGGCAGCTTTGATAGCCATCTTAGGAGACAATCTGGGCTCCCACTGCATAGGTGGTTTCACTGAGAATTTCAGCTGCAGCAAACATTTTTGCAGATACTGCTTAATTGACAGGGAAAGCTTTATCAATGATCCACTATCACTTGGACAAAAAAGAACAGCTGATAACTATAAAGACAGTGTTGAGGTCCTCTCTACAAGTGACCACTCGGTTGTGAATGGCATTAAATTTGACTCTGTGTTTAATTCACTGAAGTATTTCCATGTGTGCTCTGGGTTACCTCCATGTTTGGGCCATGATTTATTTGAAGGAGTGGTTTCCAGTGACTTGTCGCTATATATTGATACCCTTGTGCAAGTGGAAGGGCATTTCACATACAACCAGTTAAACAGAGCAATTGTACAGTTCAAACACGTAGGAAGTGGCAGCACAGAACTGGTGTCTTCTACGACTTCTGCATCTGTACATTGGTGAAAAGATAAAACATCCTGTGGATAGTGAGGTTTGGCAGTTATGCCTTAAACTTAGAGACATTGTTGATATTGTATGTGCCCCCAAAATAAGTCACAATGACATTGCCTACCTAAAGATACTGATAGAGGACTATATACATCTGAGACACAGTAGGTTTCCTGACAAAGCTTTAAAAGCTAAACATCACTATTTGTTACATTATGCAGAGCTTATCCTTCACTTTGGACCACTCATTCGTTTGTGGACCCTTAGGTTTGAGAGCAAGCACTCGTATTTCAAAGCATGTACAAGAACAGTGCACAACTTCGTCAACTTATGCAAGACTCTGACAGGACGGCATCAGTTACTGCAGTCCTACCTCTCAGTGGGCCAATTGTTTCCACCTACAGTTCAAATCATTGGAGAAGCAAGTGATTACAATCATCATCTTTACAACGCTGTCATTCAAGAAGCTGTGGCAAAAGCCGGCTGCACTAATCAGACCACTTTGGATGTGTCAGCAGTTGTATGTATGTATGTGAAAGGCTATGTTTCCATTGTAGATGACACTGATGATGGCTTGGTTTTTTGGGAAGATAGCTGTTATACTTGTTAACGATTCTGGATTGTACTTTGTGCTCGAGTTGCATCACTCAGTACTTCTCATTGACCTTGGACTTCACTGCTTGCGTTGCCCTACAGAAAGAAGTGTGTGTGTAAATGCTGACAGTCTGATGGATTATTACCCACTACCACTTTATAACATGGCAGGCCTTTTTGTTGTCTCCCTACACCATTCAGTTTCCTCTTAATTCTTTTTCAGGGATGGAAATTGAAGAGGAACTCACAAGGCTCCTGCCGGCACTAGACAGAGAGAAAATAATCTGCATTGTAGAACATCTGACGGACGTTATTGGTGTACAACAAAAAAGTGATCTTTTGTTTGTGGAGGCAGAAGATCTCAAACCCTTTCTCACACCAATTCAAATACGTAAACTACTTCTTGCATTTAAAGGAGGTTTGTGTAGGTTCTGTATAAATCATAGACTTGAGTCTATGATTTGAAGGTCACTCATAGACTCGTATGTCACTGATTAGCTTGATTAGCTTTTTTTTTTCTCTTCACCATACTACACATGTACTTTGACAGTATAATAGTGAAGAGCGTTTTGGGGCTCACATTGTCCGGTAGATAATTAACACGGAAAACATAAACAAAAGTAGACACTAAATCTAACACCATTAACCTTTCATTGGTAGTGGTACAACTAAGGGTTTGAAATTGTGACATACTGTAAAATATATTGACTCAAGGTCTTTTCAATGCAAGACCTTGAGTTTGTAGTTCTTTTGCAGTCCTGGGATTGCTTCTTTTCATCTTCAGACAAGGTCCCCAAAACTGCCTTGCCGTTACTACTCAATCCTAATTGAAGGGTTCATCTTTTAGTGAGGACATATTTGTTGACATAGTAGCTTTTTAAGGTAGCTTTTCCAATGATCTTTATTTATTTATTTTTTTAGATGGCAACAGACCAGAGAACCTGAATGACACCATTACTCTGGAGCCTTGCCCTGCTGCATCAGCTGAAACATCAAGCCATCCACCTCACCCCTCCTCCTCCACGTCCACCACTATGTACAACCATTACTCCAGCTCTTGGGTCTCACACTTACAGATTCCTTGGGAAAGATTTCCACTCCGACTGTCGCATGCAATCACAAGAGGAGACAGAGCTCATCCAGAGGACAGGAGAAGTATGGTCAGAATTGTTGTGGAGGCCATGCAAGTTCACTGCAGAAACCCTAAACGTGCATCATGTGAAGAAGTTGCTAAAATCATTGTAAGCAGATACCCTCAAACATCTGCAGATCTTACTGAAAAGGGAGAAAGACTGGGTTGTGGACATTATTCACTACTAAGAAGCATCAAATCGTCTTCGTCAAACAAAGAGAACCAGGAATGAGGAAGACTGCAGTCCCAACAGTAGTGCAACCCCACCTAAAAAAGTTAGATGCCTTGTTGATAGCTGACCCACACTGATCACAGAGATGCTTTTTGACCCCACTGTGAAAGAGCTCATGTCATTTTAACCCTTTAGAGCCGGTCGGAGCGGGCACGCTCTGTTTTGCGTAACTATTTTTAAATCCCGGTAGCTCTGCAACCACGTAAGCTAGAGCAATAATTTTTTTTGCATATGAAACCGGAGGAGTTGTACTTACATCTTATGCCATCATCTTGTCCTTCCACATATAGCTTTGCAAAAACTGCATAAAAAGCACTTGCAGCAACAAAAACATAATATTCCAGAAACACGCTTTGCCGATCCGATCAGCTGTTCATAACACTTCCTACGTTGGAATAGACGTCAGCGCGAACTTTTGCATGTCCGCCATTACCTGCCCGAAACCGGAAGTGACGTCATTTTCGCGGAAATGTAGTTTTTTTTATCATCAGGGCCTCAGGGTCTATACTGGTGTTTTTATTATTAAGTTATCTTTGACTTTATGACTTTCTGTGTCTTTTCTGGGATGCTTAGGACTCATATTGCACTGCTGGAAATAGTTTATTTTGATGCATATGCTGCTTTTTTGCAAATTTGCAGTATAATATTTATTTTCGTTTTTCCTGCAGTGTATAAAAATTGGTGTATTTCAAAAATAAAACTATGAAGACACTCAAAATAAATTTCCTGTGGTAGGAAACTATTTTGTGCAACTTTTTTGTATTTACAGTTTTGAGGGATAAGCCTCTTAAATTTCTCTAACTAGAAATATATGTTAAAAAAGCAAAAACGATTTTCAATTTTTTTGTAGTTTATTGCACTTTTTTGCAGTTTATGTAATTACTATGCACTTAATGAATACATATTATTAAAATCTGGGCTATAATGGTTGTATTGATGTATAGCAACTTGAAATGCTCCCAAAAATGGCTCTACAGCATGTAAACATATAATATAAGCTCTGGCGGACTTGGTTCTATGGTAGGTCTTAAAGGGTTAAGTCACCTGACGTGGGGAAGCTTCTCCCACATTCTTTGCAGTATTTCAGTTTGTCGCCAGTGTGTTTACGTTGATGTATTTTTAGGCCGGCTTGCTGACTGAAAGTCTAAAATACTTAGTCATTTGTTTAATTGTAATTTAGCATTATATAACTCACATATAAAACTATCAATTGTAATTTTAAATGGTTTAAAAGCATGTAGAAGAGCATATTTAGGCAAGTACATTTCTCCTTTTGTTATCAAGAAGCACAGACAAAAAGGAAAAAAAAACTGAATCATTGGTCATTGGTCCCCACCAATGCCAAAACGAAATCTACGCCCACTGTCTCTTCCATTGCCGTTTCACTCCAAACGTAACAAATGTCCAACTCAGACACTGTTCTCAATTTGCATTCACACACAGTGAAGTTGCAGCTTGTTGGAAACGCAACTCCATCCATCCAGTCATGATGATGGTGTTTTCTCCTTGCTGATGCCTTTTGCACATACTGCTGTTGCTGCTGGACCCCTCGCTGCTCAGGATACTGCTGTTGTCTCTTGACCTGCCATGTTGTTGCTTTTGGATCTGCATTTCGCGACAGTCAAGTGGAGGGTGCGTCTGTCCTCTCAGTAAGTGAGTGAGACAGTAGACAGTGGTGAGGAGGGCTGTGCGAAAGCAAAAACACATAAATATGCCTGACACCCGTAAACGAAGCAGCATCTGGCTGCAATTTAAAGACTTTTTTGTCTGTCTTGGTCTTGGTCTTGGTCTCGTCTCGACTTCGTCTCATCTTGGTCTCGGTCTCGGTCTTGGTCTCGTCTCGACTTCGTCTCGACTTGTTCTTAGTCTTGTCTTGGTCTCGATACCCTCTGGTCTTGGTCTTGGTTTAGGCGGTCTTGACTGCAAGTCTAGTTGCACCAGTGGTGCCATGAGCAGTATCTATCTGCTGCTCATCAGCTGCTACGCCGTGGTTATTGTCACAATGTGGTGTATTTGGATCACTCAATCCTAAGTGGATATGGATATGATCCAGGATTGGATGTTTTGTATAAAATTTGAAAGGAACAATTGTTCCTTTCCCCTTTGCTGTGTACTCTGCTGATGCTGTTTTCAAAACCTACCACACTCATGTACAGTATCAGTGTCACACTGAGATATTTCAAAGATAATAATAATACATTTTATTTGAAAGCGCCTTTCAAAACACTCAAGGTCACTGTACACATTAGAATAAAAAGCAACATAAAAGCAAGCAGTTCACACAATGGTAAAAGCATAAGACATAAACTAATAAAAGAGCAGAGTGGAGAGGTTATGTGGGATAAGCTATTTTGAACAAGTGAGTTTTGAGTTGGGACTTAAAGAGAGAGAAGGAAGAGATGTTTCTTAAATCAGGAGGTCGGGAATTCCAGAGTCGTGGAGCAGAGCAGCTGAAAGCCCTGCTCCCCATGGTGGCAAGACGGGGGGAGGGGACGGAGAGTGAAAGGGAAGAAGTAGATCTGAGACAACCAGATGTGGCGGTGATCTTAACCAGATCAGAGAGATATGGAGGGGAGAGATGATGAATAGCCTTAAATGTGTGCAAGAGTATTTTGAAATTGATGCGATATTTGACCGGGAGCCAGTGAAGCTGCTGCAGGACAGGAGTGATGTGGTGGATAGAAGGGGTCCTGGTGATGATACAGGCAGCAGAGTTCTGGACGCGTTGGAGCTTGTGGATGGATTTTTGAGTATAAAAATAACCTGAATAAATACAAATAAAGGGAAAGAGCTGTCCAAACCTCTGTCTCTGACCATCTGTGTTAACACTTGAAATGGGAAACATGTAAATGTAACAAACATGTTAAAACATAAGAAGGTCAAGTTATGGCAATTTTATTTTTGTATGTCAGTACATGTATTCAGAATAGAGTTTTTAAAAAACAAACAAACGTCCCAAGTAAAGTTTGGGGGGATTTTTGTGAAAGAAAGGTTGAGAGAGGGGGAAGGAGGAAGATGCTGCTGGGTCAGTTCTTTCTCAGCAGTCTGCTCCAGAATCCCCTCCTGTCCTCGGCTTGCTTTTCTTTTGCCTTCAGCTCTTTTAAGGTTTTGTTGAGCTGCTCCTCGGCATCTTTAAATGTTTCTTTCAGCTGCTGTTTGGCCAGTTTCCCTTTGTGTTTGAGGAGCTCTTTAGCTTCCTTTTTGTGCTTTTGTATTTCTTTAAGTTCATCTTTGCAGCCTTTCTTGCTCACCGTCGTTTCTTTCTTGAATACCTTCAACTCAATTTTCTCTTCTGCAAGTTCCTCTTGCACTTTCATCAGTTCCTTCTTCATGTTTTGAGTGTAACTCTTTGTATCTTCCATTTCTTTCTTTGCTTCCTGTATTTTAATTTTCTCTTCCTCCAACACTTTTTGAGCTTCCAACAATTCTTTCTTCATATTTTCAATCTCATTTTCTGCCTCGTGTTTACATTTTTTCTCCTCTTCAAGTTGTTGCTTCACATGCAGTAATTCCTTCCTTAGTGTTTCAGCTTCAGCCATTACATTTGCAGCTTCTTGTGTTTCCAACTGCATTTTCCTTTTTTCCTCTTCAAAAGCTTCCTGCACCTCCTGTAATTCCTGCATCACATTTCCTGCCTCCTTCTTTGCAGTTTGATATTTATTTTTGGCTTCTTGTGCTGTGCTTTTCTCTTCCTCCAATGCTTTTTGAGCTTCCAACAGTTCTTCCTTCATGTTTTCATTCTCGTTTTCTGCCTGTTGTTTTCTCATCTTCTCTCCTTTAAGTTTGAGACCCACATGCAGTAATTCCTGCAATACTACTTCAGTTTCAAACTTTGAATTTTTAGCTTCTCCTCTTGATTTTTCTGCCTCTTCTTTTAATTTGACATTTTCAGCCTGTATCATTTGAAATTTAAAATGAATCAGCTGTACTGTATTGTGAGGTGAAGCACTCGCCGATCCTCTTCTCCATCTCCCTTCATTCATTTTGGCCTTTTAAACAAAGGAACCAACGCTTTGTAGAGGAGTGAAGTGAATCAGCTGTACTGTACAGGGAGTGCAGAATTATTAGGCAAGTTGTATTTTTGAGCAATAATTTTATTAATGAACAACAACCATGTTCTCAATGAACCCAAAAAACTCATTAATATCAAAGCTGAATGTTTTTGGAAGTAGTTTTTAGTTTGTTTTTAGTTTTAGCTATTTTAGGGGGATATCTGTGTGTGCAGGTGACTATTACTGTGCATAATTATTAGGCAACTTAACAAAAAACAAATATATACCCATTTCAATTATTTATTTTTACCAGTGAAACCAATATAACATCTCCACATTCACAAGTACACATTTCTGACATTCAAAAACAAAACAAAAACAAATCAGCGAACAATATAGCCACCTTTCAGATCGTGCGCATGCGCCAACCAGCGTGCAGCCTGTTACAGTCGCTCCTGCTTTTTCTCTTAGTTTAGCTCTTTTTTCTTACGTATTCTTTTTTTTCTGACTTGTATTTTCATCCGTTTATTATCTTTTACTCAATCATGTGGATTGAGAGAATTTTTGTTCTTCTGGTGGCCGTGGAACTGTTACTTTTATCAAGGAACGGGACCGCGGCACATCTCCTACACTCACGGACTGTTTACTCCAGAGATCAGCTGATCGCCCTGATGCCGGCCGGCTCGCTGGCCAGGCCCGCAGAAGTACCAGCTGAAATTTGGAGGAAAACACATCGGGGATGCAGAGGTCAAGGACAGAAGAGAAGAAAGAAGGAGACGGTGAGACAGCGGAGGCTCGAAGCGAGGAGGAGGTATAAACCGTGTCTGCCGTCTATCGTAATGGGAAATGTGCGATCGTTGGCAAATAAAATCGACGAGCTCTCAGCACTGGTACGGAGTCAGAGGGAATACCGAGAGTGTAGCCTGATGTGTTTCACTGAATCATGGATGCACCAGGACATTCCCGATGAGAATGCTTCCGTGGAAGGCTTCCACACTGTTCGGGCGGACAGGGACAGCATCGCTAGCGGTAAGCGGAAAGGAGGTGGGCTTGCTGTTTTAGTTAACAACCGGTGGTGTAACCCTGCCAACATAACAATCAAAGAAAAGATTTGTTGCCCGGACATTGAACTGTGTGCTGTTGGACTCAGGCCGTATTATTTACCCAGGGAATTCTGTCACGTCATCTTGGTGGCTTTTTATGTTCCTCCCTCTGCTAACCCCACAGCTGCATGTGACACTATCCACTCTGCCATAGCCCGGTTACAGACTCAGCACCCGAGTGCCTTTATTGTGATCTCGGGTGACTTCAACCATGTATCACTGGACAATACACTAACAACATTCAGACAATATGTGGACTGTCCCACCAGGGGAGAGAAAATTTTAGACTTACTGTATGCTAACGTCAAGGATGCATACAGCTCCTCCTCCCTCCCCCCACTTGGTAGGTCAGATCATAACCTGATTCACCTCACCCCCCGCTATGTGCCAATTGTGAGGAGGGAACCTGTGACCACCAGGACTATTAGGAGGTGGTCAGAGGAGGCCTTAGCGGAACTACAGGGCTGTTTCGAGGTGACCAACTGGGAAACACTCTGTGAGCCTCACGAAGAGGACATCAATGGGCTTACTGAGTGCATCACAGACTACATAACTTTCTGCACCGACTCCATTGTTCCAGCTCAGACTGTTCATTGTTACCCAAATAACAAGCCGTGGGTGACTAAGGACATCAAAGCCCTCCTCAACAACAAGAAGAGGGCTTTCAGAGGGGGCAATAAAGAGGAGGTGAGGAAGGTCCAGGTGTTACTAAAGGACAAGATCAGAGAGGCTAAGGACAATTACAGGAGGAAGCTGGAGTGGAAACTCCAGCAGAACAGCATGAGAGAGGTGTGGAGGGGCATGAAGACCATCACTGGATTCAGGCCAACCAACAGCAGGGGAGCTGAGGGAGGTGAGAATAGAGCTAACGAGTTGAATCTGTTTTTCAATAGATTCGACAGCACAGTGTCTGCTCCCACCCCCACAACCTCACCTGTAGTCAGCCTGGAACCCAGAGCCACACCACTGTGCCAGCCTCTCTCTTCACATGGCGCTGTTGCCTCCTGTGAGATTCCTGACACCCCTCCCCCACCCATCACCTTCACTCAATACCAGGTTGAGATGCAAATGAGGAGACTTCACTCAGGCAAGTCTGCTGGACCAGACGGAGTGAGTCCCCTCGTCCTCAAGACCTGTGCCCCCCAGCTGTGTGGAGTCTTTCATAAACTGTTTATGCTGAGTCTGAGTCTGCAGAGGGTCCCAGTGATGTGGAAGACATCATGCCTCGTCCCTGTACCAAAGACGCCACGTCCCAGTGGCCCCCAGGATTACAGGCCCGTGGCACTGACCTCCCACATCATGAAGACCCTGGAAAGGCTCATCCTGGACCAGCTGCGACCCATAGTAAGACCACACCTGGATCCCCTTCAGTTCGCTTATAAGCCTCGTCTTGGAACTGAGGACGCCATCATCTACCTGCTCAATCGTGTCTACACCCATCTGGACCAGCCGGCGAGCACTGTGAGGGTCATGTTTTTTGACTTTTCTAGTGCTTTCAATACCATCAGGCCGACCATCCTGGGTGATAAGTTAGCAGCGATGCAGGTGGATGCTTCTCTGGTGTCCTGGATTGTTGATTACCTGACAGGAAGACCACAATATGTACGTCTCCCACAGTGTGTGTCTGACAAGGTGATCAGCAACACAGGGGCACCACAGGGGACTGTCCTCTCCCCCTTCCTCTTCACCCTCTACACCACAGACTTCAGCCACTGCACAGAGACCTGCCATCTTCAGAAGTTTTCTGATGACTCTGCGGTGGTTGGATGCATCAGCAGGGATGATGAGACAGAGTACCGGGCTGTGGTCGACTCCTTTGTCACGTGGTGTGAGCAGAATCATCTGCAGCTCAACGTGGCAAAGACCAAGGAACTGATCGTGGACTTCAGGAAGACCAGGAAACACTTGACCCCTGTTTCAATCCAGGGGGTCAGTGTTGACATTGTGGAGGACTATAAATACCTTGGAGTACACATTGACAATAAACTGGACTGGGCTAAAAACACCACAGCACTTTACAGGAGTCAGAGTCGTCTCTATTTTTTGAGGCGACTGAGGTCCTTCAACATCTGCCAGAAAATGCTCAGAATTTTCTATGAGTCTGTTGTGGCCAGTGCGATCCTCTATGCTGTTGTATGCTGGGGGAGCAGGCTGAGGGTCGCAGATGCCAACAGACTTAATAAACTAATCCGTAAGGCCAGTAATGTTGTGGGGATGGAGCTGGACTCCCTCAAGGTGGTGTCGGAGAGGCGGATGCTGTCCAAGATAAAGACAATGTTGGATAACACCTCCCACCCACTCCATGACATGCTGGTCAGTCACAGGAGCACGTTCAGTGAGAGACTGAGATTACCGAAAAGCACCACTGAACGACACAGGAAATCTTTCCTGCCTGTGGCCATCTCCCTGTACAACGCATCCACTTAACACACTGGTTACTGCTACAACTACACGTTTCTTTTCCAGCTGTTTATTTATGAGTGACTTATGTATGTATATATATATGTATATATTGTACTATTCTTAGTTAGCGTATTGTCTGTCTTGTCTTAATGTTGGTTTATAATGGAGCACTGTAACAAAAAATAATTTCCCCCAGGGATTAATAAAGTATTCTGATTCTGATTCTGATTCTGATTTCTTTGCAAGGACACTCAAAAGCCTGCCATCCATGGATTCTGTCAGTGTTTTGATCTGTTCACCATCAACATTGCGTGCAGCAGCAACCACAGCCTCCCAGACACTGTTCAGAGAGGTGTACTGTTTTCCCTCCTTGTAAATCTCACATTTGATGATGGACCACAGGTTCTCAATGGGGTTCAGATCAGGTGAACAAGGAGGCCATGTCATTAGTTTTTCTTCTTTTATACCCTTTCTTGCCAGCCACGCTGTGGAGTACTTGGACGCGTGTGATGGAGCATTGTCCTGCATGAAAATCATGTTTTTCTTGAAGGATGCAGACTTCTTCCTGTACCACTGCTTGAAGAAGGTGTCTTCCAGAAACTGGCAGTAGGACTGGGAGTTGAGCTTGACTCCATCCTCAACCCGAAAAGGCCCCACAAGCTCATCTTTGATGATACCAGCCCAAACCAGTACTCCACCTCCACCTTGCTGGCGTCTGAGTCGGACTGGAGCTCTCTGCCCTTTACCAATCCAGCCACGGGCCCATCCATCTGGCCCATCAAGACTCACTCTCATTTCATCAGTCCATAAAACCTTAGAAAAATCAGTCTTGAGATATTTCTTGGCCCAGTCTTGACGTTTCAGCTTGTGTGTCTTGTTCAGTGGTGGTCGTCTTTCAGCCTTTCTTACCTTGGCCATGTCTCTGAGTATTGCACACCTTGTGCTTTTGGGCACTCCAGTGATGTTGCAGCTCTGAAATATGGCCAAACTGGTGGCAAGTGGCATCTTGGCAGCTGCACGCTTGACTTTTCTCAGTTCATGGGCAGTTATTTTGCACCTTGGTTTTTCCACACGCTTCTTGCGACCCTGTTGACTATTTTGAATGAAACGCTTGATTGTTCGATGATCACGCTTCAGAAGCTTTGCAATTTTGAGACTGCTGCATCCCTCTGCAAGATATCTCACTATTTTTGACTTTTCTGAGCCCGTCAAGTCCTTCTTTTGACCCATTTTGCCAAAGCAAAGGAAGTTGCCTAATAATTATGCACACCTGATATAGGGTGTTGATGTCATTAGACCACACCCCTTCTCATTACAGAGATGCACATCACCTAATATGCTTAATTGGTAGTAGGCTTTCGAGCCTATACAGCTTGGAGTAAGACAACATGCATGCAGAGGATGATGTGGACAAAATACTCATTTGCCTAATAATTCTGCACTCCCTGTATTGTGAGGTGAAGCACTCGCCGATCCTCTTCTCGATCTCCCTTGATTCATTTTGGCCTTTTAAACAAAGGAACCAACGTTTTGTAGAGGAGTGAAGTGAAGTTTTCGATGTTTCTTCGTCAACTGTCGTTTGTCCTGCACAGAGATGCTGCTGTAGATGTGTCTCTAGCTGTGTCTGGATACAATGAAACATGCTGTAACTAAGTGCTTGTGTTGCACAGTTCTACTGAACATTCCATTTCATGCATGCTCCGCCCACATGGTCAGGAATGTCAGGTGCTGCATCTCCAAATGCTGCTCCCGTTGCCTAGCAATAACAGCTGTTTACTTTTTGGGGTCTGGTTCATTGTTTAATAAAGAAAACATGTCCAAGTATTGGATGCTGAGGCTCAGCGCATATTCTAGCCTGCTGTGTGGGTGGGCAGCTAGAAATCACTGGTGGGCAACATGAGTGAGGAGAAAACTGGAGCAGCCAAGCAGGGAGCTGCAGGTTGCTGGTTTGAGTCTCTGTTCAGATGCTGGTGTCTCCTCTCTCTGAGATGTCTGCAAACAGTCCCAGATAAAACAATAAGGATAATAAACAAAGACGTGACTAAAATAACAATTATGACTCTGATGTGTTTCATGTGTAGCAGGATGGCCTCTATACAGCAGTCGCTGCAAGCATCCACATCGCCACACTTACGTTTCTTTAAGCAGGCGTGCTGGGCTCCTCCTAAGGAAAGTTTGAAACTTCATTTCCTTCATGCTGGTGAACTTTTTACCAAATATTTTCATCAAAGCTTCTCCATCACTGACAGGGATTGTTTGGATCTTCACACTCATCTCCACCAACCCTAAAAAATGAGTCTCACTTTGCTCATATAATGCCAGGAGTGTCTCCATATTCCACAAAAGTCTATGCAAACATGTAACAGTATCCCATATTCATAGAAATATTATTGATATTATAACAAAAGCTGTCACCAACACAATTGTCCCAAGTGCTTTTTTAAACAGGATTTTCAACCAGAGGATTTCCCTATAGCTTAATTTTTTTTCAATATTTTGTACACAACAACAGAATCATTTCAGAAAAACTCAAAATGACTGGTGTCAATATTATTTGCCCCACAAAAAAGGTCAAATATAAAAAAATATTGCAAATATTGCACAGTGAAAAGGCACTACAGCTCAGTTGTTCCCACTCGCCTTTGTCCTCCTGTCTCCCCTCCCTCTCCCCTCCAACGAGGAGTTAAACAGTTTGATGGCGTGTGGGACAAAGGAGTTTTTAAGCCTGTTGGTTCTTGACTTTGAGAGAAGCAACCTGTCGCTGAATAGGCTCCTCTGATTATTTACGAGCACGTGCAGAGGATGCCCAGCATTTTCCATAATGTCCATCAGTTTCTTTAATGTCCTTTTCTCTGCCACTGTCACCAAAGTGTCCAGCTTCATGCCGACCACAGAGCCAGCCTTCCTGATTGGTTTTTCCAGCCTGGATGAGTCCTTTGCTGTGCTGCTCCCCCAGCACACCACAGCATAGAACAGTACTCCTGCAACCACCGACTGATAAAACATCCTCAGGAGCTTCCTGCAGATGTTGAAGGACCTCAGCCTTCTGAGGAAGTACAGTCTGCTTTGGCCTTTTATGTACAGGTGCTGCGTGTTGCATGACCAAACAAAACTTTCAGTGCACTGTGAAAGTAAACAAACAAACAGACAGGAAGGCCTAGTTAGGACATATCTAAGCATGCTCTTCATCTTGGAAGGGTAATTCAAACCAAAACTAATTGGCAGGTTCAACTTGGTAACAAAAGAAAATGCCTCAGCCAGATAAATCCCCAAAACATTCATCCATCAGCCACACACACCACATAACACTGCTGTTCTATTAGATAATGAGTTTCTTCCCATGTAAGCAGGTGTGTGTCATGGTAAAACCTCCCCCACACATCAGAACCCAGAATCTATTAGTGCCACCCATTTTAAACCCTCTCTACAGCATTCTGTTTACACCTGCTATCATTCAATCATCTTTCCTAACATAATACTAGTCCACTAGTTTACATATCACCTCTCATCCCACTAAGTGAACTGGACAAGATGATAAAACAGAAAGGCATGCTTAAGATGTTATCTGGTCTTCATTGCATGTGTATATGTCTTAATAGGATTAATGCATTTTCTGTTTGTGTGTGTGATTTTTGTGTGCCTCTCCTCCTTGCAGTGTTTCAGACACTTTTCAATTCTCCACTCAAAGGCAGTCGCTTTTCCTCCCCAGGTTCCTTAGCCCAATTTGATCTCCCACACTAAACAACAGCGTTCTTCCATGTCTCCTCCCCCTCCTTCCACTGAAGTCTCGTCTCCCCCCTTGCAGCAGTCCATTGCATCTCCATCCATCCAGTCATGATGATGGTGTTTTCTCCTTGCTGATGCCTTTTGCACATACTGCTGTTGCTGCTGGACCCCTCGCTGCTCAGGATACTGCTGTTGTCTCTTGACCTGCCATGTTGTTGCTTTTGGATCTGCATTTCGCGACAGTCAAGTGGAGGGTGCGTCTGTCCTCTCAGTAAGTGAGTGAGACAGTAGACAGTGGTGAGGAGGGCTGTGCGAAAGCAAAAACACATAAATATGCCTGACACCCGTAAACGAAGCAGCATCTGGCTGCAGTTTAAAGACTTTTTTGTCTGTCTTGGTCTTGGTCTTGGTCTCGTCTCGACTTCGTCTCATCTTGGTCTTGGTCTTGGTCTCGGTCTTGGTCTCGTCTCGACTTCGTCTCATCTTGGTCTTGGTCTTGGTCTTGTTCTCGGTCTTGGTCTCGGTCTTGGTCTCGTCTCGACTTCGTCTCGACTTGTTCTTAGTCTTGTCTTGGTCTCGATACCCTCTGGTCTTGGTCTTGGTTTAGGCGGTCTTGACTGCAAGTCTAGTTGCACCAGTGGTGCCATGAGCAGTATCTATCTGCTGCTCATCAGCTGCTATGCCGTGGTTATTGTCACAATGTGGTGTATTTGGATCACTCAATCCTAAGTGGATATGGATATGATCCAGGATTGGATGTTTTGTCTAAAATTTGAAAGGAACAATTGTTCCTTTCCCCTTTGCTGTGTACTCTGCTGATGCTGTTTTCAAAACCTACCACACTCATGTACAGTATCAGTGTCACACTGAGATATTTCAAAGATAATAATAATACATTTTATTTGAAAGCGCCTTTCAAAACACTCAAGGTCACTGTACACATTAGAATAAAAAGCAACATAAAAGCAAGCAGTTCACACAATGGTGAAAGCATAAGACATAAACTAATAAAAGAGCAGAGTGGAGAGGTTATGTGGGATAAGCTATTTTGAACAAGTGAGTTTTGAGTTGGGACTTAAAGAGAGAGAAGGAAGAGATGTTTCTTAAATCAGGAGGTCGGGAATTCCAGAGTCGTGGAGCAGAGCAGCTGAAAGCCCTGCTCCCCATGGTGGCAAGATGGGGGGAGGGGACGGAGAGTGAAAGGGAAGAAGTAGATCTGAGACAACCAGATGGGGCGGTGATCTTAACCAGATCAGAGAGATATGGAGGGGAGAGATGATGAATAGCCTTATATGTGTGCAAGAGTATTTTGAAATTGATGTGATATTTGACCGGGAGCCAGTGAAGCTGCTGCAGGACAGGAGTGATGTGGTGGATAGAAGGGGTGCTGGTGATGATACAGGCAGCAGAGTTCTGGACGCGTTGGAGCTTGTGGATGGATTTTTGAGTATAAAAAGAACCTGAATAAATACAAATAAAGGGAAAGAGCTGTCCAAACCTCTGTCTCTGACCATCTGTGTTAACACTTGAAATGGGAAACATGTAAATGTAACAAACATGTTAAAACATAAGAAATCAGGAAGGGGCAAAAAAAGCATTTTGCTAAAAAAAGATTTAGAGCAGAAGTTTTTAAAATGAAGATATATTGCATTTATTTACAATTAAAAACACACAGAGCAGAAAGTGTGTTACTGTTTTACATCCACAGACACACAAGAAAAGAAGCAGGCAACATGAGGTCAAGTTATGGCAATTTTATTTTTGTATGTCAGTACATGTATTCAGAATAGAGTTTTTAAAAAACAAACAAACGTCCCAAGTAAAGTTTGGGGGGATTTTTGTGAAAGAAAGGTTGAGAGAGGGGGAAGGAGGAAGATGCTGCTGGGTCAGTTCTTTCTCAGCAGTCTGCTCCAGAATCCCCTCCTGTCCTCGGCTTGCTTTTCTTTTGCCTTCAGCTCTTTTAAGGTTTTGTTGAGCTGCTCCTCGGCATCTTTAAATGTTTCTTTCAGCTGCTGTTTGGCCAGTTTCCCTTTGTGTTTGAGGAGCTCTTTAGCTTCCTTTTTGTGCTTTTGTATTTCTTTAAGTTCATCTTTGCAGCCTTTCTTGCTCACCGTCGTTTCTTTCTTGAATACCTTCAACTCAATTTTCTCTTCTGCAAGTTCCTCTTGCACTTTCATCAGTTCCTTCTTCATGTTTTGAGTGTAACTCTTTGTATCTTCCATTTCTTTCTTTGCTTCCTGTATTTTAATTTTCTCTTCCTCCAACACTTTTTGAGCTTCCAACAATTCTTTCTTCATATTTTCAATCTCATTTTCTGCCTCGTGTTTACATTTTTTCTCCTCTTCAAGTTGTTGCTTCACATGCAGTAATTCCTTCCTTAGTGTTTCAGCTTCAGCCATTACATTTGCAGCTTCTTGTGTTGCCAACTGCATTTTCCTTTTTTCCTCTTCAAAAGCTTCCTGCACCTCCTGTAATTCCTGCATCACATTTCCTGCCTCCTTCTTTGCAGTTTGATATTTATTTTTGGCTTCTTGTGCTGTGCTTTTCTCTTCCTCCAATGGTCAATGGTCAATGGTCAATCAGTGGTCAATGGTCAAAACTTTATTGTCCCTAACGGGAAATTGATTTGCAGTATGTCCGTACAAACAAACAAACAAACAGACAACCAACACATCACATACACTCACTAAAATAATATAAGCCTGATAAAACAGCCTAGATTTTTCATCAAAAAAGTGCAATGTGCAATGGCAACAACACTTATGGTTTAGTGTTATTAACTATGATAATAGCACTAGGTATAAAAGACAATCTATGTCTCTTTGTCTTCACTGCAGGCACTTTATAACGACGACCTGATGGAAGCAGTTGAAAATCATTAAAGAGAGGATGATCTGAACACAACAGGACAGAGGTTGCCTTCCTCAGCACCTGCCTGTTATAAAAGTCCACAAGCTGGACCTGAGACCTCCCTGAAATCTTGCCAGCCACTTTAACCAGGTTGTTAAGTCTGGACTTATTGTTCAGGGACATATTACCGTACCAAGCAATGATACAGAAAGTTAAAACAGATTCAAACCAGCTCCAATGCTTTTTGAGCTTCCAACAGTTCTTTCTTCATGTTTTGATTCTCGTTTTCTGCCTGTTATTTTCTCATCTTCTCTCCTTTAAGTTTGAGACCCACATGCAGTAATTCCTGCAATTGTCTGGATACAATGGATACACTGCCACGTTGTTGCTTTTGGATCTGCATTTCGCGACAGTCAAGTGGAGGGTGCGTCTGTCCTCTCAGTAAGTGAGTGAGACAGTAGACAGTGGTGAGGAGGGCTGTGCGAAAGCAAAAACACATAAATATGCCTGACACCCGTAAACGAAGCAGCATCTGGCTGCAGTTTAAAGACTTTTTTGTCTGTCTTGGTCTTGGTCTCGTCTCGACTTCGTCTCATCTTGGTCTTGGTCTCGGTCTCGGTCTCGTCTCGACTTCGTCTCGACTTGTTCTTAGTCTTGTCTTGGTCTCGATACCCTCTGGTCTTGGTCTTGGTTTAGGCGGTCTTGACTGCAAGTCTAGTTGCACCAGTGGTGCCATGAGCAGTATCTATCTGCTGCTCATCAGCTGCTATGCCGTGGTTATTGTCACAATGTGGTGTATTTGGATCACTCAATCCTAAGTGGATATGGATATGATCCAGGATTGGATGTTTTGTCTAAAATTTGAAAGGAACAATTGTTCCTTTCCCCTTTGCTGTGTACTCTGCTGATGCTGTTTTCAAAACCTACCACACTCATGTACAGTATCAGTGTCACACTGAGATATTTCAAAGATAATAATAATACATTTTTTTGAAAGCGCCTTTCAAAACTCTCAAGGTCACTGTACACATTAGAATAAAAAGCAACATAAAAGCAAGCAGTTCACACAATGGTAAAAGCATAAGACATAAACTAATAAAAGAGCAGAGTGGAGAGGTTATGTGGGATAAGCTATTTTGAACAAGTGAGTTTTGAGTTGGGACTTAAAGAGAGAGAAGGAAGAGATGTTTCTTAAATCAGGAGGTCGGGAATTCCAGAGTCGTGGAGCAGAGCAGCTGAAAGCCCTGCTCCCCATGGTGGCAAGACGGGGGGAGGGGACGGAGAGTGAAAGGGAAGAAGTAGATCTGAGACAACCAGATGGGGCGGTGATCTTAACCAGATCAGAGAGATATGGAGGGGAGAGATGATGAATAGCCTTAAATGTGTGCAAGAGTATTTTGAAATTGATGCGATATTTGACCGGGAGCCAGTGAAGCTGCTGCAGGACAGGAGTGATGTGGTGGATAGAAGGGGTCCTGGTGATGATACAGGCAGCAGAGTTCTGGACGCGTTGGAGCTTGTGGATGGATTTTTGAGTATAAAAATAACCTGAATAAATACAAATAAAGGGAAAGAGCTGTCCAAACCTCTGTCTCTGACCATCTGTGTTAACACTTGAAATGGGAAACATGTAAATGTAACAAACATGTTAAAACATAAGAAATCAGGAAGGGGCAAAAAAAGCATTTTGCTCAAAAAAGATTTAGAGCAGAAGTTTTTAAAATGAAGATATATTGCATTTATTTACAATTAAAAACACACAGAGCAGAAAGTGTGTTACTGTTTTACATCCACAGACACACAAGAAAAGAAGCAGGCAACATGAGGTCAAGTTATGGCAATTTTATTTTTGTATGTCAGTACATGTATTCAGAATAGAGTTTTTAAAAAACAAACAAACGTCCCAAGTAAAGTTTGGGGGGATTTTTGTGAAAGAAAGGTTGAGAGAGGGGGAAGGAGGAAGATGCTGCTGGGTCAGTTCTTTCTCAGCAGTCTGCTCCAGAATCCCCTCCTGTCCTCGGCTTGCTTTTCTTTTGCCTTCAGCTCTTTTAAGGTTTTGTTGAGCTGCTCCTCGGCATCTTTAAATGTTTCTTTCAGCTGCTGTTTGGCCAGTTTCCCTTTGTGTTTGAGGAGCTCTTTAGCTTCCTTTTTGTGCTTTTGTATTTCTTTAAGTTCATCTTTGCAGCCTTTCTTGCTCACCGTCGTTTCTTTCTTGAATACCTTCAACTCAATTTTCTCTTCTGCAAGTTCCTCTTGCACTTTCATCAGTTCCTTCTTCATGTTTTGAGTGTAACTCTTTGTATCTTCCATTTCTTTCTTTGCTTCCTGTATTTTAATTTTCTCTTCCTCCAACACTTTTTGAGCTTCCAACAATTCTTTCTTCATATTTTCAATCTCATTTTCTGCCTCGTGTTTACATTTTTTCTCCTCTTCAAGTTGTTGCTTTACATGCAGTAATTCCTTCCTTAGTGTTTCAGCTTCAGCCATTACATTTGCAGCTTCTTGTGTTGCCAACTGCATTTTCCTTTTTTCCTCTTCAAAAGCTTCCTGCACCTCCTGTAATTCCTGCATCACATTTCCTGCCTCCTTCTTTGCAGTTTGATATTTATTTTTGGCTTCTTGTGCTGTGCTTTTCTCTTCCTCCAATGCTTTTTGAGCTTCCAACAGTTCTTTCTTCATGTTTTCATTCTCGTTTTCTGCCTGTTGTTTTCTCATCTTCTCTCCTTTAAGTTTGAGACCCACATCCAGTAATTCCTGCAATACTACTTCAGTTTCAAACTTTGAATTTTTAGCTTCTCCTCTTGATTTTTCTGCCTCTTCTTTTAATTTGACATTTTCAGCCTGTATCATTTGAAATTTAAAATGAATCAGCTGTACTGTATTGTGAGGTGAAGCACTCGCCGATCCTCTTCTCCATCTCCCTTCATTCATTTTGGCCTTTTAAACAAAGGAACCAGCGTTTTGTAGAGGAGTGAAGTGAAGTTTTCGATGTTTCTTCGTCAACTGTCGTTTGTCCTGCACAGAGATGCTGCTGTAGATGTGTCTCTAGCTGTGTCTGGATACAATGAAACATGCTGTAACTAAGTGCTTGTGTTGCACAGTTCTACTGAACATTCCATTTCATGCATGCTCCGCCCACATGGTCAGGAATGTCAGGTGCTGCATCTCCAAATGCTGCTCCCGTTGCCTAGCAATAACAGCTGTTTACTTTTTGGGGTCTGGTTCATTGTTTAATAAAGAAAACATGTCCAAGTATTGGGTGCTGAGGCTCAGCGCATATTCTAGCCTGCTGTGTGGGTGGGCAGCTAGAAATCACTGGTGGGCAACATGAGTGAGGAGAAAACTGGAGCAGCCAAGCAGGGAGCTGCAGGTTGCTGGTTTGAGTCTCTGTTCAGATGCTGGTGTCTCCTCTCTCTGAGATGTCTGCAAACAGTCCCAGATAAAACAATAAGGATAATAAACAAACACGTGACTAAAATAACAATTATGACTCTGATGTGTTTCATGTGTAGCAGGATGGCCTCTATACAGCAGTCGCTGCAAGCATCCACATCGCCACACTTACGTTTCTTTAAGCAGGCGTGCTGGGCTCCTCCTAAGGAAAGTTTGAAACTTCATTTCCTTCATGCTGGTGAACTTTTTACCAAATATTTTCATCAAAGCTTCTCCATCACTGACAGGGATTGTTTGGATCTTCACACTCATCTCCACTAACCCTAAAAAATGAGTCTCACTTTGCTCATATAATGCCAGGAGTGTCTCCATATTCCACAAAAGTCTATGCAAACATGTAACAGTATCCCATATTCATAGAAATATTATTGATATTATAACAAAAGCTGTCACCAACACAATTGTCCCAAGTGCTTTTTTAAACAGGATTTTCAACCAGAGGATTTCCCTATAGCTTAATTTTTTTTCAATATTTTGTACACAACAACAGAATCATTTCAGAAAAACTCAAAATGACTGGTGTCAATATTATTTGCCCCACAAAAAAGGTCAAATATAAAAAAATATTGCAAATATTGCACAGCTGAAAAAAAAAGCACTAAAGCTCAGTTGTTCCCGCCCTCCTTTGTCCTCCTGTTTCCCATCTGTAACGCTGGACCCAAGAAACATAAGCCGGAGCGAATATTACGACAGCAGAACTTTTATTTAATACTGTGGTTTTGCACTGGGACACAGACACTCCCGCTCTCTCTCACTTCTGTCACGTCCGCTCTCCTCCTCCGACTGTCACTGCCAACATATAAAGAGAGACAATCACTGACAGATCCCCAGCACACCTGTTCACCCCGCCCCTGCGCCACCCCGGGACCTCACTGCGTCTTCCCTCCTCTGCAGCTGGCCAGAGACCACACCCACGCCACACCCTCCCTCTCCCCTCCAACGAGGAGCTTGATGGTGTTACGGATTCAAATATTGGGGATGGATACAAGAGGAAAAACCAAAATAACAACACTGGTCCGGCCGGGTTGAGTCAAACGATGATTTTAATGATCACACGCGTGGGAGATGGACACCGTACGCAGACAGCATCAGATCTCAAAATGGTGGAGCATTGATCAAACTCTTATAGCCTCTAGTGGCCCCCACCTAATCATAAAAGCCTAAACATTCACATCCTTTCTCTCACACGGCGCCTAAGCTACGACCTTGGCTCCCTGTTTATCTGCTCCTGCTGAGATGGGGCAGAAAACCTCTCCAGTATGTTCTGTTCTCTTCTAATCAGACAAATAAGGCGATGACTTTCTGCGAACAGTATTTCTTATAACTCAGCAGTATAATGCATCATAAAACAATATCATTCATTCACAATAAATCAGCAGTCTAATGTAATGCAAATCAGTTTAACAAATGCAATAGTTTTCACCTTCTTCTAATTCAGGAGAATAATGCAAACTAAAACTACATAATAATTCACAATCTTTAATTAGGGGTCTAACATGGCATAAAATAATATTATAATCCCACACTGGCAAACTTCTCCCGATGTTTCCACTGAAGGGGTTGGAAGTTAAAAAGCGCTGAAGGTTAGGTTTGGAGTAAATCATGGATGTGTGCACGTGTTTGTGTGCAGCTTGTAGTGCAAACGTGCGTGCAGAATTCATGCAGACATGTGTAACTGGTCGTTTTGAGGTAGAAAAGAGTGATGCGCGGTTAAGCTGGTAGTTGAAAGTGTCAGTCAGAGTAGAAGAGCATTGTGTAAAAATGCAAGTAATAACAGAAAAGTGCAAGTCATTAATCGCATCACCCTGAAAAACCTGAGTAAGGAGTGCAGCTCCTGATGAAAGGAGGAGCACTGAAAACCAGGAAATGGTGTTTCTGGAACAGTCTGATGACTGAAGCTGGATGTTTGAAGTCTCAGTGAACTGCTTGTCTTTTCCCCACAGCTCCTCCCTCAGCGATGTATATGGCTATATGTTATGAACAATGTGCTGATGTCCGTATCAGGTAACAAACAGCGTGACACAAACGGAGAACATTGTGTCCACTCGATAATATGCTGCTCTAAAAAGGCTCCATCCTGCAGGGAAGTCGGCCCAGCTTTACTCGCACAGCCTGCCAGCTCTGTTTGAACAGAAAGGACATCTGCACAAGAAACACAGCAGCCTGTCGCTCAGCACCAACCGCCTCACTGAGCGGATCAGTCTCAGGTACGACACGCCATCACAGATGCAGGGAAACAGGAGCTGTAGGTGCAGCAGCATTAATAATGTCATGTATGATGCTACCACCTGATTTTGAGGAAGGAGGATACTGTAAACCCAATTTTGTCTGCTTGTTCTGACCTGGATATTCTCTGTTGGCCACAGAAAGTTTGCCATATCTGTAAAGATTCCTGACACTAAAGGTTGTAGGAGGTGCAGTGTAGGTAAGCAATGCAGAGTTACTCTGGTCAGTCTGTTTGTTCACGGAGAACAACTGCAGACACTTAGTCCTGCTCTCTCTGTTTCAGCAAGAAACCCATACACAGATAGCACATTTCTGTGCGGGGCTGTCCAATCTGGCCTGGTTTTACTCTTGTGGTATGAGCCTCTTCAGAAGTTCATGCATCTAAAGGTTTGTACAGATATGTCGAACTTGCCACCTGAATAAATGTCTTCCTTTCTAACTCTAACCCGATTTCCACAATGCAAACCAGCCATTAGACCTGAATTACATAAAAGTAGACAGACAGCACATCAGATTCTGAAGCTGAAGAATGTAATTGATTTTTTAATAACATATGCATACTTTTTATTCAAGCCCAACAAGATTTTAGAGACTTTAAACGTTGTACAAACGCCGTCCAAAAACACCAACAGCACCTTCTCTGGGTCCAAGCTCGTGTAACTGAATGGTTACCATGTGTTTTCTGTGCTACAGGAACAGTGTTATCAGCACACAGTTCAACGCCAGCATGCACCATTAGATCACATAGCAGACTAATTGACAGGTTTTTTGTGAATGTCTCGCACATTTCACGAAGATAATGTATGTACTGTGAGAACAGAGCTCTGTGTTAAGCCTGTCTGCAGTCCTAACACAGTGCTGCTTGGAGAAACACGCCTGTGTCATAACATTATGGAAAAGTGGCATCAGTCCAAAGACGTGCAGTTAGGGGACAGGTTCATTGGAAACGCTAAATTGCCCATAGGTGTGAATGTGTGCGAATGGTTGTCTGTGTCTATGTGTTAGCCCTGCCACAGACTGGGACCTGTCCAGGGTGCACCCCGCCTCTCGCCCTAAGACAGCTGGGACAGGCTCCAGCCCCCCGCCACCCTGAAAAAGGATAAGCGGAAGCAGACGGATGGACGGATGCTTGGATGGATGGCTGCATAGACGGATGGATGGACAGATGGACGGCTGGAGGGATGGATGGATGGATGGGCGAATGGACGGCTGGATGGACAGATGGATGGGTGGATGGATGGATGGGTGGATGGATGGATGGATGGACGGCTGGATGGATGGATGGATGGATGGATGGACGGCTGGATGGGTGGATGGGTGGATGGATGGATGGGTGGATGGATGGATGGATGGATGGATGGATGGATGGACGGCTGGATGGACAGCTGGATGGGTGGATGGATGGATGGATGGATGGATGGACGGCTGGATGGATGGGTGGATGGATGGACAGCTGGATGGACGGCTGGATGGATGGATGGCTGGATGGATGGATGGATGGATGGATGGATGGATGGCTGGATGGGTGGATGGATGGACGGGTGGATGGATGGGTGGATGGGTGGATGGGTGGATGGATGGATGGACGGCAGGATGGACGGATGGCTGGATGGATGGGTGGATGGACGGCTGGATGGACAGCTGGATGGGTGGATGGATGGATGGGTGGATGGATGGATGGATGGATGGACGGCTGGATGGATGGGTGGATGGATGAATGGATGGACAGCTGGATGGACGGCTGGATGGATGGATGGATGGATGGATGGACGGCTTGATGGGTGGATGGACGGCTGGATGGACGGGTGGATGGATGGATGGATGGGTGGATGGGTGGATGGATGGATGGACGGCAGGATGGACGGATGGGTGGATGGATGGGTGGATGGCATCGGTTTATCTTTAATCTCAAGATTTACTAATCATACAAGAATTCTGTTGTGCTGTTTTGGACGGTTGTATGAACAGGTTCAGCTCAGGTTTAACAAGCATCACTTAACCATCATGAGAATTTATTTAGTTTTTCTTGTTTTCCTTGGTGACTGTTTCACAGCAACTCGCCATCAGGCTCCCAGATTCTCTTCCGATATTTGAACTGCTGGTGTTGGCAACAGATGAGTTTCCTCAGCTGTGTGTTGGAGTGAGAGACTGTAGTAATGATAAACCACCAACCGGCCAACAGCTCAGGTTTGATATTATAGAGCTGAACGGCGCTCCTGTTCCAGTGCCAGGTAGGACCGTTTCTGAATTTCTCTGCTGACTTCCTGAAGCTTCAAGCTTCAACTTGTTTCAACAAGCTTCCTTCTTTCTGTGCGTCAGGAGTAGGGATGGGTACCGGTATCCGGTGCCATGATGGCACCGGTTCTGACATAAACGGTAGTAACCAGACCGAAAAGCAGCGCACATTTCGGTGCTTTATTTCGGTGCTTTATTTCGGTGCTTTTTTTTCCTGAGCTGTGATACACTTTAGATTCTAGCAAATCATTTTACGTTTCCGAGGATAGTAGGCGGGTCCAGGTACGTACGTTCTTTTAGAGCAGAGCTACAGATTAAAAATGCCCAAGGAGGACCGGTCAAATGTATGGCTGTACTTCACAGCAAAAGATGCAAACTCAGCAGCCTGCAACAAGTGCTTTAAGCTGATACTGTGATACTGTCAAAGGAGGTAACACCTCAAATCTGATGAAACACCTGGCGACGCATAGCGTTTTTTTTAAAAGCCGAGAAATGCGCCGTATTTGATAGCTTGCTGCGAGACCTCACTCCGTGCACATCTACTGCGGGTGGGTTGCCAGTTATCGGACCCGGAGCAACATCCCCCAAAAACCCGAAGAATAGAGTCCTGGCCCCTAGCCCTGCCAGTGTAGCAGAAATGATGACGGATGATGATGGCAGCAGCAGCCGTTCTTCTCTGCATGAGTAGCTTAATGTTGTTCGTGTGTAATTTACGTTGAGTAGGCTAACCACGTTATTACATTAATGCATGTAAGGTGAACTAGCAAACATCATCATAGCTACATGCAGCTGTCTTCTTGTTTGATGGCAGATACTCCCTTCACCCTGGCCAAAAAGGCTAAAATGACCAAAGAAAAAGTGGAAAACAGTTAAACATGAGAGGTTTTTGGATAAAGTTTGTGTTTTTTCCATTGTTTAAGCACTGCTTCCAGCCAAGAGTGATACCATATATGCCCCATAGCTGCAGAAAAGGCTAACATTGTTATCTTTTTACAAAAAAACAGCTGAACATGAGAGGTTTTTGGACAAAGTTGGTGTTCTCCATTCTTTAAACACCGGTTTGAGCACGGTTTAAGCACCGGCACCGTTTCAAAAGTACCGGTTTGGCACCGGTATCGGATAAAACCTAAACGATACCCATCCCTAGTCAGGAGATAGTGGAGCACTCAGAGCCGTGCAGGTAACCCAGCTGGACCGAGACACTGTTCTCATCACCTTGGAAAGTAAGTCCCCTCGCACATTGTGAATCCTTCAAATGTCTTTCGTGCTCATTCTCAATCTGTGTACCATTTGGACAGGAACTGTAAAGATCGTGAACCTGCAAGGACTTCCATCCAGACAGCTGGCTGCAGAAATAGTCTTTGACTTCCCCATTGAAACACTAGGTAGAAATAATGATGTGACAAACAGAGTGAATGAGAGCTGATGTGTGTCCTGAAAGCTGAGTGACACCTCCTGTTCTGTCAGTCTGCTTGCAGGATAGTGTGCTGGCGTTCTGGAAGCATGGCCTCAAAGGGAGGAGTTTCCATTCAGATGAGGTGATGAACTAGTAAATCCATCCAGCGTTGGCTGAGCTCGTATTATGTGCTTATCATATTTGTTCTAAGTCATTACACGTGTGAATTTTCATTTTATGTGCAGGTAACACAAGAAATTACAGATGAGAGTCGTGTGTTCAGAGTTCTGGGAACAAACAGGTATGTTAACAGTATGCTGACAAGAGCTATCAATCAGTGTGAGAAACTAGTAATCCTAGAACATCAGAAGTAATCAGGATAGTATTTTTCTTGATACTATTGTTAATAGACCTGGAAGTGATTTTCAGAGTAGCATGTGGAAGTAGCATGAATACTACTAGCATTAATGGTAGCATTAAAGCAGGAGTCACACTAGAGTGTTTGTTCTGTTGGTTACTCAGATCCAAGGATTTAGGAAATGCAGCCTATGTGTTTGCATGCAGCCCTCCAAAAAAACAGTCATTAAAGTTACCAACTACCGTCTACCTGACACTTTGTACAGAAAACTACTTTCCTTAGTGCTAATTTTCTTTATGCTAGTACCAAATCACAACAATAGTCACTTCAAGACACTGTATATTGTAAGGTAAAGGCCCTGCAATTATGGTGCACAAAGGTGAAAAACTCCCTTTTAGCAGGTGAAAACCTGAACCAGGCTGGGGGAGGGGCGGGCATCTGCTGCAATCGGTTGGGGGGTGAGAGGAGGAAGACTGGACAAAGACAATCTGGGGAAGAGAGCCAGAGAATATTCTCAACTAATGATTGAATGCAGAGAGGTGTATAAACAGATAGTGAGTGAAAAGGGCGACTGAAGAAGAAACACATCAGGGGAACCCGCCAGCAGCCTAGACTTAGGCTAACTAAGGGAGGATTCAGGGAAGAAAGGAAAGTTGTAATCCTAATGTTAAAAGTAGAGAGGGTGTCCGTCTCCCAAACCCAAACTGGAAGCTGGTTCCACAGAAGTGGTGGCTGTAGCTCAGGTGGGGGAGCAGGTCACCTACTCCCCGTCTACATGCCAGATATCCTGCATGAAAGTTGCTCTCCGGTGCATCCGTCAGAGTATGAATGGGTGTGAACGGGTGAATGAGGCAAGCTTTGAGTGCTCAGAGTAGAAAAGCACTATATAAGAACCGGTCCATTTACCATTTACCAAGAGGGGCCTGGAAACCGAAGGGTCTGGCTCCCATTTTACTTTTAAATACTCGGAGCGAAGTGCTCTAATGGGGTGATATGGTACTATAAGGTCATTAAGATAAGACAGGGCCTGATTATTCAAAACCTTTTATGTGAGGATTTTGAATCTTTTATTCTGGAGCCAATAAATGTTCTGTTTCTAGTCCCTGTCAGGACTCTCGCTGCAGCATGTTGGATTAACTGAGAGCTTTTAGGACATCCTGATAATAACCTCAGCACTTCCTTTTGATCATTTATGTGGGGGGAGGGGACATTAACACCAGGTTTTCTCAAACAATTGACACACAACCTGTGAAAATGAATAATTTCAGTAACTACAAGTGTGTGTTTACATTTGGATCGTATAGATATCTGGCATTAAAGCTCAGTCTTCAGAAAATGTCCTTTTCTTTTTGATTTCTTTCAGAGCAGTCTGGATCTGATTTTTGACTAAATAATTAAAACTAATAATAATATATTACTATATTATATTACTAACAAATCCAGGACACCCCTGTTGATCCAGTAGCTCTTAATGAAGTTTGAAATAAGAATCGTGGTGAGTTCATTAGAAATATTTCACAATTTCTTTTTTAAATCAGTCATTACTGGAATCTTCTGAAGTGCAAAAACAGTGAGATTATATATGAGAAGGACGGACTCAAAGACTGTCGTGTATCACATATATATTACATAGATGTCCAAAATCAATGCATCATTAATGAAACTGAAACAAAAGTACTGAATTTCATGTGGAAGACCAAACCTCAGCATTCAGGAAAGTCTTATACAGGAGCAAAGATAATGGACGTTACCCGGAGTTTTCCACTGTGAAACCAGGAATAACAGCTTAAAAATGTTGTTGGATTTCTGTGATCTAAATCATTGTCAGCCTGGCAGGCAAATAGCGTGGACACCAAAGTTTGTGAACGTGATAACCTGAGAACAAAGACATGTAGGATTTTAAATCGGTACCATAGGTGTGTCTATTTCTACTTTAAACTTGTTTGTATGCTGTTGTGTAAATGTTCACACTTATCATAAAGTTTAAAAAAGTAGTAGGCGTGGTGATGAGCAGGAACAGGAGTAAAACTCCAGTAAGTGTACCAGTACTGTACCAGTGTGTAGCATTAAAGTCAAACTACAGTGGCTGTAGTATCAGTAGAGTAGTGTTAGTACTAGAGGTGGGAGGAGTAGAAGCAGGTGGAGGCACTGGCTTTAGGTTAGTACTGCCTTTCTCTGGTTCTCCTTTACAACTCATCTCCTTCTCATTTGCTGACAATGTGCAGAGACATCATCCTTCAGAGCACACCGACTGATGACCCGTCAGCACTGAGCAGCCTGTACATCCTGACAGGACACGAAAGCAGCTACTGAGAGAGGACACGGGGCTTCTCTTTCGACGGTGTTACCAAAGAAAAGCACAGCCTGTCTGTAACTGTGGGGTGGAAACGATGCTCTGTTTCACTGAGGCTGTGCCAGGAAACGGTTCAATGCTGGGAATGACAAATGTTAGGAAGGTATCCTGCTGACTGTCCAGCCTTCACCTGTACACAAGACACCTGTCAAGGTCCTCGCTGGGGTTATAGTTGATAAAGCTTTCTAGCTTTTCTTGTCTATTCATCTTACCTGCTTAAATCAGACCTTTCTGTTAAAGCTAATGCAGACTCCACTGATCCACCCGCTCAGTGTGGACGGGAGAATAACCTGAACATGGCCTCTGGGACATCATCGTACTGATGTTATGAAGCGCTCAGCCAGGTTTTCTTCTTGATCAGACTGAGGGGCAGACTGAGTGTGTTTTGGTGCCTCAACATTCAGTCATATTCTGTAAAGCCATTTTCTGTCTGCATGCTGCACATAAACTCTTTGGACCAGAGTGCTGTGACACCTACACCTTACACCTGCAGGAGCTGCTCGGCCATAGAAAGCTGTTCTGTGAAGTGCACAGCTTTTTTGCCAGTGTTGATTTTATGGGTTTAATGTAATAACTAATTTTTCACATCATCGTCTGAGTCGTAATCCCAACGAGGAAACCTGGAATGTAAAACTTGATGGACGCTCCAGCTGAAGAGTGAAGTGTCAGACTTTTAATGTATCTTTCAAGCATTAGCGTACTTACAATGGCAGAAACAGTGCCACGTCTAAAGCATAGGAGCCATCTTCATCTCATTCTTCCCATTGCATGCAAGTTTTTTCTCATCCTCAGATGGACAGAATTTGGTTTGCTGACTTCATTCAGTCACACCATACTAGAGCATAAAAAGTGGAAATAAACTGGTCAGTAAGAAAGTGTGATGCTTGAAAGTATAGCGTAAGGACAGCAGCAGCACTGCATTTACAGCTGATATGATGACTTCAGCATCTTTAAAGAACTGTGAAGGAATTATCAGTGCTAACACAACCTTAAGCACGTGATGTGACCGTATACACTGCTTACACTCTCAGTATCCTTACTTAAAGAGAACATCTCAGAAAAAAGTACAGTTAGCAAGAAGCTTTGAGAACAAGGCAGTGTTATTGTATGCTAACCACCGTGGTGGTGTAGCTTGTCCTGATAAAAAGTGAATGTGGTCACATTATACTTGTTAACTAAAATGAAAAAATGAAATAATTCCACTACATGGGTAAAGATATTTATGATATTTATGGAAAGGATACTATAAAAGTAACACTGGCCTTTCCATGAGAGAAACTTGAAGTACAGTATGCATGTTGAGATTAATGTTTTTTTAATATGTTTTTGCTACTATGTGAAGATGTGATGTTATTAACAACACAGAATGGACAGAAATAAAGATTTTCATATCTCTTGGAGTTTTATGAAGAGTTTGTTGGGTTGTTCTTCTTTGAATGTGTGGATCGATGCTTCTACGATTTATATCTTAATCCTTCAATTTGTAAAAAACATTTTGAATTCCGTTTGAGAAGATAAATGAAGGTTCTTGCGTTCAAGTGGAGGCTCTAGCAGACTGAGAAAGTAACTGCATAACTGTGTTATTCCTGCACCCATAGCAGCAAGTAAGTGAAGGCAGTGATGAGCGCTGATGAGTTCTCAGATCACTCAGTCAGTCTCTGAACGTCACCTTTATTGTGATCGCGCACTTTAAGCTTTCATGCCTGTATTTTTGCACAATTGTGATAATACTGTATTGAAAGAAATCTGTGCACAGACGAACGTGGGGCGGCTTTGCTCAGGTAGTAGAGGAAGGTGCTTCAATCCCCGTCTGCATGCCAAATATCCCTGGGCAAGATACCAACGCAGAGTTGCTCTCCGAATGTGTGTGAACATTACACAGAAAGTGCTTACAGAGAAAAGTGCTTGCGTACACCTGAATGAGGCAAGTTTAGTGCTTTGAGTACGATATAAGAACCAGTCCATTTACATCGCCAAAGCACTCAATACTCTCTTTACGAAGTTCTCTGTAGTTTGTTTCTCCAGCACCATATTTGACCGCGGTCAAGTGAGCCCTCACTTACGAAGACACAGTCAAGCTAGCCGCACCTAAAATGTTGTTGCACTATTCTTATGCACATTACGGTACGGGTGCCGACTGGCTTAGAAACGCAGTCTTTTGTGTCCTGACACTATTGTACTTCACAATCCACTCCCAGTTTTGGTTCATCTCCACTTTTCACCCTGTGACCCACAGCCCAAATTACTGTACGAGAAAATTTACAGTAAAATTTACCCAATATACAGTACTGTACTTTTAATATCCTCATCTTTGAGCTCAGATTACACAAAAACTGTAAGAGGTGACAGAGATATTTCACTGGATTCTGACTCTAGGCCATCTCCACTTTTTACCCAGTGATCCACACCCAAAATTACTGTACAGTTTTCCAGAAAATGAATACTAAAATTTACCAAATTTACAGTACTGTACTATATATTTTCTCATCTTTGAGCTCAGATTACAGGAAACTGTAAGAGGTGACACATATCTCACTAGATTCTGACTCTGGGTGACCCCCACTCTTCACCCTGTGATCCACGCCCAAAATTACTGTACTGTTTCTGAGATTGCTGTGTTAACCCTCTCAAGGCAGGCGCTGCAGATTTGCAGCAGTTAAAAGCTAACAACCTGATCACCCCACATACATATTTTATGAGTTTTTTTTACTCAGAAGTACCACTGCAGGTATTCTTTTGTGCATTAGCAACAAAAACTTAATTTGAGCCTGAGAGGGTTAAGCATGAGTATGACAAAGGCTAAGAAAATATACTGCCTGAAATAATATCAAATTTAAACAACAAATTACAAAATTGCCACACCTGCTGTTATTGCCAGGTGTTCGATAGAGCATTATTGAGTCATAAAAAATACATATCATTGAAATATCATCAGTAAAAGAAACACTCTCACTATGTAAGACATGTTAGCAAATTCAGTTAATAAATAATGTATCAAATCTATACAGATGTTTGAAGGTATAAAGCAAAGCATGTTTGTTTCTTATGGCTTACAAATGTGTTTGCCTTTAACATAATTTACATTTCATTTATACAGTTTCACAGATGAAACAATAAAATAGGTTTCCTGAACTGTTCTTCATGGCCCAAATTTTGAATCCTTTTGAGGGTGATGCATTATCCATGAAGGTGGGCAATTTGTTCATTGATCTCTGACCCTCGCTGACTCTGACGCCTCCTAATTCTGCTTCCAGCCTTGCTGATGAATTTGTTGTCACTGATGCTGTCACCAGTTGTACACAACATCTCTGTTTGTCCACCAGTCTAATCTGTAATTCAGGTGAACCCAGAATTACCTGCATCTTTGTAATGTTTCAGAAAATATACACTATATGTTGATGGGCATTGTCCCACTTTTCTTTCCTTTATAAGTAAGAATCTCTGTGGTTTTAATGACAATTCATATACAGATTGTGGAGGACATTTAATTCAACACTCAAAAAAGTTCCTCACCAGCAGACTGTAGTACAATTTCAGCCCACAGTTAATAAACCCATCCAATGCAGCGTTATCAGAGAAATTATGCAAGTGTTATGTTTGTATGTACTGGTAATCTATTTATCATTTATCATGATTCCTGCTCTGATGATTACTTTCTTCTCCTTCTGTAATTTTAATAGATAAAGGATGTTGAACTTTAAGCTCCAAACAGGATGAATGAGGAAGACCACAGAGGAGAATCGTGGATGTAGTGAAAGAATACATGCAGATGGTTTTTTTCATGGTGGAGGAGCAACTTCTGATCCCATCTTAAAGAAAAAACACATAAAATTGAAGAGTAAAAATAATGACAACAATATGTCTAAATTTTTATTAATTTTTTAGAGCAAATGCAGTCTTGTCATGGTCAGAGTTGCCCACTCATCCATCCATCCATCTTCATCCGCTTTATCCGAGGCCGGGTCGCGGGGGCAGCAGCCTAAGCAGAGAGGCCCAGACCTCCCTCTCCCCAGCCACCTCCTCCAGCTTATCCGGGGGAACACCAAGGTGTTCCCAGGCCAGCCGAGAGATATAATCTCTCCAGCGTGTCCTGGGTCTGCCCCGGGGCCTCCTCCCGGTGGGACATGCCTGGAACACCTCACCCAGGAGGCGCCCAGGATGCATCCTTGTTAGAAGCCCGAACCACCTCAGCTGGCTCCTTTCGATGTGGAGCAGCAGCGGCTCTACTCTGAGCCCCTCCCGGATGGCCGAACTTCTCACCCTATCTCTAAGGGAGAGGCCAGCCACCCTTCGGAGGAAGCTCATTTCTGCCGCTTGTATCCGCGATCTCGTTCTTTCGGTCACTACCCACAGCTCGTGGCCATAGGTGAGGGTAGGGACGTAGATCGACCGGTAAATTGAGAGCTTCGCTTTTACACTCAGCTCCCTCTTCACCACGACGGACCGGTGAAGCGTCCGCATTACTGCAGCTGCAGCCCCAATCCGTCTGTCGATCTCCGGCTCCCTTCTCCCATCACTCGCGAACAAGACCCCGAGATACTTGAACTCCTCCACTTGGGGCAGGAACTCATCCCTGACCTGGAGTGGGCACTCCACCCTTTTCCGGCTGAGAACCATGGCCTCAGATTTGGAGGTGCTGATCCTCATTCCCGCTGCTTCACACTCGGCTGTGAACCGTTCCAGTGCGAGCTGGAGGCCCTCACCCGATGAAGCCAACAGAACCACATCATCCGCAAAAAGCAGAGATGAGATTCTGAGGCCACCAAAGTGAAAGCCCTCCGCCACTTGGCTGCGCCTAGAAATCCTGTCCATAAAAATTATGAACAGAACCGGTGACAAAGGGCAGCCCTGGCGGAGCCCATCACCCACCGGGAACGAGTCCGACTCTTGCAACGGTTGTATAGGGATCGAATGGCCCGTAGCAATGGTCCAGACACCCCATACTCCCGCAACACCTCCCACAGGACACCCCGAAGGACACGGTCGAATGCCTTCTCCAAGTCCACAAAACACATCTAGACTGGTTGGGCAAACTCCCATGCACCCTCAAGTATCCTTGAGAGGATAAAGAGCTGGTCCAGTGTTCCGCGACCAGGACGAAAAGAGTTGCCCACTCATATTTAACTAATTCAAATACAATTACTGCATTTAAATGCTTATGTTCTAATAAAAGGCATTGTTTAATACTTCTGCCATGACAACCCAAATAAATCAATGAGAGGGAAACGGGAAGATTAGTCATCAGGTAAGGTTTACTGTTCATTTACCATGCCTTGATAACAGTAAGCTTAACAAAAGAAAAATGTTGGGGAGGAGAAACGGTGTTCTGTCAAAACATCCTACCGTAGCGTAAATTTATAGTCTTGTCTATCAATCCGTGCTAACTTATCAGAATATGCTACCTTACGTGGTTAATGGCTCTGTTGTATAGGTAGCATGTTCAGATGGCCAAATCACACTATTAAAACATGCTTCCTGCTGGGATTTATATAGGTAGGATGTTCAGATGGCCCAATCACACTATTAAAACATGCGTCCTGCTGGGATTTATATAGGTAGGATGTTCAGATGGCCCAATCACACTATTAAAACATGCGTCCTGCTGGGATTTATATAGGTAGGATGTTCAGATGGCCCAATCACACTATTAAAACATGCTTCCTGCTGGGATTTATATAGGTAGGATGTTCAGATGGCCCAATCACACTATTAAAACATGCTTCCTGCTGGGATTTATATAGGTAGGATGTTCAGATGGCCCAATCACACTATTAAAACATGCTTCCTGCTGGGATTTATATAGGTAGGATGTTCAGATGGCCCAATCACACTATTAAAACATGCTTCCTGCTGGGATTTATATAGGTAGGATGTTCAGATGGCCCAATCACACTGTTAAAACATGCTTCCTGCTGGGATTTATATAGGTAGGATGTTCAGATGGCCCAATCACACTGTTAAAACATGCTTCCTGCTGGGATTTATATAGGTAGGATGTTCAGATGGCCCAATCACACAACATTAATTATGGTGGGGGGTGGACAATGGCTATTACACTCGATGCACTCCAGCTGACTTACCTTGGTATGAATGACGACGTACTCACAGTTTGGCGGCTTGAAAATAGCCAAATCTTGCAACCAGCCATTTGTAAATTGGATGTGCGCCTCCAGTGACTTGTAATTACGAAACTGGTTCGCAGTGTAAGCGCTTACTCCACAAACAAGATACGTGAAGATATCAGGGTAGGACAGTGGCGGTAAGTCGTCTGGGTCTTTACTCCACTGCCGTATTTCATATGGGTCCAGATTTGCGATGCGCTCTAATTTTTTCAAGTGCTGCTGCTTCGCCTCTGGACGCAATCGGTCTCTTTACCGTCTGTTTTCTTTTGAGCTGCTTTTAAGCATGGTTCTTGTCGTCGTCGTTCCAACACGGTGCGTTTGTTTTGATTTGTGGACCCGGAAAATGGCGCAATACATTGCGGCGTGAACCAGGTGTAGGACCGAACTCTCCCACACACATCACATCACTATAAGACTGGGCTCTCACACACATCACATCACCACACACACTCTGGTTTTTCTTCATGTACACTTCCTTATAATCTCTTTCTGCTATTTGCACATTTTTACTGTAAATTTCTAAGTTAAATCTGTAAATTTTATAATAACCTGTGATAGGTTTGTAGCGTAAACCTATTCGCTGGAACGTTAAGGACAATTTGCTACACAGGAAAACAAGACACGAGTAGGCAAAGTTCTTCATGTTTCTCGTGCACGGGAGAGAACCGGACAAATGCCGTTCCTTCGCTTGACCCCAGTTGCTCTCGTCTGCTCCCCCGTAACACTGCTCTTTTATTGAGGTTACATGAATATACATATATACATAGGTTCATTAACATATGACGTCTACATACAAACAAAGAGTACGTTGCCTGTGCGTTGTGTAAGTGTGTGTGTCTGTGTGTGTGTGTGGGGGGTCAGAGTGTGACCCCATAAATGACTTCTCTAACCCTGCTGGTTTGGAAGTCCAGCAGTTCATCTAATCAAAAGGCACTTAGACTAAAACAGATATAGATACGTTTATCCTACCATAAAACAATAAGACAAGGTACGACCTCTCCCATGCTCCCAGGATGTAGGTGTGAATGCCAGAACACTCTGGAATGCACACCAAGCCTTTGCAGACTATTAAGGATCAAACCTCTACCAATCTAAAACTAATTATAAAACTCTAAGCATATATAAGTAGATATTTCTAAGCATAAATGATAATCAACAATACAAAACCTGACAACCTGTAAATTGTAAATAGTGTAAAACCACTGTCATTTAATGGTCGGGCATTGCACAGCTTCAAGCATTTCACCTCATGTCATACTGGGTATGGTTGTGTGTGTGACAAATAAAATTTGAATTTGAAAGTGTTTCCAGGTGAGTTTGATCCAGGAGGGTCTGAAGCCAGAGTCAGACAGAGACTGTGCAGAGACTGTAGAAGGACAGAGCAGCAGCAGAGCAGTCCAGATACACTGATGATCCTCTGTCAGATCCAGAGGGACACACAGGGATGATGCTGGACTCTACATTGTGTCTGACAGTGGAGCTGTTCTCAGAGCAGTTCACTCTGCAGCACTGACAGTCATCTGCACTTCTTCTCATTCCTCTGTCAGTCACTGCTGGATGAAGCTCTCCTCTCCACCTCCCAGTAACATGGCCCAGTCAGAGCGTCTCTACACACAAGCTGCTGCTGCTTCAACCTCTCTGGATCATCAGGACACAGCTCCTCCTCTCTCAGCACACACACCGTCCTGTTTACCATCATCAGCTCCACCTGCAGAGAGAAGACGGAAGAGCAGAGGAGATAAACGAGTGTTTCCAGAAACTCTTCATCAGCTGTCAGTCAGTGATGCAGCACATCCAGTATAAAGAGCAGCAGGGACTTCAGTACTGGGACTGTACTAGGACTCACTGTTGCTTCACTTTTTCTAATCTTTGGATTTTTATTGAAGTTGATGAAGATGCTTTTCCCTCCTAGTTTGAGTTTGGACTTTCATTCATTAGAAGAACCTTGGTGTGTCCACTCTGAGCTCTGTAGGAACCCCAACAACAAGCCCAACAATCCAGATGGACGGTTCCAGCTGTTAACTGGAGGAATTCCATCCAAACATCTGCTCTCACTAAATTCTTCCTCACCTACAGACTGTGTTCTTCACTGCTTTAAACTTGGAAATGAATGCAGTCATTGGTCTGCGTGCTGCTTTGTTCAGAGAGCTGATTGGCTGTTGACAGTGTTTGATCAGAGCGTGTCAGCCGTTACTATGGTGACCATAAAGGTCAGAAACAGGAAGTGTTTGTGTTCAATCCTGAAGCCTGTCACCATTCTCCTCTCACAGCTTCACTGAGAAGCTGCAGCTTTACAGGAAACTCTGGATCTTTGTTTCATACTGACTGTGTTTAGTACAATACTGCTGACAGCACCACCCACTCACTCCATCACTCTACTGACCGCAGAGTCTCCAGTCTGTAGTCTGGACTCTGCTGAAGATCAGACAGCTGCTTCACATCTGGATTCTGCAGGTTGTTCCAGCTCAGCTCCAGCTCTCTCAGATGGGAGGGGTTGGACTTCAGCGCTGCTGCCAGATAATCACAGCTGATCTCTGACAAACCACAGTCCATCAATCTGTATAAAGAATGAAAGATGTAAGTTTATTAGACAAAGTGTGAGCTTGAAATCATTCAGTGTTTCATCATCTGTTCAGAGCTGAAGAAGGTTCAGAATGTAGAAGTTTAGAAAATGGAAACTCCAAACAGCTGAAGCCAACAGGAAGCAGCTTCAAACAGGAAACTGTGCAGAGTTTCAGACTATATGTCCTGATGCAGCCAGTTGGATTTTGGAGATTTGAATCTCTGTTCTGTGACTAAGTCCTTGAATCATTTCTTCCAGTTGGTCCAACAAGACAGACTAAGTGTTGGACATGTGTTGTGGCTCCATTAGGGGAGCTTCTAAATGTGATGTGATGGCCCCTCTGGGTCTGTCAGGTCACAGGACTGAAGAGAGCTCAAACTGGGCACACAGTTGTTCCAGTCTGGACCAAAGACTCTATACTGGGACTGAGGGACTGCTTTGACTGCACCCACTGGGACTTTTTAAAGGCTCATGTTCTCACTTAGATCATCGATTTCTACTTACATTTCTTTCTGGGGAAAATGGGGATTACTTTGGAAACAGGAAGTATTTTCCCCAATAAGCAGGCCTGGATTAGGAAATCACTCCAACATGTTCTCAGGCAGAAGAAGCTGTCTTGTTACGAGGGAGAGAAGAAAAAGATTGAGGCACAGAAACTTGTTGAAAGAGAGATAAAGCAGCTAAAATCAGGTGTAAAAGTAAAGCAGAGGATGAGCTGAATAAAGGACACTCAAGGCTGGCTTGGAAAGGAATGAAGTCCATGGTGGGGATGCAGAACAAGGAGCAAAGATGAATGTGATGCTGAATCAGCAGAAGACTTGGACTCATTTGATTCCAGCTTTGATATCATTGATTTCAATGAAGAGCTTTGTGATTGTAGCAAAGGGCTGGTAGCTCTGAGAGTCCCACTGATGAGGTGTTTGTGTGGAAATCTCTTAGTGGGACCAAAGAGAGAAAAAGCCCTGGTCCTGATGCTGTGGGAGGGAAATGATTGAAGTGTGCTGTGAGGAACTGACTGGGAGATTTTCACACATTTTCCAGTCCTCCTTGGAACAACAGGAAGTTCCCAGCATATGGAAACAAAGGTTAAGTGTCCTATGGCACTCAGTGATGATGGTGCTGTGGCCCCACCACCTCCACCTCTTTGTAAAGGAACTAACTGTAATCTGACGCTTCAAATGGAACTAAGACTTCCTCCACTAGGTGGCAGTGTCTGATGAGAAAGTGTTAGTGGAGCTGGCCTGGAGTCAGAAACAGGAAGATGCAGGATTTGGGCTGAAATGGGGAAAAGTGGTTAGCACTAGTGCCTTAAAGCAAGAAGGTTGTAGGTTGAAGCTTGTTGGCCTTTCTGTGGAGGTTGGATGTTCTCCCACAGTCCAATGAAATGCTGCTTAGGTTCATTGGTGCTTCTAAATTGGCTGTAGGTGTGGATGTGAGAGAGTGCTTCTCTGTCTCTCTCTGTTGGCCCTGTGATGGACTGCTCACCTGTGCAGGTGGACCACGCCTCTTGCCCTATGACAGCTAGGGCACAGGCTGCAGCCCTGTGAGCCTAAGCTGAATAAACAGTTAGCAAAAATGATCCATAGATGGCCTGAAATTCCCCAGTTAGCAGTTTGGTAGATAGCTATGACATGCTAATCCCATCCAGCAGCTGTATTCTGCCTGTAAGCTGATCCCAGCTGAGCCAAAGCACTTTTTCATATACAAATTACAACCTTTAATAGAAACCTATTGGTCAGCATCTTATTAGCCTGCTGTTAGCTTCATTCCACAGAGAACTGAGAGAAACTAACAGAGTTGATAAAGAATAAAGAGAAATGTGCTGATTTAAAGCCTTTGAAGTGCTTCAGATGATCTCTGTCCACTTCTGTCCACTCATTCATTCATGTAAGCTTTCTAATGCAGCTTTGATCTTCACAGCCTGCTTTATGAAACTCATTCTAACCCTGAATGTCAGAGTGTTCCTCCTTCTCTTTCCCATCATTCATGCTGGCAGTGGAGGAGATTTGGATGTTGGACTGTGTTTTGGATGATGTGTGTATGTTTGTGTTGGACTGCTGTCTGTAAAGCAAACGCACATTTTGCTTTGGATTTCAGTGTCAGACAGACTTTAAGGTGGAATGAAGAGTTTGAGAGTTTCACAGTGAATTATCCAGTGGAGGATTTTTCTTCTTCTTTGAAGGTTTGAAATGTGAACATTGTTCTGCTGCAGTCAATGGACTAAACCAGAGAAGAAGAAAACAGACTTTACCATGAAGATCCTCAGTGTGGATCAGTATAATATCAGCCTGATGTCTGCAGTTTAGTGTCAGCACAACTTTCACATCATATTCATCTCAGCACAACTAAAACATGCTGACTGACCTCAGAGTTTCAAGTCCACATCCTGGACTCTCCAGGAAACCACACAGATGCTTCACTCCTGAATCCTGCAGGTTGTTGTTGTAGCTCAGGTCCAGCTCTCTCAGATGGGAGGGGTTGGACTTCAGTGCTGCTGCCAGATAATCACAGCTGATCTCTGACAAACCACAGAAACTCAATCTGTATAAAGAATGAAAGATGTAAGTTTATTAGACAAAGTGTGAGCTTGAAATCATTCAGTGTTTCATCATCTGTTCAGAGCTGAAGAAGGTTCAGAATGTAGAAGTTTAGAAAATGGAAACTCCAAACAGCTGAAGCCAACAGGAAGCAGCTTCAAACAAACACAACAAGAGAAAAAACTCTGAATGTTTCACATTAAAGTCGTACATTTATCATAAAAACAGGACAAAGACTTGAAAAAGTCGTGTTTTTCCTTCCAGGAACCACAAGGCTTCACTTTTAAAGGTGAAGTGTGAAAGAAATGGACATATTTGAAGTCCAACACCTTTTTCCAGTCACATTATTAAAGCAGACAAACTACAAGCTCATTTTCATTCCAACAAGTCATCTTCTGACCTGGACTAACAACACTGGTCTCTATGTGCAGCTGGCTGTGAGACCAGTGCTCAGGGAGCGTCTACAAAGTGCAACACTGAAAGAACATCACACACTAATTTGCTTCCAGCACTTCCACACAAACATCTACTGTCATTATTGTCACCAAACTCTGTGGATCCTTTATTGCAAATTCAAATGGGATCAAATGGTCAGACAAAAGAGGGTTATGAGGAAATATGATGAAATGTTGTGTATTAGCAGCAAGTTATTGAATCATTTTCCTCAGAAACCAAACAAAATGATTGACAAACATGTTTTTACAAACTCAGTGTTGGACTTGGATCAGCAGGATAAGCTGATGTTTAAAGGCATTTGTGTCATGGTCCTGGGTCATTTTGACCCAGTGTTCTTAGTTTTCCTGTGGTTTTGTATTTTGTTCCTTATGTTCATTGGATTGTTTGGTTTGGTATTTGGATCCCCCCTGTGTCCATGCTGTTATTGTGGTGTTTGTTCTGGTACCGTGTTCCCGTCCTTTGTGTTCTGTGTTCTCCTCATCCCCTCGTGTATTGATCCTTGTTCTCTGCCTCTCTCTCTGTGCTCATCTCTGTGTACTGTGTTGTGTTCAAGGTCCACATCTTGGTGTCAGTATTTTCAGGTTCGTGTCCTCCCCGCTCTGTCACGAGTAATTGTCCTCAGCTGCGTTCCCCGTGTGTTCCCACTTCCCTCATTACCTTCTGTGTATTTATGTCAAAGTATCCCTTTGTTCCGTGTTGCGTCGTCCCTCTAGGTTGTGTGCATTTACCGTGTCTTCCCAGCGCCTCAGCTTTAGTTGCTCCCAGTATAGTTTTTGTATGACTTCTTATGTTCCTGTTAATAAAGACCTGCCTTTGAGTTCATCCCCGTGTGTCTAGAGCCGTGCATTTGGGTCCTCTCTTGCCTTCACACAGCCGCTGCATGACAATTTGAGTCTCGCTGTATGAGAGTCCAGTTATTACTCAATATTTATGGATGATGTTCTTTCAGTGTTGCACTTTGTAGACGCTCCCTGAGCCTCACAGCCAGCTGCACATGGACCAGCTGACATTACCCAGCATTAGAGGCGGCTGTAAAAAAATGGATTTTCCTATTTAAATGGTTTTAATTTGAATAAAGCGATGTTGATTCATTCAATCCTGAATCGATGTTTAATATAAATGTATTTTGCCAGAATCTCAGGTTAAAGCTCCCAAAAGTATTTCAACAACAAGCAAACAGATAAAACAGTAAATGAGAGCAGCTAAACACACAAAGATGGAAACACAGAGCGTGGATCGTTCACTCGACGGCACGTACACGGACACGCCGTCGGGGCTGAAAGTGGACAGCTCACAGATCCTGAAGCTGCAGGTTTCATCTGTCTCCAACCAAAACTGAGTGAACCAGCAGCACAAGAAGATCCAAACTACGCTTTACGTTTGATGAACATCGTCATGAATTCTCTCTGACTTTGACGTTTACTTCCTGCACAGCTCTCTCTCTCTCAGTGTACTTCAAGAACAGTTTACCTTCAAAAATCTGTTTCCTGCATTATTCACTGCTTATTACGCACCAGTCTGCTGTTGTGTTCACTGCTGTCGGCCTCCCAAAACAAAGCCTCATTTCTGCTGTTCAATACTGAAGAAATTGAAACCTTTTAAAATGATGACAGATTACAAACTCTCAGCTGTGTCTGTAATCAAACCTCTGTAACTTTGCTTCACTTCAGCAGCATCAGCTCATGTTCACATGTTGATTCATGGTTTGCTTCAGTTTTTGATCGACTGCAGAATATTTTGAAGGTTATCTGCTATAAAAAGCCAGAACAGGAAAATCTGCTTCATGTGTTTCTGTTTGATCCTCAGTGACTTTGACACAAAGGCCTCTGCTGTGATGATCACACCTCTGATCAAGTCTCACAGTGTCAGCTTTGTTTTTATACATATGGATATGTGCTGATAAATGATCAGAATTATAATATTTCCCACTGTCTGCTGTGTGCCGTGACCTTTGACCTGCTAAAGACAGTCAGCTGTGGATTATTCATTGTTGTGTCTGATACTTAGAACTGTGAGGAAGAACACTACACAGTTAATCAGGGTCCCCTCTCTCTGAATCAGGAAAGGTGGGCAGGCCGCGTGTGGGCCGCGGGCCATACGTTGAGTCTCACTGTTTGAAATGTGAACATTGTTCTGCTGCAGTCAATGGACTAAACCACAGAAGAAGAAAACAGACTTTACCATGAAGATCCTCAGTGTGGATCAGTATAATATCAGCCTGATGTCTGCAGTTTAGTGTCAGCACAACTTTCACATCATATTCATCTCAGCACAACTAAAACATGCTGACTGACCCCAGAGTTTCAAGTCCACATCCTGGACTCTCCAGGAAACCACACAGATGCTTCACTCCTGAATCCTGCAGCTTGTTGTTGGCGCTCAGGTCCAGCTCTCTCAGATGGGAGGGGTTGGACTTCAGAGCTGCTGCCAGATAATCACAGCTGATCTCTGACAAACCACAGTAACCCAATCTGTATAAAGAATGAAAGATGTAAGTTTATTAGACAAAGTGTGAGCTTGAAATCATTCAGTGTTTCATCATCTGTTCAGAGCTGAAGAAGGTTCAGAATGTAGAAGTTTAGAAAATGGAAACTCCAAACAGCTGAAGCCAACAGGAAGCAGCTTCAAACAAACACAACAAGAGAAAAAAACTCTGAACGTTTCACATTAAAGTCGTACATTTATCATAAAAACAGGACAAAGACTTGAAAAAGTCGTGTTTTTCCTTCCAGGAACCACAAGGCTTCACTTTTAAAGGTGAAGTGTGAAAGAAATGGACATATTTGAAGTCCAACACCTTTTTCCAGTCACATTATTAAAGCAGACAAACTACAAGCTCATTTTCATTCCAACAAGTCATCTTCTGACCTGGACTAACAACACTGGTCTCTATGTGCAGCTGGCTGTGAGACCAGTGCTCAGGGAGCGTCTACAAAGTGCAACACTGAAAGAACATCACACACTAATTTGCTTCCATCATCCAACCTGAAGAGGAAACAGAGACTACACTAAGCTCAAATATGTGACAGACATTTCATCCCATGTCAGTTTGGCCTCATCCTGGGCCGGATTATCCAGCACACACTCTGACCACAGGCCCAGGGGCCACGCACAGCTGGGCTCCATCCAAGAGACAGGAAACAAACCAACACAATAATAAAAAGCACCATGTGATCTTCACAGAAGCTGTGAGATGGACCTTTACAAAGGTAAATCCTCACAAAGCTCCAGGACCAGACGGCATCCCAGGCCGGCTACTCAGAGTGTGTGCAGACGAGCTGGCAGAGGTGTTCACCAACATCTTCAACCTCTCCCTGAGGCAGTCAGTGGTCCCCACGTCCCTCAAAGCATCCACCATCATCCCCTCAAAACTTGCCACGAAGCTCGTCGACCTTGGGCTGGGAACACTGATCTGCAGATGGATTCTAAACTTCCTCACAAACAGGCCCCAGGTGGTGAGAGTTGGTAAGCACACCTCCTCATCACTCATCCTAAACACAGGTACGCCACAGGGTTGTGTGCTTAGCCCCCTCCTATATTCCCTGTTCACACACGACTGTGTTGCTAAACAAGAGTCCAACATCATCATCAAGTTTGCGGATGACACAACCATCATAGGCCTCATCACAGACAACGATGAGACGGCCTATAGAGAGGAGGTGATGGCGCTGTACAAGTGGTGTCTGGAAAATAACCTGACTCTCAACATCAGCAAAACTAGAGAGATGATAGTGGACTACCGGAAACGACCAGTCAGAGAACACCAGCCCATCCACATCAACGGTGTCAAGGTCGAAAGGGTCAGCAGCTTCAAGTTCCTTGGAGTCAACATCACTGAGGACTTCTCCTGGACCCTTCACACAGACACTGCTATCAGGAAAGCTCGCCAGCGGCTTTACTTCCTGAGGAGGCTGAGGAAGTTTAGCATGAATGCCAACATCACCTCAAATTTTTACAGGTGTGCAATTGAGAGCTTGCTGACGAGCTGCATCACAGTTTGGTACTGAAGCTGCTCTGCCAGCAGCCGTAAATCACTACAGAGGGTGGTGAAGGCAGCAGAGCACATCACTGGCACGAGGCTTCCTGCCATTCAGGACATTTATCTCCAGCGATGCCTCCGCAAAGCACACAGCATCATCAAGGACCACAGCCACCCAGCACATCAGCTGTTCTCCTTGTTACCATCTGGCAGACGTTACAGGAGTCTGTCTGCTCGGACTTCAAGACTCAAAAACAGTTTTTACCACCAAGCCATACGACACCTCAACCACAACACTTAAACACACACAACACAGCACTCAGAAGCTACCCTGCAGCTTCACAAGTACTCTGTTTAATCTGCACTGGTCACTCCACTTTATTGTCATTGATAGTTAGATAGTTAGTTAGTCTCTCCCAAACTCAGCTACAGGACTTCCAAATGAATGAAAGCAGCAGAAGTGGCTTTACAAATGAAAGAGGAAGAGGAGAAGAAGAGGAGAGGGAGGCCACCCTGACCATCACTCCAGCTGAAAACATCACACTTCCATTAAAGTTGGTGAGGAAATGTTGAGCAGGATGAGCTGCTGGCTAATCTGGAGGCTGTAGCAGCAGCTCACAGTCACAGTGGATTTCCACTCATGAAAAAGCTCTGGCTGCTTCATTTCTCATCTCATATCAGAGACTTTAATGCTTCACTGAAGCTGTACTGTGATGCTTCCATATTCCAGTGAGGCCTCCATAATGATTTCAGCTGTTCTGTACACACACTGTGTGCCCTGTATGGCTCAAAGTCTCTGCAGCCTGTTTTTATCTGCTATCATCAGATCTTCATCATCCTCATTCACATCCCTCACACACTCTACAGCCTCATCAGCACTGACTTCATCTTCACTGACTGATGGAGCACAACATGAACCTGTGGAGGCTGAAACACTGTCCTGTCAAACATCTCCCCGTCACCACTCCACTTCTGTCAGCCTTTAAATGAACCCTGCTCAAGTCTGTCACTTCTGTTTGGAGCCAAAAGGAAAAACTGTTGTTCAGTCGTTTGGAAAGACAACATTTCTGAAAGCACTCAAACTTCTTCACATTTGTCTTCAGACACATCCTGAATATTTAGGAACTAAAGAAAGTTTCAAACATCAATCAAAGACCTGAAATTTAGAAAAACAACAACAGCCGCAGTCAGTGAACTCACCTCAGAGTCTCCAGTCGACAGTTTGGACTCTCCAGTCCAGCACACAGAAGCTTCACACCTGAATCCTGGAGGCCATCATTCCAACTCATGTCCAGCTCTGTCAGATGGGAGGGGTTGGACTTCAGAGCTGAGGCCACAACTTCACAGTGAGACTCTGAGAGTCGACACCGAGTCAGTCTGTGATGATAGAAAATATAAAATGTGTTATTATAAAAGCAGAAAATCTGCATTATAAACACAGACTGAATGTATATGAAGACAAAACAGAGTGAGGTCATAATCTGATGAATCTGCTCTTCACATCTGTGCTTCAGCTCCTCTTTGACACGACACAACGATTGAGTCTCTCTCAGACCTGCAGACTTTTAATGAGAATCTTTGTTTGGCTTTAATCTGCAGATGAAGGAGGAAGATGGTGTCACATTTAGGCTTCCATAATGTCCACAGTCTGTCACTGAGATCTGATCCAGAGTCAGCGTGAAGACACACATTTGGACTGTTTCCTGTTTTGACTCCAGAACATTTTGAATGAGTTCAGCTCAGTGAAGAGTTCCAGCTGGAAAGATGATCTCTGTTTGCTACCTGCTGTCAGGCACGACTGTTCACGTCCACACGCAGGAAAAACCTGCTGACTGTTACCAAACGGAGCAGAAATCTCATCACTGGACAATAATGATGAATGAACTCAGAGCTGCTGATATCAGATCTGATTTCAGGGGAACTAAACACAGAAATGATTGGCTCATTTTAGCTTTCTGAGCCATTATCTGCTGGTGTGTCGCTAGTTGGCAGAAAATGATTTGTATTCCTGTTCAGGGCTTCAGTGTTTATGAGTCCAGATCCAGGTGACAGCAAGTCACAATGATGTTACCTGTCTGTGTCCAGCAGCAGCCTGTATTCACTTTGAATATTGTTATAACCTGACATGGATCAGTTTGTCTTTGATTGGTTTGTAAATGTCACTGTTTCCATTGGACCTGAGTGACGGTACAAAGACAGAGAGGGAGAGAAAGGAGAGAGAGGATGGAGACAGCAAAGAGAGAGCAAACACAAACAGGTGAGAGTGGACAGGTGACCAAGGTCAGCAACCAATCAGAGAGCTTCTGTTTGACCCACAGTCACTGATGATGACCGCACATAACCATCAGTGTGTTACTCTGATATCAAATATGGATCCTGCTCTTATAATAATGATCATCAGATGATATTATTGTGTTATTTTGTAGCTGAATACGATGTTTGTGTGATTATCAGTGAAAGAAGCAGTGAGGAGGATGGAGAGAGAGAGAGGACAGAGGGTGAAGTTAGAAACACTAAAAGGATTTTTCATGGATTTCATGGATGATTTGAGTGATTTCCAGCAGGACACTTAAACATGTCAGTGGACGTCCTAAAGAACATATTCACTGATATGAAACGTGTCATTGAACAGGATTAATATCAGTGGAAACATGGTGGAAACAGCTGTGACTGCATGGATGTGACACACTTCAAATCTGTTCTCCACTCTTGGATTTGGGATCCATGGAGCTGCTGCTGAGTCTGTACAATAAAGGAATGGTGTGGAAGGTTGCAGCGTACGGACACAAACACTTTGTGGTTACAATCTGATTTGATTTTCAAAATTAAACTACTAACCTACACTGATCAATGATGTTAATGATCACATCTGGACTCACCCAGCCTTTCTGCAGTTCCTCACAGCTGGAATCAGTCTCTGTTGTCCCTGCTGTGATGTGTTGTACTTCTGCAGGTCCAACTCATCCAGAACCTCCTCTGACATCTGCAGCATGAAGGCCAGAGCTGAGCACTGGATCTCAGAGAGTTCCTTCTCTGATCTGTTCTCTGACTTCAGGAACTCTTGGATCTCCTGAAATAATGAGAGGTGGTTCATCTCCATCAGACAGTGGAAGATGTTGATGCTTCTGTCAGGAGAGATTCCATAACTGTTCATCTCCTTCAGGTTGTTGATGACTCTCTGGATGGTTCCTGGACTGATCTCTGTCTGACCCAGCAGACCTACTAAGAGTCTCTGGTTGGACTCCAGACAGAGGCCATGAAGGAAGCGAACAAACAGGTCCAGGTGGCCATTTTTACTCTGGAGGGATTTCTCCATGGCTCGTTTAAGGAAATCATCCAGAGAGGACTCGTTGTATTTTTTTCCCAAAAAGTTCTTCAGCACCTTTGTCTTCCTGTTGGTGTGACAGTGGAACATGTAGACAGCAGCCAGAAACTCCTGGATGCTCAGATGAACAAAGCAGTAGACTGGTTTCTGGAAGATCACACTCTCTCTTTTGAAGATCTCTGTACAAACTCCTGAGTACACCGAGGCCTCTGTCACATCCAGACCACACTGCTCCAGGTCTTCTTGGTAGAACATGATGTTTCCTTTCTCCAGATGTTCAAACGCCAGCCTCCCCAGCTTCAGAAGAACTTCCATGTCAGCCTCCGTCAGCTCCTGTGGACTCGTCTCATGTCCCTCATGGTACTTGTTCTTCTTCCTCTTTGTCTGAACCAGCAGGAAGTGTGAGTACATGTCAGTCAGGGTCTTGGGCAGCTCTCCTCTCTGCTCTGTAGTCAACATGTGCTCCAGAACTGTAGCAGTGATCCAGCAGAAGACTGGGATACTACACATGATGTGGAGGCTCCTGGATGTCTTCATGTGGGAGATGATTCTGCTGGACAGCTCTTCATCACTGAACCTCCTCCTGAAGTACTCCTCCTTCTGGGCGTCAGTGAAGCCTCGTACTTCTGTTAGCCTGTCAACACATGTAGGAGGGATCTGATTGGCTGCTGCGGGTCGGGAAGTTATCCAGACGAGAGCCGAGGGAAGCAGATTCCCCTGGATGAGGTTTGTCAGCAGCTGGCTGACTGATGACTTCTGTGTGACATCAGACAGCAGCTTCCTGTTGGTGAAATCCAATGAAAGTCTGCTTTCATCCAGGCCGTCAAAGATGAACAAAAGCTGAGAGACAGCCAGCTTCTCTGCTGTGACCTTCTGTAATGTTGGATGGAAAACATGGAGCAGCTCCAGAAGACTGTACTGCTCATCTCTGATCAGGTTCAGCTCCCTGAATGAAAGCAGAACCACCACACTGACATGTTGGTTCTCCAAGCCCTCTGCCCAGTCCAGAGTGAACTTCTGCACTGAGAAGGTTTTTCCAACACCAGCCACGCCGTTGGTCAGAACCACTCTGATGGGTCTCTGTTGGTCAGGTAAGGCTTTAAAGATGTCCTGGCACCTGATTGGAGCGTCATGGAGGGCGTCCATCTTGGAAGCTGTCTCCAGCTGCCTCACCTCATGTTGGGTATGAACCTCTTCACTCTGTCCCTCTGTGATGTAGAGCTCAGTGTAGATGGTGTTGAGGAGGGTTCTACTTCCTGTTTCATCACTTCCTTCAGTCACACGTTCACATCTCCTCCTCAGACTGATCTTATGTTCATCTAAAACCTCCTGCAGACCAACATCTGCTGAAAGAAAGAAAAACAATGAGACTAAAGAGAAAGAAAACTCTCCAATGTCTGAACAACACAAGAAGTCCAGTTTTCAGAAATGAGTCCATCAGCAGACAGATGTTCAGTCTTACTTTGTACACAGCTGCTCTGACTGGCTGTCTGCAGTCCAGCTCTGCTTCTGGATCTTTCTCCACACTGGGGACAGGAGGAGTCTCCTGATGAAGCAGACTGGTCCCAGTATGAGGAGATGCACTGTCTGCAGAACCAGTGTCCACAGCTGGTAGAGACTGGATCCTTCAGGACGTCCTGACACAAAGCACAGCAGGACAGCTGCTCCTCCTCACAAACACCACTCCTCTTCCTCTTCCTCCCTCTGTGAACACATTTCTTTATCACTAAAACATTTACTGTCAGTGAAAAACATCCAGATGTGACCAAACTGCAGTTCCTCACAGTTCCTTTGATGTCATCAACACTAATGAGCTGCTCTTCCTGTCTGCCTGTCTCATTAAACACTGAGTGATGAATACAAACTCAACACTTCCTGCAGACTTCCTGACTGCACAATAAAAGCTTTCCATCAGAGAGAGACAGTTATGACTTTCACTGTTTTACAGCCGCTGTGTGCAGATTATCTGGGTCAGTTCACTCTGAAGCAGCTTAGAAGTGTCCGTGTAGAGCCGTGGTCTGACACACAGAGACTTCTGATTTTCTCTATTTAAACAAACATGATGAAGATGAGCAGGTTTCTCTTCTAGTATAAATTCTGTGTCTCTCTGGCTGGCTCATGATGGCTTTTCAGGTTTTATGTTTTGCTCTCTCCTGCTAGCGTTTTGCCTGCCTGGGTGGAGCTTGTAATGGCCTCTCGCTCTTGGTCCACTCAGTTATGATGATTACACCACCTGTTGCTGACTCACCTGGGCTTACCGGTAACCATTTAACGCTGCGGCATGGAGCAGTTTGTCGCTGGGACATTGACCCTCCTGTGTTCATGATCTCAGCTCCTTGCTAAGAAATCTCTCTCTAAATTCACCAGTTGGGTTAACTTTGTGTATACTTTGAGTATATATTTCCCCGGACCTGGTTACAGACGCTTACCTGTGACTCCCGTGTGTGGCTGTGTGAGTGGAGAGCAGGACAAGAGTGACTGAAGAGGAGTGAGTGTGGACTCCCTTCCCTCTTTTCCCTGGAGCCCTGGACCCCCTCCCCAACTCACTGTACATATATAGAGCACTGTGGTTCACCCCTTTGGTGAATAAACTGTCACCTTTTTGTTTGTCAGAACTCAGTCTGTGCTTGAGTTCCTCTGTTAGCCATGACATTTTGTTGGTTCTCTCTCTTCAGGTCCCTGTAAGTGTTTGATCGGCCTTTCTAAAACATTATATTTATTCTGCTTTGATTGTTTTGTGTGCTGAGGGACATTGTTGCATGATCCACTTTTTCTTATTTCTATTTTAGCTTTAATAATTGTGGATTCAGGTATCCTGAACCCATCTTTGGACATTTGTAAATAAATATTTTAAAACTCCATCAGAGACTCCTGATGTGGCTGTTTGGAGAAGGAAAAGAGGGACAAAGTGGAGCGTCGAGCTGAGGCTTCATTCACTGCAAACCTACAGTTATGTTTTCTTATTTCTGCTGTTTGCATGTTCACAGCTGAAATAAAGCTGCCTCTTTGACTTCATCCTGTTGTGTTTGGGTCCAGTCCTGCCTGCCACACAGCGCTACAGGACAAAGTCTAATATTTTTATCTTTTTAATGAATCTTTGGTCATATTTATCCAGGAAAACACAAACATGTAAAGGAGTCATCACAGTTCTCTGACCTCGTTGGTCCAGGTTCACCACTGAACTCTGGAGGGTAATGTTTGGACCAGTCACTCCTCACAGATGGACAGCTGGATCCTGCAGACTGTGACCTCTGACCTCTGCAGACACAAACATGTTTTGTTCAATGATCAATTCTCTGATGAAGTGATTGAAGCAGCTGTGATCACACAGACTGCAGATAATGCAGCTGTTTCCTCTCAGTAACAGTCCTCTAAGATTAGAGTTCAGCTTTTTACAGGAAAACAAATGTCCCTGAATGCAACAGTGAGACACAGTCTGCCTGTGTGGCTGTGATAGCTGCCGTTAGGAGCGCTCATGTGTTTGCAGTTAGACGAGGAGATGTTACCATCATGGACACGTTAACAAATCCTGTAGCATCACGTGGCACAAACACTTTGTGTTCCTGTCATCTGCAAGCAACAGGAAGTTCATTAATAAAGGCGGGATGGAGACGTGACTGTGATGGTTCTCCTTCATCCAGCTGTTACACACATCTGGGCTCACACGACGAGCCTTTGTCTAATACAGCAGCTGCTCTCTGAACACTTTTCTGAAGAGGAGCTGCACAAACCTTTGTTTGCTTTCTAGAGCAGCGTATCAGAGTCAAACTACCCACTGCTAGCAGCTGTTTCTATCATAGTTTAGGATCCAGATGTGTGAGGTCTAAATTTACACCTCTTAAACCAGATAAACTGACAGTTACAGCTGAGCCTGTGTGTCCTTGGAGACACTGCTCTGCTACAGAGATGCATTTTAGAAACCAGGAAACATCAAAATCATTTAAATCAGAGAGTTCATGTTACTAACAGCTCACCTCTCTGCAGCAGACACACACAGTCCACAGGACACACTCAGAAGCTACCTTGCAGTTTCACAAGTACTCTGTTTAAATCTGCACTTTATTGTTATTGATATTTATATTTAAAAAGTGCAATACTGTAATTTTCTGCTGCTCATTCCTGTGCAATATCCCATCTGCCCTCCCATCATATTTCTTTTCAAGATTTTCTTATTTAATCACTAGTGTACATATATCTATATTTATAGATACATATATATTTAGTCATTTAGTCATATAGTCAGTTTCTGTTTTACCACGTCTCTCTAATATTTTGCTCTTTACTATTCTTCTTTACTATTTTATTATATTTTATTATATTTTCTTCTACTGTACCATGCTGCTGAGTGACTGCTGCTCAAACACATTTCATTGCAATGTTGATCCTGTGCTAACTTGCATGTGACAAATAAAACTGAAAACTGAAAACAGACACAGGCTGGACTTTAAAATTAATGCCTCGATGATTGGACCGGTCACTCTTTAAGGACACAGAGCTGGATGGTTTCTGATTGACGCTAAAAATAAGTGAACATGTGTCACATCCAATGTGTCCAATACATTACATAAAAAGTATAAAGTATGTAAATAGTATATTATTTTAATCGTTAAATAGTAAAAAGCTGATTAAAATTTCAAACATTTTAATACTGACATGAACTTACTTTTCGTCAGATGACTTTTTTCGCCCTAAATTACAAAAGAAATGCTTCACCCGTTTGCTCTTAGAGGACACACTTCTGGGTGGAGGTCCAGGCTGGTTCCTGTGAATAATGATGGAGCAGTGATGTGAGTGCTGAGCTGTGACATGGAGAAGAGTCATGGACAGTTAGAGATGGTCATCTCACCCCTGAGCTTTGGTCTGGCTCTCATGTTCCCCACACAGAGTGGTTTTAGAGGGAGGGACTCCCTCCTCTCTGTCCTCACACTGATCCATGCTGCTCAATTCACATCAGCTCACACACACTTTCTACCTTCACCTGCAGAGGAAACACAAATCATTCATGTGCACATCAACTGAGAGCTGCAGAGGTCGTGTCTGATGTGTTGGACTAACATCCATCTGAGACGCAGCTTTCATCAGTTCACTACAAAAAGTGTCACAGAGCCGAGTTCAGCCTCCAAATCCTCCATTACTGTAGTCCTACAAAGCAGCAGGTCAAACATGGCTGCAGAGAGCAGCTTTATGTCAGTAACAATGTCCAGGACCGAGCTGACTGCTTACAGAGTTCATACTCTAACTGCTAGCTGCTCTGCTAGCTAAGCTAACTCAGTAACAGTGACTCTGACAGCAGTTACTGTGGAACAGCGGCCGAGCTCAGGACACATTCAGTGTGTTTAGTCTGAGTCCTGGACTCTGATTCAATGGATTCAATCCAGCTCAGAGTTTCATGTCTTCATCACAATAAAATACAATCCACCATTTGACCTTAGAACTGAAAAAGCTTCTCGGATGAGAGGTGAAACGTCTTCAAGTAACTTAAAGAAGTCCAGACGCTTTTCTTTGCAAGCTCCTTTGACTACATGTACTAATATAACAGAAGTAATCCTCTGAATGCAGGACTGTAATGGAGGATAAACAAGGTTTTTACAGCCTGAAAGAAACATTCAGTTCATATATTTGTAGACAGTGAAGCAGTTTTTAATACTGCAGCTGTTTCCTTCACCTGTGTGTGTGTGAGCCACACCTTCATGTGCTGCTTTAGAAATATGTGGTCTGACTGCTCAGACTGAGTCTAGGAGGAAAGTTCACACGCTGGAGAAAGTTTGGTTCCTAACTTTGTCAGAGTTCGGCTCCAAAGACAAAGAAAACGGAGCTCACAGTCTGTAGATGGTCCTCAGTGAGAGTGTGAAGCCAAGAAAGCGCACAGGAGTGTGTTTATGGCAGCAAATCAGTGTGTGTGAAGAGTCTGAGGGAGTGTGTGAACGAGACTAAACACTGAAACCAACAGTCCAAGAAAAGCGTCTGGATTTCTTTAAGTTTAACTTAAAGAAGTCCAGACGCTTTTCTTTTTGTATCCATAATGTCTCCATAATGCTGCAATGTTATCTGCCCCAGAAACACACTGTGCAGAAGCTCTGATGGTGACACAGAAAAGTCAAAGTGGAGATACTTCTGTCCACCTTTGATTAGACTCGTTATAAAAAGGAAAACAAAGTTTGAACACAGTCATGTTTCCAGTTCACTGACTTACATTTATTCCATGGACACTCACTCTAACCTGAACCACAGCTACAACCCAACATTGTTGAGGCCTCATCTCCTCCTTTCCTGACTGTAGAAGTTAAATATGCAACAACCAACAAATAAAAGAATTTGGTTCATTTCAAAGAAATTCACACGGTGACCAAGTAAAGTAACCGTAGTAAAGGAGACAACATCCCGTTGATGGTGGGATTATTTGAAAGATTTGCTTCAGTCACGTCACCAAATGCAGTTGAACCACCCGTGGATCCATGTTTGACCATCCTACCACTCTGAGCTCTGCTTTGTAATCATTTTATTATTATCATCATTCATTTATTCATTCTTTGGAGGGGGGCTATTTCCTAATGCCGCCCTAATAAGCTGATGTTCAAGGGGAAATATAACAGAAACTCTTTCAGTGTTATTCATTAATAAATTAACAGATAAACTGTGAAGAAGAAAAAAGCTGAGATTTAAAGGAGAGAGTGAGAAACTTGATCATCCATCCTCATAATACATGTTTATCAGTGTCTGCTGTGACCATACTGCAGTAATAACTACAAGTCTACATTTCTGTGACTGTTGATCAATCACAGCAGGAATCTGAGCTCATCTCTGCACACAGAGCAGCTTCAGCTCTGGGATAAACTGCTCGCTTCACGTCCTTCTCAGCTCACAGACACTCATCCTGATATTTTCCTTTAACATTTGATGGTATCTGGAATAGTTGCAGGAATAAGGATGATTTTCTGTAAAATCATATTGATATGACCTGTGAATTATTCGTAGATGAGCGTTAGATTAGTTTGATGGGTTAACTCAGAGAGCTGAAGATATGGTGGACATGCTGACCTCGCTCCGTGGTGTACAGGGCCGTTTACCCTCATGATTAATATTCACAATAAAAAAATGAGGCGAACATCATGAAGTCTGTATGTGTTTCATAGTGTCGAACCACCTTTGTACAGTTAAACCTAACAGTTACTACATGACGGAAACACCAACGTTATTTCTTTTATGCGTTTATCAGGTCACGCTGATCATTGAACAAAAACCCAAACATCAGATGTTAATCGAATTGTTTTTACTTTTCAAACCGACGGATCATTTGAAGCCAACCATCCAAAAACTGCTTCAGCTGTGTTTGATGTTTATGCTACAGCCTGTTTACCAATATAATCAATATCAGACATCAGAGCAACAGAAACCTCGGTGATCAGGACGCTGGGACTGAGAACAGGAAGTGGCTCAAACGTCACAGTTTCATAACGTCACCCTGAACTCCACTCACGGAGTTTCTGTCGCCATTGTAGTTTTTAAAGTCCCGTGATAAAGGCGGGTCTTTCTGTGAATCCGCACGCTCATTGGCTAATAGCTCGAGATTGACACATCGTTATCCAATGAGCGTGCGGGAACTTCCGACATAAAGTTGTTTCCTTTGAAAAACCAAAGTCTGATTATTTTTGCCTCCACTGACGGAGCCTGTTGTTCCCGCCACAGAGACACAGTAATGTCAGAGCGGTGTTAACACTCACCCTGCCTCAGCACAGCTCTCACTCTCCTCCTGCTCTCTCACACTAAACGGAGGCTCAGCTAAACTCACTTCCTCTACTTACAGGAAACCAGCGCTCAGAGGAGCCGACCGGCCTCACATTTCACCCACAGACACGAACAGCGTGGAATTATTTTATGTCATAAGAAGAAACATATTCATGTAAACACTCACCTGCCTCAGCTCCACCTTCCTCCTCCTGCTGCTCTGAACGGAGGCTCAATACTTTCACTTTCACTGCTGCTCCCTAAACACAGAGGATGCTGGGACTTGTAGTTGTTTCCTTCCGGTGCGGTCTTCCTCTTTGTTTGTTGGTGTTTGTGTTCAAGTTATTTCGATCATGTAAACATCAACAGAACACGTGAAGCCACACAGAGTTTGTATGTCGAGGTGGGTAGGAGGGTTTGAGGGTTTGGGGAGGGGTCAGAGGGAAGAGGTCTCTCAGTCTTGACAATCCACATTGATGGCATTGCATCTTTCAATGTGTTTGTGGGTCGATTTGGATGCTCCAGGTGTGAGAGCAGCCACTCAGCCTCTACTGCAGATGTGTGTCACAAGTTCATCTAGTAGTAGGCTATGGCACTTGGCCACAGGTGGCAGCAGTGGACTGGCCTCCATTTGAGACTGCTCCAGCTGCTATGTGATAGTCCAGCTGCAAACTGAAGATCATATGCAAGTTTTGGAAATTAAACTGTACAATATAAAGCGCCTTGAGGCGACTGTTGTTGTGATTTGGTGCTATATAAATAAAATTGAATTGAAATTCAGAATATTCTTAACTTAGCTTTAAAACCAACCCAATCTAACTCTCCTCCACACTCAAAAACAAAGACAAACCAACTGACACATCTGAGTCCCTCACTTTCTTCAATCCACTCACTCTCACAAGCTCCACTTAGTCACACTGGCTGTTTATTACTAATTACTATTGTCTCCCCAGAAACACTTCAGTTTTCTTTTTTCCTATTTCAGTTGTGTTTTTTGTGCTTTTGCAGCGTTTTTTTTTTTATTGCTGGTGTTTTCTTAAGTTGCAGTCCGTTTGGCCTCTCAGGGCCACCGTAGATATAGGCCAAAAATAAATACATAACATCATTTCAGTCAGTTTAAAGGTTTATTTGCAAGACACAAAAACAGAAAAAATTAAAAGTTACAAATGTATTGTGCATGAAACAGGAATTCAAACGTGGCTCAGATGTGTGTGACAAGTTAATCTGGCTGTAGGCTATGGCACTTGACCACAGGTGGCGCTAATTGACTTGACGCCATTTGAGTGCACACAAAGTAAACTGCACACTTTAGTTGTGAAGCGAAAACGCTGAAATCGCAGTAATAACACGTACGAGGGGAACGATAACGAAGACAAGATGCTCCTGATCGTTACTCTTGCTGTCCTGTGAACAGCATCGGCGTGGTGTTAATTGTTTGCTTTTGTTTTGGCGATCGCCCCGTGAATGAGAATATGACCAGGTAAACCCGCGACATTTTTAAATAGTTTGTCGTTCAACAGCAACAAGACTGACGGAGTGTGTTTGAGGAAACCTCACAAATGTCACAGATGAAATATTTGGTGTTTATTTGCTGGTTTGTCGGTAGCAGCTCCTTCAAAGTAAGTCTACCACACATCTGTTTGACCAACACCAGTTGATTTGGATCACCGGTCCAAACAATTTGAACCATTGTTATGTTACCTTTTGTGTTGAGTTTGACTGATATTTGCTGGATAGCAAATGTTTTAAAGCTTTGCAACCTTTATCTGTACATAGCAGTTAAACTGTTTAGATCAATCTTTATTGATAATATACATTATTTATTTATGAATTACTGTGTACACAAGAATAAGTTAATGTATTAAGATAAACTGGCTGAAATTTTTGTATTATTCTTGTGATTTTCTTTTTTTATTGGCCCTGTTTAGTTACAGGCCAGGTGACCCTTTAGGGGTTTAAAATGCCGAGCCAATGAACGGCAGGGAGCAGGAATCTTTCTTCACTGAAGCTTCCACTTCCACGGGTCTGGTAGGAAGTTGTCCAAGCCAACAAAACAAACAGACAAAAAATCCATCTATCAATCACCTGGATCACCTGTTGAGAAAGAAAAAAGAGAAAACAAGCAAACAAAAGAGAGCAATATAATAAACAACATCATCGCGATGATCTATGTGAATATAACTGTAAATACTAAATATTGAATATTATTGTGCAGCACGTAAGATCGACAGCGCACAGTGTGCTTTGAGGTAGCAGCCAAAATGCAAGGCAAGTTTATTTATATTGCACAATTCAACAACAAGGTGATCCCAAGTTCTTTACAGAACATTAAAAAACAAAAACAGATAAAAAGCATGATTTAAACGTGACGTGCCCGTGAGCTCCGCCGGCAGCCAGCTGTGCCTGAGTGACCGAGCCCCAGGCTGAGAGGCCAAAGGCACCCCACCCCCGAAGGAGCCCGAGCGAGCCCCAGGCTCCAGGCCCCGACAAGCAGTACCTGGACGCCCATCCCCGGACACAAAGAACCACCAATGCACCGATGTCTGAAGGCGTCTGCCACTGGCAGGGGGAGTGGTGGGGGGAGATAGGCCTCCATACCTTGGAGGGCCTGAGATGTCCCCAGAGAGGTGGCGTCTGATACCCGACCTGACATATGGACACAGACAAACAGGCACACACAGATACAAACATCCATTCCCACCCTCATGCTCTCATATGCAATTACTCAGCAGCAGGTAAGCGCATAGCCCCTCCTGGTAGCCCTCAATGTCTACGTGTATTTAAAATTGAGAGGTGGGCAACGGCGCCAGGGGTGAGGTCGTACACCCTGATGTGATTCTGATCTGGGAAACTTTAAAGACATTCATAGCCAGACTGCTGACTTTGTGTTTTTATTCAGTCGCCTAACAGAAGTGCAGTGAGAAACGATTTACCCCATCCTGATTTCTTAGCTATTTGCATATTTGCCACACTTACGTGTTTCAGATCGTGAAGCAAATTTTTATGATAGATAAAGATGACCAGAGTCAGTATAAAATAAAGCTTTTACATGTATTGCTGGGAGGTCAGCAGCTCCCTCCACTGCTTGGCCCTCTGTGAAAAACAACTGGGATCCAGCTTCCCTGTGATGCTGAATTATATAAGTGGACAAAAATAAATAGATAGAAGGATGGATGATTGTATTTTGTGTACAATCGTTGAAGTGTAAAAAGGGTTGGCCCTCCGTGGTGCCCTAAGCAAAGTTTGATTTTTGGGGCCCTTTAATAGTGCCAATAATAGTGATTAATGATCACCTACTATAAATGTATTTCATTTTCTAATGTTGATGTTGTTGTAATCCACAGTGAAAAATGTCATAAAAACAGATAACAAATTTGCAACTTTCATGAAAAATGTTTTCATTAATATTTAAAAAAAAAACTAAGCAAAACACCTCCCCCTGCTGGCCACACAGAGAAACAATAGATAAAACCTGAGAGCTGCACAGTTGCAGCAGTGTGGTTTACGTCATTCTGTTGTCAGCCTGTTTTACACATCGGTGGTTTCTTATTGATGTGTAAAAAGATCTGAAATCGTAGTAAATTCAGCTGCTATTGTGGGCTGGGGATGATTTACACTTAACATTTTAATAACTGGGTATTGAATGTCAGAGGCCCAATGTTCCCTCTAATTTTTCACGTGTCTGAGCGAACACACAAACTCCCTGAGCGGTTCCTTGGACCACTGTGAGCGACATCAGACGTGTGCACTGTGGTCACGCCGGCATTGAATCCATCCAAGTTTCATGGTTTATTAAAATAATCAAATTACAGCGTTTACATTTATGTTAGACTACTTTTAATTAACTGCTTCAGCCCATTTACAATGAAAATGTAAAAGAAATCTTGTTCATGACCTGTGTAGTATGTTAACACTGTTGGAAGTAAAAATAACTTGAACTCCAATTTCGAAAACACAACTTTCTTTTTTTTTCTTTCTGACTTGTATTATGAGTCTGTGGTCTGGGAGAGAGTCTGTAACTCTCTGTCTCCAAAATACAGAATATAATGACCAAAGCTGGGCAATCAATCAATCAATCAATCAATCAATCAATCATTCAATCAATCTTTATTTATAAAGAACTTTTCATACAAAAAAAGTAGCACAAAGTGCTTTACATGGTTTACATGGTTAAAACGATCATGAATACACACATCTCTCCCCCCCCCCCCCCCCCCACACACGCACACTTAAAGAGTAAAATTGGGCTGGGTACGCATGAGCCAAGTGAGGAAACACCATCACAGGGAGCCGTCTGCACCGGGAGCCTCCAGGCTGGGCACACAGCAGGAGGGAGGCAAAGAAGCCCCCCAGCCAGGCTGATAGGACCCCCAGAGCCCCAGCAGCCACGGTCGATCACAGCCCCGGTGCAGAGAGCCCCCTCCGAGGAAACACTGGAGATATGACACAATAGGATATATACAGGGTAAAAAGATAAAGTAAATAAGAACGGGATACAATAGAAATAGAAATAGAAATAGGGTAAGAAGATAAAAAATGAATAATAATAAAATCAATAAATATTAGGTAAAACCTAAATTAATAAATAGAATAACAGGATAGAATAAATAAGCATAAAATAAATAAACGTTAGGTGAAAGCTAAATTAAAAAGGTGGGTCTTGAGCCTGTTCTTACAAACATGTACGTTCTCTGCGGCCCTGAGCTCCTCTGGCAGGCTGTTCCACAGACGAGGACCATACCACTGAAAAGCTGCCTCTCCGTGAGTATGTGTCCTGACTTTGGGAACAGTCAAAAGGCCAGTGCCAGAGGACCTCAAGGTCCGCGAGGGTTCATATGGTAAAAGCAGATCTGAGAGATAAGAAGGCCCAACACCATTAAGACATTTAAAAACCAACAAAAGAACTTTAAAATCGATCCTGAAACACACGGGGAGACAATGCAGCGATTCTAAAACCGGTGTAATGTGGGCCCGCCCTCTGGTCTTCGTCAGCACACGAGCTGCAGTTTTGTAAAAGTTGTAAGGGTGATATATTCTTTTTGGGGAGACCAGAGAGCAGGGCGTTACAGTAATCAATGCGACTGCTAATAAAAGCATGCATCAACATCTCCGTGTTGGCCCGAGAGAGAATAGGGCGGACTCTGGCTATATTCTTTAAATGATAAAATCCCATTTTGGTTACATGTTTAATATGTGGGATAAAACCAAGCTCAGAGATAAAAATAACACCCAGGTTTTTCACTTGTAGTGAAGGACATAGTGAAAATGCCTGTAATTTAGACAAGAGTTTCTCTCTCTGAGCCTCAGGACCGATGATTAAAACTTCAGTTTGTCCTGGTTAAGCTGTAAAAAGTTTTCTGCCATCCAAGATCTTATATCTAAAATACAGTTAAAAAGGGCATCCATTGGTCTGGTGTCATCGGGAGACACGGAGATGTACAGCTGAGTGTCATCCGCGTAACTGTGGAAGTTCACTCCATGCCTCCTGATGACACCGCCAAGAGGGAGCATATACAAATTAAAAAGTACAGGGCCTAAAACCGACCCTTGGGGCACACCACATGTCATTTTATGGATCTTAGAGGAGCAATTAATTATATAGTTACTTCTTCAAAAAAGTAACTCAGTTTGGCAAACAAAGTTTTTTGCAGCTATTTTTTTAAATGCAGCCAAGGCATTTTTAAATAAACATTTCAAACTATTTACAGAACAATCAGCTGTTCTGCATCAAATCTGATGCCACACAAATTATTTGTGTCGCTCCAAAAATTAATTTCTGTCCACTATGAGATGAAGGAGAACAACAGCCTGATACCTGCAGGCCTGACAACAGGAGATGTATCACTGCTGTAACACCTGTAGCATTCAGCAGTCGCCTCATTGTTCTGACACACACAACAAAACTATTTACTACACTACACACTAACTACACAAGATTTGCGCTAAGCGTCGCAAATCTCTCACATCTCAAAGCACCGCCGTCACTCCTAAAACTTCCCCCGTTTCTTAACAACTAGATGCCACGTTGCCATATCATTTTTTGATTGGTCGACATGGTACTTTTTTGGACGAATAGGGAAGGCAGAGGGGGAGGGGTTTGTTTTTGCTCACAGGTGGAGAGCGCTTTCGAGACTTTTTTCTTATAAAACGCCGATTTAACCGTTTCTTCCTGCAGTAAATATAAACAACCAGTATTCAGGAAGAAAACCAAACATTGCATATTTTTTTATCACAACTCTGGTTTTACGTGGCCGATCAACACAATTTAAAAACTGGTATAAAGTCCCCAATTTTTCCGTCAATTGTGCCGTCTGTCCTGCTCACATCTCCAATGGTTGTACACGTTGTCATTAACGTGGCTTCACTCCACATCAGCCACGCCGCTTTGCCAGCTAAAACACCGGTGTCGGCACATAAGGACGCTGTCATAGTCTGTCAACAAGGTTGATTGGCTGCGCATATACGCATCATTGGCTGGACTATGTGATAAGGTGGCATCGTTCCCATATGGGAGCAGCCAGTCACTTACTGACTAACACTGCAAAACAGAATTGTTAAAGTATTAATTTTAATTTCAATTCAGGTTAGATTTTTTTTGTGCGCAACGCAGAATTTCTGTGCGCAGAGACTGTGCCAGCAGTGCGCAATTGAGCACGTGCGCAGCTTAGAGGGAACATTGCATAGGCCCACTAAAAGTTACAAAATAAGCTAATGTCAAATACATTTACTGTAAACACATCAGAAGGTTAGTCATGTGGCAAAAAGTTAGATCTATACAAAATGTTGCAGGGAAACAGAGAAGGAGCTCATATAGGTTTGAGTTTTATTCACATCTATTGTGCAGGTACAAATAACAGAGTGGAAAACTTTATATTTTGTGTTTGCAAACATTAATTTATGAAGATTCATTAACATGAGTGTAGCACAAAGTAAAGGTGAAAGCAGTATTCTGACACGACAGTGCAATCAAAACACATTTTGCCACTACAATCTGTGAATAATTGTGACAAACAACTGTCATTTTAATATTGGACAAAATAGGTTCCAGAGTGTGGGGGTGCCTACTGGGGTCAGCGGGGGAGCTCGCCCCAGGGAGGGGCCGCTTGCCCCTCCCTTTCTTCCCTCCCCATCCTCAGCTGCCTCCCTATTCCCGCTCTACCACACCCACCCACACACGCAGGGCTTGGGGTGCAGGTATGTCACCAGGGTGCAGGGGAGGCACTCCCCCTCTGTCCCCTTCTGGCCGCCTGTGCCTCAATTTTATTCTGCAACCCAGACATCCACATTACTCACACTCTCACATAACACATACATATAGGGCCTTGAGGTTGGGCACGTTTTACAGCATCCAGAGGATGGTCGGTGTATTCCAACCCACCTCTGGCGCTGGTGCCCTACCCTCAAGTTTAAATGCATATAGACACTGAGGGTTTTCGGGAGGAGCCGTGCTTCTCTCTGAGAGGAAGCAGGAACCATGCTCTCCTGTGTTTAAAATGCACTTTAGAACAGCACACAGCAACACTACATATGAGCGGGCGTAGGGAGGTTTGGGGTCTTCACTCACCCCGGTTCTGTTAGCCATCAGGGCTGGGGGGCTGGGAGGAGGTGCTGGCCGTCAGATTGGGGTCTGGGATGCGGGGCCTCCCTGCTACTGCAGATAAGGAGGTGGTCCGCTTGACTCCACCCCAGAGAGAAGGGTTACATCTCCTGGGTTTAGGTGGGGCTTGCCCCTCTGGGGTCGGGGGTACCTGGACCTGGGATATAGAGTATGTTTGGGGAGTGCGACTGTCTGTGCAGTGTCTATTTGTGTCTGTCTACATGTTGGGTGAGTGCCGAGTATTTGGTTGTGCATATGGGGTGGGAATGCACGTTTGTGTCCGCGTGCGCCTGTTCGTCTGTGTCTGTATGTCAGGTTGGGTCTTAGACTCAACCTCTCTGGGTACATCTCAGGCCCTCCAAAGTATGGAGGCCTATCTCCCCTCACCACACTCCCTGCCGGTGGCTGATGCCCTCAGTTAGTGTGTTGGTGGTCCTTGTTGTCTGGGGCTGGGCGCTCATGTATGTACCGGCTCACTCCTGGTGGCCGATTGACGTGGCCTGGCGCCTGTGGCCCGGCTGGGCCCCTTCCGGGGGGTGGGATGCCCTCAGGCCTCTGGCCTCTGGGCCTGAAGCTCGGTCCTCTCTGGCACAACTGGCTGCCGGCAGAGCCCGCGGGCACGCCACTGCAACCCCCTCTGGCCTCTGCTCCGTAGCTGCTGGGTGACCTCTCGTTTGGGGCTCTACTCAGCTCTTCCCAGGAGGGTGGCACGGTTCCCCCCCCTTTTGGTGGTCCTCCTCGGGTCCTTGTACTCTGGGGCCTCTGGATATCTGGGGCCTGGATCTCCTCCATACCTGCTTCATACCCTGGGGGACGGGGCTATGGCTCCCCACACTCCCTAGCAGATCGTTACATGGAGAAACCTTTGGAATACAAGCATGCTGATCCACACAGGTGTGCACACAGGTGTACACACGGGTGTTCACAGACGTGGACTACACCTTTCTTGGCTGCTGCCTCAAAGCACATTGTGCGCTGTCTATCTTGCGTGCTGCACAATATCGTTTAATATTTAGTATCTACTGTTATCTACTGCTAGCTAGTTTATTGTGATGGTGCTGTTTTTATTATGTTGCTCTTTTTTTGTTTGCTTTCTCTTCTGTTTTTTTTCTCCATACAGGTGATCCAGGTGTTTTGTTAGTTTTTCTTTCTTTCTTCCCTCTTTCTCACCGTCTCTTCTCCCCTCTGGTTTTCTTTCTCTCCCTCTCTTTCTTTCATTCTTTCTCCCTGTCCTATCCCCCAGTCATGTCTGTCCCGTTTGTAGCAACCGAAAATAAAATAAATTCATAATTATAATAAAGGTCAATCAAATGGACCAATATGGCAAGGCCATGATGATCCACTTGGTAAAATAAATCCGCTTGGCATCTTTCTTGGCCTTAAGACAACAATTCTGATGGCTAAAGATCCAAACGGGACACACAAAAAAAAATATTGGACAAAATAGTTGTGCAGCCCTAACCTGAAATATGCTGTTTGTTCTGAATGAAAAACGTTAGTCTTTGGTAAACATTTTAATCACATTTATAGATGCAATATGTTATTTCAGTTCAGACTAAATGTTACCACACGTTCCCATCATTAGAGCGCATTTAAAGTGTGGAGAAGTCTGTGAAGGTTCTCAGTCATCCAGGTCATCGTAGTCTAAGGAGCTTGGAAAGAAAAGCGTCTGGACTTCTTTGAGTTACTTGAAGACGTTTCACCTCTCATCCGAGAAGCTTCTTCAGTTCTAAGGGTCAAATGGTGGAGAGTCCAAGCTGTATTGAAGAATTTCTAACTTCATGTAGGCTAAACAGCGGCCTAGAATTAGACTCAAAACCCTGCAGTTGCCCAGAATAAAGGGGGCATTAATGTACCAGATTCTACAGAACACCAGAAATAACTGCTAAGATGGGTCCAACACATCTGAGTTCATGCTGGAGGAACTGTGGGACACACTCTGCCAACCATACTTACATATTGTGGCTCTGCCCTAAACTCTGTGTATTCTGGAGGCAGATATTTGATGCTCTCAAAGACATTTTCCAAGGTAAATATTCCACTAATTCCTACAGTAGCAGTGTTGGGAAGGATTGCAGAACATATTGACTGCAAAGCCAAAACTTGCCTGCTAAATATATGACTCACTGCAGCCCTAAAATGCATAACTATCAGATGGTTAAAACCAGAAACTCCCACATATGGATATATGGATCCAGAGAGTGTATGATGTCTGTCTGATGGAACAAATTACACACTACATACTACCTTTACTGTTACAATGAAGAACACCACCTAATTTTGTGAGCTCACTCTCTCTCTACACACACACACACACACACACACACACGTGTGCTGGACATTCATGGCTGCTTTGTGTAGTTACAGTTGAATAGAGGAAGTGTAGGATGTATCACTGCTGATTCAAAATAAATAAAAATTTAGTTAAAAAAGAGTAACAATTAAAAAGATGCAACACTGTTGTAATCTTGTTGAAATTTGGACAGCAGGAGGTGTAGTTTCCCTGAGTTTGTTTTCCTGAATTTCTCTGTATTTTTTGTCACTAAGAAGTCAGGAGGCAGCATGAAACATGAAGTAGATTCACAACTTTTTTTAAAATTTGATTCATTATCCTTTACATTTGAGAGTAACAGATAGTTAAGTAAACTAGTTATCATGCACTCTTTAAAAAAATGGAAATATAAATGTTTAACATCAGATTTCTCACAGAAACAGAATTTATATCAATAACCCTAAAACATAAAAAGCAACTTGTCCACCCAAGTTGTGAATGCAATAACATGAGAACGAAGGCACGTAGGAGTTTCAAACTGATACCACAGGTGTATCTATAATTGGTTTAAAATCAGTAACCTTGACCTTGAGGTCAAATTTTTATGAAAATCTTGTAAATTGATAACTTGAGAACATGGCGACATAGGATATAGAAATTCATTACATAGGTACATCTGCTGGGAGGCTGAGGGGCACTACTGGCTGTTGCTAGTAGTTTTTCTTTGAAATTTTCTGTTTGATTAAAACAATGCAGACTGAGTCATCTACAACAAAGATATGATTACCTGACAAAAGGAATCTCATATACATGTCTATTCAGTAAAAGAAATTAATTGTGTTTAAAGCAAACAGATAAAGGGATCAGTGATGGCAATTATTTGTCATTGTCTTACTTGTCTTAGCCCAGTTAGGTAAACATTAACAATTGTGGTGGCAGATTTCTTTTGTCATGTATTAACTGAGAGCCATGCTAGGCTCAGGGAGACTCTGCTGACCGTCTGTCCCGCGGTCATGCAGGGACTTCATCAAGCTTGGTTGTCTGTTCTTTGTGTGTTTTGATTAAAGAATGTTAGCTACCGCTCACCGCTCGTCTGCAGGCTTTATTTAAATGGAAAACTTCCACAACAGGCAAAAAAAAAAGCTTTTTGCTAAAAAAAAAAAAAGATTTAGAGCAGAAGTTTTTTGCACTGCATTTTAAAATGAAGATATATTGCATTTATTTACAATTAAAGACACAGAGCAGAAAGTGTGTTACTGTTTTACATCCACAGACACACAAGAAAAGAAGCAGGCAACATGAGGTCAAGTTATGGAGATTTTATTTGTGTATTTCAGTACATGTATTTAGATTAGAGTTTTTAAAAAACAAACAAACGTCCCAAGAAGAAGGATGGGGTGAAAGAAAGGTGGAGAGAGGGGGAAGGAGGAAGAAACTATTGATCTCCTCAAACTTGATGCTGCTGGGTCAGTTCTTTCTCAGCAGTCTGCTCCAGAATCCCCTCCTGTCCTCGGCTTGCTTTTCTTTTGCCTTCAGCTCTTTTAAGGTTTTGTTGAGCTGCTCCTCGGCATCTTTAAATTTTTCTTTCAGCTGCTGTTTGGCCAGTTTCCCTTTGTGTTTGAGGAGCTCTTTAGCTTCCTTTTTGTGCTTTTGTATTTCTTTAAGTTCATCTTTGCAGCCTTTCTTGCTCACCGTCGTTTCTTTCTTGAATACCTTCAATTCAATTTTCTCTTCTGCAAGTTCCTCTTGCACTTTCATCAGTTCCTTCTTCATGTTTTGAGTGTAACTCTTTGTATCTTCCATTTCTTTCTTTGCTTCCTGTATTTTAATTTTCTCTTCCTCCAACACTTTTTGAGCTTCCAACAATTCTTTCTTCATATTTTCAATCTCATTTTCTGCCTCGTGTTTACATTTTTTCTCCTCTTCAAGTTGTTGCTTCACATGCAGTAATTCCTTCCTTAGTGTTTCAGCTTCAGCCATTACATTTGCAGCTTCTTGTGTTTCCAACTGCATTTTCCTTTTTTCCTCTTCAAAAGCTTCCTGCACCTCCTGTAATTCCTGCATCACATTTCCTGCCTCCTTCTTTGCAGTTTGATATTTATTTTTGGCTTCTTGTGCTGTGCTTTTCTCTTCCTCCAATGCTTTTTGAGCTTCCAACAGTTCTTTCTTCATGTTTTCATTCTCGTTTTCTGCCTGTTGTTTTCTCATCTTCTCTCCTTTAAGTTTGAGACCCACATGCAGTAATTCCTGCAATACTACTTCAGTTTCAAACTTTGAATTTTTAGCTTCTCCTCTTGATTTTTCTGCCTCTTCTTTTAATTTGACATTTTCATCCTGTATCATTTGAAATTTTAAATGAATCAGCTGTACTGTATTGTGAGGTGAAGCACTCGCCGATCCTCTTCTCGATCTCCCTTCATTCATTTTGGCCTTTTAAACAAAGGAACCAACGTTTTGTAGAGGAGTGAAGTGAAGTTTTCGATGTTCCTTCGTCAACTGTCGTTTGTCCTGCACAGAGATGCTGCTGTAGATGTGTCTCTAGCTGTGTCTGGATACAATGAAACATGCTGTAACTAAGTGCTTATGTTGCACAGTTCTACTGAACATTCCATTTCATGCATGCTCCGCCCACATGGTCAGGAATGTCAGGTGCTGCATCTCCAAATGCTGCTCCCGTTGCCTAGCAATAACAGCTGTTTACTTTTTGGGGTCTGGTTCATTGTTTAATAAAGAAAACATGTCCAAGTATTGGGTGCTGAGGCTCAGCGCATATTCTAGCCTGCTGTGTGGGTGGGCAGCTAGAAATCACTGGTGGGCAACATGAGTGAGGAGAAAACTGGAGCAGCCAAGCAGGGAGCTGCAGGTTGCTGGTTTGAGTCTCTGTTCAGATGCTGGTGTCTCCTCTCTCTGAGATGTCTGCAAACAGTCCCAGATAAAACAATAAGGATAATAAACAAACACGTGACTAAAATAACAATTATGACTCTGATGTGTTTCATGTGTAGCAGGATGGCCTCTATACAGCAGTCGCTGCAAGCATCCACATCGCCACACTTACGTTTCTTTAAGCAGGCGTGCTGGGCTCCTCCTAAGGAAAGTTTGAAACTTCATTTCCTTCATGCTGGTGAACTTTTTACCAAATATTTTCATCAAAGCTTCTCCATCACTGACAGGGATTGTTTGGATCTTCACACTCATCTCCACCAACCCTAAAAAATGAGTCTCACTTTGCTCATATAATGCCAGGAGTGTCTCCATATTCCACAAAAGTCTATGCAAACATGTAACAGTATCCCATATTCATAGAAATATTATTGATATTATAACAAAAGCTGTCACCAACACAATTGTCCCAAGTGCTTTTTTAAACAGGATTTTCAACCAGAGGATTTCCCTATAGCTTAACTTTTTTTCAATATTTTGTACACAACAACAGAATCATTTCAGAAAAACTCAAAATGACTGCTGTCAATATTATTTGCCCCACAAAAAAGGTCAAATATAAAAGAATATTGCAAATATTGCACAGTGAAAAGGCACTACAGCTCAGTTGTTCCCACTCGCCTTTGTCCTCCTGTCTCCCCTCCCTCTCCCCTCCAACGAGGAGTTAAACAGTTTGATGGCGTGTGGGACAAAGGAGTTTTTAAGCCTGTTGGTTCTTGACTTTTAGAGAAGCAACCTGTCGCTGAATAGGCTCCTCTGATTATTTACGAGCACGTGCAGAGGATGCCCAGCATTTTCCATAATGTCCATCAGTTTCTTTAATGTCCTTTTCTCTGCCACTGTCACCAAAGTGTCCAGCTTCATGCCGACCACAGAGCCAGCCTTCCTGATTGGTTTTTCCAGCCTGGATGAGTCCTTTGCTGTGCTGCTCCCCCAGCACACCACAGCATAGAACAGTACTCCTGCAACCACCGACTGATAAAACATCCTCAGGAGCTTCCTGCAGATGTTGAAGGACCTCAGCCTTCTGAGGAAGTACAGTCTGCTTTGGCCTTTTATGTACAGGTGCTGCGTGTTGCATGACCAAACAAAACTTTCAGTGCACTGTGAAAGTAAAAAAACAAAGAGACAGGAAGGCCTAGTTAGGACATATCTAAGCATGCTCTTCATCTTGGAAGGGTAATTCAAACCAAAACTAATTGGCAGGTTCAACTTGGTAACAAAAGAAAATGCCTCAGCCAGATAAATCCCCAAAACATTCATCCATCAGCCACACACACCACATAACACTGCTGTTCTATTAGATAATGAGTTTCTTCCCATGTAAGCAGGTGTGTGTCATGGTAAAACCTCCCCCACACATCAGAACCCAGAATCTATTAGTGCCACCCATTTTAAACCCTCTCTACAGCATTCTGTTTACACCTGCTATCATTCAATCATCTTTCCTAACATAATACTAGTCCACTAGTTTACATATCACCTCTCATCCCACTAAGTGAACTGGACAAGATGATAAAACAGAAAGGCATGCTTAAGATGTTATCTGGTCTTCATTGCATGTGTATATGTCTTAATAGGATTAATGCATTTTCTGTTTGTGTGTGTGATTTTTGTGTGCCTCTCCTCCTTGCAGTGTTTCAGACACTTTTCAATTCTCCACTCAAAGGCAGTCACTTTTCCTCCCCAGGTTCCTTAGCCCAATTTGATCTCCCACACTAAACAACAGCGTTCTTCCATGTCTCCTCCCCCTCCTTCCACTGAAGTCTCGTCTCCCCCCTTGCAGCAGTCCATTGCATCTCCATCCATCCAGTCATGATGATGGTGTTTTCTCCTTGCTGATGCCTTTTGCACATACTGCTGTTGCTGCTGGACCCCTCGCTGCTCAGGATACTGCTGTTGTCTCTTGACCTGCCATGTTGTTGCTTTTGGATCTGCATTTCGCGACAGTCAAGTGGAGGGTGCGTCTGTCCTCTCAGTAAGTGAGTGAGACAGTAGACAGTGGTGAGGAGGGCTGTGCGAAAGCAAAAACACATAAATATGCCTGACACCCGTAAACGAACCAGCATCTGGCTGCAGTTTAAAGACTTTTTTGTCTGTCTTGGTCTTGGTCTTGGTCTCGTCTCGACTTCGTCTCATCTTGATCTTGGTCTCGTCTCGACTTCGTCTCGTCTTGGTCTCGGTCTCGTCTCGACTTCTTCTCGACTTGTTCTTAGTCTTGTCTTGGTCTCGATACCCTCTGGTCTTGGTCTTGGTTTAGGCGGTCTTGACTGCAAGTCTAGTTGCACCAGTGGTGCCATGAGCAGTATCTATCTGCTGCTCATCAGCTGCTATGCCGTGGTTATTGTCACAATGTGGTGTATTTGGATCACTCAATCCTAAGTGGATATGGATATGATCCAGGATTGGATGTTTTGTATAAAATTTGAAAGGAACAATTGTTCCTTTCCCCTTTGCTGTGTACTCTGCTGATGCTGTTTTCAAAACCTACCACACTCATGTACAGTATCAGTGTCACACTGAGATATTTCAAAGATAATAATAATACATTTTATTTGAAAGCGCCTTTCAAAACACTCAAGGTCACTGTACACATTAGAAGAAAAAGCAACATAAAAGCAAGCAGTTCACACAATGGTAAAAGCATAAGACATAAACTAATAAAAGAGCAGAGTGGAGAGGTTATGTGGGATAAGCTATTTTGAACAAGTGAGTTTTGAGTTGGGACTTAAAGAGAGAGAAGGAAGAGATGTTTCTTAAATCAGGAGGTCGGGAATTCCAGAGTCGTGGAGCAGAGCAGCTGAAAGCCCTGCTCCCCATGGTGGCAAGACAGGGGGAGGGGACGGAGAGTGAAAGGGAAGAAGTAGATCTGAGACAACCAGATGGGGCGGTGATCTTAACCAGATCAGAGAGATATGGAGGGGAGAGATGATGAATAGCCTTAAATGTGTCATGGTCCTGGGTCATTTTGCCCCAGCGTTTTGTGTTTTATGATTATGTCCCTCTGTTCTAGTTATTCGGTGTCCTCCCCCCTTGTGTCCGGTTCGAGTTCTAGATTTCCTGTTTTGTTCTGAAGGTCTGTGTCTGTTGTCATTGTGTTCAGCTTGTGTCCTCCAGTCATCATGGTTATTCAGATCAGCTGTTCTCCCTCCTGTGTGCAATTACCCGATTACCTTGTGTGTGTGTATATATAGTGGGTGTCGGTCTGTGTTCGTTGTCGGCTCGTCTGCGTTCATCTGTGTATCTCTGTGTTCTATGGTGTTCCGTTCCTGTCTCTGCGTCTCTCTGCCCCGCACCCCTTTTGTATGGTCTCAGGTTTGTCATTTAGTTCTCCCAGTTTAGGTTTCTTCAGTTGTTTTGTCATGCCTCACTGCCTGTTTTTGCCACTGCCACCTTGTAAATAAACCCTCACTCATATCATCAGTCGGCTGCCTGCATTTTGGGTCCTCCTTTTCCTCCACACCACACGGCTCACTCCGCCAGCCGTGACAGTACGAGCCGACCAAACATGGACCCAGCAGCATCCGCACCTTCCCAGGAGTTTCGGGAGGAAGTAATCGACTCTGTTTCGAGGTTGGTTAACCTGTGGCTTGAACGTGAGGGAGAGGAATTTCACCACGCTGTAGAAGCCAGGCTACAGCAGCTAATTTCTGCTCACCCCTGGCTACTGGACTCTCTTCACCCGCTCGCACAGGACTTCATTCTGAAAGAACTGCACCTTCACCCTCCAGCCGCCACCGCTTCCCGACCCAGCCCGGTGGTGAATGTTTTGCACTGCCCGCCGGGCAATCTGCGGCCCGGCCCGCCGGAGGTGGAATTACCCGGCCGGTCGGAGCTATCCCCGAGAAGGAAGCGACGTTCACGCCGCCGACGCCCATCGCCACAGCCGGGTCCCGAGACTTCTGAGTTGCCGGCTGTGGTGAGTGGAAAAGACACTTTTTCTGTTTCGCCAGACCGTGTGACTGTTTATACCGGGGCTGTGTTTTTTGAGTCAGCTGCCCAGCCGCTAGCTCAGTTAGCCGCTCAGTCGTCACCTCCATCACATTCAGCCTCACGACCCATAGCCCAGTTACAGTCACAGCCAGACTTATTAGACACTATGTTACAATCCATAGCCCAGTCAATAGCTCAGTTGGTAGAAGACTCATCAGACTTATCATCAGCTCAGCCACCTATTCAGCCATCATCTTCACCAACTCCTCCGGTACAGCAAGCCATGACAGTTCAACCCATAAAGGACAGGTCAACAACTTCCTGTTCTAAGCAGAGAGACAAACCTAATAACTGTGAAAACATTCCTCAAGAGCTGGCCAGTTCTGAGACGCACTCCAGGGCCTCCCCAGAGGCTGGGTTTCAGCCCCCAGCAGACTCTGGACCCCTGGAGGTGAAGAAGCCAGCTGAGGACTGCACCCGGCTGTCGCTGCCTGAGCAGGGTCAATGCTCTGCGCAGCTGCAGTCTGCTATGTGTTTGCCAGAGGCCACCGTGCCTGCTGGTTCTGATTTGTTCCTGCCAGAGGCCCGTGCGCCTGCTGGTTCTGATCCATTCCTGCCAGAGGCCCGTGCGCCTGCTGGTTCTGATCCGTTCCTGCCAGAGGCCCGTGCGCCTTGCTGGTTCTGATCCGTTCCTGCCAGAGGCCCGTGCGCCTGCTGGTTCTGATCCGTCCCTGCCAGAGGCCCGTGCGCCTACTGGTTCTGATCTGTGTTTTCCAGAGGCCCGTGTGCCTGCTGGTTCAGCCCTGCGTGTGCCAGGGGCCCCTGTGCCCCCTGGTTCAGTGACTATTTCCGCTGGGGATTCTGGAGAGCCCGGCCAGCACTTTCCTGTCTCCGCTGGAGGGTCTGAGGGGCCCGTTCAGCCGCCTGTCTCCGCTGGAGGGTCCGAGGGGCCCGTTCAGCCGACTGTCTCCGCTGGAGGGTCCGAGGGGCCCGTCCAGCCGCCTGTCTCCGCTGGAGGGCCCGAGGAGCCCGTCCAGCCTCCTGCCTCGTCAGCTGGAGGGCCCGAGGAGCCCGTCCAGCTTCCTGCCTCGTCAGGTGGAGGGCCCGAGGAGCCCGTCCAGCCCCAAGACTCGTCAGCTGGAGGTTCAGGGGAACCTAGCCAGCTTCCTGCCTCGTCAGCTGGAGGGCCCGAGGAGCCCGTCCAGCCGCCAGCTGCAGCCTCATCATCCTCACCGGCTGCAGCTTCATCCACGCCGCCGGCAGCAACAGCAGCTTCAACCACGCCGCCGGCAGCAGCAGCAGCTTCCTCCTCGCCTGCTGCAGCTTCATCATCTTCGCCTGGTCCGGCTTCATCATCTTCACCTGGTCCGGCTTCATCTTCGCCTGGTCCGGCTTCATCATCTTCGCCTGGTCCGGCTTCATCATCTTCGCCTGGTCCGGCTTCATCATCTTCGCCTGGTCCGGCTTCATCTTCGCCTGGTGCGGCTTCGGCTTCGCCTGGTCCGGCTTCGGCTTCATCTTCGCCTGGTCCGGCTTCGGCATCCTCGGCGTCGCCTGGTCCGGCTTCAGCATCCTCGGCGTCGCCTGGTCCAGCCTCTGCTTCAGCCTCGCCTGGTCCAGCCTCCGTCTCACCTGGTGCTGCGGGGGCCACGCAGCCTGAGGTCCCAAACTGCCGCCTCGACATCGGCGGTCATCTGCCAGGCCGCTTGTTGGGCGTCATCGTCGTTATGGACGACCTCCCAAACGCCGCCGTTGCTGTCCGCACGGTCGGCCGCCTAAACTGTTTCCCCGTCGCCGCCGTTGCTGTCCGCACGGTCGGCCGCCTGAACTGTTTCCCCGTCGCCGCCGTTGCTGTCCGCACTGTCGGCCGCCTGAACTGTTTCCCCGTCGCCGCCATTGCCGTGTGCACGGTCGGCCCCCTGAACTGTTTCCACTTCGCCACCGCAGCCTTCCGCGCGGTCGGCTTTTGGATCTGTGTCGCCAACGTGGCCGGCCTCAGAAGATGCATTGTCCTGGACTTCTGAGTTGTCAGCCTCTGGGCCGGCCTCCTGAACTGTGTTTTGTTCTTGAACTCCAGCATGTGTGTTTGTTTTGACGATTCACTTGGTTCGCTGGAGCTTGTTTTTGTTTGGTTTTGGTCCCTCCGTCCTGGGCCCCCCGCCGCCCGCCCTGGGTTGGTCGTCTGTTTTTGTTTTGGGCTGTCTGGAGCCAGCCCTTGGAGGGGGGGTACTGTCATGGTCCTGGGTCATTTTGCCCCAGCGTTTTGTGTTTTATGATTATGTCCCTCTGTTCTAGTTATTCGGTGTCCTCCCCCCTTGTGTCCGGTTCGGGTTCTAGATTTCCTGTTTTGTTCTGAAGGTCTGTGTCTGTTGTCATTGTGTTCAGCTTGTGTCCTCCAGTCATCATGGTTATTCAGATCAGCTGTTCTCCCTCCTGTGTGCGATTACCCGATTACCTTGTGTGTGTGTATATATAGTGGGTGTCAGTCTGTGTTCGTTGTCGGCTCGTCTGCGTTCATCTGTGTATCTCTGCGTTCTATGGTGTTCCGTTCCTGTCTCTGCGTCTCTCTGCCCCGCACCCCTTTTGTATGGTCTCAGGTTTGTCATTTAGTTCTCCCAGTTTAGGTTTCTTCAGTAGTTTTGTCATGCCTCACTGCCTGTTTTTGCCACTGCCACCTTGTAAATAAACCCTCAATCATATCATCAGTCGGCTGCCTGCATTTTGGGTCCTCCTTTTCCTCCACACCACACGGCTCACTCCGCCAGCCGTGACAGTATGTGTGCAAGAGTATTTTGAAATTGATGCGATATTTGACCGGGAGCCAGTGAAGCTGCTGCAGGACAGGAGTGATGTGGTGGATAGAAGGGGTCCTGGTGATGATACAGGCAGCAGAGTTCTGGACGCGTTGGAGCTTGTGGATGGATTTTTGAGTATAAAAAGAACCTGAATAAATACAAATAAAGGGAAAGAGCTGTCCAAACCTCTGTCTCTGACCATCTGTGTTAACACTTGAAATGGGAAACATGTAAATGTAACAAACATGTTAAAACATAAGAAATCAGGAAGGGGCAAAAAAAGCATTTTGCTAAAAAAAGATTTAGAGCAGAAGTTTTTAAAATGAAGATATATTGCATTTATTTACAATTAAAAACACACAGAGCAGAAAGTGTGTTACTGTTTTACATCCACAGACACACAAGAAAAGAAGCAGGCAACATGAGGTCAAGTTATGGCAATTTTATTTTTGTATGTCAGTACATGTATTCAGAATAGAGTTTTTAAAAAACAAACAAACGTCCCAAGTAAAGTTTGGGGGGATTTTTGTGAAAGAAAGGTTGAGAGAGGGGGAAGGAGGAAGATGCTGCTGGGTCAGTTCTTTCTCAGCAGTCTGCTCCAGAATCCCCTCCTGTCCTCGGCTTGCTTTTCTTTTGCCTTCAGCTCTTTTAAGGTTTTGTTGAGCTGCTCCTCGGCATCTTTAAATGTTTCTTTCAGCTGCTGTTTGGCCAGTTTCCCTTTGTGTTTGAGGAGCTCTTTAGCTTCCTTTTTGTGCTTTTGTATTTCTTTAAGTTCATCTTTGCAGCCTTTCTTGCTCACCGTCGTTTCTTTCTTGAATACCTTCAACTCAATTTTCTCTTCTGCAAGTTCCTCTTGCACTTTCATCAGTTCCTTCTTCATGTTTTGAGTGTAACTCTTTGTATCTTCCATTTCTTTCTTTGCTTCCTGTATTTTAATTTTCTCTTCCTCCAACACTTTTTGAGCTTCCAACAATTCTTTCTTCATATTTTCAATCTCATTTTCTGCCTCGTGTTTACATTTTTTCTCCTCTTCAAGTTGTTGCTTCACATGCAGTAATTCCTTCCTTAGTGTTTCAGCTTCAGCCATTACATTTGCAGCTTCTTGTGTTTCCAACTGCATTTTCCTTTTTTCCTCTTCAAAAGCTTCCTGCACCTCCTGTAATTCCTGCATCACATTTCCTGCCTCCTTCTTTGCAGTTTGATATTTATTTTTGGCTTCTTGTGCTGTGCTTTTCTCTTCCTCCAACACTTTTTGAGCTTCCAACAGTTCTTTCTTCATGTTTTCATTCTCGTTTTCTGCCTGTTGTTTTCTCATCTTCTCTCCTTTAAGTTTGAGACCCACATGCAGTAATTCCTGCAATACTACTTCAGTTTCAAACTTTGAATTTTTAGCTTCTCCTCTTGATTTTTCTGCCTCTTCTTTTAATTTGACATTTTCAGCCTGTATCATTTGAAATTTAAAATGAATCAGCTGTACTGTATTGTGAGGTGAAGCACTCGCCGATCCTCTTCTCCATCTCCCTTCATTCATTTTGGCCTTTTAAACAAAGGAACCAACGTTTTGTAGAGGAGTGAAGTGAAGTTTTCGATGTTTCTTCGTCAACTGTCGTTTGTCCTGCACAGAGATGCTGCTGTAGATGTGTCTCTAGCTGTGTCTGGATACAATGAAACATGCTGTAACTAAGTGCTTGTGTTGCACAGTTCTACTGAACATTCCATTTCATGCATGCTCCGCCCACATGGTCAGGAATGTCAGGTGCTGCATCTCCAAATGCTGCTCCCGTTGCCTAGCAATAACAGCTGTTTACTTTTTGGGGTCTGGATCATTGTTTAATAAAGAAAACATGTCCAAGTATTGGGTGCTGAGGCTCAGCGCATATTCTAGCCTGCTGTGTGGGTGGGCAGCTAGAAATCACTGGTGGGCAACATGAGTGAGGAGAAAACTGGAGCAGCCAAGCAGGGAGCTGCAGGTTGCTGGTTTGAGTCTCTGTTCAGATGCTGGTGTCTCCTCTCTCTGAGATGTCTGCAAACAGTCCCAGATAAAACAATAAGGATAATAAACAAACACGTGACTAAAATAACAATTATGACTCTGATGTGTTTCATGTGTAGCAGGATGGCCTCTATACAGCAGTCGCTGCAAGCATCCACATCGCCACACTTACGTTTCTTGAAGCAGGCGTGCTGGGCTCCTCCTAAGGAAAGTTTGAAACTTCATTTCCTTCATGCTGGTGAACTTTTTACCAAATATTTTCATCAAAGCTTCTCCATCACTGACAGGGATTGTTTGGATCTTCACACTCATCTCCACCAACCCTAAAAAATGAGTCTCACTTTGCTCATATAATGCCAGGAGTGTCTCCATATTCCACAAAAGTCTATGCAAACATGTAACAGTATCCCATATTCATAGAAATATTATTGATATTATAACAAAAGCTGTCACCAACACAATTGTCCCAAGTGCTTTTTTAAACAGGATTTTCAACCAGAGGATTTCCCTATAGCTTAATTTTTTTTCAATATTTTGTACACAACAACAGAATCATTTCAGAAAAACTCAAAATGACTGGTGTCAATATTATTTGCCCCACAAAAAAGGTCAAATATAAAAAAATATTGCAAATATTGCACAGTGAAAAGGCACTACAGCTCAGTTGTTCCCACTCGCCTTTGTCCTCCTGTCTCCCCTCCCTCTCCCCTCCAACGAGGAGTTAAACAGTTTGATGGCGTGTGGGACAAAGGAGTTTTTAAGCCTGTGGGTTCTTGACTTTGAGAGAAGCAACCTGTCGCTGAATAGGCTCCTCTGATTATTTCCGAGCACGTGCAGAGGATGCCCAGCATTTTCCATAATGTCCATCAGTTTCTTTAATGTCCTTTTCTCTGCCACTGTCACCAAAGTGTCCAGCTTCATGCCGACCACAGAGCCAGCCTTCCTGATTGGTTTTTCCAGCCTGGATGAGTCCTTTGCTGTGCTGCTCCCCCAGCACACCACAGCATAGAACAGTACTCCTGCAACCACCGACTGATAAAACATCCTCAGGAGCTTCCTGCAGATGTTGAAGGACCTCAGCCTTCTGAGGAAGTACAGTCTGCTTTGGCCTTTTATGTACAGGTGCTGCGTGTTGCATGACCAAACAAAACTTTCAGTGCACTGTGAAAGTAAAACAACAAACAGACAGGAAGGCCTAGTTAGGACATATCTAAGCATGCTCTTCATCTTGGAAGGGTAATTCAAACCAAAACTAATTGGCAGGTTCAACTTGGTAACAAAAGAAAATGCCTCAGCCAGATAAATCCCCAAAACATTCATCCATCAGCCACACACACCACATAACACTGCTGTTCTATTAGATAATGAGTTTCTTCCCATGTAAGCAGGTGTGTGTCATGGTAAAACCTCCCCCACACATCAGAACCCAGAATCTATTAGTGCCACCCATTTTAAACCCTCTCTACAGCATTCTGTTTACACCTGCTATCATTCAATCATCTTTCCTAACATAATACTAGTCCACTAGTTTACATATCACCTCTCATCCCACTAAGTGAACTGGACAAGATGATAAAACAGAAAGGCATGCTTAAGATGTTATCTGGTCTTCATTGCATGTGTATATGTCTTAATAGGATTAATGCATTTTCTGTTTGTGTGTGTGATTTTTGTGTGCCTCTCCTCCTTGCAGTGTTTCAGACACTTTTCAATTCTCCACTCAAAGGCAGTCGCTTTTCCTCCCCAGGTTCCTTAGCCCAATTTGATCTCCCACACTAAACAACAGCGTTCTTCCATGTCTCCTCCCCCTCCTTCCACTGAAGTCTCGTCTCCCCCCTTGCAGCAGTCCATTGCATCTCCATCCATCCAGTCATGATGATGGTGTTTTCTCCTTGCTGATGCCTTTTGCACATATTGCTGTTGCTGCTGGACCCCTCGCTGCTCAGGATACTGCTGTTGTCTCTTGACCTGCCATGTTGTTGCTTTTGGATCTGCATTTCGCGACAGTCAAGTGGAGGGTGCGTCTGTCCTCTCAGTAAGTGAGTGAGACAGTAGACAGTGGTGAGGAGGGCTGTGCGAAAGCAAAAACACATAACACATGGCGCTGTCACTTGGTGTTCGCTCGCTCTGCGGTAGAGTATCACTTCCTGTTCCTGCTCAAACACAGTGGTGTTTCTGAGTAGCTTATTTGCTTAGCAATTTAATTAACAACTTTTAAATACATTCTTCTTTCATAGTATAATCTTCACGTGCTTCATCCGAAGCACACTTTCTGTGTACTCACTACCTAATTTATAGCCAAAGTATTCACTCACTGTCTCTGTACTGTTTCGCTAGCTTAGCTTAGCTCGTAGCTGACTCGTTAGCACCATGGCTACCTCACCTGTCCCTCCTGCACTTTCTTGCTCATTGTGTCAGATGTTTAGTTACTCCTCGGCCTCCTTTAGCAGTAATGATATCTGTAACAAATGTAGCTTATTTGCAGCTCTGGAGGCCAGGATTACTGAATTGGAGACTCGGCTTCGCACCCTTCATTCACCCGTAGCTAGCCAGGCTCCTGTAGCTGGTGCAGCCGAAGATAGCGTAGGCCCCGCTAGCTGTTCCCCGGCAGACCCCAAGCAGCTGGGGAAAGAGGGCGGCTGGGTCACGGTGAGGAGGAAGCATAGTCCTAAACAGAAGCCCCAGGTACACCACCAACCCGTTCATGTGTCTAACCGTTTTTCCCCACTCGGTGACACACCCGCCGGGGGTCAAACTCTGGTAATTGGTGATTCTGTTCTCAGACATGTGAAGCTAGAGACACCGGCAACCATAGTCAATTGTCTTCCAGGGGCCAGAGCAGGCGACATTGAAGGAAATTTAAAACTGCTGGCTAAGGGTAAACGTAAATTCAGTAAAATCATAATTCACGTCGGCAGTAATGACACCCGGTTACGCCAATCGGAGGTCACTAAAATCAATATTGAATCGATGTGCAACTTTGCTAAAACAATGTCGGACTCTGTAGTTTTCTCTGGTCCCCTCCCCAATCAGACCAGGAGTGACATGTTTAGCCGCATGTTCTCCTTAAATTGCTGGCTGTCTGAGTGGTGTCCCAGAAACGATGTGGGCTTCATAGATAATTGGCAAACCTTCTGGAGGAAACCTGGTCTTGTTAGGAGAGACGGCATCCATCCCACTTTGGATGGAGCAGCTCTCATTTCTAGAAATATGGACAAATTTATTAAACCCCCCAAAATATGACTATCCAGAGTTGGGACCAGGAAGCAGAGTTGCAGTCTTACACGCCTCTCTGCAGCTTCTCTCCTCCTGCTACCCCCCCAAAAACCCATCTCCATAGAGACTGTGTCAGCTTCCAAAAAGACAAAAAACAAACTAAAAACCAGCAACAAACAACTTAAACATAAACAATTACAAAGAAAGAACAGTACAGTATCCACATCTGAACCAAAGAGTAAAACAGTGAAATGTGGATTATTAAATATTAGGTCTCTCTCCTCCAAGTCTCTGTTAGTACATGACTTAATAATTGATCAACAAATTGATTTACTCTGCCTTACAGAAACCTGGTTGCAGCAGGATGATTATGTTAGTTTAAATGAATCAACACCCCCGAGTCATTCTAACTACCAGAAACCTCGAAGCACAGGCCGAGGGGGCGGTGTGGCAGCAATTTTTCACACCAGCCTATTAATTAATGAAAGACCAAGACAGACTTTTAATTCATTTGAAAGCCTGATGCTTAACATTGTCCACCCCAGCTGTGAAACTCAGAAACCAGTCTTACTTGTTATCATCTATCGTCCACCTGGGCCTTACACAGAGTTTCTGTCTGACTTCTCAGACTTTATATCTAATTTAGTTCTGAGCTCAAATAAAATAATTATTGTGGGTGATTTTAACATCCATGTAGATGCTAAAAATGACAGCCTCAACATGGCATTTAGTCTGTTATTAGACTCAATTGGCTTCTCTCAAAATGTAAAAGAACCCACCCACCACTTTAATCACACTCTAGATCTTGTTTTAACATATGGCATAGAAACTGAACATTTAACAGTGCTTCCTGAAAACCCTCTCCTGTCTGATCATTTCCTGATAACATTTACATTTACAATAATTGATTACACAGCGGTGGAGAGTAGATTTTATCAAAGTAGATGTCTTTCTGAAAGCGCTGTAACTAAGTTTAAGAATATAATCCACCCACTGTTATCATCTTCAATGCCCTGTACCAACACAGAGCAGAGCAGCTATCTGAACGCTACCCCAACAGAGGTCGATTATCTTGTTAATAATTTCACCTCCTCACTACGTACGACTCTGGATACTGTAGCTCCAGTGAAAACTAAGGTCTCTAATCAGAAGTACCTGACTCCGTGGTATAATTCTCAAACACGTACCCTAAAGCAGATGACTCGTAATCTGGAGAGGAAATGGCGTGTCACAAATTTAGAGGATCATCATTTAGCCTGGAGAAATAGTTTGCTGCTTTATAAGAAAGCCCTCCGCAAAGCCAGAACATCTTACTATTCATCACTGATTGAAGAAAATAAGAACAACCCCAGGTTTCTCTTCAGCTCTGTAGCCAGGCTGACAAACAGTCAGAGCTCTGTTGAGCCAACCATCCCTTTAACGTTAACTAGTAATGACTTCATGAACTTCTTCACAAATAAAATTTTTATCATTAGAGAAAAAATTACCAATAATCATCCCACAGATGTAATATTATCTACAGCTACTCTTAGTACCATTGATGTTAAGTTAGACTCTTTTTCTCCAATTGATCTTTCTGAGTTAACTTCAATAATTACTTCCTCCAAACCATCAATGTGTCTTTTAGACCCCATTCCTACAAAACTGCTCAAAGAAGTCCTGCCATTAATTAATTCTTCGATCTTAAATATGATCAACCTATCTCTAATAATCGGCTATGTACCACAGGCCTTCAAGCTGGCTGTAGTTAAACCTTTACTCAAAAAGCCATCTCTAGACCCAGCAGTCTTAGCTAATTATAGGCCAATCTCCAACCTTCCTTTCATATCAAAAATCCTTGAAAGAGTAGTTGTCAAACAGCTAACAGATCATCTGCAGAGGAATGGTTTATTTGAAGAGTTTCAGTCAGGTTTCAGAGCTCATCACAGCACAGAAACAGCTTTAGTGAAGGTTACAAATGATCTTCTTATGGCCTCTGACAGTGGACTCATCTCTGTGCTTGTCCTGCTAGACCTCAGTGCAGCGTTCGATACTGTTGACCATAATATCCTATTAGAGCGATTAGAACATGCTGTAGGTATTACAGGTACTGCACTGCAGTGGTTTGTATCATATTTATCTAATAGACTCCAATTTGTGCATGTAAATGGAGAGTCCTCTTCACACACTGAGGTTAATTATGGAGTTCCACAGGGTTCAGTGCTAGGACCAATTCTGTTTACATTATACATGCTTCCCTTAGGCAGCATCATTAGAAGACATAGCATACATTTTCACTGCTATGCAGATGACACCCAGCTCTATCTGTCCATGAAGCCAGATAACACACACCAATTAGTTAAACTGCAGGAATGTCTTAAAGACATAAAGACCTGGATGGCCGCTAACTTTCTGCTTCTTAATTCAGATAAAACTGAGGTTATTGTACTCGGCCCTGAAAATCTTAGAAATATGGTATCTAAACAGATTCATACTCTGGATGGCATTACCTTGGCCTCCAGTAACGCTGTGAGGAACCTTGGAGTCATTTTTGACCAGGACATGTCCTTCAACGCACATATTAAACAAATATGTAAGACTGCTTTCTTCCATTTGCGCAACATCTCTAAAATTAGAAATATCCTGTCTCAGAGTGATGCTGAAAAACTAGTTCATGCATTTATTACTTCCAGGCTGGACTACTGTAATTCATTATTATCAGGATGTCCAAAAAACTCACTGAAAAGCCTTCAGCTAATCCAAAATGCTGCAGCAAGAGTACTGACAGGGACTAGAAGGAGAGAGCATATTTCTCCTGTTTTGGCTTCCCTTCATTGGCTTCCTTTTAAGACCAGAATTGAATTCAAAATCCTGCTCCTCACATACAAGGTCTTAAATAATCAGGCCCCATCTTATCTTAATGACCTTGTAGTACCATATCACCCTATTAGAGCACTTCGCTCTCGCTCTGCAGGCCTACTTGTTGTTCCTAGAGTATTTAAAAGTAGAATGGGAGGGAGAGCCTTCAGTTTTCAGGCCCCTCTTCTGTGGAACCAGCTTCCAGTTTGGATTCGGGAGACAGAAACTATCTCTACTTTTAAGATTAGGCTTAAAACTTTCATTTTTGCTAAAGCATATAGTTAGGGCTGGACCAGGTGACCCTGAATCCTCCCTTAGTTATGCTGCAATAGACGTAGGCTGCCGGGGGATTCCCATGATGCATTGAGTTTTTCCTTTCCAGTCACCTTTCTCACTCACTATGTATTAATAGACCTCTCTGCATTGAATCATATCTGTTATTAACCTCTGTCTCTCTTCCACAGCATGTCTTTTATCCTGTCTTCCTTCTCTCACCCCAACCGGTCGCAGCAGATGGCCGCCCCTCCCTGAGCCTGGTTCTGCCGGAGGTTTCTTCCTGTTAAAAGGGAGTTTTTCCTTCCCACTGTGGCCAAAGTGCTTGCTCATAGGGGGTCATATGATTGTTGGGTTTTTCTCTGTATCTATGAAGCGCCTTGAGGCAACTTTTGTTGTGATTTGGCGCTATATAAATAAAATTGAATTGAATTGAATAAATATGCCTGACACCCGTAAACGAAGCAGCATCTGGCTGCAGTTTAAAGACTTTTTTGTCTGTCTTGGTCTTGGTCTTGGTCTCGTCTCGACTTCGTCTCATCTTGGTCTCGGTCTTGGTCTCGTCTCGACTTCGTCTCGACTTGTTCTTAGTCTTGTCTTGGTCTCGATACCCTCTGGTCTTGGTCTTGGTTTAGGCGGTCTTGACTGCAAGTCTAGTTGCACCAGTGGTGCCATGAGCAGTATCTATCTGCTGCTCATCAGCTGCTATGCCGTGGTTATTGTCACAATGTGGTGTATTTGGATCACTCAATCCTAAGTGGATATGGATATGATCCAGGATTGGATGTTTTGTCTAAAATTTGAAAGGAACAATTGTTCCTTTCCCCTTTGCTGTGTACTCTGCTGATGCTGTTTTCAAAACCTACCACACTCATGTACAGTATCAGTGTCACACTGAGATATTTCAAAGATAATAATAATACATTTTATTTGAAAGTGCCTTTCAAAACACTCAAGGTCACTGTACACATTAGAAGAAAAAGCAACATAAAAGCAAGCAGTTCACACAATGGTAAAAGCATAAGACATAAACTAATAAAAGAGCAGAGTGGAGAGGTTATGTGGGATAAGCTATTTTGAACAAGTGAGTTTTGAGTTGGGACTTAAAGAGAGAGAAGGAAGAGATGTTTCTTAAATCAGGAGGTCGGGAATTCCAGAGTCGTGGAGCAGAGCAGCTGAAAGCCCTGCTCCCCATGGTGGCAAGACGGGGGGAGGGGACGGAGAGTGAAAGGGAAGAAGTAGATCTGAGACAACCAGATGGGGCGGTGATCTTAACCAGATCAGAGAGATATGGAGGGGAGAGATGATGAATAGCCTTAAATGTGTGCAAGAGTATTTTGAAATTGATGCGATATTTGACCGGGAGCCAGTGAAGCTGCTGCAGGACAGGAGTGATGTGGTGGATAGAAGGGGTCCTGGTGATGATACAGGCAGCAGAGTTCTGGACGCGTTGGAGCTTGTGGATGGATTTTTGAGTATAAAAAGAACCTGAATAAATACAAATAAAGGGAAAGAGCTGTCCAAACCTCTGTCTCTGACCATCTGTGTTAACACTTGAAATGGGAAACATGTAAATGTAACAAACATGTTAAAACATAAGAAATCAGGTAGGGGCAAAAAAAGCATTTTGCTCAAAAAAGATTTAGAGCAGAAGTTTTTAAAATGAAGATATATTGCATTTATTTACAATTAAAAACACACAGAGCAGAAAGTGTGTTACTGTTTTACATCCACAGACACACAAGAAAAGAAGCAGGCAACATGAGGTCAAGTTATGGCAATTTTATTTTTGTATGTCAGTACATGTATTCAGAATAGAGTTTTTAAAAAACAAACAAACGTCCCAAGTAAAGTTTGGGGGGATTTTTGTGAAAGAAAGGTTGAGAGAGGGGGAAGGAGGAAGATGCTGCTGGGTCAGTTCTTTCTCAGCAGTCTGCTCCAGAATCCCCTCCTGTCCTCGGCTTGCTTTTCTTTTGCCTTCAGCTCTTTTAAGGTTTTGTTGAGCTGCTCCTCGGCATCTTTAAATGTTTCTTTCAGCTGCTGTTTGGCCAGTTTCCCTTTGTGTTTGAGGAGCTCTTTAGCTTCCTTTTTGTGCTTTTGTATTTCTTTAAGTTCATCTTTGCAGCCTTTCTTGCTCACCGTCGTTTCTTTCTTGAATACCTTCAACTCAATTTTCTCTTCTGCAAGTTCCTCTTGCACTTTCATCAGTTCCTTCTTCATGTTTTGAGTGAAACTCTTTGTATCTTCCATTTCTTTCTTTGCTTCCTGTATTTTAATTTTCTCTTCCTCCAACACTTTTTGAGCTTCCAACAATTCTTTCTTCATATTTTCAATCTCATTTTCTGCCTCGTGTTTACATTTTTTCTCCTCTTCAAGTTGTTGCTTCACATGCAGTAATTCCTTCCTTAGTGTTTCAGCTTCAGCCATTACATTTGCAGCTTCTTGTGTTTCCAACTGCATTTTCCTTCTTTCCTCTTCAAAAGCTTCCTGCACCTCCTGTAATTCCTGCATCACATTTCCTGCCTCCTTCTTTGCAGTTTGATATTTATTTTTGGCTTCTTGTGCTGTGCTTTTCTCTTCCTCCAATGCTTTTTGAGCTTCCAACAGTTCTTTCTTCATGTTTTCATTCTCGTTTTCTGCCTGTTGTTTTCTCATCTTCTCTCCTTTAAGTTTGAGACCCACATGCAGTAATTCCTGCAATACTACTTCAGTTTCAAACTTTGAATTTTTAGCTTCTCCTCTTGATTTTTCTGCCTCTTCTTTTAATTTGACATTTTCAGCCTGTATCATTTGAAATTTAAAATGAATCAGCTGTACTGTATTGTGAGGTGAAGCACTCGCCGATCCTCTTCTCGATCTCCCTTCATTCATTTTGGCCTTTTAAACAAAGGAACCAACGTTTTGTAGAGGAGTGAAGTGAAGTTTTCGATGTTTCTTCGTCAACTGTCGTTTGTCCTGCACAGAGATGCTGCTGTAGATGTGTCTCTAGCTGTGTCTGGATACAATGAAACATGCTGTAACTAAGTGCTTGTGTTGCACAGTTCTACTGAACATTCCATTTCATGCATGCTCCGCCCACATGGTCAGGAATGTCAGGTGCTGCATCTCCAAATGCTGCTCCCGTTGCCTAGCAATAACAGCTGTTTACTTTTTGGGGTCTGGTTCATTGTTTAATAAAGAAAACATGTCCAAGTATTGGGTGCTGAGGCTCAGCGCATATTCTAGCCTGCTGTGTGGGTGGGCAGCTAGAAATCACTGGTGGGCAACATGAGTGAGGAGAAAACTGGAGCAGCCAAGCAGGGAGCTGCAGGTTGCTGGTTTGAGTCTCTGTTCAGATGCTGGTGTCTCCTCTCTCTGAGATGTCTGCAAACAGTCCCAGATAAAACAATAAGGATAATAAACAAACACGTGACTAAAATAACAATTATGACTCTGATGTGTTTCATGTGTAGCAGGATGGCCTCTATACAGCAGTCGCTGCAAGCATCCACATCGCCACACTTACGTTTCTTTAAGCAGGCGTGCTGGGCTCCTCCTAAGGAAAGTTTGAAACTTCATTTCCTTCATGCTGGTGAACTTTTTACCAAATATTTTCATCAAAGCTTCTCCATCACTGACAGGGATTGTTTGGATCTTCACACTCATCTCCACCAACCCTAAAAAATGAGTCTCACTTTGCTCATATAATGCCAGGAGTGTCTCCATATTCCACAAAAGTCTATGCAAACATGTAACAGTATCCCATATTCATAGAAATATTATTGATATTATAACAAAAGCTGTCACCAACACAATTGTCCCAAGTGCTTTTTTAAACAGGATTTTCAACCAGAGGATTTCCCTATAGCTTAATTTTTTTTCAATATTTTGTACACAACAACAGAATCATTTCAGAAAAACTCAAAATGACTGCTGTCAATATTATTTGCCCCACAAAAAAGGTCAAATATAAAAAAATATTGCAAATATTGCACAGTGAAAAGGCACTACAGCTCAGTTGTTCCCACTCGCCTTTGTCCTCCTGTCTCCCCTCCCTCTCCCCTCCAACGAGGAGTTAAACAGTTTGATGGCGTGTGGGACAAAGGAGTTTTTAAGCCTGTTGGTTCTTGACTTTGAGAGAAGCAACCTGTCGCTGAATAGGCTCCTCTGATTATTTACGAGCACGTGCAGAGGATGCCCAGCATTTTCCATAATGTCCATCAGTTTCTTTAATGTCCTTTTCTCTGCCACTGTCACCAAAGTGTCCAGCTTCATGCCGACCACAGAGCCAGCCTTCCTGATTGGTTTTTCCAGCCTGGATGAGTCCTTTGCTGTGCTGCTCCCCCAGCACACCACAGCATAGAACAGTACTCCTGCAACCACCGACTGATAAAACATCCTCAGGAGCTTCCTGCAGATGTTGAAGGACCTCAGCCTTCTGAGGAAGTACAGTCTGCTTTGGCCTTTTATGTACAGGTGCTGCGTGTTGCATGACCAAACAAAACTTTCAGTGCACTGTGAAAGTAAACAAACAAACAGACAGGAAGGCCTAGTTAGGACATATCTAAGCATGCTCTTCATCTTGGAAGGGTAATTCAAACCAAAACTAATTGGCAGGTTCAACTTGGTAACAAAAGAAAATGCCTCAGCCAGATAAATCCCCAAAACATTCATCCATCAGCCACACACACCACATAACACTGCTGTTCTATTAGATAATGAGTTTCTTCCCATGTAAGCAGGTGTGTGTCATGGTAAAACCTCCCCCACACATCAGAACCCAGAATCTATTAGTGCCACCCATTTTAAACCCTCTCTACAGCATTCTGTTTACACCTGCTATCATTCAATCATCTTTCCTAACATAATACTAGTCCACTAGTTTACATATCACCTCTCATCCCACTAAGTGAACTGGACAAGATGATAAAACAGAAAGGCATGCTTAAGATGTTATCTGGTCTTCATTGCATGTGTATATGTCTTAATAGGATTAATGCATTTTCTGTTTGTGTGTGTGATTTTTGTGTGCCTCTCCTCCTTGCAGTGTTTCAGACACTTTTCAATTCTCCACTCAAAGGCAGTCGCTTTTCCACCCCAGGTTCCTTAGCCCAATTTGATCTCCCACACTAAACAACAGCGTTCTTCCATGTCTCCTCCCCCTCCTTCCACTGAAGTCTCGTCTCCCCCCTTGCAGCAGTCCATTGCATCTCCATCCATCCAGTCATGATGATGGTGTTTTCTCCTTGCTGATGCCTTTTGCACATACTGCTGTTGCTGCTGGACCCCTCGCTGCTCAGGATACTGCTGTTGTCTCTTGACCTGCCATGTTGTTGCTTTTGGATCTGCATTTCGCGACAGTCAAGTGGAGGGTGCGTCTGTCCTCTCAGTAAGTGAGTGAGACAGTAGACAGTGGTGAGGAGGGCTGTGCGAAAGCAAAAACACATAAATATGCCTGACACCCGTAAACGAAGCAGCATCTGGCTGCAGTTTAAAGACTTTTTTGTCTGTCTTGGTCTTGGTCTTGGTCTCGTCTCGACTTCGTCTCATCTTGGTCTTGGTCTCGTCTCGACCTCGTCTCATCTTGGTCTTGGTCTCGGTCTTGGTCTCGTCTCGACTTCGTCTCATCTTGGTCTTGGTCTCGTCTCGACTTCGTCTCATCTTGGTCTTGGTCTCGGTCTCGGTCTTGGTCTTGTCTCGACTTCGTCTCGACTTGTTCTTAGTCTTGTCTTGGTCCCGATACCCTCTGGTCTTGGTCTTGGTTTAGGCGGTCTTGACTGCAAGTCTAGTTGCACCAGAGGTGCCATGAGCAGTATCTATCTGCTGCTCATCAGCTGCTATGCCGTGGTTATTGTCACAATGTGGTGTATTTGGATCACTCAATCCTAAGTGGATATGGATATGATCCAGGATTGGATGTTTTGTATAAAATTTGAAAGGAACAATTGTTCCTTTCCCCTTTGCTGTGTACTCTGCTGATGCTGTTTTCAAAACCTACCACACTCATGTACAGTATCAGTGTCACACTGAGATATTTCAAAGATAATAATAATACATTTTATTTGAAAGCGCCTTTCAAAACACTCAAGGTCACTGTACACATTAGAAGAAAAAGCAACATAAAAGCAAGCAGTTCACACAATGGTAAAAGCATAAGACATAAACTAATAAAAGAGCAGAGTGGAGAGGTTATGTGGGATAAGCTATTTTGAACAAGTGAGTTTTGAGTTGGGACTTAAAGAGAGAGAAGGAAGAGATGTTTCTTAAATCAGGAGGTCGGGAATTCCAGAGTCGTGGAGCAGAGCAGCTGAAAGCCCTGCTCCCCATGGTGGCAAGACGGGGGGAGGGGACGGAGAGTGAAAGGGAAGAAGTAGATCTGAGACAACCAGATGGGGCGGTGATCTTAACCAGATCAGAGAGATATGGAGGGGAGAGATGATGAATAGCCTTAAATGTGTCATGGTCCTGGGTCATTTTGCCCCAGCGTTTTGTGTTTTATGATTATGTCCCTCTGTTCTAGTTATTCGGTGTCCTCCCCCCTTGTGTCCCCTTCGAGTTCTAGATTTCCTGTTTTGTTCTGAAGGTCTGTGTCTGTTGTCATTGTGTTCAGCTTGTGTCCTCCAGTCATCATGGTTATTCAGATCAGCTGTTCTCCCTCCTGTGTGCGATTACCCGATTACCTTGTGTGTGTGTATATATAGTGGGTGTCGGTCTGTGTTCGTTGTCGGCTCGTCTGCGTTCATCTGTGTATCTCTGCGTTCTATGGTGTTCCGTTCCTGTCTCTGCGTCTCTCTGCCCCGCACCCCTTTTGTATGGTCTCAGGTTTGTCATTTAGTTCTCCCAGTTTAGGTTTCTTCAGTTGTTTTGTCATGCCTCACTGCCTGTTTTTGCCACTGCCACCTTGTAAATAAACCCTCACTCATATCATCAGTCGGCTGCCTGCATTTTGGGTCCTCCTTTTCCTCCACACCACACGGCTCACTCCGCCAGCCGTGACAGTACGAGCCGACCAAACATGGACCCAGCAGCATCCGCACCTTCCCAGGAGTTTCGGGAGGAAGTAATCGACTCTGTTTCGAGGTTGGTTAACCTGTGGCTTGAACGTGAGGGAGAGGAATTTCACCGCGCTGTAGAAGCCAGGCTACAGCAGCTAATTTCTGCTCACCCCTGGCTACTGGACTCTCTTCACCCGCTCGCACAGGACTTCATTCTGAAAGAACTGCACCTTCACCCTCCAGCCGCCACCGCTTCCCGACCCAGCCCGGTGGTGAATGTTTTGCACTGCCCGCCGGGCAATCTGCGGCCCGGCCCGCCGGAGGTGGAATTACCCGGCCGGTCGGAGTTATCCCCGAGAAGGAAGCGACGTTCACGCCGCCGACGCCCATCGCCACAGCCGGGTCCCGAGACTTCTGAGTTGCCGGCTGTGGTGAGTGGAAAAGACACTTTTTCTGTTTCGCCAGACCGTGTGACTGTTTATACCGGGGCTGTGTTTTTTGAGTCAGCTGCCCAGCCGCTAGCTCAGTTAGCTGCCCAGCAGCCGCTAGCTCAGTTAGCCGCTCAGTCGTCACCTCCATCACATTCAGCCTCACGACCCATAGCCCAGTTACAGTCACAGCCAGACTTATTAGACACTATGTTACAATCCATAGCCCAGTCAATAGCTCAGTTGGTAGAAGACTCATCAGACTTATCATCAGCTCAGCCACCTATTCAGCCATCATCTTCACCAACTCCTCCGGTACAGCAAGCCATGACAGTTCAACCCATAAAGGACAGGTCAACAACTTCCTGTTCTAAGCAGAGAGACAAACCTAATAACTGTGAAAACATTCCTCAAGAGCTGGCCAGTTCTGAGACGCACTCCAGGGCCTCCCCAGAGGCTGGGTTTCAGCCCCCAGCAGACTCTGGACCCCTGGAGGTGAAGAAGCCAGCTGAGGACTGCACCCGGCTGTCGCTGCCTGAGCAGGGTCAATGCTCTGCGCAGCTGCAGTCTGCTATGTGTTTGCCAGAGGCCACCGTGCCTGCTGGTTCTGATTTGTTCCTGCCAGAGGCCCGTGCGCCTGCTGGTTCTGATCTGTCCCTGCCAGAGGCCCGTGCGCCTACTGGTTCTGATCTGTGTTTTCCAGAGGCCCGTGTGCCTGCTGGTTCAGCCCTGCGTGTGCCAGGGGCCCCTGTGCCCCCTGGTTCAGTGACTATTTCCACTGGGGGTTCTGGAGAGCCCGGCCAGCACTTTCCTGTCTCCGCTGGAGGGTCCGAGGGGCCCGTTCAGCCGCTTTTCTCCGCTGGAGGGTCCGAGGGGCCCGTTCAGCCGCCTGTCTCCGCTGGAGGGTCCGAGGGGCCCGTTCAGCCGCCTGTCTCCGCTGGAGGGTTCGAGGGGCCCGTCCAGCCGCCTGTCTCCGCTGGAGGGCCCGAGGAGCCCGTCCAGCCTCCTGCCTCGTCAGCTGTAGGGCCCGAGGAGCCCGTCCAGCCTCCTGCCTCGTCAGCTGGAGGGCCCGAGGAGCCCGTCCAGCCCCAAGACTCGTCAGCTGGAGGTTCAGGGGAACCTAGCCAGCTTCCTGCCTCGTCAGCTGGCGGGCCCGAGGAGCCCGTCCAGCCGCCAGCTGCAGCCTGATCATCCTCACCGGCTGCAGCTTCATCCACGCCGCCGGCAGCAACAGCAGCTTCAACCACGCCGCCGGCAGCAGCAGCAGCTTCCTCCTCGCCTGCTGCAGCTTCATCATCTTCGCCTGGTCCGGCTTCATCATCTTCGCCTGGTCCGGCTTCGGCTTCGCCTGGTCCGGCTTCGGCTTCATCTTCGCCTGGTCCGGCTTCGGCTTCATCTTCGCCTGGTCCGGCTTCGGCATCCTCGGCGTCGCCTGGTCCGGCTTCAGCATCCTCGGCGTCGCCTGGTCCAGCCTCTGCTTCAGCCTCGCCTGGTCCAGCCTCCGTCTCACCTGGTGCTGCGGGGGCCACGCAGCCTTCAGGTCCCAAACTGCCGCCTCGACATCAGCGGTCATCTGCCAGGCCGCTTGTTGGGCGTCATCGTCGTTATGGACGACCTCCCAAACGCCGCCGCTGCCTTCTGCGCGGCCGGCCTCCGGACTTGTGTCGCCGCCGCCGTTGCTGTCCGCACGGTCGGCCGCCTGAACTGTTTCCCCGTCGCCGCCGTTGCTGTCCGCACGGTCGGCCGCCTGAACTGTTTCCCCGTCGCCGCCACTGCCGTGTGCACGGTCGGCCCCCTGAACTGTTTCCACTTCGCCACCGCAGCCTTCCGCGCGGTCGGCTTTTGGATCTGTGTCGCCAACGTGGCCAGCCTCAGAAGATGCATTGTCCTGGACTTCTGAGTTGTCAGCCTCTGGGCCGGCCTCCTGAACTGTGTTTTGTTCTTGAACTCCAGCATGTGTGTTTGTTTTGACGATTCACATGGTTCGCTTGAGCTTGTTTTTGTTTGGTTTTGGTCCCTCCGTCCTGGGCCCCCCGCCGCCCGCCCTGGGTTGGTCGTCTGTTTTTGTTTTGGGCTGTCTGGAGCCAGCCCTTGGAGGGGGGGTACTGTCATGGTCCTGGGTCATTTTGCCCCAGCGTTTTGTGTTTTATGATTATGTCCCTCTGTTCTAGTTATTCGGTGTCCTCCCCTCTTGTGTCCGGTTCGGGTTCTAGATTTCCTGTTTTGTTCTGAAGGTCTGTGTCTGTTGTCATTGTGTTCAGCTTGTGTCCTCCAGTCATCATGGTTATTCAGATCAGCTGTTCTCCCTCCTGTGTGCGATTACCCGATTACCTTGTGTGTGTGTATATATAGTGGGTGTCGGTCTGTGTTCGTTGTCGGCTCGTCTGCGTTCATCTGTGTATCTCTGCGTTCTATGGTGTTCCGTTCCTGTCTCTGCGGCTCTCTGCCCCGCACCCCTTTTGTATGGTCTCAGGTTTGTCATTTAGTTCTCCCAGTTTAGGTTTCTTCACTTGTTTTGTCATGCCTCACTGCCTATTTTTGCCACTGCCACCTTGTAAATAAACCCTCACTCATATCATCAGTCGGCTGCCTGCATTTTGGGTCCTCCTTTTCCTCCACACCACACGGCTCACTCCGCCAGCCGTGACAGTATGTGTGCAAGAGTATTTTTGAAATTGATGCGATATTTGACCGGGAGCCAGTGAAGCTGCTGCAGGACAGGAGTGATGTGGTGGATAGAAGGGGTCCTGGTGATGATACAGGCAGCAGAGTTCTGGACGCGTTGGAGCTTGTGGATGGATTTTTGAGTATAAAAAGAACCTGAATAAATACAAATAAAGGGAAAGAGCTGTCCAAACCTCTGTCTCTGACCATCTGTGTTAACACTTGAAATGGGAAACATGTAAATGTAACAAACATGTTAAAACATAAGAAATCAGGAAGGGGCAAAAAAAGCAATTTTGCTAAAAAAAGATTTAGAGCAGAAGTTTTTAAAATGAAGATATATTGCATTTATTTACAATTAAAAACACACAGAGCAGAAAGTGTGTTACTGTTTTACATCCACAGACACACAAGAAAAGAAGCAGGCAACATGAGGTCAAGTTATGGCAATTTTATTTTTGTATGTCAGTACATGTATTCAGAATAGAGTTTTTAAAAAACAAACAAACGTCCCAAGTAAAGTTTGGGGGGATTTTTGTGAAAGAAAGGTTGAGAGAGGGGGAAGGAGGAAGATGCTGCTGGGTCAGTTCTTTCTCAGCAGTCTGCTCCAGAATCCCCTCCTGTCCTCGGCTTGCTTTTCTTTTGCCTTCAGCTCTTTTAAGGTTTTGTTGAGCTGCTCCTCGGCATCTTTAAATGTTTCTTTCAGCTGCTGTTTGGCCAGTTTCCCTTTGTGTTTGAGGAGCTCTTTAGCTTCCTTTTTGTGCTTTTGTATTTCTTTAAGTTCATCTTTGCAGCCTTTCTTGGTCACCGTCGTTTCTTTCTTGAATACCTTCAACTCAATTTTCTCTTCTGCAAGTTCTTCTTGCACTTTCATCAGTTCCTTCTTCATGTTTTGAGTGTAACTCTTTGTATCTTCCATTTCTTTCTTTGCTTCCTGTATTTTAATTTCCTCTTCCTCCAACACTTTTTGAGCTTCCAACAATTCTTTCTTCATATTTTCAATCTCATTTTCTGCCTCGTGTTTACATTTTTTCTCCTCTTCAAGTTGTTGCTTCACATGCAGTAATTCCTTCCTTAGTGTTTCAGCTTCAGCCATTACATTTGCAGCTTCTTGTGTTTCCAACTGCATTTTCCTTTTTTCCTCTTCAAGAGCTTCCTGCACCTCCTGTAATTCCTGCATCACATTTCCTGCCTCCTTCTTTGCAGTTTGATATTTATTTTTGGCTTCTTGTGCTGTGCTTTTCTCTTCCTCCAATGCTTTTTGAGCTTCCAACAGTTCTTTCTTCATGTTTTCATTCTCGTTTTCTGTCTGTTGTTTTCTCATCTTCTCTCCTTTAAGTTTGAGACCCACATCCAGTAATTCCTGCAATACTACTTCAGTTTCAAACTTTGAATTTTTAGCTTCTCCTCTTGATTTTTCTGCCTCTTCTTTTAATTTGACATTTTCAGCCTGTATCATTTGAAATTTAAAATGAATCAGCTGTACTGTATTGTGAGGTGAAGCACTCGCCGATCCTCTTCTCGATCTCCCTTCATTCATTTTGGCCTTTTAAACAAAGGAACCAACGTGTTGTAGAGGAGTGAAGTGAAGTTTTCGATGTTTCTTCGTCAACTGTCGTTTGTCCTGCACAGAGATGCTGCTGTAGATGTGTCTCTAGCTGTGTCTGGATACAATGAAACATGCTGTAACTAAGTGCTTGTGTTGCACAGTTCTACTAAACATTCCATTTCATGCATGCTCCGCCCACATGGTCAGGAATGTCAGGTGCTTGTGATGTTATTCTGTTATCATATGTTACCTTATATATGTAATCAAAGTAGTTGAATTATGATAACAGCTGTTGGACATATATTATCCTTTAGTTTAGATGGTGTGCTGTGTATGTAGTTTAATCCTCATTATACTTTTGGGTTAAAAGAACATAATCATTTTTGTAGTTCATTAGATAAGTGTGCATCACTCTGTATCCTTGATCTGCTGTGAATGTGTTACACTGTTTTCTTGACATGCTTTATAGTTGAATCATAAAAAGAAAGTTGTAGGCAGGAGACTTGGTGTCTAGGGCAGAAGAGATAAACCACATTCCATACCCCCACTTTACAGAGAGCAGAAAGACAGGGAGCCGAGGTCATAACTTAGGCGCCGTAACAGAGAAAGAATGTGAATGTTTAGGCTTTTACGACTAGGTGGGGGCCGCTAGGAGCTATAAGAGGCTGTGTAACCCGTCACCATTTTGAGACTCGCTGTGACCCTCTGCAGGCAGGTCTCCCCATCATGATGGTTCTAATGCTCATAAGTGTTGAATTGTATGGAAATAAATGATTGTTGATTGAGCATTTATACACCGAGTATTGTCCTTCCTTCAGCCCAAAGATTAAAAGAACTGGGAAATTCCACCAACTTGGTGCCTGGTGACCCGGATCTTTGGTGTGCTGAGGAGGTGCAGATTTGGCCTGTGGTGAGATCGTGGGGCGAGGCGAACAGAGGACCGGTCCAAATATAAAAAGGTAAGCACAGCCTGTTGTATTATAAATACCAAATGTGCATATTGGGCTTTCCAAATTAATCTGTTCGCTGAGTTACACGTATTTTCACATTAAATTTGTCGGTGTCTGGTTTTTGGCGCAAGATACTAACAACATAAGTTGAGGCTGAATTCCAGTGTGTTAGATAAACTGCTTCTACCGAGAAACTAATAATACACTACGTTGAGCTAGATGCAGTTAAACTGCTTCTACCGAGAAACTAATAATACACTACGTTGAGCTAGATGCAGTTAAACTGCTTCTACCGAGAAACTAATAATACACTACGTTGAGCTAGATGCAGTTAAACTGCTTCTACCGAGAAACTAATGACATACTACGTTGAGCTAGTTGCAGCCCACTTTACCTTCCACATTTAACTTTGTCTAAGACTGGCTTCTGTAGCAATAATACATTAGAATCTCTTGGAGACGCGGCCATAAGTCCAGTACATTGAATAGAGGTTTTGAAGTTGGTTTATGGTGTCGGTTAAGTCCTCGTGGATGCGGCTATAAAATTGAATATAGAATTAAGGAAAGCAGATGCTGGCTTACGGTGCGGTTAAACACTGGCAACGCCAAAAGCGCAACACGTCCGTAGGTTTTGGTTTATGATACGGCCGTGTTCCGGTGGTGCGGCCGTAAGTGCAGTAGTGATTGGTGCTGATTTCAGTACATTGAATAGAGGTTTGACGGTGGTTTATGGTATCAGTTGAGCCTCGAGGGCTGCGGTCATAAAATATAAGTAAAATTTTACTTGCCATGAAATAAAGGTAAAGCAGAACCTGGTTTATGGTGTCGGTTTTGAGCTTCGGGGACACATGCATCACTTTTTACGATGCGATTTTGCCCCGTGGTGGCGGTCATAAGCGCAGAGAAAGGGGTATCTGTTCGATGGTGCAGTTGTGCTTTAAGGGGTTCTAACAGTTGAGCTCAGAGGTTTCTGTGTAAAGTTCCGCTGATGAGAAGTGTTGTGTGTGTAAGGCGCTCTGGGTGTTGTGTGTGAGGCGCTCTGGGGGTTGTGTGTGAGGCGCTCTGGGTGTTGTGTGTGAGGCGCTCTGGGGGTTGTGTGTGAGGCGCGCTCTGGGGGTTGTGTGTGTAAGGTGCGCTCTGGGTGTGGGTTGTGTGTGAAGCGTGAAACACAGTGACAGTGACGGTTGATGTGTTTGAATAGGAGGACATTAGTGCGAAGAAGATGCTTTAAGATCAAAGGTTGACGCCTAGTGTACCTGTGGAAACTAATTTTGTTCAAGGTGTGGCGACCCTCCTGTTCGTGGACGCGCGGGCAGGCCCAGCGGCGTCTGGATGCCGAGGTGGTGACTTGGGAACTGAGGACTCCCGCATAGCTACAGAATAACACTGGAACGGCCGTGTAATCACGGGTTCACATTTATTCTGGAATAGAACAAGAAGATGCTTTTACATCTAAGGTTGAGTTCTATCATAGGTAAAATATAAAAAGGTTGAATTCCTCGCTTCAGTGGTTGAAATTCTTGTGTGCCTGTCCCCTGACGAGTGTGAAATTAAATAAAGAGGGAATTTGGAGCCACATAGAGATAGATGGGCATAATTGGGTGTATTACTCTGTGGTGTAATTAAAAAAAATAAATAAATAAAAAGAGAGATAGTAAGAGGTGTGTGGTGGAGAATTATGGAGAAGTAGAGAGAGGAATGTGTTGGGAGACTGGCGTGCAGTTTACGCTGTCGAGGTAGACGTGTTGCCTGCTTATCTGTTTAACAGTGATGAAAATGAAATTAAATAAATCTCTTAGTGTGTTAACACAGGTGGCTACGGACCTGGACCAACTGCCCCCACAAGCACAGCGGCCGAAGCAAAATTATAAGAAATGGGAACCACACCCAGCACGAATCAGCAGCTGTGAAACAGACAGCAGCGAGGAGAGAATTAGAGGAGAAATGAAGGTTTTAAGAGCACAGGAAATTGGGTTGAATTTTGGGGCCAACGGACTTGTGGAGGTTGGGAAGGCGTCCGGAGCATCACAACAAAAGGTGAAACAAAAACACACACAAGCAGAGAAATGTGAGAGAAAGGCTCCTTTTAAGGTAACGCCTAGTTTGAGAAAAATTCAAATTAACCTGCCTGCCTACAAATGCACACACATGCAATGAAAAAACAGCTTACAGTCATGAACATGTGAAGATTTTCCAGCAAGGTTAAAGCAAAAAAAAAAAAAAAAAATTAACATACTTCTGTTGTTAAATGATGAAGTTTATCCATTACCGACAAAGAAACCCTCTGGGTTGCAGGATAACAATTTAACTTAAAAAAAAAAGACACTGGACTGACCAACCAGTGAAGACACGACAAATTTAGTGGTTAAAAGATTCAAATTGTGACATGTTTTCTGCTGATTGATTGATACAAGTGATTACTGAATGAAAGAAAATTCCTTTTTGGGCTTTTAAACATGATCTTAAGAATTTTAACATGTACCTGTGTTGTCCTGTCAGCTTGGTGGGTTATGAGTTGATTATACGGTGAGAAAAAAACAAAAAAAGGGGGAGAGAAGGCTGACACAGGGCCTGGCCCCGTTGTTTCTCCCCTCTCGGAATAACAGCCAACACAACATCATTTTCCTGTTCGTTTGTTTTTGTTTTGTTTTGTTTTTGTTTTTTCTCTTTATGCTTAATTACAGGCTGCTTTGCCGGCCCTGAAAGCCGAGGCTGACTTGGACTCCTGCTCTCCCCTCTACGTGACCCTGACCAAATGCTGCAACAGCTGGACCCACAACAACGACCTGAAAATGTCAACAGTGCTGCAGGAATGCGATCTCATGCAGCAGAGACGGAGAGCGTTAAAACCAAGGCCCGTTTCACTACACGGGGGAAAATTCTCAGACAGCTTCAGCTGACAGAGCGGTGGCAAGACGCCCGCCAAGCCCGAATGAAAAGTAAGGCCGAGCAAAGGAATGCTGACCTTAACAACTCTGCATTAACACTGTGCAGGACAGTGACAGACCAACACGGATGATCGGGCAGCGAAAAGGGCGTGACCGAGACAGGAGGAGTAACTGAGGTCAGGAGGCACCTCAGAATGGACAAAAAACACAGGAGAAGATGCAGGTTTCACCTGCGGTGAGCATGGACACTGGAGAAAGGACTGCCCCAACTGGGGTCAGAACCAGGACGGACAGAACTTTGAGCAGCAGCAGCAGCAATGGCCGCAAACAGACTGAAAAGGAGGAGGGCAGGACCCCAGGGCATGCCTCAGGCCGTGGTTTACCCAGAACACCAGAACAGGAAGGTGATGAACACACACACACACACACACACACACACACACACACACACATTGGAATGCTGATTCACTGAGAAGTGATCCACATACAGATACATGCACACGCTTGTGCAATGAAGAGTGATGCACACACACACACGCTGATGCAATGAAGAATGCTTTGCTTATGCTGATATGCAAAATGCTGCACACAAACATCCCAATACATAATTTTTATGAGGAGCCATTGATTACCATTGATTACTTAGAATGTGTTATATGTCACTCAGAGAGCATTTATGTAGAGTTAAGGAATAAGGTCTAAAACGGTTTGGTTATGAAAACAATGTCTGTGCGTGATGTCTGTTTATGGCTCAAGGCCTTGACTGAATTCTTTGCTGTGCTTCACACAGCCCTGATGAGGAACAGTGGCACAGAGTGAAAATGATGAATTAATAGGGTAAGTTTTAGGCATTTTCTGTGATTGAGATTTAATCCAAGGAGGAACAAAAGGTGTTACGGCACCTGAGGTTCTCATTCCCACACAATATTGTCCCAGGAGAAGCAAAAGTTCCTGTGAATTTTTGGTTGATTTCTTGGTTTTGCTTAGCGCTAGCTTGATTTTATCAGTGAGCTTTGGGTTGTGTTCTTTCTCTCAGAGAGAGAGATGGTTTTTATGCTTGGACATGTCTGCAACGGGCCCTAGTATGTGTTATTTTAGTAGTATTTTGTTGGTTACGTCTGTTTTCGTTTTTGTTACAGTGCACTGAGATAAAAACATCTGAGAGGTGTGATCCACCGGTGGTGATATGTTGATATTTTGTGAGTCCATGATTTAACAATCAGCTCTTTAAACCAGGCCTGAAAGATTGAAATTTAAAGCGCTATAAAATATTCTTACGGAAAACAGTTGCAAAGTGTGTTTCTCCATGATTATAATGGGCTTGGGAGAAATTCACTTATATGGGACACTGATCACATGAGAAGTCCTGAGTCTAAAAGGATTGCAGCGAGTCAATCCAGAACAGAAGAACAAAGAATTGTTTCCTTTTAAAATGATGACGTCATCTTGCTGGTGATGGAGGCTCGAATAGGTTGTGCGTGAGACTCCATTATCAGCAACATCTGGTATGAATGTGTGTGGATGAATGCATGTGACTGGACTGTGATGGACTGACACTAAAAGTTTTAACTGACTTGAGACTGAGACAAAGACTGCACCAACTTTAGGATTAGTAAATGCCGACAAACAATTCACCCAGCCGGCAAGAGAAGGGTGGATGCTTCGCTTTGTTTTGTTTTTGCAGGAGCAGGAGGATAAGAGAGACTGGAGGAGGAGACTGTAGCTTCACATGAGTGTGAACTGCAGACTTAACACTTTGGTTGCTAATTCTGAGTTACTGATGTTTGCATTAAGAAAACTGTGCTATATTAGCTGTGTTTTGATTAAGGTATCATGTTATATTATTGGGAATGCCAAATGCTACAGTGGAGAAAACTTTTGATATCACTCATGACTGGAATATGTTACTATTAACCATAGCAGGTCACTGTAGAAGTCAATTAAAGTTTATAGAGGAAAAGTGCCAAAACTTTAACAAAATTTATGAACAGTGTTGGTCAAGTTGCTTGAAAAAGTAATCGGATTACAAGTAACGCGTTACTGCCCATCTCTGTTTATGAATAACAGGGGAATGGTAGACTTGCCACATTCAGGATAGAGATATGCAATAACAAACATTGGTCCACATGATTTAGGTTCTCGCTTGAAATAGTAAATTATTAAAAGTAGAATATAACCGACAGGGGCATGTGATAGGAGGTGGTGCTGCACAAGAACAAGAGCAAAATAAAGAAAATATTGTGTTTAGCTTTGATAAATTCAAATTAAAATGTACCATTACACTCAGAGGATCAATATGAAATTCAATATATGCTAATTTTGTATGAAGCACATGACTGATAGCTGTTCTGTCCTGAGCTTTTGTTTTTACAGCACCCACTTGTTCACACCAACAGTTTCTCGCCACCAACAGGGGGTATTTGCAAAGAATAGGGAGGAATATCATCAAAACTGGGAAAGGTAAGCCCCAAAAAAGGGGGTGATAACACCATAACTTTCACTTATGGTCAAATTCTCAAAATTTGACCCCAAACTTGAAGATTCTTCAAACATTTAGAGACAGAGTGGATAAACATAGTGTCGCAAACCACATAAGGATGGAGCATTTGAATCAATAAGATGGTGAAATAACACGCAGTGAAATGTGGATCATGTTGATTATGTTTATTCCAGTGTGCAGAGGAGTCAATTCCCTTCACAAAGTTTATAAATTCACTTGAACCAAAATTAGGAACACTCGGTGCTGTAAGAGTTAATAGTCTCAATACCCAAGGATAAGCACAAGAGCATGACTGATATGATGGGACTGGGATTTTGTTACACTTAATTATTGCAGACACAACTAAAACTATAACTGACACTAGTCAAAACTAAACTGAAACTAAGGATTTTCAAAAAAGAATAAAAACTAAACTAGCAAACAATTGGTAAAAACTAATTAAAACTGATATAAAATTGAAAAGCTGAAGTCGAAGCTAAAAAAAAAAAAAAAATTAATGAAAATTGCAAAACTATTACAACCCTGGTCCAGACTAAGATGGCGTTGGACATCTTCGGGGCAGAAAAGGGTCGGTGTGACCAAGGTGTGGTTTGGCTTGTTGTATGTACATTTCAAAATGTTACAGCTCTGGATGGACCAGTTACCAGGGCATGGAAGGATGACAGACTTTATTACATGAGGAGAAGGGAGTTTTCCGGGATTGAAGATCCTCAGGGTGAGTGGTTGACTAAAGCATGCATAAAATAATCATTTTGTTATTGAATGTTAATTGATTGGTAATTGGCCACATTTCCAGCTGTGTTGACTTGTTGTGGACGCAGTCTACTTCATGTTTAAGGATTCTAATTAACAGATTGAACACTAAGAGAAGAATAGGCAGTGCCACACTATCAGATGCGAGTGATGGTTGGGCTCAGTGATGAATTAGGAGGATGAATTCGACAATGAGGGAAAAACAGTGGGTAAAAAGGGAGTGACAAATGTGTAGTTCATATTAACACACAGGTTTTGTTTTTAGGTAGTTCTGCGGATACAGGCTCTGAGCGGAGCCAGGAGTTTAACAGATCTAACATGATAATTAAATTGATTTTATTCTCTAACACAGGATGACAAGGCTGGAGCAACGGTGCTCGAGAGAAGAATTTCTGACACTTTCTGAGATATGATGTCACTAACCTTCTCTTTTAATTTTCTAGCTCCGATGAATTGACACATGGGAGTGTGTCAAAAAGGGGGAAGTCTGAACATCAAACAATGGTTTTATGAACATTTTATGACTTTATTTGTGTGTTTAATAATTTAGCTATGGTAAAACTTAAGCTTATAATGTGGTAGACTTAGAAATGGTTCATTAATTTTGATTTCTTTTACACACACATAGACTATGATTAGAATAGGTCCTGAACATAATATTTTGAACCAAATTTGAATCATTAGAAGAACAATGGATAACAATATTAGATTATCAAGGCTAGGGGGAGAGGTGTTTTGGTTTTCTGTCTCTTGCAGAGAAAGGAACAGACACCAGACGAGGTCACGGAGATATGAGGACCCTTCACAGCAGAGACAGATGTAGGGACCGCCGAGACAGCAACTGGGGTCAAGTGTCATGACGTTTGGGCTCCTTGAGAAGATGGATCCCATAAACACAGCAATAACCATGAAGGGGTTGGCGAAAACCAGGAACACCAGATCAACGAGGTTCGAGAGGCTCTTGGGCAAAAGAGGGACACGTTCCTGTTCCTTTTTCTGGGGAATACACGGGATACACAGGACCCGAGAATACACAGATCGTTGTTTGACATCGGGGCAGAATAATCCCCTGATCTGTGCAACGATTAAAGGGTTGTCTAACCCCGGAGGTCGAAGAAAGAAGCTGAGAATCACCCAACTGGAAGACACTGGTAGCTGCAGCAATAAAAATAAAGGTTAAAAGCTCCGTAGACAGAGGTTCTAGTCTAAGTACATTTGAAAGGTATAAGGGGGCATCAAAATGGGGGTGAAAAACTGGAGCACCAAAATCTCCAAATGCTGCTCCCGTTGCCTAGCAATAACAGCTGTTTACTTTTTGGGGTCTGGTTCATTGTTTAATAAAGAAAACATGTCCAAGTATTGGGTGCTGAGGCTCAGCGCATATTCTAGCCTGCTGTGTGGGTGGGCAGCTAGAAATCACTGGTGGGCAACATGAGTGAGGAGAAAACTGGAGCAGCCAAGCAGGGAGCTGCAGGTTGCTGGTTTGAGTCGCTGTTCAGATGCTGGTGTCTCCTCTCTCTGAGATGTCTGCAAACAGTCCCAGATAAAACAATAAGGATAATAAACAAACACGTGACTAAAATAACAATTATGACTCTGATGTGTTTCATGTGTAGCAGGATGGCCTCTATACAGCAGTCGCTGCAAGCATCCACATCGCCACACTTACGTTTCTTTAAGCAGGCGTGCTGGGCTCCTCCTAAGGAAAGTTTGAAACTTCATTTCCTTCATGCTGGTGAACTTTTTACCAAATATTTTCATCAAAGCTTCTCCATCACTGACAGGGATTGTTTGGATCTTCACACTCATCTCCACCAACCCTAAAAAATGAGTCTCACTTTGCTCATATAATGCCAGGAGTGTCTCCATATTCCACAAAAGTCTATGCAAACATGTAACAGTATCCCATATTCATAGAAATATTATTGATATTATAACAAAAGCTGTCACCAACACAATTGTCCCAAGTGCTTTTTTAAACAGGATTTTCAACCAGAGGATTTCCCTATAGCTTAATTTTTTTTCAATATTTTGTACACAAGAACAGAATCATTTCAGAAAAAGTCAAAATGACTGGTGTCAATATTATTTGCCCCACAAAAAAGGTCAAATATAAAAAAATATTGCAAATATTGCACAGTGAAAAGGCACTACAGCTCAGTTGTTCCCACTCGCCTTTGTCCTCCTGTCTCCCCTCCCTCTCCCCTCCAACGAGGAGTTAAACAGTTTGATGGCGTGTGGGACAAAGGAGTTTTTAAGCCTGTTGGTTCTTGACTTTGAGAGAAGCAACCTGTCGCTGAATAGGCTCCTCTGATTATTTACGAGCACGTGCAGAGGATGCCCAGCATTTTCCATAATGTCCATCAGTTTCTTTAATGTCCTTTTCTCTGCCACTGTCACCAAAGTGTCCAGCTTCATGCCGACCACAGAGCCAGCCTTCCTGATTGGTTTTTCCAGCCTGGATGAGTCCTTTGCTGTGCTGCTCCCCCAGCACACCACAGCATAGAACAGTACTCCTGCAACCACCGACTGATAAAACATCCTCAGGAGCTTCCTGCAGATGTTGAAGGACCTCAGCCTTCTGAGGAAGTACAGTCTGCTTTGGCCTTTTATGTACAGGTGCTGCGTGTTGCATGACCAAACAAAACTTTCAGTGCACTGTGAAAGTAAACAAACAAACAGACAGGAAGGCCTAGTTAGGACATATCTAAGCATGCTCTTCATCTTGGAAGGGTAATTCAAACCAAAACTAATTGGCAGGTTCAACTTGGTAACAAAAGAAAATGCCTCAGCCAGATAAATCCCCAAAACATTCATCCATCAGCCACACACACCACATAACACTGCTGTTCTATTAGATAATGAGTTTCTTCCCATGTAAGCAGGTGTGTGTCATGGTAAAACCTCCCCCACACATCAGAACCCAGAATCTATTAGTGCCACCCATTTTAAACCCTCTCTACAGCATTCTGTTTACACCTGCTATCATTCAATCATCTTTCCTAACATAATACTAGTCCACTAGTTTACATATCACCTCTCATCCCACTAAGTGAACTGGACAAGATGATAAAACAGAAAGGCATGCTTAAGATGTTATCTGGTCTTCATTGCATGTGTATATGTCTTAATAGGATTAATGCATTTTCTGTTTGTGTGTGTGATTTTTGTGTGCCTCTCCTCCTTGCAGTGTTTCAGACACTTTTCAATTCTCCACTCAAAGGCAGTCGCTTTTCCTCCCCAGGTTCCTTAGCCCAATTTGATCTCCCACACTAAACAACAGCGTTCTTCCATGTCTCCTCCCCCTCCTTCCACTGAAGTCTCGTCTCCCCCCTTGCAGCAGTCCATTGCATCTCCATCCATCCAGTCATGATGATGGTGTTTTCTCCTTGCTGATGCCTTTTGCACATACTGCTGTTGCTGCTGGACCCCTCGCTGCTCAGGATACTGCTGTTGTCTCTTGACCTGCCATGTTGTTGCTTTTGGATCTGCATTTCGCGACAGTCAAGTGGAGGGTGCGTCTGTCCTCTCAGTAAGTGAGTGAGACAGTAGACAGTGGTGAGGAGGGCTGTGCGAAAGCAAAAACACATAAATATGCCTGACACCCGTAAACGAAGCAGCATCTGGCTGCAGTTTAAAGACTTTTTTGTCTGTCTTGGTCTTGGTCTCGTCTCGACTTGTTCTTAGTCTTGTCTTGGTCTCGATACCCTCTGGTCTTGGTCTTGGTTTAGGCGGTCTTGACTGCAAGTCTAGTTGCACCAGTGGTGCCATGAGCAGTATCTATCTGCTGCTCATCAGCTGCTATGCCGTGGTTATTGTCACAATGTGGTGTATTTGGATCACTCAATCCTAAGTGGATATGGATATGATCCAGGATTGGATGTTTTGTCTAAAATTTGAAAGGAACAATTGTTCCTTTCCCCTTTGCTGTGTACTCTGCTGATGCTGTTTTCAAAACCTACCACACTCATGTACAGTATCAGTGTCACACTGAGATATTTCAAAGATAATAATAATACATTTTATTTGAAAGCGCCTTTCAAAACACTCAAGGTCACTGTACACATTAGAATAAAAAGCAACATAAAAGCAAGCAGTTCACACAATGGTAAAAGCATAAGACATAAACTAATAAAAGAGCAGAGTGGAGAGGTTATGTGGGATAAGCTATTTTGAACAAGTGAGTTTTGAGTTGGGACTTAAAGAGAGAGAAGGAAGAGATGTTTCTTAAATCAGGAGGTCGGGAATTCCAGAGTCGTGGAGCAGAGCAGCTGAAAGCCCTGCTCCCCATGGTGGCAAGACGGGGGGAGGGGACGGAGAGTGAAAGGGAAGAAGTAGATCTGAGACAACCAGATGGGGCGGTGATCTTAACCAGATCAGAGAGATATGGAGGGGAGAGATGATGAATAGCCTTAAATGTGTGCAAGAGTATTTTGAAATTGATGCGATATTTGACCGGGAGCCAGTGAAGCTGCTGCAGGACAGGAGTGATGTGGTGGATAGAAGGGGTCCTGGTGATGATACAGGCAGCAGAGTTCTGGACGCGTTGGAGCTTGTGGATGGATTTTTGAGTATAAAAAGAACCTGAATAAATACAAATAAAGGGAAAGAGCTGTCCAAACCTCTGTCTCTGACCATCTGTGTTAACACTTGAAATGGGAAACATGTAAATGTAACAAACATGTTAAAACATAAGAAATCAGGAAGGGGCAAAAAAAGCATTTTGCTAAAAAAAGATTTAGAGCAGAAGTTTTTAAAATGAAGATATATTGCATTTATTTACAATTAAAAACACACAGAGCAGAAAGTGTGTTACTGTTTTACATCCACAGACACACAAGAAAAGAAGCAGGCAACATGAGGTCAAGTTATGGCAATTTTATTTTTGTATGTCAGTACATGTATTCAGAATAGAGTTTTTAAAAAACAAACAAACGTCCCAAGTAAAGTTTGGGGGGATTTTTGTGAAAGAAAGGTTGAGAGAGGGGGAAGGAGGAAGATGCTGCTGGGTCAGTTCTTTCTCAGCAGTCTGCTCCAGAATCCCCTCCTGTCCTCGGCTTGCTTTTCTTTTGCCTTCAGCTCTTTTAAGGTTTTGTTGAGCTGCTCCTCGGCATCTTTAAATGTTTCTTTCAGCTGCTGTTTGGCCAGTTTCCCTTTGTGTTTGAGGAGCTCTTTAGCTTCCTTTTTGTGCTTTTGTATTTCTTTAAGTTCATCTTTGCAGCCTTTCTTGCTCACCGTCGTTTCTTTCTTGAATACCTTCAACTCAATTTTCTCTTCTGCAAGTTCCTCTTGCACTTTCATCAGTTCCTTCTTCATGTTTTGAGTGTAACTCTTTGTATCTTCCATTTCTTTCTTTGCTTCCTGTATTTTAATTTTCTCTTCCTCCAACACTTTTTGAGCTTCCAACAATTCTTTCTTCATATTTTCAATCTCATTTTCTGCCTCGTGTTTACATTTTTTCTCCTCTTCAAGTTGTTGCTTCACATGCAGTAATTCCTTCCTTAGTGTTTCAGCTTCAGCCATTACATTTGCAGCTTCTTGTGTTTCCAACTGCATTTTCCTTTTTTCCTCTTCAAAAGCTTCCTGCACCTCCTGTAATTCCTGCATCACATTTCCTGCCTCCTTCTTTGCAGTTTGATATTTATTTTTGGCTTCTTGTGCTGTGCTTTTCTCTTCCTCCAATGCTTTTTGAGCTTCCAACAGTTCTTTCTTCATGTTTTCATTCTCGTTTTCTGCCTGTTGTTTTCTCATCTTCTCTCCTTTAAGTTTGAGACCCACATCCAGTAATTCCTGCAATACTACTTCAGTTTCAAACTTTGAATTTTTAGCTTCTCCTCTTGATTTTTCTGCCTCTTCTTTTAATTTGACATTTTCAGCCTGTATCATTTGAAATTTAAAATGAATCAGCTGTACTGTATTGTGAGGTGAAGCACTCGCCGATCCTCTTCTCCATCTCCCTTCATTCATTTTGGCCTTTTAAACAAAGGAACCAACGTTTTGTAGACGAGTGAAGTGAAGTTTTCGATGTTTCTTCGTCAACTGTCGTTTGTCCTGCACAGAGATGCTGCTGTAGATGTGTCTCTAGCTGTGTCTGGATACAATGAAACATGCTGTAACTAAGTGCTTGTGTTGCACAGTTCTACTAAACATTCCATTTCATGCATGCTCCGCCCACATGGTCAGGAATGTCAGGTGCTGCATCTCCAAATGCTGCTCCCGTTGCCTAGCAATAACAGCTGTTTACTTTTTGGGGTCTGGTTCATTGTTTAATAAAGAAAACATGTCCAAGTATTGGGTGCTGAGGCTCAGCGCATATTCTAGCCTGCTGTGTGGGTGGGCAGCTAGAAATCACTGGTGGGCAACATGAGTGAGGAGAAAACTGGAGCAGCCAAGCAGGGAGCTGCAGGTTGCTGGTTTGAGTCTCTGTTCAGATGCTGGTGTCTCCTCTCTCTGAGATGTCTGCAAACAGTCCCAGATAAAACAATAAGGATAATAAACAAACACGTGACTAAAATAACAATTATGACTCTGATGTGTTTCATGTGTAGCAGGATGGCCTCTATACAGCAGTCGCTGCAAGCATCCACATCGCCACACTTACGTTTCTTTAAGCAGGCGTGCTGGGCTCCTCCTAAGGAAAGTTTGAAACTTCATTTCCTTCATGCTGGTGAACTTTTTACCAAATATTTTCATCAAAGCTTCTCCATCACTGACAGGGATTGTTTGGATCTTCACACTCATCTCCACCAACCCTAAAAAATGAGTCTCACTTTGCTCATATAATGCCAGGAGTGTCTCCATATTCCACAAAAGTCTATGCAAACATGTAACAGTATCCCATATTCATAGAAATATTATTGATATTATAGCAAAAGCTGTCACCAACACAATTGTCCCAAGTGCTTTTTTAAACAGGATTTTCAACCAGAGGATTTCCCTATAGCTTAATTTTTTTTCAATATTTTGTACACAACAACAGAATCATTTCAGAAAAACTCAAAATGACTGGTGTCAATATTATTTGCCCCACAAAAAAGGTCAAATATAAAAAAATATTGCAAATATTGCACAGTGAAAAGGCACTACAGCTCAGTTGTTCCCACTCGCCTTTGTCCTCCTGTCTCCCCTCCCTCTCCCCTCCAACGAGGAGTTAAACAGTTTGATGGCGTGTGGGACAAAGGAGTTTTTAAGCCTGTTGGTTCTTGACTTTGAGAGAAGCAACCTGTCGCTGAATAGGCTCCTCTGATTATTTACGAGCACGTGCAGAGGATGCCCAGCATTTTCCATAATGTCCATCAGTTTCTTTAATGTCCTTTTCTCTGCCACTGTCACCAAAGTGTCCAGCTTCATGCCGACCACAGAGCCAGCCTTCCTGATTGGTTTTTCCAGCCTGGATGAGTCCTTTGCTGTGCTGCTCCCCCAGCACACCACAGCATAGAACAGTACTCCTGCAACCACCGACTGATAAAACATCCTCAGGAGCTTCCTGCAGATGTTGAAGGACCTCAGCCTTCTGAGGAAGTACAGTCTGCTTTGGCCTTTTATGTACAGGTGCTGCGTGTTGCATGACCAAACAAAACTTTCAGTGCACTGTGAAAGTAAAAAAACAAACAGACAGGAAGGCCTAGTTAGGACATATCTAAGCATGCTCTTCATCTTGGAAGGGTAATTCAAACCAAAACTAATTGGCAGGTTCAACTTGGTAACAAAAGAAAATGCCTCAGCCAGATAAATCCCCAAAACATTCATCCATCAGCCACACACACCACATAACACTGCTGTTCTATTAGATAATGAGTTTCTTCCCATGTAAGCAGGTGTGTGTCATGGTAAAACCTCCCCCACACATCAGAACCCAGAATCTATTAGTGCCACCCATTTTAAACCCTCTCTACAGCATTCTGTTTACACCTGCTATCATTCAATCATCTTTCCTAACATAATACTAGTCCACTAGTTTACATATCACCTCTCATCCCACTAAGTGAACTGGACAAGATGATAAAACAGAAAGGCATGCTTAAGATGTTATCTGGTCTTCATTGCATGTGTATATGTCTTAATAGGTGATAGGTTTGTAGCTTGAACCTAGTCGCTGGAACGTTGAAGACAATATAATTACACAGCAAAAGCATTGAACACCAAGTAGGCAAAGTTCTTCGTGTTACTCATGCATGAGGGAGACCTGCCTGGAGCCAAGTGTCGTTCCACCACTTGACCCCCGTCAGACTCTCAGCCAGGTTCCCCATAGCACTCCTTTTATTGTGGTGTCATGAATATGCATAGGGTCATTAACATATGACGTCTACATACAAACAAAGAGTACCTTGCCTGTGTGTGTTTGTGTGTGTGTGTGTGTGTGTGTGTGTGTGTGTGTGTCCCCATAAATGACTCCCCTAAACCTGCTGGTCAGGAAGTCCAACAGTTCATCTAAACAAAAGGCACTTAGCCTAAAACAGATAAAGCCACGTTTATCCTACCATAAAACAATAAAACAAGGTACGACCTCTTCCCATGCTCCCGGGATGTAGGTGTGCATTCCAGTGTGGAATACACACCAAGCCTTTACAGCCTGCTAAAGATCACACATCCTATCACTACACAATTGATTATACACCTCTAAGCATATATGGTTAAATATTTCTAAGCATAAATGACAATCAACAATACAAAACCTAACATTCCCCCCTTTTTGACCTTTATGCTAGAAAAGTTCCCAGTTATGATCACCTCATGTCTGACAGTGTCAATGCAAACATTTTTATACTCAGCATATGTCAATCACCCTAAATTACTGTAAAAGTACACAGTTTAACAAATGTATTAGCAGTTATCTCATTCCTCACTGATCTCATCCAATGGCAAACTGCATCCTACGAGCAAACAAATGAATTGTTAATTTAATAGTTAAAATAAGAAAGTAACATTTTCAAAAACATTCCAGCTCTGCGGTGATCACCCATCATCTGTGCAGAGTGGTTTTAGTTCTGCAGGGCGTCATAAATGTCTCTTCCAGTTGTTTCCATCATTGTCCATAGGACCAGAGTCCAAATGTATGTAGAATAAACATTCAAACATACCAGTTGGTTTTGTTGTTTGTCAACATGGGTCTCAGCTATCTCCAAAGCTGCAGACCTCTTCAGCACTCTAGTTTTATGACCTCTACCAACCCCCATCACCTCACTTCAGGCCTTCGTCCTGCGAGGGGGATACTTATGACTCCTCCATTGTCCATCCTCTGCAGAAAAACCCCTCTGTGGAAAGGGTGCTGGGTCCAGTTATCTTACTCCTGTTATGATCCCAGCAGCCTTCAGAGTGTCATCGTATGCACAGTACAGTGGCACAGCATTAGGTGATGTTCATAGGAAACTGCTGTCATCACCACCATAGCTTCTGGTTCCTGTGCTTTTCACAGAATCATGATGTCATCCTTAGACTCCCTCTGCGCTGTCGATGGAGCTTGGCACGCTCCCCTCATCCTTCAGGTGCCCGTCTGTTGTCCACAATCTCCTCTGTTGGCCTCTGGAGATCCCCCTTGACACAGCTCTCATTCCCACGCAGCTTCATGGTCCTTGCTGTGGCTCCAAAGTCTGATCTCATGATGGGCCCCAAACAGCTCGACCTTTGACCTCAGCCACTGCCTGGGCTGTCAGCTATGCCTGGAATGGTTCTTGCTTCTCACTGGGCCACTGAAAATTTCTCAGGAGATCCCTTTCAGCAGACTGCTGCACCTGTATTTCCTTGCTAGGAGGAAAAACTTCTATTTGGAGAGCATGTCAACAATCATCAAACCACATTCTTTAGTTCAGTGAACTTCACTTATAGGCCATCAAAGCCTCATCTGAACATGGATGCACCACTTGCATAGGTTTAATACCTGTAAATGAACTGTTAGTCACACAAATCACTGCAACAATCATAAAAAACATTGTTTCATGTTAATCCTGGACCCCTCCTCTTGACGCATGGACACTCCCATGAGTCAACTCATCAAACCTGGATTCCTGTCTTAAAGAAAAAGTTTAGCTAGATCATGTCCCAGGCAACATCAGGGCATCTCCTCCGGAGTAGCTCCGTAACCCTGCAATAAAAGATGTTAGCGTGATTTGCACATTAAGCTTGCTTAACACCTGGCTCTGCCAGGAGCCTGCATACACACCATCATGGCCTGGAAAGCAAGATCTGGAAGTGAAATCAAACTTCACACTTGTAAACAATTATATCATAAGAGTAATAAAGCATTCAACATCAGCAAGACAAGTGTCATGTGCAGGTTTTCTCAAATCAGTAAACTACAATTATTACCACAATTTGCCTCAGACATGGAACATCCCATGTACTCAGTCAACATTGATGTAATCGGTGACTTCCCTTAAGCAAAGTCACTCCACTCATATATTACTATGGGCTCAAAAGTGGCCAGCTAATGAGCACCATATTAAACTATTCCATAAACACTGCATCTCTTATTTGTTTTTCTCATGTCACTTGTCCGCTTCTGCTGAATCCTCTACATGTACTCTTAGAAAAACAAACATTAGCAACACACATTGACCGTGGTCAGACGGTGGTCAGACGCAGGTCGACAGGTTCCAGAGGTGCTATAAAAAGACCATAAAGTCAACCATCCATAGCTGCGGAAAGAAGTGACACTAGTTTTCAACACAGGAAATTTCTCACATGTTATTCACATTGTCAAAGTAACCTTCACATTTTCCCAAAAACACAGTGTAACAGCATCACCAACTCATAACCTATAAACACAGTTTCTTCACACATTAACCCAGAAATCCTGTAGTAGGAAAAAACATCAACCGGTTGTCCTGGTATAAATCGCATCATCAAGTCACATGAAAAACTGTAATGCTGTAGAAAAGAAAATGCAAATGTTAGCGCTGCGCAGATGTATACACACTTTCTCACAGTAACTTCTGTGAGCAACACAAGGTAGTGAACAACACCCCTGGTAGATGCACAGACACAGAAAGTGGCACTTAAAAGGTTAAATCATCACGCAACCTCGAATGTTGCCGTCATCTTTCTGCTCCTGTCAAAGGAAACACACATAGATTCATCTGCACCTTTGTCAGGTGGGGTTAACTTCGCACAGTCGTGTTACATCAGTAAAGTCTTGTCAGCTTTTGTCAGCTTTTACCAGTCAGTCAGTTTTTTTTCCTCTTTCACTCATTCATTCATACATTCATTCTTTCTTTGCTGATAGTGGAAACCATCGTCGCATTTAGTTTCCACTCTCAGCAAAATGACGTCATTTCAAAAAGAAAAAGAAGAACTTTAGATCGGATTACATCGCTGAATCCTTTTGGGCAGGGACTCTCATTTTCTAATTGTCCCAAATAAGTGACTTTCTCCAGAGCCCATTTTAATGTGGAGAAACTCACTTGTAACAATTTCCTCGACGACGTGTCGTACAGCGCTTTCTGTTCTAATCGTGCAGATCTGCTCAAACGACAGAGATTATCGAACAAAACTTTCAGTGCACTATGAAAGTATCAAAATAAAAAGGCCTTGTTAAGTCATGACACAAGCTCCTCATCTCAGGAGGGTAAATCATACCATTAGCATGGTTTATCATACCATCATACTAATTGGCAGGCTCAACTTCACAACAAAAGAAAAATCATCAGCTAGAGTCACTCCAAACCAACCATCAGCTGCACAACACACAACATAATCCTAATATGTCTTAGCTATGAGTTTAATCCTCAGGTCTGTGATCTTCACTCATTTAGGCCACACACCCATTTTATTCAGTTTTCCTTTTTCTCTTCATCATAAAACATGTGACATGTTGTCATGCACTTCACTAAAGAAGTTTGTTCTGACGTATTCAGAGTTGTGTATCTAGGTACAGGATTCACTCGCACATCAAAACAGGAAACTCAGTGTTTTAGAGTCTCCACTCAACACACAACAAACTCCAAACATCCCATTCACTCGTGCTAGAATTCAGTCACCTTTCCTTAATCTAAGAACGATCAACTAATTTGCATGTCAGCTATTAACCCACTAAGATGACAGGACAACAGAAATGCATGTTCAAAATGTTATCACAAAAATAGAATTTCCCTCATACAGTAAATTACTTGTGCTGCATCAATCAAGCAGGAAGCATCTCCCAATTTACTATATCAACGACTAAATTTATTGTCTGATCACTGGTTGGTCAAACCAGAATCTTTTTTCCCACAAAAATTAAACTGTTGTCCTGCAACCTAGAGAGTCAATTGTCAGCATTGGATAAATTCAGTATTTGATAACGAGTGTCTGTTAAATTTACACTATTTTAACACTGATGAGAGATAACAAGCTGATCTTCATTGCATGTGTGTTTGTGTTATTAGGCAGGTTTAATGCATGTCTGTGGAGCTGCATATCCAGCAGAGCATGTTCTTAAAGCTGCCTTTCCTACACACTTCTCTGCTATTATTTAATCATTTTGTAACTGATGTGCTATGAGTCCACTGGTCTTTGCATCACACGAGGTGACTTGGACAAGATGATAATCAGACTCACATGCTTAAGATGTTGTCTAATCTTCATGAGCTCTCTTGTGTTTGTGTTAGTAGGGTTAATGCATGTTCTGCTTGTGTGTGTGATTTTGTATATGTTTCTATTTTTGCAGTGTTTCAGACTCCTTCACAATTTTCCAACTTAAGCAGTCAGTTTTCTTTTCCCCAGGTTTGCTAACCCAAATTTTGATTTCCCACATTAAAAACAAAATTCCTATGTGTTCTCACCACTCCTCTCACTCTGTTGTCCTCTCACTCTGTTGTCCTCTCCCACTTCAACAGTCCAATAGCCGGCAGTTCTCTTTCAGCTTTGTCCTGTGTTCCACTGTCTCTTCTTGCCATTTTACTCCAAAAGTGGCAAATGTCAAACTCCAACAGTCTCCTCAGTTCTCCTCAAACGTTCTTTTCACATGCACAGTGAAGTTGCAGCTTGTTGGAAACACAGTGCCATTCATCCAATCAGGCAGGATGATGGGTTTGCTCTTCTTCTCTGATGCTGTTTGTCCACACTGCTGCTGCTTGCTGGGACTCTTTGCTCAGGACTTTGCTGCTGTCTCTTTATCTGCCATGTTATTGCTCTTTGGAGCTGCATTCCTTGTCTTCAGGGAGGAGTGAGAGCTCGCTTGTGAGTTTGAGAGACACATGGTGCTGTAAATAAGTTAGCCAAAAACTTGGCCTGCATGTTTCCAATGATGTTAAACTATGACTTTCTTCCGACCGCTGCATGTGGAAAATTGATTCAGGTCTGCTTTTCACCTGAAAGTGACAAACTAAGACATGTTCATTATTATTATCACTGCTTAATCAACACACATCTCTCTCTCTCTGTTTTTGTGAACAGTCCTTTCTTAAAAGCAGAAAATGAGATTGTCGTTGTTCTTGGCTGATCAACACAAAACCTTTTTCCTATGATTATTTTTCATCTACAATGTAAATTTTGTCTCTTTTTTACTCTTTTGTTTTTTTCTTTACAATAGCTGGTGACCTGCAGAATCACCGCTCTCACAATCAGAGGCAATTACTTTTACACAGCGCACAAAAACACTGTGACGTCAGACACATTCACACCCACTTTTTCATCTGCGTAAATAAATCATTTGGCCAGTGGCATGTGCCATGGTGATCCATAAATGTGATCACAAGTTCATTTAATTATTTTCAACCCAACAAAACAAATAAACAAAAACATGATGCTGATGCTATGAACACTCTACACACATGAGTCAAGATGCAGGAAAACTGCTCACGGAAACTCTGCACACTCCAGTTATCACAGTTATCATAGTTCTGTTTCCCTCTCTTTGAAGAGTTCTCAGCCAGCTCTCGATCTGATAATGTGTAGCTTGCTCATCAGCCCAGAAGAGACCGCAACGCAACCTCACACAGTGGATGCGTGCTTTGCCCCACAGTGGCAAAGACTTGCACTTTCATATTCAATTCAGCTTCTCCATCATGTACTTTTAGATGTTTCATACAGGGTTCAGCATATTAGTTGTTTTCACAGGTGTGCTCTATATCTCAACAATGGCTCATAATAAGACGACAGTCTTTCACACAGGTCAAGTGCCTCTATGCACATCATTAATTTAAATATTTACCTATATCACTTCACCTCATATGTCATTGTACTGAATTTGAGCAACCCCAAGCTTAATGCAGATTACTTTTAACAATTATCCACCTCAATTAAATCTATGGTCTGGAGCACAGGCTGTTGTCGATCAGGGCAAGCTAAGGAATAAACATTTTGTGTCAGTAAGGGGTGGGGGGAAGCCATTCACCAGAGCATATCTTAAGTGCTGCTGATGTGGGCTGGCCTTCTCCACACGCTCTTCAAGGCTGGTGTGTTTTCTGAAAACTTCTAACATTTGAATCTCTTCCATTTATAAGCCTGCGATTAACCGCACGGCTCAGGTCCGCGTGAAACCCGCGCGACCGTGCTCGCGTGAACCCGCGCAGCTAAGGAGCCGTCGCTCTCTTTTATTTAAATACTTTGTGCTGCCAGGAGCAAAGTCCAGCATAAACGTCTGTCACCCTCTGACGCACTCTTGGTTGCTTAGAAACCCATGATAACAACAGATAACAACAACAGCCGGTGTCACAGACCACGTGTTCTGCTCCACACCCACTCACACAAACACACTCAAACACAACAACAACCACAACAACACAAAATAGGCCTATTGTCCAGCACATTCTGGACCCCGCGGAACTTCTCAACGTCCCACAAAGTGGCGGAGAACTCACCTCTCGCTCCACAAAGCAGCGAGGAACCTCTCGCTCCACAAAGCAGCGAGGAACTCACTTATCGCTCCACAAAGTAGCGAACTTCTCAACGCCTCACAAAGTGGCGGAGAACTCACCTCTCGCTCCACAAAGTAGCGAGGAACCCAGTTATCGCTCCACAAAGTAGCGAAAAACTCACTTATCGCTCCACAAAGTAGCGAACTTCTCAACGCCTCACAAAGTGGCGGAGACTGCACAACCACACAGTTATAGAGTCGGGCTCTAGGGACTTACTTGGTGTTGCTTAGCGTGCAATATCAGCCTCGGATCCCGCCGATCGTCATTCATCGAGGAGAAAAGACAGACAGTTAATCCACAGGAACTTCCTGGCTGACGTCAGTCTTTCAGCGTGTCTCTTCTCCCCTCGGTGAATGTCGACTGCAGGGATCCGGCATCGAAGGACCAATTAATGATAGGTTTGTAGCTTGAACCTAGTCGCTGGAACGTTGAAGACAATATAATTACACAGCAAAAGCATTGAACACCAAATAGGCAAAGTTCTTCGTGTTACTCATGCATGAGGGAGACCTGCCTGGAGCCAAGTGTCATTCCACCACTTGACCCCCGTCAGACTCTCAGCCAGGTTCCCCATAGCACTCCTTTTATTGTGGTACCATGAATATGCATAGGGTCATTAACATATGACGTCTACATACAAACAAAGAGTACCTTGCCTGTGTGTGTGTGTGTGTGTGTGTGTGTGTGTGTGTGTGTGTGTGTGTGTGTCCGTCCCCATAAGTGACTCCCCTAAACCTGCTGGTCAGGAAGTCCAACAGTTCATCTAAACAAAAGGCACTTAGCCTAAAACAGATAAAGCCACGTTTATCCTACCATAAAACAATAAAACAAGGTACGACCTCTTCCCATGCTCCCGGGATGTAGGTGTGCATTCCAGTGTGGAATACACACCAAGCCTTTGCAGCCTGCTAAAGATCACACATCCTATCACTACACAATTGATTATACACCTCTAAGCATATATGGTTAAATATTTCTAAGCATAAATGACAATCAACAATACAAAACCTAACAATAGGATTAATGCATTTTCTGTTTGTGTGTGTGATTTTTGTGTGCCTCTCCTCCTTGCAGTGTTTCAGACACTTTTCAATTCTCCACTCAAAGGCAGTCGCTTTTCCTCCCCAGGTTCCTTAGCCCAATTTGATCTCCCACACTAAACAACAGCGTTCTTCCATGTCTCCTCCCCCTCCTTCCACTGAAGTCTCGTCTCCCCCCTTGCAGCAGTCCATTGCATCTCCATCCATCCAGTCATGATGATGGTGTTTTCTCCTTGCCGATGCCTTTTGCACATACTGCTGTTGCTGCTGGACCCCTCGCTGCTCAGGATACTGCTGTTGTCTCTTGACCTGCCATGTTGTTGCTTTTGGATCTGCATTTCGCGACAGTCAAGTGGAGGGTGTGTCTGTCCTCTCAGTAAGTGAGTGAGACAGTAGACAGTGGTGAGGAGGGCTGTGCGAAAGCAAAAACACATAAATATGCCTGACACCCGTAAACGAAGCAGCATCTGGCTACAGTTTAAAGACTTTTTTGTCTGTCTTGGTCTTGGTCTTGGTCTCGTCTCGACTTCGTCTCATCTTGGTCTCGGTCTCGGTCTTGGTCTCGTCTCGACTTCGTCTCGACTTGTTCTTAGTCTTGTCTTGGTCTCGATACCCTCTGGTCTTGGTCTTGGTTTAGGCGGTCTTGACTGCAAGTCTAGTTGCACCAGTGGTGCCATGAGCAGTATCTATCTGCTGCTCATCAGCTGCTATGCCGTGGTTATTGTCACAATGTGGTGTATTTGGATCACTCAATCCTAAGTGGATATGGATATGATCCAGGATTGGATGTTTTGTCTAAAATTTGAAAGGAACAATTGTTCCTTTCCCCTTTGCTGTGTACTCTGCTGATGCTGTTTTCAAAACCTACCACACTCATGTACAGTATCAGTGTCACACTGAGATATTTCAAAGATAATAATAATACATTTTATTTGAAAGCGCCTTTCAAAACACTCAAGGTCACTGTACACATTAGAATAAAAAGCAACATAAAAGCAAGCAGTTCACACAATGGTAAAAGCATAAGACATAAACTAATAAAAGAGCAGAGTAGAGAGGTTATGTGGGATAAGCTATTTTGAACAAGTGAGTTTTGAGTTGGGACTTAAAGAGAGAGAAGGAAGAGATGTTTCTTAAATCAGGAGGTCGGGAATTCCAGAGTCGTGGAGCAGAGCAGCTGAAAGCCCTGCTCCCCATGGTGGCAAGACGGGGGGAGGGGACGGAGAGTGAAAGGGAAGAAGTAGATCTGAGACAACCAGATGGGGCGGTGATCTTAACCAGATCAGAGAGATATGGAGGGGAGAGATGATGAATAGCCTTAAATGTGTGCAAGAGTATTTTTGAAATTGATGCGATATTTGACCGGGAGCCAGTGAAGCTGCTGCAGGACAGGAGTGATGTGGTGGATAGAAGGGGTCCTGGTGATGATACAGGCAGCAGAGTTCTGGACGCGTTGGAGCTTGTGGATGGATTTTTGAGTATAAAAAGAACCTGAATAAATACAAATAAAGGGAAAGAGCTGTCCAAACCTCTGTCTCTGACCATCTGTGTTAACACTTGAAATGGGAAACATGTAAATGTAACAAACATGTTAAAACATAAGAAATCAGGAAGGGGCAAAAAAAGCATTTTGCTAAAAAAGATTTAGAGCAGAAGTTTTTAAAATGAAGATATATTGCATTTATTTACAATTAAAAACACACAGAGCAGAAAGTGTGTTACTGTTTTACATCCACAGACACACAAGAAAAGAAGCAGGCAACATGAGGTCAAGTTATGGCAATTTTATTTTTGTATGTCAGTACATGTATTCAGAATAGAGTTTTTAAAAAACAAACAAACGTCCCAAGTAAAGTTTGGGGGGATTTTTGTGAAAGAAAGGTTGAGAGAGGGGGAAGGAGGAAGATGCTGCTGGGTCAGTTCTTTCTCAGCAGTCTGCTCCAGAATCCCCTCCTGTCCTCGGCTTGCTTTTCTTTTGCCTTCAGCTCTTTTAAGGTTTTGTTGAGCTGCTCCTCGGCATCTTTAAATGTTTCTTTCAGCTGCTGTTTGGCCAGTTTCCCTTTGTGTTTGAGGAGCTCTTTAGCTTCCTTTTTGTGCTTTTGTATTTCTTTAAGTTCATCTTTGCAGCCTTTCTTGCTCACCGTCGTTTCTTTCTTGAATACCTTCAACTCAATTTTCTCTTCTGCAAGTTCCTCTTGCACTTTCATCAGTTCCTTCTTCATGTTTTGAGTGTAACTCTTTGTATCTTCCATTTCTTTCTTTGCTTCCTGTATTTTAATTTTCTCTTCCTCCAACACTTTTTGAGCTTCCAACAATTCTTTCTTCATATTTTCAATCTCATTTTCTGCCTCGTGTTTACATTTTTTCTCCTCTTCAAGTTGTTGCTTCACATGCAGTAATTCCTTCCTTAGTGTTTCAGCTTCAGCCATTACATTTGCAGCTTCTTGTGTTTCCAACTGCATTTTCCTTTTTTCCTCTTCAAAAGCTTCCTGCACCTCCTGTAATTCCTGCATCACATTTCCTGCCTCCTTCTTTGCAGTTTGATATTTATTTTTGGCTTCTTGTGCTGTGCTTTTCTCTTCCTCCAATGCTTTTTGAGCTTCCAACAGTTCTTTCTTCATGTTTTCATTCTCGTTTTCTGCCTGTTGTTTTCTCATCTTCTCTCCTTTAAGTTTGAGACCCACATGCAGTAATTCCTGCAATACTACTTCAGTTTCAAACTTTGAATTTTTAGCTTCTCCTCTTGATTTTTCTGCCTCTTCTTTTGATTTGACATTTTCAGCCTGTATCATTTGAAATTTAAAATGAATCAGCTGTACTGTATTGTGAGGTGAAGCACTCGCCGATCCTCTTCTCGATCTCCCTTCATTCATTTTGGCCTTTTAAACAAAGGAACCAACGTTTTGTAGAGGAGAGAAGTGAAGTTTTCGATGTTTCTTCGTCAACTGTCGATTGTCCTGCACAGAGATGCTGCTGTAGATGTGTCTCTAGCTGTGTCTGGATACAATGAAACATGCTGTAACTAAGTGCTTGTGTTGCACAGTTCTACTGAACATTCCATTTCATGCATGCTCCGCCCACATGGTCAGGAATGTCAGGTGCTGCATCTCCAAATGCTGCTCCCGTTGCCTAGCAATAACAGCTGTTTACTTTTTGGGGTCTGGTTCATTGTTTAATAAAGAAAACATGTCCAAGTATTGGGTGCTGAGGCTCAGCGCATATTCTAGCCTGCTGTGTGGGTGGGCAGCTAGAAATCACTGGTGGGCAACATGAGTGAGGAGAAAACTGGGGCAGCCAAGCAGGGAGCTGCAGGTTGCTGGTTTGAGTCTCTGTTCAGATGCTGGTGTCTCCTCTCTCTGAGATGTCTGCAAACAGTCCCAGATAAAACAATAAGGATAATAAACAAACACGTGACTAAAATAACAATTATGACTCTGATGTGTTTCATGTGTAGCAGGATGGCCTCTATACAGCAGTCGCTGCAAGCATCCACATCGCCACACTTACGTTTCTTTAAGCAGGCGTGCTGGGCTCCTCCTAAGGAAAGTTTGAAACTTCATTTCCTTCATGCTGGTGAACTTTTTACCAAATATGTTCATCAAAGCTTCTCCATCACTGACAGGGATTGTTTGGATCTTCACACTCATCTCCACCAACCCTAAAAAATGAGTCTCACTTTGCTCATATAATGCCAGGAGTGTCTCCATATTCCACAAAAGTCTATGCAAACATGTAACACTATCCCATATTCATAGAAATATTATTGATATTATAACAAAAGCTGTCACCAACACAATTGTCCCAAGTGCTTTTTTAAACAGGATTTTCAACCAGAGGATTTCCCTATAGCTTAATTTTTTTTAAATATTTTGTACACAACAACAGAATCATTTCAGAAAAACTCAAAATGACTGGTGTCAATATTATTCGCCCCACAAAAACGGTCAAATATAAAAAAATATTGCAAATATTGCACAGTGAAAAGGCACTACAGCTCAGTTGTTCCCACTCGCCTTTGTCCTCCTGTCTCCCCTCCCTCTCCCCTCCAACGAGGAGTTAAACAGTTTGATGGCGTGTGGGACAAAGGAGTTTTTAAGCCTGTTGGTTCTTGACTTTGAGAGAAGCAACCTGTCGCTGAATAGGCTCCTCTGATTATTTACGAGCACGTGCAGAGGATGCCCAGCATTTTCCATAATGTCCATCAGTTTCTTTAATGTCCTTTTCTCTGCCACTGTCACCAAAGTGTCCAGCTTCATGCCGACCACAGAGCCAGCCTTCCTGATTGGTTTTTCCAGCCTGGATGAGTCCTTTGCTGTGCTGCTCCCCCAGCACACCACAGCATAGAACAGTACTCCTGCAACCACCGACTGATAAAACATCCTCAGGAGCTTCCTGCAGATGTTGAAGGACCTCAGCCTTCTGAGGAAGTACAGTCTGCTTTGGCCTTTTATGTACAGGTGCTGCGTGTTGCATGACCAAACAAAACTTTCAGTGCACTGTGAAAGTAAACAAACAAACAGACAGGAAGGCCTAGTTAGGACATATCTAAGCATGCTCTTCATCTTGGAAGGGTAATTCAAACCAAAACTAATTGGCAGGTTCAACTTGGTAACAAAAGAAAATGCCTCAGCCAGATAAATCCCCAAAACATTCATCCATCAGCCACACACACCACATAACACTGCTGTTCTATTAGATAATGAGTTTCTTCCCATGTAAGCAGGTGTGTGTCATGGTAAAACCTCCCCCACACATCAGAACCCAGAATCTATTAGTGCCACCCATTTTAAACCCTCTCTACAGCATTCTGTTTACACCTGCTATCATTCAATCATCTTTCCTAACATAATACTAGTCCACTAGTTTACATATCACCTCTCATCCCACTAAGTGAACTGGACAAGATGATAAAACAGAAAGGCATGCTTAAGATGTTATCTGGTCTTCATTGCATGTGTATATGTCTTAATAGGTGATAGGTTTGTAGCTTGAACCTAGTCGCTGGAACGTTGAAGACAATATAATTACACAGCAAAAGCATTGAACACCAAGTAGGCAAAGTTCTTCGTGTTACTCATGCATGAGGGAGACCTGCCTGGAGCCAAGTGTCGTTCCACCACTTGACCCCCGTCAGACTCTCAGCCAGGTTCCCCATAGCACTCCTTTTATTGTGGTACCATGAATATGCATAGGGTCATTAACATATGACGTCTACATACAAACAAAGAGTACCTTGCCTGTGTGTGTGTGAGTGTGTGTGTGTGTGTGTGTGTGTGTGTCCCCATAAATGACTCCCCTAAACCTGCTGGTCAGGAAGTCCAACAGTTCATCTAAACAAAAGGCACTTAGCCTAAAACAGATAAAGCCACGTTTATCCTACCATAAAACAATAAAACAAGGTACGACCTCTTCCCATGCTCCCGGGATGTAGGTGTGCATTCCGGTGTGGAATACACACCAAGCCTTTGCAGCCTGCTAAAGATCACACATCCTATCACTACACAATTGATTATACACCTCTAAGCATATATGGTTAAATATTTCTAAGCATAAATGACAATCAACAATACAAAACCTAACATTCCCCCCTTTTTGACCTTTATGCTAGAAAAGTTCCCAGTTATGATCACCTCATGTCTGACAGTGTCAATGCAAACATTTTTATACTCAGCATATGTCAATCACCCTAAATTACTGTAAAAGTACACAGTTTAACAAATGTATTAGCAGTTATCTCATTCCTCACTGATCTCATCCAATGGCAAACTGCATCCTACGAGCAAACAAATGAATTGTTAATTTAATAGTTAAAATAAGAAAGTAACATTTTCAAAAACATTCCAGCTCTGCGGTGATCACCCATCATCTGTGCAGAGTGGTTTTAGTTCTGCAGGGCGTCATAAATGTCTCTTCCAGTTGTTTCCATCATTGTCCATAGGACCAGAGTCCAAATGTATGTAGAATAAACATTCAAACATACCAGTTGGTTTTGTTGTTTGTCAACATGGGTCTCAGCTATCTCCAAAGCTGCAGACCTCTTCAGCACTCTAGTTTTATGACCTCTACCAACCCCCATCACCTCACTTCAGGCCTTCGTCCTGCGAGGGGGATACTTATGACTCCTCCATTGTCCATCCTCTGCAGAAAAACCCCTCTGTGGAAAGGGTGCTGGGTCCAGTTATCTTACTCCTGTTATGATCCCAGCAGCCTTCAGAGTGTCATCGTATGCACAGTACAGTGGCACAGCATTAGGTGATGTTCATAGGAAACTGCTGTCATCACCACCATAGCTTCTGGTTCCTGTGCTTTTCACAGAATCATGATGTCATCCTTAGACTCCCTCTGCGCTGTCGATGGAGCTTGGCACGCTCCCCTCATCCTTCAGGTGCCCGTCTGTTGTCCACAATCTCCTCTGTTGGCCTCTGGAGATCCCCCTTGACACAGCTCTCATTCCCACGCAGCTTCATGGTCCTTGCTGTGGCTCCAAAGTCTGATCTCATGATGGGCCCCAAACAGCTCGACCTTTGACCTCAGCCACTGCCTGGGCTGTCAGCTATGCCTGGAATGGTTCTTGCTTCTCACTGGGCCACTGAAAATTTCTCAGGAGATCCCTTTCAGCAGACTGCTGCACCTGTATTTCCTTGCTAGGAGGAAAAACTTCTATTTGGAGAGCATGTCAACAATCATCAAACCACATTCTTTAGTTCAGTGAACTTCACTTATAGGCCATCAAAGCCTCATCTGAACATGGATGCACCACTTGCATAGGTTTAATACCTGTAAATGAACTGTTAGTCACACAAATCACTGCAACAATCATAAAAAACATTGTTTCATGTTAATCCTGGACCCCTCCTCTTGACGCATGGACACTCCCATGAGTCAACTCATCAAACCTGGATTCCTGTCTTAAAGAAAAAGTTTAGCTAGATCATGTCCCAGGCAACATCAGGGCATCTCCTCCGGAGTAGCTCCGTAACCCTGCAATAAAAGATGTTAGCGTGATTTGCACATTAAGCTTGCTTAACACCTGGCTCTGCCAGGAGCCTGCATACACACCATCATGGCCTGGAAAGCAAGATCTGGAAGTGAAATCAAACTTCACACTTGTAAACAATTATATCATAAGAGTAATAAAGCATTCAACATCAGCAAGACAAGTGTCATGTGCAGGTTTTCTCAAATCAGTAAACTACAATTATTACCACAATTTGCCTCAGACATGGAACATCCCATGTACTCAGTCAACATTGATGTAATCGGTGACTTCCCTTAAGCAAAGTCACTCCACTCATATATTACTATGGGCTCAAAAGTGGCCAGCTAATGAGCACCATATTAAACTATTCCATGGTGGTTGTAGCTCAGGTGGCAGAGCAGGTCAGCCACTAATCAGAAGGTCGGTGGTTCGATCCCAGGCTGCCTCCTGGAAGCATGCCAAATATCCTTGGGCAAGATACTAACCCCATGTTTGCCCACTGGTGGTGGTCAGAGGGCCCGGTGGCGCCTGTGTCCGGCAGCCTCGCCTCTGTCAGTGCGCCCCAGGGCAGCTGTGGCTACAATGTAGCTTGCTATCGCCAGTGTGTGAATGTGTGTGTGACTGGGTGAATGACTGAATGTAGTGTAAAGCGCTTTGGGGTCCTATGGACTAGAAAAGCGCTATACAAATGCAGGCCATTTACCATAAACACTGCATCTCTTATTTGTTTTTCTCATGTCACTTGTCCGCTTCTGCTGAATCCTCTACATGTACTCTTAGAAAAACAAACATTAGCAACACACATTGACCGTGGTCAGACGGTGGTCAGACGCAGGTCGACAGGTTCCAGAGGTGCTATAAAAAGACCATAAAGTCAACCATCCATAGCTGCGAAAGAAGTGACACTAGTTTTCAACACAGGAAATTTCTCACATGTTATTCACATTGTCAAAGTAACCTTCACATTTTCCCAAAAACACAGTGTAACAGCATCACCAACTCATAACCTATAAACACAGTTTCTTCACACATTAACCCAGAAATCCTGTAGTAGGAAAAAACATCAACCGGTTGTCCTGGTATAAATCGCATCATCAAGTCACATGAAAAACTGTAATGCTGTAGAAAAGAAAATGCAAATGTTAGCGCTGCGCAGATGTATACACACTTTCTCACAGTAACTTCTGTGAGCAACACAAGGTAGTGAACAACACCCCTGGTAGATGCACAGACACAGAAAGTGGCACTTAAAAGGTTAAATCATCACGCAACCTCGAATGTTGCCGTCATCTTTCTGCTCCTGTCAAAGGAAACACACATAGATTCATCTGCACCTTTGTCAGGTGGGGTTAACTTCGCACAGTCGTGTTACATCAGTAAAGTCTTGTCAGCTTTTGTCAGCTTTTACCAGTCAGTCAGTTTTTTTTCCTCTTTCACTCATTCATTCATACATTCATTCTTTCTTTGCTGATAGTGGAAACCATCGTCGCATTTAGTTTCCACTCTCAGCAAAATGACGTCATTTCAAAAAGAAAAAGAAGAACTTTAGATCGGATTACATCGCTGAATCCTTTTGGGCAGGGACTCTCATTTTCTAATTGTCCCAAATAAGTGACTTTCTCCAGAGCCCATTTTAATGTGGAGAAACTCACTTGTAACAATTTCCTCGACGACGTGTCGTACAGCGCTTTCTGTTCTAATCGTGCAGATCTGCTCAAACGACAGAGATTATCGAACAAAACTTTCAGTGCACTATGAAAGTATCAAAATAAAAAGGCCTTGTTAAGTCATGACACAAGCTCCTCATCTCAGGAGGGTAAATCATACCATTAGCATGGTTTATCATACCATCATACTAATTGGCAGGCTCAACTTCACAACAAAAGAAAAATCATCAGCTAGAGTCACTCCAAACCAACCATCAGCTGCACAACACACAACATAATCCTAATATGTCTTAGCTATGAGTTTAATCCTCAGGTCTGTGATCTTCACTCATTTAGGCCACACACCCATTTTATTCAGTTTTCCTTTTTCTCTTCATCATAAAACATGTGACATGTTGTCATGCACTTCACTAAAGAAGTTTGTTCTGACGTATTCAGAGTTGTGTATCTAGGTACAGGATTCACTCGCACATCAAAACAGGAAACTCAGTGTTTTAGAGTCTCCACTCAACACACAACAAACTCCAACACATCCCATTCACTCGTGCTAGAATTCAGTCACCTTTCCTTAATCTAAGAACGATCAACTAATTTGCATGTCAGCTATTAACCCACTAAGATGACAGGACAACAGAAATGCATGTTCAAAATGTTATCACAAAAATAGAATTTCCCTCATACAGTAAATTACTTGTGCTGCATCAATCAAGCAGGAAGCATCTCCCAATTTACTATATCAACGACTAAATTTATTGTCTGATCACTGGTTGGTCAAACCAGAATCTTTTTTCCCACAAAAATTAAACTGTTGTCCTGCAACCTAGAGAGTCAATTGTCAGCATTGGATAAATTCAGTATTTGATAACGAGTGTCTGTTAAATTTACACTATTTTAACACTGATGAGAGATAACAAGCTGATCTTCATTGCATGTGTGTTTGTGTTATTAGGCAGGTTTAATGCATGTCTGTGGAGCTGCATATCCAGCAGAGCATGTTCTTAAAGCTGCCTTTCCTACACACTTCTCTGCTATTATTTAATCATTTTGTAACTGATGTGCTATGAGTCCACTGGTCTTTGCATCACACGAGGTGACTTGGACAAGATGATAATCAGACTCACATGCTTAAGATGTTGTCTAATCTTCATGAGCTCTCTTGTGTTTGTGTTAGTAGGGTTAATGCATGTTCTGCTTGTGTGTGTGATTTTGTATATGTTTCTATTTTTGCAGTGTTTCAGACTCCTTCACAATTTTCCAACTTAAGCAGTCAGTTTTCTTTTCCCCAGGTTTGCTAACCCAAATTTTGATTTCCCACATTAAAAACAAAATTCCTATGTGTTCTCACCACTCCTCTCACTCTGTTGTCCTCTCACTCTGTTGTCCTCTCCCACTTCAACAGTCCAATAGCCGGCAGTTCTCTTTCAGCTTTGTCCTGTGTTCCACTGTCTCTTCTTGCCATTTTACTCCAAAAGTGGCAAATGTCAAACTCCAACAGTCTCCTCAGTTCTCCTCAAACGTTCTTTTCACATGCACAGTGAAGTTGCAGCTTGTTGGAAACACAGTGCCATTCATCCAATCAGGCAGGATGATGGGTTTGCTCTTCTTCTCTGATGCTGTTTGTCCACACTGCTGCTGCTTGCTGGGACTCTTTGCTCAGGACTTTGCTGCTGTCTCTTTATCTGCCATGTTATTGCTCTTTGGAGCTGCATTCCTTGTCTTCAGGGAGGAGTGAGAGCTCGCTTGTGAGTTTGAGAGACACATGGTGCTGTAAATAAGTTAGCCAAAAACTTGGCCTGCATGTTTCCAATGATGTTAAACTATGACTTTCTTCCGACCGCTGCATGTGGAAAATTGATTCAGGTCTGCTTTTCACCTGAAAGTGACAAACTAAGACATGTTCATTATTATTATCACTGCTTAATCAACACACATCTCTCTCTCTCTGTTTTTGTGAACAGTCCTTTCTTAAAAGCAGAAAATGAGATTGTCGTTGTTCTTGGCTGATCAACACAAAACCTTTTTCCTATGATTATTTTTCATCTACAATGTAAATTTTGTCTCTTTTTTACTCTTTTGTTTTTTTCTTTACAATAGCTGGTGACCTGCAGAATCACCGCTCTCACAATCAGAGGCAATTACTTTTACACAGCGCATAAAAACACTGTGACGTCAGACACATTCACACCCACTTTTTCATCTGCGTAAATAAATCATTTGGCCAGTGGCATGTGCCATGGTGATCCATAAATGTGATCACAAGTTCATTTAATTATTTTCAACCCAACAAAACAAATAAACAAAAACATGATGCTGATGCTATGAACACTCTACACACATGAGTCAAGATGCAGGAAAACTGCTCACGGAAACGCTGCACACTCCAGTTATCACAGTTATCATAGTTCTGTTTCCCTCTCTTTGAAGAGTTCTCAGCCAGCTCTCGATCTGATAATGTGTAGCTTGCTCATCAGCCCAGAAGAGACCGCAACGCAACCTCACACAGTGGATGCGTGCTTTGCCCCACAGTGGCAAAGACTTGCACTTTCATATTCAATTCAGCTTCTCCATCATGTACTTTTAGATGTTTCATACAGGGTTCAGCATATTAGTTGTTTTCACAGGTGTGCTCTATATCTCAACAATGGCTCATAATAAGACGACAGTCTTTCACACAGGTCAAGTGCCTCTATGCACATCATTAATTTAAATATTTACCTATATCACTTCACCTCATATGTCATTGTACTGAATTTGAGCAACCCCAAGCTTAATGCAGATTACTTTTAACAATTATCCACCTCAATTAAATCTATGGTCTGGAGCACAGGCTGTTGTCGATCAGGGCAAGCTAAGGAATAAACATTTTGTGTCAGTAAGGGGTGGGGGGAAGCCATTCACCAGAGCATATCTTAAGTGCTGCTGATGTGGACTGGCCTTCTCCACACGCTCTTCAAGGCTGGTGTGTTTTCTGAAAACTTCTAACATTTGAATCTCTTCCATTTATAAGCCTGCGATTAACCGCACGGCTCAGGTCCGCGTGAAACCCGCGCGACCGTGCTCGCGTGAACCCGCGCAGCTAAGGAGCCGTCGCTCTCTTTTATTTAAATACTTTGTGCTGCCAGGAGCAAAGTCCAGCATAAACGTCTGTCACCCTCTGACGCACTCTTGGTTGCTTAGAAACCCATGATAACAACAGATAACAACAACAGCCGGTGTCACAGACCACGTGTTCTGCTCCACACCCACTCACACAAACACACTCAAACACAACAACAACAACAACAACACAAAATAGGCCTATTGTCCAGCACATTCTGGACCCCGCGGAACTTCTCAACGCCCCACAAAGTGGCGGAGAACTCACCTCTCGCTCCACAAAGCAGCGAGGAACTCACCTCTCGCTCCACAAAGCAACGAGGAACTCACTTATCGCTCCACAAAGTAGCGAACTTCTCAACGCCTCACAAAGTGGCGGAGAACTCACCTCTCGCTCCACAAAGTAGCGAGGAACCCAGTTATCGCTCCACAAAGTAGCGAAAAACTCACTTATCGTTCCACAAAGTAGCGAACTTCTCAACGCCTCACAAAGTGGCGGAGACTGCACAACCACACAGTTATAGAGTCGGGCTCTAGGGACTTACTTGGTGTTGCTTAGCGTGTAATATCAGCCTCGGATCCCGCCGATCGTCATTCATCGAGGAGAAAAGACAGACAGTTAATCCACAGGAACTTCCTGGCTGACGTCAGTCTTTCAGCGTGTCTCTTCTCCCCTCGGTGAATGTCGACTCCAGGGATCCGGCATCGAAGGACCAATTAATGATAGGTTTGTAGCTTGAACCTAGTCGCTGGAACGTTGAAGACAATATAATTACACAGCAAAAGCATTGAACACCAAGTAGGCAAAGTTCTTCGTGTTACTCATGCATGAGGGAGACCTGCCTGGAGCCAAGTGTCGTTCCACCACTTGACCCCCGTCAGACTCTCAGCCAGGTTCCCCATAGCACTCCTTTTATTGTGGTGCCATGAATATGCATAGGGTCATTAACATATGACGTCTACATACAAACAAAGAGTACCTTGCCTGTGTGTGTGTGTGTGTGTGTGTGTGTGTGTCCATCCCCATAAGTGACTCCCCTAAACCTGCTGGTCAGGAAGTCCAACAGTTCATCTAAACAAAAGGCACTTAGCCTAAAACAGATAAAGCCACGTTTATCCTACCATAAAACAATAAAAAAACGTACGACCTCTTCCCATGCTCCCGGGATGTAGGTGTGCATTCTAGTGTGGAATACACACCAAGCCTTTGCAGCCTGCTAAAGATCACACATCCTATCACTACACAATTGATTATACACCTCTAAGCATATATGGTTAAATATTTCTAAGCATAAATGACAATCAACAATACAAAACCTAACAATAGGTTTAATGCATTTTCTGTTTGTGTGTGTGATTTTTGTGTGCCTCTCCTCCTTGCAGTGTTTCAGACACTTTTCAATTCTCCACTCAAAGGCAGTCGCTTTTCCTCCCCAGGTTCCTTAGCCCAATTTGATCTCCCACACTAAACAACAGCGTTCTTCCATGTCTCCTCCCCCTCCTTCCACTGAAGTCTCGTCTCCCCCCTTGCAGCAGTCCATTGCATCTCCATCCATCCAGTCATGATGATGGTGTTTTCTCCTTGCTGATGCCTTTTGCACATACTGCTGTTGCTGCTGGACCCCTCGCTGCTCAGGATACTGCTGTTGTCTCTTGACCTGCCATGTTGTTGCTTTTGGATCTGCATTTCGCGACAGTCAAGTGGAGGGTGCGTCTGTCCTCTCAGTAAGTGAGTGAGACAGTAGACAGTGGTGAGGAGGGCTGTGCGAAAGCAAAAACACATAAATATGCCTGACACCCGTAAACGAAGCAGCATCTGGCTGCAGTTTAAAGACTTTTTTGTCTGTCTTGGTCTTGGTCTCGTCTCGACTTCGTCTCATCTTGGTCTTGGTCTCGGTCTTGGTCTCGTCTCGACTTCGTCTCATCTTGGTCTTGGTCTCGGTCTTGGTCTCGTCTCGACTTCGTCTCGACTTGTTCTTAGTCTTGTCTTGGTCTCGATACCCTCTGGTCTTGGTCTTGGTTTAGGCGGTCTTGACTGCAAGTCTAGTTGCACCAGTGGTGCCATGAGCAGTATCTATCTGCTGCTCATCAGCTGCTATGCCGTGGTTATTGTCACAATGTGGTGTATTTGGATCACTCAATCCTAAGTGGATATGGATATGATCCAGGATTGGATGTTTTGTATAAAATTTGAAAGGAACAATTGTTCCTTTCCCCTTTGCTGTGTACTCTGCTGATGCTGTTTTCAAAACCTACCACACTCATGTACAGTATCAGTGTCACACTGAGATATTTCAAAGATAATAATAATACATTTTATTTGAAAGCGCCTTTCAAAACACTCAAGGTCACTGTACACATTAGAATAAAAAGCAACATAAAAGCAAGCAGTTCACACAATGGTAAAAGCATAAGACATAAACTAATAAAAGAGCAGAGTGGAGAGGTTATGTGGGATAAGCTATTTTGAACAAGTGAGTTTTGAGTTGGGACTTAAAGAGAGAGAAGGAAGAGATGTTTCTTAAATCAGGAGGTCGGGAATTCCAGAGTCGTGGAGCAGAGCAGCTGAAAGCCCTGCTCCCCATGGTGGCAAGACGGGGGGAGGGGACGGAGAGTGAAAGGGAAGAAGTAGATCTGAGACAACCAGATGGGGCGGTGATCTTAACCAGATCAGAGAGATATGGAGGGGAGAGATGATGAATAGCCTTAAATGTGTGCAAGAGTATTTTGAAATTGATGCGATATTTGACCGGGAGCCAGTGAAGCTGCTGCAGGACAGGAGTGATGTGGTGGATAGAAGGGGTCCTGGTGATGATACAGGCAGCAGAGTTCTGGACGCGTTGGAGCTTGTGGATGGATTTTTGAGTATAAAAAGAACCTGAATAAATACAAATAAAGGGAAAGAGCTGTCCAAACCTCTGTCTCTGACCATCTGTGTTAACACTTGAAATGGGAAACATGTAAATGTAACAAACATGTTAAAACATAAGAAATCAGGAAGGGGCAAAAAAAGCATTTTGCTCAAAAAAAGATTTAGAGCAGAAGTTTTTAAAATGAAGATATATTGCATTTATTTACAATTAAAAACACACAGATCAGAAAGTGTGTTACTGTTTTACATCCACAGACACACAAGAAAAGAAGCAGGCAACATGAGGTCAAGTTATGGCAATTTTATTTTTGTATGTCAGTACATGTATTCAGAATAGAGTTTTTAAAAAACAAACAAACGTCCCAAGTAAAGTTTGGGGGGATTTTTGTGAAAGAAAGGTTGAGAGAGGGGGAAGGAGGAAGATGCTGCTGGGTCAGTTCTTTCTCAGCAGTCTGCTCCAGAATCCCCTCCTGTCCTCGGCTTGCTTTTCTTTTGCCTTCAGCTCTTTTAAGGTTTTGTTGAGCTGCTCCTCGGCATCTTTAAATGTTTCTTTCAGCTGCTGTTTGGCCAGTTTCCCTTTGTGTTTGAGGAGCTCTTTAGCTTCCTTTTTGTGCTTTTGTATTTCTTTAAGTTCATCTTTGCAGCCTTTCTTGCTCACCGTCGTTTCTTTCTTGAATACCTTCAACTCAATTTTCTCTTCTGCAAGTTCCTCTTGCACTTTCATCAGTTCCTTCTTCATGTTTTGAGTGTAACTCTTTGTATCTTCCATTTCTTTCTTTGCTTCCTGTATTTTAATTTTCTCTTCCTCCAACACTTTTTGAGCTTCCAACAATTCTTTCTTCATATTTTCAATCTCATTTTCTGCCTCGTGTTTACATTTTTTCTCCTCTTCAAGTTGTTGCTTCACATGCAGTAATTCCTTCCTTAGTGTTTCAGCTTCAGCCATTACATTTGCAGCTTCTTGTGTTTCCAACTGCATTTTCCTTTTTTCCTCTTCAAAAGCTTCCTGCACCTCCTGTAATTCCTGCATCACATTTCCTGCCTCCTTCTTTGCAGTTTGATATTTATTTTTGGCTTCTTGTGCTGTGCTTTTCTCTTCCTCCAATGCTTTTTGAGCTTCCAACAGTTCTTTCTTCATGTTTTCATTCTCGTTTTCTGCCTGTTGTTTTCTCATCTTCTCTCCTTTAAGTTTGAGACCCACATCCAGTAATTCCTGCAATACTACTTCAGTTTCAAACTTTAAATTTTTAGCTTCTCCTCTTGATTTTTCTGCCTCTTCTTTTAATTTGACATTTTCAGCCTGTATCATTTGAAATTTAAAATGAATCAGCTGTACTGTATTGTGAGGTGAAGCACTCGCCGATCCTCTTCTCCATCTCCCTTCATTCATTTTGGCCTTTTAAACAAAGGAAAAGACGTTTTGTAGAGGAGTGAAGTGAAGTTTTCGATGTTTCTTCGTCAACTGTCGTTTGTCCTGCACAGAGATGCTGCTGTAGATGTGTCTCTAGCTGTGTCTGGATACAATGAAACATGCTGTAACTAAGTGCTTGTGTTGCACAGTTCTACTAAACATTCCATTTCATGCATGCTCCGCCCACATGGTCAGGAATGTCAGGTGCTGCATCTCCAAATGCTGCTCCCGTTGCCTAGCAATAACAGCTGTTTACTTTTTGGGGTCTGGTTCGTTGTTTAATAAAGAAAACATGTCCAAGTATTGGGTGCTGAGGCTCAGCGCATATTCTAGCCTGCTGTGTGGGTGGGCAGCTAGAAATCACTGGTGGGCAACATGAGTGAGGAGAAAACTGGAGCAGCCAAGCAGGGAGCTGCAGGTTGCTGGTTTGAGTCTCTGTTCAGATGCTGGTGTCTCCTCTCTCTGAGATGTCTGCAAACAGTCCCAGATAAAACAATAAGGATAATAAACAAACACGTGACTAAAATAACAATTATGACTCTGATGTGTTTCATGTGTAGCAGGATGGCCTCTATACAGCAGTCGCTGCAAGCATCCACATCGCCACACTTACGTTTCTTTAAGCAGGCGTGCTGGGCTCCTCCTAAGGAAAGTTTGAAACTTCATTTCCTTCATGCTGGTGAACTTTTTACCAAATATTTTCATCAAAGCTTCTCCATCACTGACAGGGATTGTTTGGATCTTCACACTCATCTCCACCAACCCTAAAAAATGAGTCTCACTTTGCTCATATAATGCCAGGAGTGTCTCCATATTCCTCAAAAGTCTATGCAAACATGTAACAGTATCCCATATTCATAGAAATATTATTGATATTATAACAAAAGCTGTCACCAACACAATTGTCCCAAGTGCTTTTTTAAACAGGATTTTCAACCAGAGGATTTCCCTATAGCTTAATTTTTTTTCAATATTTTGTACACAACAACAGAATCATTTCAGAAAAACTCAAAATGACTGGTGTCAATATTATTTGCCCCACAAAAAAGGTCAAATATAAAAAAATATTGCAAATATTGCACAGTGAAAAGGCACTACAGCTCAGTTGTTCCCACTCGCCTTTGTCCTCCTGTCTCCCCTCCCTCTCCCCTCCAACGAGGAGTTAAACAGTTTGATGGCGTGTGGGACAAAGGAGTTTTTAAGCCTGTTGGTTCTTGACTTTGAGAGAAGCAACCTGTCGCTGAATAGGCTCCTCTGATTATTTACGAGCACGTGCAGAGGATGCCCAGCATTTTCCATAATGTCCATCAGTTTCTTTAATGTCCTTTTCTCTGCCACTGTCACCAAAGTGTCCAGCTTCATGCCGACCACAGAGCCAGCCTTCCTGATTGGTTTTTCCAGCCTGGATGAGTCCTTTGCTGTGCTGCTCCCCCAGCACACCACAGCATAGAACAGTACTCCTGCAACCACCGACTGATAAAACATCCTCAGGAGCTTCCTGCAGATGTTGAAGGACCTCAGCCTTCTGAGGAAGTACAGTCTGCTTTGGCCTTTTATGTACAGGTGCTGCGTGTTGCATGACCAAACAAAACTTTCAGTGCACTGTGAAAGTAAACAAACAAACAGACAGGAAGGCCTAGTTAGGACATATCTAAGCATGCTCTTCATCTTGGAAGGGTAATTCAAACCAAAACTAATTGGCAGGTTCAACTTGGTAACAAAAGAAAATGCCTCAGCCAGATAAATCCCCAAAACATTCATCCATCAGCCACACACACCACATAACACTGCTGTTCTATTAGATAATGAGTTTCTTCCCATGTAAGCAGGTGTGTGTCATGGTAAAACCTCCCCCACACATCAGAACCCAGAATCTATTAGTGCCACCCATTTTAAACCCTCTCTACAGCATTCTGTTTACACCTGCTATCATTCAATCATCTTTCCTAACATAATACTAGTCCACTAGTTTACATATCACTTCTCATCCCACTAAGTGAACTGGACAAGATGATAAAACAGAAAGGCATGCTTAAGATGTTATCTGGTCTTCATTGCATGTGTATATGTCTTAATAGGATTAATGCATTTTCTGTTTGTGTGTGTGATTTTTGTGTGCCTCTCCTCCTTGCAGTGTTTCAGACACTTTTCAATTCTCCACTCAAAGGCAGTCGCTTTTCCTCCCCAGGTTCCTTAGCCCAATTTGATCTCCCACACTAAACAACAGCGTTCTTCCATGTCTCCTCCCCCTCCTTCCACTGAAGTCTCGTCTCCCCCCTTGCAGCAGTCCATTGCATCTCCATCCATCCAGTCATGATGATGGTGTTTTCTCCTTGCTGATGCCTTTTGCACATACTGCTGTTGCTGCTGGACCCCTCGCTGCTCAGGATACTGCTGTTGTCTCTTGACCTGCCATGTTGTTGCTTTTGGATCTGCATTTCGCGACAGTCAAGTGGAGGGTGCGTCTGTCCTCTCAGTAAGTGAGTGAGACAGTAGACAGTGGTGAGGAGGGCTGTGCGAAAGCAAAAACACATAAATATGCCTGACACCCGTAAACGAAGCAGCATCTGGCTGCAGTTTAAAGACTTTTTTGTCTGTCTTGGTCTTGGTCTCGTCTCGACTTCATCTCATCGTGGTCTTGGTCTCGGTCTTGGTCTCGTCTCGACTTCGTCTCGACTTGTTTTTAGTCTTGTCTTGGTCTCGATACCCTCTGGTCTTGGTCTTGGTTTAGGCGGTCTTGACTGCAAGTCTAGTTGCACCAGTGGTGCCATGAGCAGTATCTATCTGCTGCTCATCAGCTGATATGCCGTGGTTATTGTCACAATGTGGTGTATTTGGATCACTCAATCCTAAGTGGATATGGATATGATCCAGGATTGGATGTTTTGTCTAAAATTTGAAAGGAACAATTGTTCCTTTCCCCTTTGCTGTGTACTCTGCTGATGCTGTTTTCAAAACCTACCACACTCATGTACAGTATCAGTGTCACACTGAGATATTTCAAAGATAATAATAATACATTTTATTTGAAAGCGCCTTTCAAAACACTCAAGGTCACTGTACACATTAGAAGAAAAAGCAACATAAAAGCAAGCAGTTCACACAATGGTAAAAGCATAAGACATAAACTAATAAAAGAGCAGAGTGGAGAGGTTATGTGGGATAAGCTATTTTGAACAAGTGAGTTTTGAGTTGGGACTTAAAGAGAGAGAAGGAAGAGATGTTTCTTAAATCAGGAGGTCGGGAATTCCAGAGTCGTGGAGCAGAGCAGCTGAAAGCCCTGCTCCCCATGGTGGCAAGACGGGGGGAGGGGACGGAGAGTGAAAGGGAAGAAGTAGATCTGAGACAACCAGATGGGGCGGTGATCTTAACCAGATCAGAGAGATATGGAGGGGAGAGATGATGAATAGCCTTAAATGTGTCATGGTCCTGGGTCATTTTGCCCCAGCGTTTTGTGTTTCATGATTATGTCCCTCTGTTCTAGTTATTCGGTGTCCTCCCCCCTTGTGTCCGGTTCGGGTTCTAGATTTCCTGTTTTGTTCTGAAGGTCTGTGTCTGTTGTCATTGTGTTCAGCTTGTGTCCTCCAGTCATCATGGTTATTCAGATCAGCTGTTCTCCCTCCTGTGTGCGATTACCCGATTACCTTGTGTGTGTGTATATATAGTGGGTGTCGGTCTGTGTTCGTTGTCGGCTCGTCTGCGTTCATCTGTATATCTCTGCGTTCTATGGTGTTCCGTTCCTGTCTCTGCGTCTCTCTGCCCCGCACCCCTTTTGTATGGTCTCAGGTTTGTCATTTAGTTCTCCCAGTTTAGGTTTCTTCACTTGTTTTGTCATGCCTCACTGCCTGTTTTTGCCACTGCCACCTTGTAAATAAACCCTCACTCATATCATCAGTCGGCTGCCTGCATTTTGGGTCCTCCTTTTCCTCCACACCACACGGCTCACTCCGCCAGCCGTGACAATATGTGTGCAAGAGTATTTTGAAATTGATGCGATATTTGACCGGGAGCCAGTGAAGCTGCTGCAGGACAGGAGTGATGTGGTGGATAGAAGGGGTCCTGGTGATGATACAGGCAGCAGAGTTCTGGACGCGTTGGAGCTTGTGGATGGATTTTTGAGTATAAAAAGAACCTGAATAAATACAAATAAAGGGAAAGAGCTGTCCAAACCTCTGTCTCTGACCATCTGTGTTAACACTTGAAATGGGAAACATGTAAATGTAACAAACATGTTAAAACATAAGAAATCAGGAAGGGGCAAAAAAAGCATTTTGCTAAAAAAAGATTTAGAGCAGAAGTTTTTAAAATGAAGATATATTGCATTTATTTACAATTAAAAACACACAGAGCAGAAAGTGTGTTACTGTTTTACATCCACAGACACACAAGAAAAGAAGCAGGCAACATGAGGTCAAGTTATGGCAATTTTATTTTTGTATGTCAGTACATGTATTCAGAATAGAGTTTTTAAAAAACAAACAAACGTCCCAAGTAAAGTTTGGGGGGATTTTTGTGAAAGAAAGGTTGAGAGAGGGGGAAGGAGGAAGATGCTGCTGGGTCAGTTCTTTCTCAGCAGTCTGCTCCAGAATCCCCTCCTGTCCTCGGCTTGCTTTTCTTTTGCCTTCAGCTCTTTTAAGGTTTTGTTGAGCTGCTCCTCGGCATCTTTAAATGTTTCTTTCTGTCATGTATTGATATGGCTATGTCTTAAGGTGATGACCTTTGAACCGGATGTTGTTGTCCGGAGGAAGCCCCGTTAAGTGGCTAGTTGTAAGATGGACAGTGTTCAATAAAGCAACATAAAGACCGTGCTTTATGTCCTGATTCAATTCAGAGTGCTCTGCCTAATTTAGTAATAAGGTGGGCACACAACAATGGCGACGAGGACGACACGGACCTGAATTTGTTTTTGTGAGAAGTAGACCCAGCGGTGGCACGGTGTTAGCGAAAACTTGTGGGCTAACATGGAAAAGTCGGGTATTCAACCGTTCGCCTGCTACACTGATCCAGCTACGCGAGATGGACGCGCTGGTTAACATCCTTCGAGTTGTTTGCTTATGGGAAAGGTCTTATTTTGATGGATGATGCTACAGCCGCGATCAGACAGCGGAGACGCGCTCTTCTACTGCACATGGCCGGACAGGACGTGCAGGACGTCTTCTCCACTCTACCACAGACGGGAGAGGCGATGGATTACACCGCTGCGGTGACTGCACTCAACACTTATTTTGTTCCTCAAGTGAATGCAGCATACGCACGCCAAACTTTCCACAAATTGTCCCAAACACCAGGTGAGACTGTGCAACAATTTTGTACACGTTTGAGGCGAGCTGCAAAAGACTGTGACTTTCAAGCTGACAATGATAACCAGATACGGGACGCTATCCTGAGTAAATGCACTTCTGAATATGTACGGAGAAAGCTGCTTGAGGAGGGTCCAGGCTTAACTCTAACTCGCACGTTGGAGGTGGCTTCACACTGTGAACGCGTGGAGGAGCAGATGGCGGCGATGAGCGTCGCCGGGGAAAAGAAAGGAGAGGACACGGTCAGCCGGATTTTTACAGCAAAGAAAGAGAAGAACAACAGACCAAAAGGAAAAATGAAAGATGATAATAAAACAGACAGACAGTGTTACAGGTGTGGATATACTGACCACATGGGCAAAGATCCCAAATGCCCAGCACGAGGACAAACATGTCACAAGTGTAATGGTAAGGACCACTTTTCAAAAATGAGTCGTACAAAAAGACAAAAGAAACAAAATGTGAATGCTGTTGAACAAGATGATTATGCATTTACTGTGAATGATGATAATGTACCTGAGAAACTTACCTTTTCTGTTGGGGGAATAGAGTTGAAAATGTTAGTTGACTCTGGAGCTACAAGTAATGTGATGGGCGAAAACATATGGGAAAAGCTAAAAGCTGAAAAGATAAAATGTCACTCATATGTACCCAAAGAGCAGAGGAATTTATATGCATATTCCTCAGCACAGGCACTCACGGTTAAAGGTGCATTCAGATGTGAAATCAAGATTGGTGACAGGACTGAAGAGGCTGAATTTATTGTGAACCACTCCTGGGGAAAAAGACTGCCATAAAGTTAGGAGTGTTGAAAATAGGTGAAAATGTGGCGGCTGTCACAGATTTAAAGCACACTCTTAAAGAAAAGTATCCAAAAGTGTTCAAAGGAGTAGGAAAGCTAAACACCAAACAGATCAGCCTGTACATTGATCCAAATGTGAAACCAGTAGCACAGCCACTGAGGCGCATACCTTATCATTTGAGGGATGCAGTGGAGAAAAAGATCAATGAACTAATCGACATGGACATTATAGAACGCGTAGAAGGACCTACACCTTGGGTAAATCCTGTAGTGGTACTCCCAAAGAAATGTGACAAAGATATCAGAATGTGCTTAGACATGAGAAAAGCAAATGAGGCAATAATCAGGGAAAGATACCCCATACCCACTGTGGATGAAATTTTGCAAGGACTAAACGGCTCTGCAATCTTCACCAAACTCGATCTCAAGTGGGGATACCATCAGCTAGAGCTTACCCCGGAGTCAAGAGAGATAACTACATTTGCAGTGCACAACGGAGTATACCGGTACAAAAGGCTAATATTTGGAGTCTCATCAGCTAGTGAGCAATATCAGCATGAGATTGCCAATGCACTAGCTGGCATTGAAGGAGTTGAGAACATTTCAGATGACGTAATCATACACGCGCCAGACCAGGAAACCCATGATAAACGCCTGCATGCTGTGATGAAGAGACTCTCTGACTGTGGCCTGACACTAAACTCAGAGAAGTGTCAGTTCAACATGGACAGACTCGTGTTCATGGGAATACTGCTGACACAGAAAGGCATAGGCCCAACTGAAGAAAGAGTGAGAGCTGTGGTGGAAGCCCGAGAACCGAAGAATGCTACTGAGGTGAGAAGCTTTCTTGGACTGGTAGGCTTCAGTAGCAGGTTCATACCACAGTTTGCTACACTCTCTGAACCACTTAGACGTTTAACTCGAAAAGAAACTATGTTTACATTCGGGCCAGAACAAAAGCAAGCATTTGAAAGACTAAAGACTGAGTTAGCCAGAGCAGGTACCCTAGCCTATTTTGACAAAGAAGCCCCAACCAGAGTCATAGCAGATGCAAGCCCTGTAGGCTTGGGCGCAGTGCTAATACAAATACAGAACGGAGAAGAGGTACCAGTGTGCTACGTAAGTCGGAGTTTAACAGACTGTGAGCGAAGATATTCTCAAACAGAAAGAGAAGCCCTAGCACTGGTATGGGCATGTGAGAGACTACATCCATATGTGTATGGCAGGAAGTTTGACCTAATCACAGACCACAAGCCGTTAGAGGTCATATACAGCCAGAAATCTAAACCTTGTGCACGCATAGAAAGATGGGTTCTCAGACTGCAACCATATGACTTTAAAGTAGTGCACATCGCGGGAAAACAAAACATTGCGGATTCACTGTCAAGACTGCTGTCTGACACCACGTCAAAAGAGATACATAAGCATGAATCTGAAGAATATGTGAGATTTGTTGCAGTGAATGCTACTCCAAAAGCACTCACAACAAGAGAGGTTGAAGAAGCCTCTGCTACAGACTCAGAATTAACAGAAGTGCGAAGAGCTATTGAAAATGGACACTTTGAAAAATGCAAAACATATGCACCCATTGCAAATGAACTGTGTGTCATCGGCTACATAGTTTTGCGGGGAACTCGCATTGTATTGCCAGAAAACCTCAGAGCTCAAGCACTGTCACTAGCTCATGAAGGACATTTAGGAATTGTTGGAACCAAACAGCATCTCAGAACAAAAGTTTGGTGGCCAGGGATGGACAAAGCTGCAGAAAAGTTTTGTAAAGCTTGTCACGGATGTCAAATAGTAGCCAGACCAGATCCACCTGAACCACTGAGAAGCACACTTTTATCGGATGGACCATGGCGAGATGTGGCGGTAGACTTACTGGGACCGCTACCTTCGAACCACTCAATACTTGTACTGATAGATTACTACAGTCGGTACTATGAGTATGATGTACTGTCATCTACAACTGCTGAAAAAGTCATTGACTCTATTGACTGTATATTTAGCAGACATGGGCTATCAGTTACCATCAAATCTGATAACGGCCCACAGTTCAAATCTGAGATGTTCAGAGAATATTGTGAAACTAATGGAATCAAACATATAAGAACTACACCAAAATGGGCTCAAGCAAATGGAGAAGTGGAACGTCAAAATGCATCATTGATGAAAAGAATCAGGATCGCACAAGCCGAAGGACTTGACTGGAAGCGAGAGCTAAGAAAATATGTAACAGTGTATCGCAGCATTGAACATCCAACCACGGGCAAAAGTCCAGCAGAACTCCTGTTCAACCGCAAAATGAGAGGAAAGTTACCAAGCATCAGTGAGGCAAAAACAACGGAGTTGGACGTGCGTGACAGAGACGCTGAACAGAAAGGAAAATCAAAGATTTATGCTGATGAACGAAGGGGAGCTGAGTATTCAAAAGTTGACTCGGGAGACACAGTGCTGGTTCAACAAGACAAAGTGGACAAGTTTACAACACCATTCAACGCAACACCACACAAAATTGTAAGCAGAACTGGAAACCAAGTCATTATTGAATCACCAACAGGAGCTCGCTATCACCGGAATACCACACATGTGAAGAAATACGAGACAAATGAGACCAGAGAAGGACACTATGACACAATACCTGAAAGGGAGGAAGGTGAAACACCCACAAAGACTGACACCTTCACTCCAACACCACAAGAGGGCTCCCAGGGGCCAGAGAGACCAAGTAGATCACAGAGGGCTAAAAAGATACCCGAGAGGTTTCGTGATTTTGTGGTGAAATGAACTATAATATGTTAAGGTGGAGAGGTACCTTAAATTTGGCAAGTTTCAAGTTCATATGTGTATGTCGACATGTATATATTGAAAAAAGAAAGATACATGTGTGGTGAGACAGTTAGATAATATAATTGTTAGAAAGTAAGACAAGAGAGAATGTTCAATGTTGGAAAAAAAAAAAGACATCAAAGTTATTACAACTAAAGTTTGAGTCTAAGGAAAAGGGGGATGTCATGTATTGATATGGCTATGTCTTAAGGTGATGACCTTTGAACCGGATGTTGTTGTCCGGAGGAAGCCCCGTTAAGTGGCTAGTTGTAAGATGGACAGTGTTCAATAAAGCAACATAAAGACCGTGCTTTATGTCCTGATTCAATTCAGAGTGCTCTGCCTAATTTAGTAATAAGGTGGGCACACAACACTTTCAGCTGCTGTTTGGCCAGTTTCCCTTTGTGTTTGAGGAGCTCTTTAGCTTCCTTTTTGTGCTTTTGTATTTCTTTAAGTTCATCTTTGCAGCCTTTCTTGCTCACCGTCGTTTCTTTCTTGAATACCTTCAACTCAATTTTCTCTTCTGCAAGTTCCTCTTGCACTTTCATCAGTTCCTTCTTCATGTTTTGAGTGTAACTCTTTGTATCTTCCATTTCTTTCTTTGCTTCCTGTATTTTAATTTTCTCTTCCTCCAACACTTTTTGAGCTTCCAACAATTCTTTCTTCATATTTTCAATCTCATTTTCTGCCTCGTGTTTACATTTTTTCTCCTCTTCAAGTTGTTGCTTCACATGCAGTAATTCCTTCCTTAGTGTTTCAGCTCAGCCATTACATTTGCAGCTTCTTGTGTTTCCAACTGCATTTTCCTTTTTTCCTCTTCAAAAGCTTCCTGCACCTCCTGTAATTCCTGCATCACATTTCCTGCCTCCTTCTTTGCAGTTTGATATTTATTTTTGGCTTCTTGTGCTGTGCTTTTCTCTTCCTCCAATGCTTTTTGAGCTTCCAACAGTTCTTTCTTCATGTTTTCATTCTCGTTTTCTGCCTGTTGTTTTCCCATTTTCTCTCCTTTAAGTTTGAGACCCACATGCAGTAATTCCTGCAATACTACTTCAGTTTCAAACTTTGAATTTTTAGCTTCTCCTCTTGATTTTTCTGCCTCTTCTTTTAATTTGACATTTTCAGCCTGTATCATTTGAAATTTAAAATGAATCAGCTGTACTGTATTGTGAGGTGAAGCACTCGCCGATCCTCTTCTCCATCTCCCTTCATTCATTTTGGCCTTTTAAACAAAGGAACCAACGTTTTGTAGAGGAGTGAAGTGAAGTTTTCGATGTTTCTTCGTCAACTGTCGTTTGTCCTGCACAGAGATGCTGCTGTAGATGTGTCTCTAGCTGTGTCTGGATACAATGAAACATGCTGTAACTAAGTGCTTGTGTTGCACAGTTCTACTGAACATTCCATTTCATGCATGCTCCGCCCACATGGTCAGGAATGTCAGGTGCTGCATCTCCAAATGCTGCTCCCGTTGCCTAGCAATAACAGCTGTTTACTTTTTGGGGTCTGGTTCATTGTTTAATAAAGAAAACATGTCCAAGTATTGGGTGCTGAGGCTCAGCGCATATTCTAGCCTGCTGTGTGGGTGGGCAGCTAGAAATCACTGGTGGGCAACATGAGTGAGGAGAAAACTGGAGCAGCCAAGCAGGGAGCTGCAGGTTGCTGGTTTGAGTCTCTGTTCAGATGCTGGTGTCTCCTCTCTCTGAGATGTCTGCAAACAGTCCCAGATAAAACAATAAGGATAATAAACAAACACGTGACTAAAATAACAATTATGACTCTGATGTGTTTCATGTGTAGCAGGATGGCCTCTATACAGCAGTCGCTGCAAGCATCCACATCGCCACACTTACGTTTCTTTAAGCAGGCGTGCTGGGCTCCTCCTAAGGAAAGTTTGAAACTTCATTTCCTTCATGCTGGTGAACTTTTTACCAAATATTTTCATCAAAGCTTCTCCATCACTGACAGGGATTGTTTGGATCTTCACACTCATCTCCACCAACCCTAAAAAATGAGTCTCACTTTGCTCATATAATGCCAGGAGTGTCTCCATATTCCACAAAAGTCTATGCAAACATGTAACAGTATCCCATATTCATAGAAATATTATTGATATTATAACAAAAGCTGTCACCAACACAATTGTCCCAAGTGCTTTTTTAAACAGGATTTTCAACCAGAGGATTTCCCTATAGCTTAATTTTTTTTCAATATTTTGTACACAACAACAGAATCATTTCAGAAAAACTCAAAATGACTGGTGTCAATATTATTTGCCCCACAAAAAAGGTCAAATATAAAAAAATATTGCAAATATTGCACAGTGAAAAGGCACTACAGCTCAGTTGTTCCCACTCGCCTTTGTCCTCCTGTCTCCCCTCCCTCTCCCCTCCAACGAGGAGTTAAACAGTTTGATGGCGTGTGGGACAAAGGAGTTTTTAAGCCTGTTGGTTCTTGACTTTGAGAGAAGCAACCTGTCGCTGAATAGGCTCCTCTGATTATTTACGAGCACGTGCAGAGGATGCCCAGCATTTTCCATAATGTCCATCAGTTTCTTTAATGTCCTTTTCTCTGCCACTGTCACCAAAGTGTCCAGCTTCATGCCGACCACAGAGCCAGCCTTCCTGATTGGTTTTTCCAGCCTGGATGAGTCCTTTGCTGTGCTGCTCCCCCAGCACACCACAGCATAGAACAGTACTCCTGCAACCAGCGACTGATAAAACATCCTCAGGAGCTTCCTGCAGATGTTGAAGGACCTCAGCCTTCTGAGGAAGTACAGTCTGCTTTGGCCTTTTATGCACAGGTGCTGCGTGTTGCATGACCAAACAAAACTTTCAGTGCACTGTGAAAGTAAAAAAACAAACAGACAGGAAGGCCTAGTTAGGACATATCTAAGCATGCTCTTCATCTTGGAAGGGTAATTCAAACCAAAACTAATTGGCAGGTTCAACTTGGTAACAAAAGAAAATGCCTCAGCCAGATAAATCCCCAAAACATTCATCCATCAGCCACACACACCACATAACACTGCTGTTCTATTAGATAATGAGTTTCTTCCCATGTAAGCAGGTGTGTGTCATGGTAAAACCTCCCCCACACATCAGAACCCAGAATCTATTAGTGCCACCCATTTTAAACCCTCTCTACAGCATTCTGTTTACACCTGCTATCATTCAATCATCTTTCCTAACATAATACTAGTCCACTAGTTTACATATCACCTCTCATCCCACTAAGTGAACTGGACAAGATGATAAAACAGAAAGGCATGCTTAAGATGTTATCTGGTCTTCATTGCATGTGTATATGTCTTAATAGGATTAATGCATTTTCTGTTTGTGTGTGTGATTTTTGTGTGCCTCTCCTCCTTGCAGTGTTTCAGACACTTTTCAATTCTCCACTCAAAGGCAGTCGCTTTTCCTCCCCAGGTTCCTTAGCCCAATTTGATCTCCCACACTAAACAACAGCGTTCTTCCATGTCTCCTCCCCCTCCTTCCACTGAAGTCTCGTCTCCCCCCTTGCAGCAGTCCATTGCATCTCCATCCATCCAGTCATGATGATGGTGTTTTCTCCTTGCTGATGCCTTTTGCACATACTGCTGTTGCTGCTGGACCCCTCGCTGCTCAGGATACTGCTGTTGTCTCTTGACCTGCCATGTTGTTGCTTTTGGATCTGCATTTCGCGACAGTCAAGTGGAGGGTGCGTCTGTCCTCTCAGTAAGTGAGTGAGACAGTAGACAGTGGTGAGGAGGGCTGTGCGAAAGCAAAAACACATAAATATGCCTGACACCCGTAAACGAAGCAGCATCTGGCTGCAGTTTAAAGACTTTTTTGTCTGTCTTGGTCTTGGTCTTGGTCTCGTCTCGACTTCGTCTCATCTTGGTCTTGGTCTCGGTCTCGGTCTTGGTCTCGTCTCGACTTCGTCTCGACTTGTTCTTAGTCTTGTCTTGGTCTCGATACCCTCTGGTCTTGGTCTTGGTTTAGGCGGTCTTGACTGCAAGTCTAGTTGCACCAGTGGTGCCATGAGCAGTATCTATCTGCTGCTCATCAGCTGCTATGCCGTGGTTATTGTCACAATGTGGTGTATTTGGATCACTCAATCCTAAGTGGATATGGATATGATCCAGGATTGGATGTTTTGTATAAAATTTGAAAGGAACAATTGTTCCTTTCCCCTTTGCTGTGTACTCTGCTGATGCTGTTTTCAAAACCTACCACACTCATGTACAGTATCAGTGTCACACTGAGATATTTCAAAGATAATAATAATACATTTTATTTGAAAGCGCCTTTCAAAACACTCAAGGTCACTGTACACATTAGAATAAAAAGCAACACAAAAGCAAGCAGTTCACACAATGGTAAAAGCATAAGACATAAACTAATAAAAGAGCAGAGTGGAGAGGTTATGTGGGATAAGCTATTTTGAACAAGTGAGTTTTGAGTTGGGACTTAAAGAGAGAGAAGGAAGAGATGTTTCTTAAATCAGGAGGTCGGGAATTCCAGAGTCGTGGAGCAGAGCAGCTGAAAGCCCTGCTCCCCATGGTGGCAAGACGGGGGGAGGGGACGGAGAGTGAAAGGGAAGAAGTAGATCTGAGACAACCAGATGGGGCGGTGATCTTAACCAGATCAGAGAGATATGGAGGGGAGAGATGATGAATAGCCTTAAATGTGTGCAAGAGTATTTTGAAATTGATGCGATATTTGACCGGGAGCCAGTGAAGCTGCTGCAGGACAGGAGTGATGTGGTGGATAGAAGGGGTCCTGGTGATGATACAGGCAGCAGAGTTCTGGACGCGTTGGAGCTTGTGGATGGATTTTTGAGTATAAAAAGAACCTGAATAAATACAAATAAAGGGAAAGAGCTGTCCAAACCTCTGTCTCTGACCATCTGTGTTAACACTTGAAATGGGAAACATGTAAATGTAACAAACATGTTAAAACATAAGAAATCAGGAAGGGGCAAAAAAAGCATTTTGCTAAAAAAAGATTTAGAGCAGAAGTTTTTAAAATGAAGATATATTGCATTTATTTACAATTAAAAACACACAGAGCAGAAAGTGTGTTACTGTTTTACATCCACAGACACACAAGAAAAGAAGCAGGCAACATGAGGTCAAGTTATGGCAATTTTATTTTTGTATGTCAGTACATGTATTCAGAATAGAGTTTTTAGAAAACAAACAAACGTCCCAAGTAAAGTTTGGGGGGATTTTTGTGAAAGAAAGGTTGAGAGAGGGGGAAGGAGGAAGATGCTGCTGGGTCAGTTCTTTCTCAGCAGTCTGCTCCAGAATTCCCTCCTGTCCTCGGCTTGCTTTTCTTTTGCCTTCAGCTCTTTTAAGGTTTTGTTGAGCTGCTCCTCGGCATCTTTAAATGTTTCTTTCAGCTGCTGTTTGGCCAGTTTCCCTTTGTGTTTGAGGAGCTCTTTAGCTTCCTTTTTGTGCTTTTGTATTTCTTTAAGTTCATCTTTGCAGCCTTTCTTGCTCACCGTCGTTTCTTTCTTGAATACTGTCGTGGTTCGATTTTTTTTGAGGAAGAGACATACGACTGGAAGTCCATAGTGGGTCAACACAAATTATTTTATTAAAACACACAGTACAGTGTGGGAAGAAACTTGCAACAGCCACCCTACAATCTTCCAATCTCCCCCGAGCAGACCGCTCCCCATCCTTATATTACCCTGATGACATCACAGCCAGATCTTACTGGAAATGATAACAGTTCCAAAGTTCTCCTTATATAGACATCCGATACTACTTTCGAGACAAACAAGTTTGTGATATGTTGTGCAATTTTGTGAGACTGTGTGTCCACCCGAGAGATTGTCCTGAGACGACCTCCCTGTTCTTAGTACGTGCAGGAGTGAACGTGCGTACTTTCCATGACTCTCTATGTACATGTTGGTGTAGACCTGAATATGTGTGTAGGTGAATGTAGAAGGCCCTACTGGACCCACAGCTTCGAGAGGTGTGAATACAATGATATGGATACCATTTGCAGCAGCTTAAGCAGATAGAAAGAATGATAGAGAACAACAATAGACTAATTAAAGTGATGATAATATACATACATTAATATTTTGCTCAGATTACCATAGATATAATTCAGAGATTATTCTGTCAACTGGTTCAACAATGATGAATGATTGATCCATGATAGTTCTGATTATAAATCGTCACCATAAGAATACAAAATAAAATATCTCTTGTCCACACTCCTCCTCTTTGGCCATCGGCCAACCTTTACCCGAATTTGTTTCACTCCTCCGTCCAGGCGGCTTCTCGCAACGGCATCATATACCCCGGACCAGCTGAACCAGCTGAACCAGAGTCTAGGGCCCTGCTTACCAGTTTTACCAACACTCGCCTTACCAGAGGAATGAGACAACATCCGATCATCAATATACCTAGAAAAACTATAAGAGAAAACATGGCAGACATAAACACACCCTTCCATTGCCCAGAGACAGACGTGATCCAGTCTCCCAGCCCCGTGTTCACGCCTGATTGCTCATGCATGGTTCTAGATAACGTTTTCAGATTCTCAAGCGCCCGAGTGACCGTTCCGTCCGGAGCAGTATTGTTGGGAATAAAGGTGCAGCACATGTCACCAAACATTGCACATACTCCACCCTTCTCAGCCAACAACATGTCCAGAGCCATTCGATTTTGGACTCCCATTAAAGACGTCGGACCTAATTGTTCCCACCTGAGCCAACCTCGCGCTTGAATTTTTCTCGACGACTCGATCGGTTTGGACTCTGGAGCGGATAGACCTCTGCGTCTGGGCAATTCACCTGTCTGCCAATAAACAAACAAACACATTATAACACTTATTAACCCCAACATCCCCGTTATTTTCCAATTTTCCCACAATTTCATGATCACTGTTCCCAGGCTCTTTTACTTTCACTTCGTGATAAGAGTATAACGTTATGAGTATAAAAGTAAAAACCGTACAAAACTATTACGACTCCTTTAAACTATAAAATACTTTAGACTAGAGCCCTAGCCTATTAGGAGCCTGAAATGAATTAATGCTTGGCATGTCACGCTCCTCTTCTTTCTTCGTGTCCCCAGGTAGACTGCTGGGGAGAACCGCGGCACAGGGGGAGAGGATTATTCTGCCTCTATGTTCCCCCCCGTGTTACTTAGGGTGGAGCTTATCTCGAGTAAGCTCTCTTCCGGGGCCACCTCCTCTTGGGCCTTCCTGGCCTCCTCCCACATGTTGACTCCCTACTGAGGCCTGTACACGAACGTTACACATTTTCTCTAAAACAATCTCCTGCCAACCTGTAAGCTTGTGTAAAAACATCAGTCAGCAGTTACAGGTTAAGCTCATTTAACTCCCAGCTCCACCTGGAACCTGTATCCTGGAAGACAAATCTGCTAAATCAGACATCTTATTTATAACCAACTATAGATCACGAAAGTGATAAAGTATTCAGCACAACAGGCAAGTATCACGTTCAGGATTTCCCAAATCATTACATCACTATTATTGCCGCAATTTATTTTATCCCCAATTTAATCAGTGACTTCCCTTAAGCAATGTCGCTCCACTTGCTTTATCCCTACGAACCCCATATTAAACTGTTCCATAGAAACTGCATCCCTTATTTGTTTTCTCATGTCACTTGTCTGTTTTCTACTGAATCCTCCACATGCCAAAACAAACATTAGCAAACCACATTTGACCATCTCGGGTTAGGCGTCAGCCATCCACATTCCAGAGGTCCTGTAAAACATTTCCTGTAAAAAGAATCACCCTGTTTCTAAAGAAGAAAATGCAAATGTTAACGCTGCGCAGGTGTGTACACACTTTCTCACAGTTATCTCTGTGAGCAACACAACACAAACCCCTGAACAACCACCCTGGTAGGTTCACGAACACCGAAAGTAGTATTTAACAGTTAAATCGTCATACAACCTCAGATGTCGCTGTCATCTATCTGCTCCTGTAAAAAGAAACACACTTAAATTCATCCACCCTTTTTCCTATCTAGGTGGAGGTTAACCTTGAGTCGTGGTCAAGTCCTGTCAGCTTTTACCAGTCAGTCAGTTTGTTTTATTTCCAGTCATTCATTCATTCATTCATTCATTGCTGATAGTGGAAACCATCGCCGCATTTAGATTTCCGCCCTCAGCAAAATGACGTCATATCAAAAAGAAAAACAAGAACTTTAGATCGGATTACCTCGCTGAATCCTTTTTAGGCAGGGACCCTTATTTTCTAATTGTCCCAATAAGTGGCTTTCTCCAGAGCCCATTTTAATGTGGAGAAACTCACTTGCAACAATTTTCTCGCCGACGTGTAATGCTTGTAATTTCCAATGTGCAGATCTGCTTAAAGAAAAGACTCTCAAACAAAAATCAGTGCACTGTTCAAAATATAAAACAAAAATCAACAGTAAAACTTTAAAAGAACCCCTACTAAGAGCTTAGTAAAAGAATGCAACTTAGTCTTTCTGAAAGACACACACTGTATAAATCTCCGCATGCAATATCTGTGCTGTAAATTATATTATTAATGCAATGGTGATGATGATTATTATTTAGCAATAGCAGTAAAATAATTTCCCTGCTCCACACTCCCTCTCTCGCCCTCTGGAACACCAGAGGTCGCAATACATTGTGTCCTCGCTCTGACCCTCTCTCATGGTCCAGAGATCTTCTGCAAAGGAAACAAAACCCCATTTCCCCTCTAATCAATCGAGTTTAAGCATAGAAGCAATTACTCCTGCATAAATTTGATCAGAGCTAAATGCTGCCTAGACACAACTCCTGTGTGTTAACACTAACTTCCCTTTAACCTCACATTTCCTATGTTATAACCTGTTTTGATATAACTCTTTTTATTTCATTTTGCTCCTTCTAATGTAAAAATACCTTCTAATTCTAATTTATCAGACGTAACCAAAATATATGCTTTCCTTCCTCTTTGGTCCGTCTTTAAGTTCAGTTAAAAGCTAAACGAATTTCAGGCCTTTTGCCTGGAATCAATACTCTCATGTGTGTTTCTGGACTCTGTGTCTGTAAGCGTGTGCAATCCCTCAATAACTCATATCCTCCTCACAGTAGATTGGCCAATCATAGCGCTAGCCAAAAGCTCGTGACCCTCAAGAGACGAATTGAGCCACAACTCCTTTAAAGGCACAGAATGCAATATGTATAAAAAATCATTTCTACTTATAAGCTCTCCCCTTTATCCTAAAAATAAATCTATGTAATATCTGTATGTGTAAGCCTACATTATAACCACTACTTCCTTTGTCAACGTGTCCCACAATTTCCCTCTAAAATTTGTACACAGCTTTAAAACAGTGGCATTGTATCTTCTAAACAGGATTCAGTTCACTTTAATCCTTTAACCTTAACATAAAAATAACAGTTTCTGTTTACCATATCCAAATGACCAAAAAACCCAAAAGTCATAAAATGATCCTAAATTATTTAACAATTAAATTATTAAACCCTAAATTCCCCCTTTATTTTGACACACATTCACTGACCTGTAATCACACCATATTTTGCTAATAGTGGAGCCTCCCGCGTCAGATTCTCCACCCTCAGCAAAATTAGCTCATTCATTTTTTATTTTAGATAGGAAACTAATTCCTTATGTTTTGGACTGGATTGAATCGCTACAATCCTTTTCGACAGGGACTTACGACCTGATCAGATCCCCACAGGTAGCTTTCCCCTTGGCCAGTTGTAATCTGGAAAGCCCACCTTATATTTGCTCTTCCCGAGAATTTATCAGCGCTGTTATTCATTGTTGCAGGCCTGCTTAGAACAAAAATGGGAAATAAAAAGAGAGCTGATTATTAGCTCATGAAAACACAAAACAAAATCACCTGACAGGTTTTCTCTAAGTGCACTGTTACAAAAATAATGGGCCCCTCTCAGACATGTCCATGTTTCCTAAAACTCCCTCTATTAAAAACAAAAACAACAACAACCCGAACCTCACTGACAAAATCAACCCATCACCACAACCTCAACAACCTTACACACACAAATATTGACCCCGCAGTCCTGACACTCCCGGGTCAACTCACATAATTACACCTCCTCAATACACCGAAAGTCTTGTTAAAACCACACAATTTGCACACAACAATCACCCCCTTATGACAACATATAATCACTAAACTATAAGTTTCCTAAGCAAATCTGCACTCCTCTTCTGTCTGCTATGCTTAAAACTACTTTAATCACTTTTTCTTTGTTCATAACTCACTCCCTTTGTCATATAGCTTCTTTGAATTTCCTCTACTTCAAACTCAAATGTATTCTATTAAACATTCACACCATTCTATCACTCATACAAACAGCAAGCTGTTCTTCATTGCGTATGTTTGTGTTCGTAGCCAGGTTTAATCAATGTCTATGCATTAATCATTATGAGCTTGTCCTTGTAAGGCTAATGCATTTTCTGCTTGTGTATGTGAATTTGCATATGTTGCTTTTGCAGTGTTTCAGACTCCTGCACATTTCTCCACTTAAGCCGTCAGTTTTCCTACCCAAATTTGCTAACCCAAATTTTAAGTTCCCACCTTATTAACAGCATTCCTGGTCCTCAGCCAGAAGTTAGGGCCCACTTGTCAGGTCTATGGAGACATGGCGCTGTGGACAATTCAACCAGAAACTTGCCTTATCATATCCAGTCAAGTTAACCTATAGGTTTCTTCCGACCGCTGCACGTGGAGAATTGATCCAGGTCTGTTTCGCCCCTGACGAAACACAACTGAGACATTTTATTATTATCGTGAGTACTTAAACTACCCGTTTCCCTCTCTCTGGTCAGAAATACCAGCTTATGTCATGTGTATAAGTGTAAGCAGGTCTTCATTGCTTTTCCTATGTATTTTGTTAATGTTCAGTGAGTGTAAGCTGCTTTCTTCATTGCCTCTGTATGTTATAATCAGGTTTAATTCACACATCCTTTCACTGATTTCTTAATTCAAAACTATCTCACTTCTGATTCTTTCCAGAAATAATTTCACATGTAACACTTTGTGTATGTGTGTTTTCCATTCATTCACGTAGTTGTCAGTTATTTTCTTTCTTCATTTTCCCTTTTTTCTGGTGGACATCTCTAAACACCATCATGAGTTCAGGGTTTCATTTCAATCCAATTATACCCTGTATTCTTGCAGTCGAACTCGTCTGGCTTCACCTCTCACTGGTCCCCGTCCTCTTTTCTCAGTGTCCTTTTGTTGTCTTGAAGTCTCCAGCAAACACAGTCCGTTTTCTTCTCTGTTTCTCTTCAGTATTTTCCTTTTGGATTAAGTCCCAGCCTGAGTTTTTCTTTGAAAGAAGCCTCTAGTGTCCATTCTTATATTTCAGTACATAACTGAAACCAATTTAGTCGAGGAGGGTAAGAACAGCCTGCACTTTCGCCGTCCATGTTTCATCACGTGGTTTCTTCTTCTCTGTTGATCCTTTCAGTCGTCTATTTCAAGATTACTCCAAGCATGGCCAATCTGACAATCAGTGTCCAGTGCTTTCCCACCGTTCAACTGTCCAGCCTGTCATTCACAGTGCACGTTTCCATCTCGTAGTTCCTTCCATGCTGCTGGTCCCGTCAGTTTGGTTTCAGTGTTAACGGTTCAGTTGCACTATCTTTTGCCTGCTATTAATTCTTCCCAAATCCACGATGTTCTGTTGGTCTTCATCAGAAGATTAACTGTCCTTTGAGCTTCTCCTCAGGATGGGGACAAGTGGGAAGTCAAGCTGTAAAATTTTAAACCAAACTTTGGCTTGTTTTCTCCCAATTATGTTAATCTATGGTTTTGCTGCTATGCTCACAATTCTAGGTTGAGAAAAGTCCACCTTTATCTATTTGGGGCCTATATATATTGACACACTAAACCATAGCATTAATATCATTTTCATTTCTTTCCTTAAAGCCTCCATTGCTTCATGTGGCCAGAGTCTGCCTCTTCTGTTTTCCTCTCTGGGTGCTCACTCCTTATATGGGCATGCAAACTTCCTGTCACACACACACACACAGCCCCCACCTTTTCTTTCTTTCAGGAACACAGAGCCACGCGGCTCTCATGCACTTCACCAAGCCCCCCTCTCTGCAGCTTCTTGAGACAGAGAGAGAGAGACGCTTTTCCTTTTTTCTCTACCACAAACAAAAGCAAGCCTGTACATGCAAGCTTTTGAACAATATAAGCGCTCTCAATGTAATTTACACTTTATTTACATACACGGGTAATTTACATTCTATTTACATACACGGGTAATTTACATTCTATTTACATACACGGGCCCGTATAAACGTATGAAAACACCATATGCCAGAACAACTTATCTTCTTCATTTCTCTACCGGTGTTCCTAAGTTTTTCGACTAATTTAAAAGCATCTTTCAGCCCAGGGCCACGCCTTGCTAATCAATTAAACCCGCTTCGAGGACGCCCCCGCCGAGAGCGGTCAGATTCCTAAGCCCTACTTAATTTATAACTGCTTCCCGCCAGGCAACAAGGACCTCCACCAGCCACGTGAAATATCACAGTTCACGCTTTTGGCTTTACTTAAAGTTCACAAGTCCCCGACGTTGAATAGTCGCAGCCGGGTCGCACCCTGTCAATCAAACAGCGCAGTAAGGAAAGTGATCCCCTTGATCACTTTAGTTTTTAAGGGGGGCTCGAAATCCCCCGGGTACCACCCGAGCTTTTAACCTGACCGTGCGTCCACGATCAGGGGTCGCCGCCACACGCTGAGCAACTGCACTCTTAGGGGCCGCGCCCCAGTCCTAAGACAATTTATTCAAGTGTATTATAAGCATCACTCCCGGGTCTTAGCCCGCGGTTATTTCGACGCCCGAACCGCGTTCTGCTGATCAATCAGACCGAATACCCTAAACTACTGGTTGGCTGGCTGGCCTCCCCAGTCAACCCACATCACTTTAAACACACACCGTATTGACTTAAACACATAACCTCTTAACTCAAAATTCACCCCCAAAATAAACAGCAATAAATTTAGTCAGTCCAATATTCCCCAAACTTTTATCACTAATTACCCCAAAATCACCACGGACACAGACCAGAAGCTCTACTGAGTGAACATTTAATTTAGCTTAATTTCCAATTTAGCACCTTTGGATATTTCTTGAATCAACAGGTGGTGCTTACCTCCTATTTCGGGGCCCATCACTCAGTCGACCTCCTGACTGTCCGTCTGTTTGACACCACTATACCTCAGCCAAACTCCATTTGTCCCTCCTCAAACCGGGTTTTCGGCACCAAGACTGTCGTGGTTCGATTTTTTTTGAGGAAGAGACATACGACTAGAAGTCCATAATGGGTCAACACAAATTATTTTATTAAAACACACAGTACAGTGTGGGAAGAAACTTGCAACAGCCACCCTACAATCTTCCAATCTCCCCCGAGCAGACCGCTCCCCATCCTTATATTACCCTGATGACATCACAGCCAGATCTTACTGGAAATGATAACAGTTCCAAAGTTCTCCTTATATAGACATCCGATACTACTTTCGAGACAAACAAGTTTGTGATATGTTGTGCAATTTTGTGAGACTGTGTGTCCACCCGAGAGATTGTCCTGAGACGACCTCCCTGTTCTTAGTACGTGCAGGAGTGAACGTGCGTACTTTCCATGACTCTCTATGTACATGTTGGTGTGGGCCTGAATATGTGTGTAGGTGAATGTAGAAGGCCCTACTGGACCCACAGCTTCGAGAGGTGTGAATACACTGATATGGATACCATTTGCAGCAGCTTAAGCAGATAGAAAGAATGATAGAGAACAACAATAGACTAATTAAAGTGATGATAATATACATACATTAATATTTTGCTCAGATTACCATAGATATAATTCAGAGATTATTCTGTCAACTGGTTCAACAATGATGAATGATTGATCCATGATAGTTCTGATTATAAATCGTCACCATAAGAATACAAAATAAAATATCTCTTGTCCACAATACCTTCACCTCAATTTTCTCTTCTGCAAGTTCCTCTTGCACTTTCATCAGTTCCTTCTTCATGTTTTGAGTGTAACTCTTTGTATCTTCCATTTCTTTCTTTGCTTCCTGTATTTTAATTTTCTCTTCCTCCAACACTTTTTGAGCTTCCAACAATTCTTTCTTCATATTTTCAATCTCATTTTCTGCCTCGTGTTTACATTTTTTCTCCTCTTCAAGTTGTTGCTTCACATGCAGTAATTCCTTCCTTAGTGTTTCAGCTTCAGCCATTACATTTGCAGCTTCTTGTGTTGCCAACTGCATTTTCCTTTTTTCCTCTTCAAAAGCTTCCTGCACCTCCTGTAATTCCTGCATCACATTTCCTGCCTCCTTCTTTGCAGTTTGATATTTATTTTTGGCTTCTTGTGCTGTGCTTTTCTCTTCCTCCAATGCTTTTTGAGCTTCCAACAGTTCTTTCTTCATGTTTTCATTCTCGTTTTCTGCCTGTTGTTTTCTCATCTTCTCTCCTTTAAGTTTGAGACCCACATGCAGTAATTCCTGCAATACTACTTCAGTTTCAAACTTTGAATTTTTAGCTTCTCCTCTTGATTTTTCTGCCTCTTCTTTTAATTTGACATTTTCAGCCTGTATCATTTGAAATTTAAAATGAATCAGCTGTACTGTATTGTGAGGTGAAGCACTCGCCGATCCTCTTCTCGATCTCCCTTCATTCATTTTGGCCTTTTAAACAAAGGAACCAACGTTTTGTAGAGGAGTGAAGTGAAGTTTTCGATGTTTCTTCGTCAACTGTCGTTTGTCCTGCACAGAGATGCTGCTGTAGATGTGTCTCTAGCTGTGTCTGGATACAATGAAACATGCTGTAACTAAGTGCTTGTGTTGCACAGTTCTACTAAACATTCCATTTCATGCATGCTCCGCCCACATGGTCAGGAATGTCAGGTGCTGCATCTCCAAATGCTGCTCCCGTTGCCTAGCAATAACAGCTGTTTACTTTTTGGGGTCTGGTTCATTGTTTAATAAAGAAAACATGTCCAAGTATTGGGTGCTGAGGCTCAGCGCATATTCTAGCCTGCTGTGTGGGTGGGCAGCTAGAAATCACTGGTGGGCAACATGAGTGAGGAGAAAACTGGAGCAGCCAAGCAGGGAGCTGCAGGTTGCTGGTTTGAGTCTCTGTTCAGATGCTGGTGTCTCCTCTCTCTGAGATGTCTGCAAACAGTCCCAGATAAAACAATAAGGATAATAAACAAACACGTGACTAAAATAACAATTATGACTCTGATGTGTTTCATGTGTAGCAGGATGGCCTCTATACAGCAGTCGCTGCAAGCATCCACATCGCCACACTTACGTTTCTTTAAGCAGGCGTGCTGGGCTCCTCCTAAGGAAAGTTTGAAACTTCATTTCCTTCATGCTGGTGAACTTTTTACCAAATATTTTCATCAAAGCTTCTCCATCACTGACAGGGATTGTTTGGATCTTCACACTCATCTCCACCAACCCTAAAAAATGAGTCTCACTTTGCTCATATAATGCCAGGAGTGTCTCCATATTCCACAAAAGTCTATGCAAACATGTAACAGTATCCCATATTCATAGAAATATTATTGATATTATAACAAAAGCTGTCACCAACACAATTGTCCCAAGTGCTTTTTTAAACAGGATTTTCAACCAGAGGATTTCCCTATAGCTTAACTTTTTTTAAAATATTTTGTACACAACAACAGAATCATTTTAGAAAAACTCAAAATGACTGGTGTCAATATTATTTGCCCCACAAAAAAGGTCAAATATAAAAAAATATTGCAAATATTGCACAGTGAAAAGGCACTACAGCTCAGTTGTTCCCACTCGCCTTTGTCCTCCTGTCTCCCCTCCCTCTCCCCTCCAACGAGGAGTTAAACAGTTTGATGGCGTGTGGGACAAAGGAGTTTTTAAGCCTGTTGGTTCTTGACTTTGAGAGAAGCAACCTGTCGCTGAATAGGCTCCTCTGATTATTTACGAGCACGTGCAGAGGATGCCCAGCATTTTCCATAATGTCCATCAGTTTCTTTAATGTCCTTTTCTCTGCCACTGTCACCAAAGTGTCCAGCTTCATGCCGACCACAGAGCCAGCCTTCCTGATTGGTTTTTCCAGCCTGGATGAGTCCTTTGCTGTGCTGCTCCCCCAGCACACCACAGCATAGAACAGTACTCCTGCAACCACCGACTGATAAAACATCCTCAGGAGCTTCCTGCAGATGTTGAAGGACCTCAGCCTTCTGAGGAAGTACAGTCTGCTTTGGCCTTTTATGTACAGGTGCTGTGTGTTGCATGACCAAACAAAACTTTCAGTGCACTGTGAAAGTAAAAAAACAAACAGACAGGAAGGCCTAGTTAGGACATATCTAAGCATGCTCTTCATCTTGGAAGGGTAATTCAAACCAAAACTAATTGGCAGGTTCAACTTGGTAACAAAAGAAAATGCCTCAGCCAGATAAATCCCCAAAACATTCATCCATCAGCCACACACACCACATAACACTGCTGTTCTATTAGATAATGAGTTTCTTCCCATGTAAGCAGGTGTGTGTCATGGTAAAACCTCCCCCACACATCAGAACCCAGAATCTATTAGTGCCACCCATTTTAAACCCTCTCTACAGCATTCTGTTTACACCTGCTATCATTCAATCATCTTTCCTAACATAATACTAGTCCACTAGTTTACATATCACCTCTCATCCCACTAAGTGAACTGGACAAGATGATAAAACAGAAAGGCATGCTTAAGATGTTATCTGGTCTTCATTGCATGTGTATATGTCTTAATAGGATTAATGCATTTTCTGTTTGTGTGTGTGATTTTTGTGTGCCTCTCCTCCTTGCAGTGTTTCAGACACTTTTCAATTCTCCACTCAAAGGCAGTCGCTTTTCCTCCCCAGGTTCCTTAGCCCAATTTGATCTCCCACACTAAACAACAGCGTTCTTCCATGTCTCCTCCCCCTCCTTCCACTGAAGTCTCGTCTCCCCCCTTGCAGCAGTCCATTGCATCTCCATCCATCCAGTCATGATGATGGTGTTTTCTCCTTGCTGATGCCTTTTGCACATACTGCTGTTGCTGCTGGACCCCTCGCTGCTCAGGATACTGCTGTTGTCTCTTGACCTGCCATGTTGTTGCTTTTGGATCTGCATTTCGCGACAGTCAAGTGGAGGGTGCGTCTGTCCTCTCAGTAAGTGAGTGAGACAGTAGACAGTGGTGAGGAGGGCTGTGCGAAAGCAAAAACACATAAATATGCCTGACACCCGTAAACGAAGCAGCATCTGGCTGCAGTTTAAAGACTTTTTTGTCTGTCTTGGTCTTGGTCTCGTCTCGACTTCGTCTCGACTTGTTCTTAGTCTTGTCTTGGTCTCGATACCCTCTGGTCTTGGTCTTGGTTTAGGCGGTCTTGACTGCAAGTCTAGTTGCACCAGTGGTGCCATGAGCAGTATCTATCTGCTGCTCATCAGCTGCTATGCCGTGGTTATTGTCACAATGTGGTGTATTTGGATCACTCAATCCTAAGTGGATATGGATATGATCCAGGATTGGATGTTTTGTCTAAAATTTGAAAGGAACAATTGTTCCTTTCCCCTTTGCTGTGTACTCTGCTGATGCTGTTTTCAAAACCTACCACACTCATGTACAGTATCAGTGTCACACTGAGATATTTCAAAGATAATAATAACACATTTTATTTGAAAGCGCCTTTCAAAACACTCAAGGTCACTGTACACATTAGAATAAAAAGCAACATAAAAGCAAGCAGTTCACACAATGGTAAAAGCATAAGACATAAACTAATAAAAGAGCAGAGTGGAGAGGTTATGTGGGATAAGCTATTTTGAACAAGTGAGTTTTGAGTTGGGACTTAAAGAGAGAGAAGGAAGAGATGTTTCTTAAATCAGGAGGTCGGGAATTCCAGAGTCGTGGAGCAGAGCAGCTGAAAGCCCTGCTCCCCATGGTGGCAAGACGGGGGGAGGGGACGGAGAGTGAAAGGGAAGAAGTAGATCTGAGACAACCAGATGGGGCGGTGATCTTAACCAGATCAGAGAGATATGGAGGGGAGAGATGATGAATAGCCTTAAATGAGTGCAAGAGTATTTTGAAATTGATGCGATATTTGACCGGGAGCCAGTGAAGCTGCTGCAGGACAGGAGTGATGTGGTGGATAGAAGGGGTCCTGGTGATGATACAGGCAGCAGAGTTCTGGACGCGTTGGAGCTTGTGGATGGATTTTTGAGTATAAAAATAACCTGAATAAATACAAATAAAGGGAAAGAGCTGTCCAAACCTCTGTCTCTGACCATCTGTGTTAACACTTGAAATGGGAAACATGTAAATGTAACAAACATGTTAAAACATAAGAAATCAGGAAGGGGCAAAAAAAGCATTTTGCTCAAAAAAGATTTAGAGCAGAAGTTTTTAAAATGAAGATATATTGCATTTATTTACAATTAAAAACACACAGAGCAGAAAGTGTGTTACTGTTTTACATCCACAGACACACAAGAAAAGAAGCAGGCAACATGAGGTCAAGTTATGGCAATTTTATTTTTGTATGTCAGTACATGTATTCAGAATAGAGTTTTTAAAAAACAAACAAACGTCCCAAGTAAAGTTTGGGGGGATTTTTGTGAAAGAAAGGTTGAGAGAGGGGGAAGGAGGAAGATGCTGCTGGGTCAGTTCTTTCTCAGCAGTCTGCTCCAGAATCCCCTCCTGTCCTCGGCTTGCTTTTCTTTTGCCTTCAGCTCTTTTAAGGTTTTGTTGAGCTGCTCCTCGGCATCTTTAAATGTTTCTTTCAGCTGCTGTTTGGCCAGTTTCCCTTTGTGTTTGAGGAGCTCTTTAGCTTCCTTTTTGTGCTTTTGTATTTCTTTAAGTTCATCTTTGCAGCCTTTCTTGCTCACCGTCGTTTCTTTCTTGAATACCTTCAACTCAATTTTCTCTTCTGCAAGTTCCTCTTGCACTTTCATCAGTTCCTTCTTCATGTTTTGAGTGTAACTCTTTGTATCTTCCATTTCTTTCTTTGCTTCCTGTATTTTAATTTTCTCTTCCTCCAACACTTTTTGAGCTTCCAACAATTCTTTCTTCATATTTTCAATCTCATTTTCTGCCTCGTGTTTACATTTTTTCTCCTCTTCAAGTTGTTGCTTCACATGCAGTAATTCCTTCCTTAGTGTTTCAGCTTCAGCCATTACATTTGCAGCTTCTTGTGTTTCCAACTGCATTTTCCTTTTTTCCTCTTCAAAAGCTTCCTGCACCTCCTGTAATTCCTGCATCACATTTCCTGCCTCCTTCTTTGCAGTTTGATATTTATTTTTGGCTTCTTGTGCTGTGCTTTTCTCTTCCTCCAATGCTTTTTGAGCTTCCAACAGTTCTTTCTTCATGTTTTCATTCTCGTTTTCTGCCTGTTGTTTTCTCATCTTCTCTCCTTTAAGTTTGAGACCCACATGCAGTAATTCCTGCAATACTACTTCAGTTTCAAACTTTGAATTTTTAGCTTCTCCTCTTGATTTTTCTGCCTCTTCTTTTAATTTGACATTTTCAGCCTGTATCATTTGAAATTTAAAATGAATCAGCTGTACTGTATTGTGAGGTGAAGCACTCGCCGATCCTCTTCTCGATCTCCCTTCATTCATTTTGGCCTTTTAAACAAAGGAACCAACGTTTTGTAGAGGAGTGAAGTGAAGTTTTCGATGTTTCTTCGTCAACTGTCGTTTGTCCTGCACAGAGATGCTGCTGTAGATGTGTCTCTAGCTGTGTCTGGATACAATGAAACATGCTGTAACTAAGTGCTTGTGTTGCACAGTTCTACTAAACATTCCATTTCATGCATGCTCCGCCCACATGGTCAGGAATGTCAGGTGCTGCATCTCCAAATGCTGCTCCCGTTGCCTAGCAATAACAGCTGTTTACTTTTTGGGGTCTGGTTCATTGTTTAATAAAGAAAACATGTCCAAGTATTGGGTGCTGAGGCTCAGCGCATATTCTAGCCTGCTGTGTGGGTGGGCAGCTAGAAATCACTGGTGGGCAACATGAGTGAGGAGAAAACTGGAGCAGCCAAGCAGGGAGCTGCAGGTTGCTGGTTTGAGTCTCTGTTCAGATGCTGGTGTCTCCTCTCTCTGAGATGTCTGCAAACAGTCCCAGATAAAACAATAAGGATAATAAACAAACACGTGACTAAAATAACAATTATGACTCTGATGTGTTTCATGTGTAGCAGGATGGCCTCTATACAGCAGTCGCTGCAAGCATCCACATCGCCACACTTACGTTTCTTTAAGCAGGCGTGCTGGGCTCCTCCTAAGGAAAGTTTGAAACTTCATTTCCTTCATGCTGGTGAACTTTTTACCAAATATTTTCATCAAAGCTTCTCCATCACTGACAGGGATTGTTTGGATCTTCACACTCATCTCCACCAACCCTAAAAAATGAGTCTCACTTTGCTCATATAATGCCAGGAGTGTCTCCATATTCCACAAAAGTCTATGCAAACATGTAACAGTATCCCATATTCATAGAAATATTATTGATATTATAACAAAAGCTGTCACCAACACAATTGTCCCAAGTGCTGTTTTTATTAGTTATTGCAAATGCTTGATTGCAGTTCTTGCTAGATCACAAAACCACTTATTAGGTTTAGAAGGAAATGACTTTTTCTACATGAGGTAAAGTTGGAGAGCTGTTTCCCCAAACTAAATGAAATCATCATTTAAAAAACTACAATCTGTATTTACTCTGAACATCTGTGTTAACATTTGAAATTGGAAACATGTAAGTGTAACAAACATGTTAAAACATAAGAAATCAGGAAGGGGCATGTATAGGAATTTCTTTTACTTGTGTATTAATCACATTATTTTATTGTATGATACCTTGGTGCCACTGCATTTTAACATGTCTCACACTCATACAGGAAGACAAATGCTGGGGGTCTAGTAAGGAAGGTGGGGGAAGCAGGCAACTCCACAGGAAGAGTCTTTTGTCTCTTTGAGGACTCTGGTAGGTAGCAAGGCAGTGTGAACCTTAAGGTGTGAAACAGCTGTGTACTGCCTTTTGTTCCTGGAGAAGGTATTTAACTGAGAGCCATGCTAGGCTCAGGGAGACTCTGCTGACCGTCTGTCCCGCGGTCATGCAGGGACTTCATCAAGCTTGCTCGTCTGTTCTTTGTGTGTTTTGATTAAAGAATGTTAGCTACCGCTCACCGCTCGTCTGCAGGCTTTATTTAAATGGAAAACTTCCACAACAGGCAAAAAAAAGCTTTTTGCTAAAAAAAAAAAAGATTTAGAGCAGAAGTTTTTTGCACTGCATTTTAAAATGAAGATATATTGCATTTATTTACAATTAAAGACACAGAGCAGAAAGTGTGTTACTGTTTTACATCCACAGACACACAAGAAAAGAAGCAGGCAACATGAGGTCAAGTTATGGCAATTTTATTTGTGTATTTCAGTACATGTATTTAGATTAGAGTTTTTAAAAAACAAACAAACGTCCCAAGAAGAAGGATGGGGTGAAAGAAAGGTGGAGAGAGGGGGAAGGAGGAAGAAACTATTGATCTCCTCAAACTTGATGCTGCTGGGTCAGTTCTTTCTCAGCAGTCTGCTCCAGAATCCCCTCCTGTCCTCGGCTTTCTTTTCTTTTGCCTTCAGTTCTTTTAAGGTTTTGTTGAGCTGCTCCTCGGCATCTTTAAATGTTTCTTTCAGCTGCTGTTTGGCCAGTTTCCCTTTCTGTTTGAGGAGCTCTTTAGCTTCCTTTTTGTGCTTTCGTATTTCTTTTTTTTTTTTTTTATTGAAAGTTTTGTAATTATGACAGTCATCCACATGGAAAAAAACAAACAAATACAGTAAAAAAACCAAACAAACAACTCATAATCATCGCTTCACTCTCACGGTGTGTTTAGGCTAAACACAAATCCCTCTTTTCCCATGATTACATATAGAGATACAAAATTTGAGCCTCAGTCATCTTTATGGACCGCCAGCCCTGTATCATTCAGCTTTGATATGAAAACAAAAAAAAAATAGGTAGGGAAAAGTTTGTAAAATCAAAATTCATTATATATCTCACAAATGTTCATTTCTGTGCAGATTGTACCTTCTTATTTTCCTTTGGCTTTGCTAAAAAATAACGTCTTATTGCAGATTATATTCTGCCACTGAGAACCTCATAAGCTCTTTTATAAAAAGGCACTTTAATTTAGCAATACACACAAACAAACAAAAACACAACCCCCCCCCCCAAAAAAAAAAAACAAAAAACAAAAAACAAAAACAAAGATACTACGCACTAACAATAACATAATGGCACAGTGAAACCCGCAGATCTGCTCGGTCTGGGGGAGCTCCCCTCCACCTCTTTACAGGTCCCATGTCGTTAGGTTTTTACTACTGTCCACTCAGCACTTTACAGTCCATCCCTGATCATATTCGGAAGGGTATTTCCAGTCTCTTTTATAAATTACCTTAAAAAAAAAAAAAAAAACGTCCTTAGCAGACCTTCCTTCTTCCAGTAGTTGCGTGAATATCTCATCCCACGTTACTACCTTCAACAAATCTCTCCCACTTCCTCCAGTTTTTATAAAATCGGTCCATTTTGAGGTTCAAAAAAGAAGTAAGTTTTTCCATTCTATATATTTCCTCCATTATTCCTATCCAATCTTTCTTTGTTGGGGGCTCTTTCTCCAGCCACCTCCTGGTAAGCGCTTTTTTGCCAGCTCCCAACAGGATGTTTATCAAATATTTGTCCTTTAAGGAGGCTGCTGATGGGATATCGCCCAAGTACACAGTACAAAAATTCAAATTTAGTTTGTGACCAGTCACCAAGTAAATTGATTCGACCACTTCACTCCAGTATGACAGGATTATTGGGCATTTCCAAAATATATGAAAATGATCTGCCAAGTTTTCCCCACAGTTTCTCCAGCAGTATCCATCTGTCAGTTGACCTTTTTGTTTGTATTTTATTTTGGGTGTTATAAAAAACCTAATAAAATTTTTCCACGTGAATTCCCTCCAATAACCCGAGCTAGTAGTTTCAATCTGCGTCCTGCATATATTTAACCAACTGTCCTCTGATATGTTGATTTTAGCCTCCGTCTCCCATTTAATTTTGATATAATTGGTTGATTGATCCTTAAGTGATTGTAAGTTCCGATAAAGTTTAGCAATCAATTTATTTTTAATCTGACCTTTATAAGCTTCTTTTATAACGGGGACTAGGCCTTCATTACGTTCTTCTGTAGTTTTTATATTACTATTGAAATAGGACCTAAACTTGGAGATATCTGAAAAAATCTTGGTTTTCCAAACCATAGGTGTCTCTTAATTTTTCGAAACTTTGTAATCCTTCTTTTCCTAACAATGAGCAAAATGGTCCGATCCCCCTTGTTAACCAAGTTGTATAACGTCTATCTATTTGTGCAGGGATAAATTCCTTATCATGTGTGACCCATCTGAGTTGTTTGAGACCAGCTCCTGATTTAAGACTTTCACATTCATCAAACCATATCTTTAAAGGAGTTTTAGTCCATTCATTTAAATTATTTTTCTGTTCCAAATATAATTTTTTATCTCCTAATATTGTCTGTAATGGTAATTTTAATTGTGTCACATCTAAATATTTCCATTTTGCTTCGTACGATGGATCACACCAATAAATTAAGTATCTTAATTGTGCTGCTTTAAAATAGCTTTCTAAGTTTGGGAGGGAAAGTCCACCCCTTTCCTTAGGTAGTTGCAATGTTATATATCTAACTCTTGGTTTGCGGCCCTTCCATATAAATCCCGAAATCATTCTGTTCCATAACGCAAATTGTTTGGCTGGTACGTGTACCGGTATAGATTGAAAAAGGAAAAGCAGTAGCGGAAGTATATTCATTTTGATCAGGTCAATCCTATTATACAGATCAAGTGGCAGTAGGCTCCACCTTTGAATGTTTTCTTTCAATTCCCTTGTAATTGGTGAATAGTTTATTTCATAGATTTCTGTCAGTGTTTTGGGAATCTTAATACCTAAATATTTAATTATTTTATTATTCCAATTAAATTTAGACATACTTTTGATCTTTGTTGTGGGTACATAATTGTATGTGATCACCTGTGTTTCTTGTATGTTTATTTTATATCCAGAAAGTTCTCCAAACATTTCCATCTTTAACCATAACTTAGGTAAGCTTCTTTCTGGGTCTGTGAGGGTCAGCAAAACATCATCTGCATATAATCCCATTTTATATTCCGTATTCCGTATCCATATCCCTTTAATTTGTTCATCCTCCTTAATAGCTTGCGCCAGTGGTTCAATAAATAAAGCAAACAAGGCTGGGCTAAGCGGACATCCCTGCCGACATCCCCTCTGCAAGTCCACTACTCCAGTTAAGCTCCCATTTATTTTTATTCTTGCTGAAGGTAAATAATATAAATTTTTAATCAGTTGAATAAAAGGGTCTCCGAAACCAAACCGCTCCATAACCAAAAATAAATAATCCCACTGGACGGAGTCAAACGCCTTTTCTGCATCAAGGCTTAATGCAATTGATTCCCTTTGGGATTTATTCATATAATCCATTAAATGTAAGGCACGTCTTATACTGTCTTGTATCTGTCTGTTTTTGAGAAATCCTGTCTGATCTTCGTCAATAATTTCTGGTATTGTATTTTTAAGCCTTTCTGCTATTATTGAGGTGAATAATCTATAATCCATATTCAGAATTGAAATTGGTCGATATGAACTGCATTCCCTTTTGTCCTTGCCCACCTTTGGAATTACTGAAATGATTGCCTGTCTCCAGGATGCTGGTGACTCCCCTCCCTCCAACACATAGTTAAAACATTTTAATAATAGCGGTGATAATAACGCTCTAAAAGTTTTATAATATTCTGATGTAAATCCCTCCATACCCGGCATCTTATTTGTTTTTGTTTTCGCAATGGCTTTATCCAGTTCTTGTTTAGTAATTTGTTGCATTAGTCTTTTGTTTTCTTCCCGTCCAATATTAGGTAAATCCAGGGAATGCAAAAATTTCTGAATGTTTAGAGGGTCAGCCTTTTGTGTCTCTGAATATAAGTTTTTATAATAGTTTTGAAATGAGTTTTGTATTTCTTTAGCAGTGTAACACATTTTTTGAGTCTCATCATCTTTTATACTGTAAATTCCTCTTTCTTCTTGTTGTTTTTTAATTCTCCGGGCCAATAGTTTCTTTGCCCTAGGGCCGTAATCATAATACTTTTGCTTAACAAATCTGGCTTTTAGTTCTTCTTGTCTGTCATATATATCATTTAATTTCCGTTTTGTTAAATTTATCTCTTCCAATGTTTGAGAGTCTTCAACAGTGGTGTGTTTAGTCTCTAAATTCTTTAATGTAAGTAGTAACTCATTAATTTGCCTTTGTTTCTCTTTCTTTTTATACGAGGACCACATGATCAATTTTCCTCTCATTGCCGCTTTGGATGCATCCCATGTAACACTTGGGGACACCTCTTGATTATCATTTTGTTCACAGTAGTTTCTATACTCATTTCTTACAAATTGTATACACTTGGTATCATTTAACAAACTCGTATTCAGCTTCCAGCTAGTCTGCTTTATTTCAGTCTCCAAATGTATAGACAAGTAAACACCTGCATGGTCTGATACATCTTTTACCCCTAGGTTACATCTGAGAATTCTATGTCTATCAGTGTTAAACATAAAAAAATAATCCAACCTGGAGTGTACTTTATGGGGGTATGAGAAAAACGTATAGGCTCTTTCCTTGGGATGTAGCTCCCTCCAAACGTCTATCATATTTCCTTCTACAAGAAGCTTTTTAACTGTTTTTGTCTCCTGAGTCGTACTTTTAGTTTTGTTGTTGGAATCTAAGTGGGGCTGTAATTGTATATTCCAATCCCCACCACAGATAAGGGTTCCCTTGGTGTGTTCCGCGATCAGATTAAATAGTTTCTTAATAAATTCCTGATCATTATCTGGCGGCCTGTAAACATTTAACAGAGTCACCAGTTTATGATCAATTTGACCCACTACCATAACGTATCGTCCTTTTCTATCCCTTGTTTGTTGAATTAATTGAAAATGTATTTTATTAGCAATCAATATTGTAACCCCCCTTGCACACTTTTGTCTATATGATGAGTAGTATACATGTTTGAACCCCAGGCATTTTAACTGCTCATGTTCCATATTGTTTAAATGGGTCTCCTGCCAAAATACTATATCATGCCTTTCCCTTCTCATTTTATTTGCTATCTTTTTCCTCTTAATGGGGTTTTGAAGACCATTAACATTCAATGATATTATCCTATATTCCTGGAATGACATGGTTTTCTCCTAAGATACCATCTATAAGATAAACTCTCCCCTCCCCGAGCATTCAGTCCTGAAAAAAACGACCTGTGCCTTGAAAAACAACAATTGGACTTACAAACTACATATGACTTCCAAATAAGAAGTGAGAAACTAACTTCTAAATCAGCGAGGGGGATTCTCCGTGCGGAGGGCCCCTCGTGGGAGTATGATGTCCGTTCCGGTTCCGTCACAACTCCCAATAGGTGGCGAGAGCGCGCTTCACTCATGTCAGTTCGGTGGTCCTTTACTAAAACTCTATCAAACCACAGTTGTCTACTAATAAATTAACAGGATAACTATCCTAATATTCTTGTTAGGATAGTTATCCTAACAAGAATCCTAAAAGAAAGACGCACTTTCTTTAAGTGCGTCTTTGCAGCCTTTCTTGGTCACCGCAGAGCCGCTCATTTCTTTCTTGAATGCCTTCACCTCAATTTTCTCTTCTGCAAGTTCCTCTTGCACTTTCATCAGTTCCTTCTTCATGTTTTGAGTGTAACTCTTTGTATCTTCCATTTCTTTCTTTGCTTCCTGTATTTTAATTTTCTCTTCCTCCAACACTTTTTGAGCTTCCAACAATTCTTTCTTCATATTTTCAATCTCATTTTCTGCCTCGTGTTTACATTTTTTCTCCTCTTCAAGTTGTTGCTTCACATGCAGTAATTCCTTCCTTAGTGTTTCAGCTTCAGCCATTACATTTGCAGCTTCTTGTGTTTCCAACTGCATTTTCCTTTTTTCCTCTTCAAAAGCTTCCTGCACCTCCTGTAATTCCTGCATCACATTTCCTGCCTCCTTCTTTGCAGTTTGATATTTATTTTTGGCTTCTTGTGCTGTGCTTTTCTCTTCCTCCAATGGTCAATGGTCAATGGTAACTTTATTGTCCCTAACGGGAAATTGATTTGCAGTATGTCCGTACAAACAAACAAACAAACAGACAACCAACACATCACATACACTCACCAAAATAATATAATATAAGCCTGATAAAACAGCCTAGATTTTTCATCAAAAAAGTGCAATGTGCAATGGCAACAACACTTATGGTTTAGTGTTATTAACTATGATAATAGCACTAGGTATAAAAGACAATCTATGTCTCTTTGTCTTCACTGCAGGCACTTTATAACGACGACCTGATGGAAGCAGTTGAAAATCATTAAAGAGAGGATGATCTGAACACAACAGGACAGAGGTTGCCTTCCTCAGCACCTGCCTGTTATAAAAGTCCACAAGCTGGACCTGAGACCTCCCTGAAATCTTGCCAGCCACTTTAACCAGGTTGTTAAGTCTGGACTTATTGTTCAGGGACATATTACCGTACCAAGCAATGATACAGAAAGTTAAAACAGATTCAAACCAGCTCCAATGCTTTTTGAGCTTCCAACAGTTCTTTCTTCATGTTTTCATTCTCGTTTTCTGCCTGTTGTTTTCTCATCTTCTCTCCTTTAAGTTTGAGACCCACATGCAGTAATTCCTGCAATTGTCTGGATACAATGGATACACTGCCATGTTGTTGCTTTTGGATCTGCATTTCGCGACAGTCAAGTGGAGGGTGCGTCTGTCCTCTCAGTAAGTGAGTGAGACAGTAGACAGTGGTGAGGAGGGCTGTGCGAAAGCAAAAACACATAAATATGCCTGACACCCGTAAACGAAGCAGCATCTGGCTGCAGTTTAAAGACTTTTTTGTCTGTCTTGGTCTCATCTTGGTCTTGGTCTCGGTCTTGGTCTCGTCTCGACTTCGTCTCGACTTGTTCTTAGTCTTGTCTTGGTCTCGATACCCTCTGGTCTTGGTCTTGGTTTAGGCGGTCTTGACTGCAAGTCTAGTTGCACCAGTGGTGCCATGAGCAGTATCTATCTGCTGCTCATCAGCTGCTATGCCGTGGTTATTGTCACAATGTGGTGTATTTGGATCACTCAATCCTAAGTGGATATGGATATGATCCAGGATTGGATGTTTTGTATAAAATTTGAAAGGAACAATTGTTCCTTTCCCCTTTGCTGTGTACTCTGCTGATGCTGTTTTCAAAACCTACCACACTCATGTACAGTATCAGTGTCACACTGAGATATTTCAAAGATAATAATAATACATTTTATTTGAAAGCGCCTTTCAAAACTCTCAAGGTCACTGTACACATTAGAATAAAAAGCAACATAAAAGCAAGCAGTTCACACAATGGTAAAAGCATAAGACATAAACTAATAAAAGAGCAGAGTGGAGAGGTTATGTGGGATAAGCTATTTTGAACAAGTGAGTTTTGAGTTGGGACTTAAAGAGAGAGAAGGAAGAGATGTTTCTTAAATCAGGAGGTCGGGAATTCCAGAGTCGTGGAGCAGAGCAGCTGAAAGCCCTGCTCCCCATGGTGGCAAGACGGGGGGAGGGGACGGAGAGTGAAAGGGAAGAAGTAGATCTGAGACAACCAGATGGGGCGGTGATCTTAACCAGATCAGAGAGATATGGAGGGGAGAGATGATGAATAGCCTTAAATGTGTCATGGTCCTGGGTCATTTTGCCCCAGCGTTTTGTGTTTTATGATTATGTCCCTCTGTTCTAGTTATTCGGTGTCCTCCCCCCTTGTGTCTGGTTCGGGTTCTAGATTTCCTGTTTTGTTCTGAAGGTCTGTGTCTGTTGTCATTGTGTTCAGCTTGTGTCCTCCAGTCATCATGGTTATTCAGATCAGCTGTTCTCCCTCCTGTGTGCGATTACCCGATTACCTTGTGTGCGTGTATATATAGTGGGTGTCGGTCTGTGTTCGTTGTCGGCTCGTCTGCGTTCATCTGTGTATCTCTGCGTTCTATGGTGTTCCGTTCCTGTCTCTGCGTCTCTCTGCCCCGCACCCCTTTTGTATGGTCTCAGGTTTGTCATTTAGTTCTCCCAGTTTAGGTTTCTTCAGCTGTTTTGTCATGCCTCACTGCCTGTTTTTGCCACTGCCACCTTGTAAATAAACCCTCACTCATATCATCAGTCGGCTGCCTGCATTTTGGGTCCTCCTTTTCCTCCACACCACACGGCTCACTCCGCCAGCCGTGACAATATGTGTGCAAGAGTATTTTGAAATTGATGCGATATTTGACCGGGAGCCAGTGAAGCTGCTGCAGGACAGGAGTGATGTGGTGGATAGAAGGGGTCCTGGTGATGATACAGGCAGCAGAGTTCTGGACGCGTTGGAGCTTGTGGATGGATTTTTGAGTATAAAAAGAACCTGAATAAATACAAATAAAGGGAAAGAGCTGTCCAAACCTCTGTCTCTGACCATCTGTGTTAACACTTGAAATGGGAAACATGTAAATGTAACAAACATGTTAAAACATAAGAAATCAGGAAGGGGCAAAAAAAGCATTTTGCTAAAAAAAGATTTAGAGCAGAAGTTTTTAAAATGAAGATATATTGCATTTATTTACAATTAAAAACACACAGAGCAGAAAGTGTGTTACTGTTTTACATCCACAGACACACAAGAAAAGAAGCAGGCAACATGAGGTCAAGTTATGGCAATTTTATTTTTGTATGTCAGTACATGTATTCAGAATAGAGTTTTTAAAAAACAAACAAACGTCCCAAGTAAAGTTTGGGGGGATTTTTGTGAAAGAAAGGTTGAGAGAGGGGGAAGGAGGAAGATGCTGCTGGGTCAGTTCTTTCTCAGCAGTCTGCTCCAGAATCCCCTCCTGTCCTCGGCTTGCTTTTCTTTTGCCTTCAGCTCTTTTAAGGTTTTGTTGAGCTGCTCCTCGGCATCTTTAAATGTTTCTTTCTGTCATGTATTGATATGGCTATGTCTTAAGGTGATGACCTTTGAACCGGATGTTGTTGTCCGGAGGAAGCCCCGTTAAGTGGCTAGTTGTAAGATGGACAGTGTTCAATAAAGCAACATAAAGACCGTGCTTTATGTCCTGATTCAATTCAGAGTGCTCTGCCTAATTTAGTAATAAGGTGGGCACACAACAATGGCGACGAGGACGACACGGACCTGAATTTGTTTTTGTGAGAAGTAGACCCAGCGGTGGCACGGTGTTAGCGAAAACTTGTGGGCTAACATGGAAAAGTCGGGTATTCAACCGTTCGCCTGCTACACTGATCCAGCTACGCGAGATGGACGCGCTGGTTAACATCCTTCGAGTTGTTTGCTTATGGGAAAGGTCTTATTTTGACGGATGATGCTACAGCCGCGATCAGACAGCGGAGACGCGCTCTTCTACTGCACATGGCCGGACAGGACGTGCAGGACGTCTTCTCCACTCTACCACAGACGGGAGAGGCGATGGATTACACCGCTGCGGTGACTGCACTCAACACTTATTTTGTTCCTCAAGTGAATGCAGCATACGCACGCCAAACTTTCCACAAATTGTCCCAAACACCAGGTGAGACTGTGCAACAATTTTGTACACGTTTGAGGCGAGCTGCAAAAGACTGTGACTTTCAAGCTGACAATGATAACCAGATACGGGACGCTATCCTGAGTAAATGCACTTCTGAATATGTACGGAGAAAGCTGCTTGAGGAGGGTCCAGGCTTAACTCTAACTCGCACGTTGGAGGTGGCTTCACACTGTGAACGCGTGGAGGAGCAGATGGCGGCGATGAGCGTCGCCGGGGAAAAGAAAGGAGAGGACACGGTCAGCCGGATTTTTACAGCAAAGAAAGAGAAGAACAACAGACCAAAAGGAAAAATGAAAGATGATAATAAAACAGACAGACAGTGTTACAGGTGTGGATATACTGACCACATGGGCAAAGATCCCAAATGCCCAGCACGAGGACAAACATGTCACAAGTGTAATGGTAAGGACCACTTTTCAAAAATGTGTCGTACAAAAAGACAAAAGAAACAAAATGTGAATGCTGTTGAACAAGATGATTATGCATTTACTGTGAATGATGATAATGTACCTGAGAAACTTACCTTTTCTGTTGGGGGAATAGAGTTGAAAATGTTAGTTGACTCTGGAGCTACAAGTAATGTGATGGGAGAAAACATATGGGAAAAGCTAAAAGCTGAAAAGATAAAATGTCACTCATATGTACCCAAAGAGCAGAGGAATTTATATGCATATTCCTCAGCACAGGCACTCACGGTTAAAGGTGCATTCAGATGTGAAATCAAGATTGGTGACAGGACTGAAGAGGCTGAATTTATTGTGAACCACTCCTGGGGAAAAAGACTGCCATAAAGTCAGGAGTGTTGAAAATAGGTGAAAATGTGGCGGCTGTCACAGATTTAAAGCACACTCTTAAAGAAAAGTATCCAAAAGTGTTCAAAGGAGTAGGAAAGCTAAACACCAAACAGATCAGCCTGTACATTGATCCAAATGTGAAACCAGTAGCACAGCCACTGAGGCGCATACCTTATCATTTGAGGGATGCAGTGGAGAAAAAGATCAATGAACTAATCGACATGGACATTATAGAACGCGTAGAAGGACCTACACCTTGGGTAAATCCTGTAGTGGTACTCCCAAAGAAATGTGACAAAGATATCAGAATGTGCTTAGACATGAGAAAAGCAAATGAGGCAATAATCAGGGAAAGATACCCCATACCCACTGTGGATGAAATTTTGCAAGGACTAAACGGCTCTGCAATCTTCACCAAACTCGATCTCAAGTGGGGATACCATCAGCTAGAGCTTACCCCGGAGTCAAGAGAGATAACTACATTTGCAGTGCACAACGGAGTATACCGGTACAAAAGGCTAATATTTGGAGTCTCATCAGCTAGTGAGCAATATCAGCATGAGATTGCCAATGCACTAGCTGGCATTGAAGGAGTTGAGAACATTTCAGATGACGTAATCATACACGCGCCAGACCAGGAAACCCATGATAAACGCCTGCATGCTGTGATGAAGAGACTCTCTGACTGTGGCCTGACACTAAACTCAGAGAAGTGTCAGTTCAACATGGACAGACTCGTGTTCATGGGAATACTGCTGACACAGAAAGGCATAGGCCCAACTGAAGAAAGAGTGAGAGCTGTGGTGGAAGCCCGAGAACCGAAGAATGCTACTGAGGTGAGAAGCTTTCTTGGACTGGTAGGCTTCAGTAGCAGGTTCATACCACAGTTTGCTACACTCTCTGAACCACTTAGACGTTTAACTCGAAAAGAAACTATGTTTACATTCGGGCCAGAACAAAAGCAAGCATTTGAAAGACTAAAGACTGAGTTAGCCAGAGCAGGTACCCTAGCCTATTTTGACAAAGAAGCCCCAACCAGAGTCATAGCAGATGCAAGCCCTGTAGGCTTGGGCGCAGTGCTAATACAAATACAGAACGGAGAAGAGGTACCAGTGTGCTACGTAAGTCGGAGTTTAACAGACTGTGAGCGAAGATATTCTCAAACAGAAAGAGAAGCCCTAGCACTGGTATGGGCATGTGAGAGACTACATCCATATGTGTATGGCAGGAAGTTTGACCTAATCACAGACCACAAGCCGTTAGAGGTCATATACAGCCAGAAATCTAAACCTTGTGCACGCATAGAAAGATGGGTTCTCAGACTGCAACCATATGACTTTAAAGTAGTGCACATCGCGGGAAAACAAAACATTGCGGATTCACTGTCAAGACTGCTGTCTGACACCACGTCAAAAGAGATACATAAGCATGAATCTGAAGAATATGTGAGATTTGTTGCAGTGAATGCTACTCCAAAAGCACTCACAACAAGAGAGGTTGAAGAAGCCTCTGCTACAGACTCAGAATTAACAGAAGTGCGAAGAGCTATTGAAAATGGACACTTTGAAAAATGCAAAACATATGCACCCATTGCAAATGAACTGTGTGTCATCGGCTACATAGTTTTGCGGGGAACTCGCATTGTATTGCCAGAAAACCTCAGAGCTCAAGCACTGTCACTAGCTCATGAAGGACATTTAGGAATTGTTGGAACCAAACAGCATCTCAGAACAAAAGTTTGGTGGCCAGGGATGGACAAAGCTGCAGAAAAGTTTTGTAAAGCTTGTCACGGATGTCAAATAGTAGCCAGACCAGATCCACCTGAACCACTGAGAAGCACACTTTTATCGGATGGACCATGGCGAGATGTGGCGGTAGACTTACTGGGACCGCTACCTTCGAACCACTCAATACTTGTACTGATAGATTACTACAGTCGGTACTATGAGTATGATGTACTGTCATCTACAACTGCTGAAAAAGTCATTGACTCTATTGACCGTATATTTAGCAGACATGGGCTATCAGTTACCATCAAATCTGATAACGGCCCACAGTTCAAATCTGAGATGTTCAGAGAATATTGTGAAACTAATGGAATCAAACATATAAGAACTACACCAAAATGGGCTCAAGCAAATGGAGAAGTGGAACGTCAAAATGCATCATTGATGAAAAGAATCAGGATCGCACAAGCCGAAGGACTTGACTGGAAGCGAGAGCTAAGAAAATATGTAACAGTGTATCGCAGCATTGAACATCCAACCACGGGCAAAAGTCCAGCAGAACTCCTGTTCAACCGCAAAATGAGAGGAAAGTTACCGAGCATCAGTGAGGCAAAAACAACGGAGTTGGACGTGCGTGACAGAGACGCTGAACAGAAAGGAAAATCAAAGATTTATGCTGATGAACGAAGGGGAGCTGAGTATTCAAAAGTTGACTCGGGAGACACAGTGCTGGTTCAACAAGACAAAGTGGACAAGTTTACAACACCATTCAACGCAACACCACACAAAATTGTAAGCAGAACTGGAAACCAAGTCATTATTGAATCACCAACAGGAGCTCGCTATCACCGGAATACCACACATGTGAAGAAATACGAGACAAATGAGACCAGAGAAGGACACTATGACACAATACCTGAAAGGGAGGAAGGTGAAACACCCACAAAGACTGACACCTTCACTCCAACACCACAAGAGGGCTCCCAGGGGCCAGAGAGACCAAGTAGATCACAGAGGGCTAAAAAGATACCCGAGAGGTTTCGTGATTTTGTGGTGAAATGAACTATAATATGTTAAGGTGGAGAGGTACCTTAAATTTGGCAAGTTTCAAGTTCATATGTGTATGTCGACATGTATATATTGAAAAAAGAAAGATACATGTGTGGTGAGACAGTTAGATAATATAATTGTTAGAAAGTAAGACAAGAGAGAATGTTCAATGTTGGAAAAAAAAAAAAAGACATCAAAGTTATTACAACTAAAGTTTGAGTCTAAGGAAAAGGGGGATGTCATGTATTGATATGGCTATGTCTTAAGGTGATGACCTTTGAACCGGATGTTGTTGTCCGGAGGAAGCCCCGTTAAGTGGCTAGTTGTAAGATGGACAGTGTTCAATAAAGCAACATAAAGACCGTGCTTTATGTCCTGATTCAATTCAGAGTGCTCTGCCTAATTTAGTAATAAGGTGGGCACACAACACTTTCAGCTGCTGTTTGGCCAGTTTCCCTTTGTGTTTGAGGAGCTCTTTAGCTTCCTTTTTGTGCTTTTGTATTTCTTTAAGTTCATCTTTGCAGCCTTTCTTGCTCACCGTCGTTTCTTTCTTGAATACCTTCAACTCAATTTTCTCTTCTGCAAGTTCCTCTTGCACTTTCATCAGTTCCTTCTTCATGTTTTGAGTGTAACTCTTTGTATCTTCCATTTCTTTCTTTGCTTCCTGTATTTTAATTTTCTCTTCCTCCAACACTTTTTGAGCTTCCAACAATTCTTTCTTCATATTTTCAATCTCATTTTCTGCCTCGTGTTTACATTTTTTCTCCTCTTCAAGTTGTTGCTTCACATGCAGTAATTCCTTCCTTAGTGTTTCAGCTTCAGCCATTACATTTGCAGCTTCTTGTGTTTCCAACTGCATTTTCCTTTTTCCCTCTTCAAAAGCTTCCTGCACCTCCTGTAATTCCTGCATCACATTTCCTGCCTCCTTCTTTGCAGTTTGATATTTATTTTTGGCTTCTTGTGCTGTGCTTTTCTCTTCCTCCAATGCTTTTTGAGCTTCCAACAGTTCTTTCTTCATGTTTTCATTCTCGTTTTCTGCCTGTTGTTTTCTCATCTTCTCTCCTTTAAGTTTGAGACCCACATGCAGTAATTCCTGCAATACTACTTCAGTTTCAAACTTTGAATTTTTAGCTTCTCCTCTTGATTTTTCTGCCTCTTCTTTTAATTTGACATTTTCAGCCTGTATCATTTGAAATTTAAAATGAATCAGCTGTACTGTATTGTGAGGTGAAGCACTCGCCGATCCTCTTCTCCATCTCCCTTCATTCATTTTGGCCTTTTAAACAAAGGAACCAACGTTTTGTAGAGGAGTGAAGTGAAGTTTTCGATGTTTCTTCGTCAACTGTCGTTTGTCCTGCACAGAGATGCTGCTGTAGATGTGTCTCTAGCTGTGTCTGGATACAATGAAACATGCTGTAACTAAGTGCTTGTGTTGCACAGTTCTACTGAACATTCCATTTCATGCATGCTCCGCCCACATGGTCAGGAATGTCAGGTGCTGCATCTCCAAATGCTGCTCCCGTTGCCTAGCAATAACAGCTGTTTACTTTTTGGGGTCTGGTTCATTGTTTAATAAAGAAAACATGTCCAAGTATTGGGTGCTGAGGCTCAGCGCATATTCTAGCCTGCTGTGTGGGTGGGCAGCTAGAAATCACTGGTGGGCAACATGAGTGAGGAGAAAACTGGAGCAGCCAAGCAGGGAGCTGCAGGTTGCTGGTTTGAGTCTCTGTTCAGATGCTGGTGTCTCCTCTCTCTGAGATGTCTGCAAACAGTCCCAGATAAAACAATAAGGATAATAAACAAACACGTGACTAAAATAACAATTATGACTCTGATGTGTTTCATGTGTAGCAGGATGGCCTCTATACAGCAGTCGCTGCAAGCATCCACATCGCCACACTTACGTTTCTTTAAGCAGGCGTGCTGGGCTCCTCCTAAGGAAAGTTTGAAACTTCATTTCCTTCATGCTGGTGAACTTTTTACCAAATATTTTCATCAAAGCTTCTCCATCACTGACAGGGATTGTTTGGATCTTCACACTCATCTCCACCAACCCTAAAAAATGAGTCTCACTTTGCTCATATAATGCCAGGAGTGTCTCCATGTTCCACAAAAGTCTATGCAAACATGTAACAGTATCCCATATTCATAGAAATATTATTGATATTATAACAAAAGCTGTCACCAACACAATTGTCCCAAGTGCTTTTTTAAACAGGATTTTCAACCAGAGGATTTCCCTATAGCTTAATTTTTTTTCAATATTTTGTACACAACAACAGAATCATTTCAGAAAAACTCAAAATGACTGGTGTCAATATTATTTGCCCCACAAAAAAGGTCAAATATAAAAAAATATTGCAAATATTGCACAGTGAAAAGGCACTACAGCTCAGTTGTTCCCACTCGCCTTTGTCCTCCTGTCTCCCCTCCCTCTCCCCTCCAACGAGGAGTTAAACAGTTTGATGGCGTGTGGGACAAAGGAGTTTTTAAGCCTGTTGGTTCTTGACTTTGAGAGAAGCAACCTGTCGCTGAATAGGCTCCTCTGATTATTTACGAGCACGTGCAGAGGATGCCCAGCATTTTCCATAATGTCCATCAGTTTCTTTAATGTCCTTTTCTCTGCCACTGTCACCAAAGTGTCCAGCTTCATGCCGACCACAGAGCCAGCCTTCCTGATTGGTTTTTCCAGCCTGGATGAGTCCTTTGCTGTGCTGCTCCCCCAGCACACCACAGCATAGAACAGTACTCCTGCAACCACCGACTGATAAAACATCCTCAGGAGCTTCCTGCAGATGTTGAAGGACCTCAGCCTTCTGAGGAAGTACAGTCTGCTTTGGCCTTTTATGTACAGGTGCTGTGTGTTGCATGACCAAACAAAACTTTCAGTGCACTGTGAAAGTAAACAAACAAACAGACAGGAAGGCCTAGTTAGGACATATCTAAGCATGCTCTTCATCTTGGAAGGGTAATTCAAACCAAAACTAATTGGCAGGTTCAACTTGGTAACAAAAGAAAATGCCTCAGCCAGATAAATCCCCAAAACATTCATCCATCAGCCACACACACCACATAACACTGCTGTTCTATTAGATAATGAGTTTCTTCCCATGTAAGCAGGTGTGTGTCATGGTAAAACCTCCCCCACACATCAGAACCCAGAATCTATTAGTGCCACCCATTTTAAACCCTCTCTACAGCATTCTGTTTACACCTGCTATCATTCAATCATCTTTCCTAACATAATACTAGTCCACTAGTTTACATATCACCTCTCATCCCACTAAGTGAACTGGACAAGATGATAAAACAGAAAGGCATGCTTAAGATGTTATCTGGTCTTCATTGCATGTGTATATGTCTTAATAGGATTAATGCATTTTCTGTTTGTGTGTGTGATTTTTGTGTGCCTCTCCTCCTTGCAGTGTTTCAGACACTTTTCAATTCTCCACTCAAAGGCAGTCGCTTTTCCTCCCCAGGTTCCTTAGCCCAATTTGATCTCCCACACTAAACAACAGCGTTCTTCCATGTCTCCTCCCCCTCCTTCCACTGAAGTCTCGTCTCCCCCCTTGCAGCAGTCCATTGCATCTCCATCCATCCAGTCATGATGATGGTGTTTTCTCCTTGCTGATGCCTTTTGCACATACTGCTGTTGCTGCTGGACCCCTCGCTGCTCAGGATACTGCTGTTGTCTCTTGACCTGCCATGTTGTTGCTTTTGGATCTGCATTTCGCGACAGTCAAGTGGAGGGTGCGTCTGTCCTCTCATCAGTAAGTGAGTGAGACAGTAGACAGTGGTGAGGAGGGCTGTGCGAAAGCAAAAACACATAAATATGCCTGACACCCGTAAACGAAGCAGCATCTGGCTGCAGTTTAAAGACTTTTTTGTCTGTCTTGGTCTTGGTCTTGGTCTCGTCTCGACTTCGTCTCATCTTGGTCTTGGTCTCGTCTCGACTTCGTCTCATCTTGGTCTTGGTCTCATCTTGGTCTTGGTCTCGTCTCGACTTCGTCTCGTCTCAGTCTTGGTCTCGTCTCGACTTCGTCTCGACTTGTTCTTAGTCTTGTCTTGGTCTCGATACCATCTGGTCTTGGTCTTGGTTTAGGCGGTCTTGACTGCAAGTCTAGTTGCACCAGTGGTGCCATGAGCAGTATCTATCTGCTGCTCATCAGCTGCTATGCTGTGGTTATTGTCACAATGTGGTGTATTTGGATCACTCAATCCTAAGTGGATATGGATATGATCCAGGATTGGATGTTTTGTATAAAATTTGAAAGGAACAATTGTTCCTTTCCCCTTTGCTGTGTACTCTGCTGATGCTGTTTTCAAAACCTACCACACTCATGTACAGTATCAGTGTCACACTGAGATATTTCAAAGATAATAATAATACATTTTATTTGAAAGCGCCTTTCAAAACACTCAAGGTCACTGTACACATTAGAATAAAAAGCAACATAAAAGCAAGCAGTTCACACAATGGTAAAAGCATAAGACATAAACTAATAAAAGAGCAGAGTGGAGAGGTTATGTGGGATAAGCTATTTTGAACAAGTGAGTTTTGAGTTGGGACTTAAAGAGAGAGAAGGAAGAGATGTTTCTTAAATCAGGAGGTCGGGAATTCCAGAGTCGTGGAGCAGAGCAGCTGAAAGCCCTGCTCCCCATGGTGGCAAGACGGGGGGAGGGGACGGAGAGTGAAAGGGAAGAAGTAGATCTGAGACAACCAGATGGGGCGGTGATCTTAACCAGATCAGAGAGATATGGAGGGGAGAGATGATGAGTAGCCTTAAATGTGTGCAAGAGTATTTTGAAATTGATGCGATATTTGACCGGGAGCCAGTGAAGCTGCTGCAGGACAGGAGCGATGTGGTGGATAGAAGGGGTCCTGGTGATGATACAGGCAGCAGAGTTCTGGACGCGTTGGAGCTTGTGGATGGATTTTTGAGTAGAAAAAGAACCTGAATAAATACAAATAAAGGGAAAGAGCTGTCCAAACCTCTGTCTCTGACCATCTGTGTTAACACTTGAAATGGGAAACATGTAAATGTAACAAACATGTTAAAACATAAGAAATCAGGAAGGGGCAAAAAAAGCATTTTGCTAAAAAAAGATTTAGAGCAGAAGTTTTTAAAATGAAGATATATTGCATTTATTTACAATTAAAAACACACAGAGCAGAAAGTGTGTTACTGTTTTACATCCACAGACACACAAGAAAAGAAGCAGGCAACATGAGGTCAAGTTATGGCAATTTTATTTTTGTATGTCAGTACATGTATTCAGAATAGAGTTTTTAAAAAACAAACAAACGTCCCAAGTAAAGTTTGGGGGGATTTTTGTGAAAGAAAGGTTGAGAGAGGGGGAAGGAGGAAGATGCTGCTGGGTCAGTTCTTTCTCAGCAGTCTGCTCCAGAATCCCCTCCTGTCCTCGGCTTGCTTTTCTTTTGCCTTCAGCTCTTTTAAGGTTTTGTTGAGCTGCTCCTCGGCATCTTTAAATGTTTCTTTCAGCTGCTGTTTGGCCAGTTTCCCTTTGTGTTTGAGGAGCTCTTTAGCTTCCTTTTTGTGCTTTTGTATTTCTTTAAGTTCATCTTTGCAGCCTTTCTTGCTCACCGTCGTTTCTTTCTTGAATACCTTCAACTCAATTTTCTCTTCTGCAAGTTCCTCTTGCACTTTCATCAGTTCCTTCTTCATGTTTTGAGTGTAACTCTTTGTATCTTCCATTTCTTTCTTTGCTTCCTGTATTTTAATTTTCTCTTCCTCCAACACTTTTTGAGCTTCCAACAATTCTTTCTTCATATTTTCAATCTCATTTTCTGCCTCGTGTTTACATTTTTTCTCCTCTTCAAGTTGTTGCTTCACATGCAGTAATTCCTTCCTTAGTGTTTCAGCTTCAGCCATTACATTTGCAGCTTCTTGTGTTTCCAACTGCATTTTCCTTTTTTCCTCTTCAAAAGCTTCCTGCACCTCCTGTAATTCCTGCATCACATTTCCTGCCTCCTTCTTTGCAGTTTGATATTTATTTTTGGCTTCTTGTGCTGTGCTTTTCTCTTCCTCCAATGCTTTTTGAGCTTCCAACAGTTCTTTCTTCATGTTTTCATTCTCGTTTTCTGCCTGTTGTTTTCTCATCTTCTCTCCTTTAAGTTTGAGACCCACATGCAGTAATTCCTGCAATACTACTTCAGTTTCAAACTTTGAATTTTTAGCTTCTCCTCTTGATTTTTCTGCCTCTTCTTTTAATTTGACATTTTCAGCCTGTATCATTTGAAATTTAAAATGAATCAGCTGTACTGTATTGTGAGGTGAAGCACTCGCCGATCCTCTTCTCCATCTCCCTTCATTCATTTTGGCCTTTTAAACAAAGGAACCAACGTTTTGTAGAGGAGTGAAGTGAAGTTTTCGATGTTTCTTCGTCAACTGTCGTTTGTCCTGCACAGAGATGCTGCTGTAGATGTGTCTCTAGCTGTGTCTGGATACAATGAAACATGCTGTAACTAAGTGCTTGTGTTGCACAGTTCTACTGAACATTCCATTTCATGCATGCTCCGCCCACATGGTCAGGAATGTCAGGTGCTGCATCTCCAAATGCTGCTCCCGTTGCCTAGCAATAACAGCTGTTTACTTTTTGGGGTCTGGTTCATTGTTTAATAAAGAAAACATGTCCAAGTATTGGGTGCTGAGGCTCAGCGCATATTCTAGCCTGCTGTGTGGGTGGGCAGCTAGAAATCACTGGTGGGCAACATGAGTGAGGAGAAAACTGGGGCAGCCAAGCAGGGAGCTGCAGGTTGCTGGTTTGAGTCTCTGTTCAGATGCTGGTGTCTCCTCTCTCTGAGATGTCTGCAAACAGTCCCAGATAAAACAATAAGGATAATAAACAAACACGTGACTAAAATAACAATTATGACTCTGATGTGTTTCATGTGTAGCAGGATGGCCTCTATACAGCAGTCGCTGCAAGCATCCACATCGCCACACTTACGTTTCTTTAAGCAGGCGTGCTGGGCTCCTCCTAAGGAAAGTTTGAAACTTCATTTCCTTCATGCTGGTGAACTTTTTACCAAATATTTTCATCAAAGCTTCTCCATCACTGACAGGGATTGTTTGGATCTTCACACTCATCTCCACCAACCCTAAAAAATGAGTCTCACTTTGCTCATATAATGCCAGGAGTGTCTCCATATTCCACAAAAGTCTATGCAAACATGTAACAGTATCCCATATTCATAGAAATATTATTGATATTATAACAAAAGCTGTCACCAACACAATTGTCCCAAGTGCTTTTTTAAACAGGATTTTCAACCAGAGGATTTCCCTATAGCTTAATTTTTTTTCAATATTTTGTACACAACAACAGAATCATTTCAGAAAAACTCAAAATGACTGGTGTCAATATTATTTGCCCCACAAAAAAGGTCAAATATAAAAGAATATTGCAAATATTGCACAGTGAAAAGGCACTACAGCTCAGTTGTTCCCACTCGCCTTTGTCCTCCTGTCTCCCCTCCCTCTCCCCTCCAACGAGGAGTTAAACAGTTTGATGGCGTGTGGGACAAAGGAGTTTTTAAGCCTGTTGGTTCTTGACTTTGAGAGAAGCAACCTGTCGCTGAATAGGCTCCTCTGATTATTTACGAGCACGTGCAGAGGATGCCCAGCATTTTCCATAATGTCCATCAGTTTCTTTAATGTCCTTTTCTCTGCCACTGTCACCAAAGTGTCCAGCTTCATGCCGACCACAGAGCCAGCCTTCCTGATTGGTTTTTCCAGCCTGGATGAGTCCTTTGCTGTGCTGCTCCCCCAGCACACCACAGCATAGAACAGTACTCCTGCAACCACCGACTGATAAAACATCCTCAGGAGCTTCCTGCAGATGTTGAAGGACCTCAGCCTTCTGAGGAAGTACAGTCTGCTTTGGCCTTTTATGTACAGGTGCTGCGTGTTGCATGACCAAACAAAACTTTCAGTGCACTGTGAAAGTAAACAAACAAACAGACAGGAAGGCCTAGTTAGGACATATCTAAGCATGCTCTTCATCTTGGAAGGGTAATTCAAACCAAAACTAATTGGCAGGTTCAACTTGGTAACAAAAGAAAATGCCTCAGCCAGATAAATCCCCAAAACATTCATCCATCAGCCACACACACCACATAACACTGCTGTTCTATTAGATAATGAGTTTCTTCCCATGTAAGCAGGTGTGTGTCATGGTAAAACCTCCCCCACACATCAGAACCCAGAATCTATTAGTGCCACCCATTTTAAACCCTCTCTACAGCATTCTGTTTACACCTGCTATCATTCAATCATCTTTCCTAACATAATACTAGTCCACTAGTTTACATATCACCTCTCATCCCACTAAGTGAACTGGACAAGATGATAAAACAGAAAGGCATGCTTAAGATGTTATCTGGTCTTCATTGCATGTGTATATGTCTTAATAGGATTAATGCATTTTCTGTTTGTGTGTGTGATTTTTGTGTGCCTCTCCTCCTTGCAGTGTTTCAGACACTTTTCAATTCTCCACTCAAAGGCAGTCGCTTTTCCTCCCCAGGTTCCTTAGCCCAATTTGATCTCCCACACTAAACAACAGCGTTCTTCCATGTCTCCTCCCCCTCCTTCCACTGAAGTCTCGTCTCCCCCCTTGCAGCAGTCCATTGCATCTCCATCCATCCAGTCATGATGATGGTGTTTTCTCCTTGCTGATGCCTTTTGCACATACTGCTGTTGCTGCTGGACCCCTCGCTGCTCAGGATACTGCTGTTGTCTCTTGACCTGCCATGTTGTTGCTTTTGGATCTGCATTTCGCGACAGTCAAGTGGAGGGTGCGTCTGTCCTCTCAGTAAGTGAGTGAGACAGTAGACAGTGGTGAGGAGGGCTGTGCGAAAGCAAAAACACATAAATATGCCTGACACCCGTAAACGAAGCAGCATCTGGCTGCAGTTTAAAGACTTTTTTGTCTGTCTTGGTCTTGGTCTCGGTCTCGTCTCGACTTCGTCTCGACTTGTTCTTAGTCTTGTCTTGGTCTCGATACCCTCTGGTCTTGGTCTTGGTTTAGGCGGTCTTGACTGCAAGTCTAGTTGCACCAGTGGTGCCATGAGCAGTATCTATCTGCTGCTCATCAGCTGCTATGCCGTGGTTATTGTCACAATGTGGTGTATTTGGATCACTCAATCCTAAGTGGATATGGATATGATCCAGGATTGGATGTTTTGTATAAAATTTGAAAGGAACAATTGTTCCTTTCCCCTTTGCTGTGTACTCTGCTGATGCTGTTTTCAAAACCTACCACACTCATGTACAGTATCAGTGTCACACTGAGATATTTCAAAGATAATAATAATACATTTTATTTGAAAGCGCCTTTCAAAACACTCAAGGTCACTGTACACATTAGAATAAAAAGCAACATAAAAGCAAGCAGTTCACACAATGGTAAAAGCATAAGACATAAACTAATAAAAGAGCAGAGTGGAGAGGTTATGTGGGATAAGCTATTTTGAACAAGTGAGTTTTGAGTTGGGACTTAAAGAGAGAGAAGGAAGAGATGTTTCTTAAATCAGGAGGTCGGGAATTCCAGAGTCGTGGAGCAGAGCAGCTGAAAGCCCTGCTCCCCATGGTGGCAAGACGGGGGGAGGGGACGGAGAGTGAAAGGGAAGAAGTAGATCTGAGACAACCAGATGGGGCGGTGATCTTAACCAGATCAGAGAGATATGGAGGGGAGAGATGATGAATAGCCTTAAATGTGTGCAAGAGTATTTTGAAATTGATGCGATATTTGACCGGGAGCCAGTGAAGCTGCTGCAGGACAGGAGCGATGTGGTGGATAGAAGGGGTCCTGGTGATGATACAGGCAGCAGAGTTCTGGACGCGTTGGAGCTTGTGGATGGATTTTTGAGTATAAAAAGAACCTGAATAAATACAAATAAAGGGAAAGAGCTGTCCAAACCTCTGTCTCTGACCATCTGTGTTAACACTTGAAATGGGAAACATGTAAATGTAACAAACATGTTAAAACATAAGAAATCAGGAAGGGGCAAAAAAAGCATTTTGCTCAAAAAAGATTTAGAGCAGAAGTTTTTAAAATGAAGATATATTGCATTTATTTACAATTAAAAACACACAGAGCAGAAAGTGTGTTACTGTTTTACATCCACAGACACACAAGAAAAGAAGCAGGCAACATGAGGTCAAGTTATGGCAATTTTATTTTTGTATGTCAGTACATGTATTCAGAATAGAGTTTTTAAAAAACAAACAAACGTCCCAAGTAAAGTTTGGGGGGATTTTTGTGAAAGAAAGGTTGAGAGAGGGGGAAGGAGGAAGATGCTGCTGGGTCAGTTCTTTCTCAGCAGTCTGCTCCAGAATCCCCTCCTGTCCTCGGCTTGCTTTTCTTTTGCCTTCAGCTCTTTTAAGGTTTTGTTGAGCTGCTCCTCGGCATCTTTAAATGTTTCTTTCAGCTGCTGTTTGGCCAGTTTCCCTTTGTGTTTGAGGAGCTCTTTAGCTTCCTTTTTGTGCTTTTGTATTTCTTTAAGTTCATCTTTGCAGCCTTTCTTGCTCACCGTCGTTTCTTTCTTGAATACCTTCAACTCAATTTTCTCTTCTGCAAGTTCCTCTTGCACTTTCATCAGTTCCTTCTTCATGTTTTGAGTGTAACTCTTTGTATCTTCCATTTCTTTCTTTGCTTCCTGTATTTTAATTTTCTCTTCCTCCAACACTTTTTGAGCTTCCAACAATTCTTTCTTCATATTTTCAATCTCATTTTCTGCCTCGTGTTTACATTTTTTCTCCTCTTCAAGTTGTTGCTTCACATGCAGTAATTCCTTCCTTAGTGTTTCAGCTTCAGCCATGACATTTGCAGCTTCTTCTGTTTCCAACTGCATTTTCCTTTTTTCCTCTTCAAAAGCTTCCTGCACCTCCTGTAATTCCTGCATCACATTTCCTGCCTCCTTCTTTGCAGTTTGATATTTATTTTTGGCTTCTTGTGCTGTGCTTTTCTCTTCCTCCAATGCTTTTTGAGCTTCCAACAGTTCTTTCTTCATGTTTTCATTCTCGTTTTCTGCCTGTTGTTTTCTCATCTTCTCTCCTTTAAGTTTGAGACCCACATCCAGTAATTCCTGCAATACTACTTCAGTTTCAAACTTTGAATTTTTAGCTTCTCCTCTTGATTTTTCTGCCTCTTCTTTTAATTTGACATTTTCAGCCTGTATCATTTGAAATTTAAAATGAATCAGCTGTACTGTATTGTGAGGTGAAGCACTCGCCGATCCTCTTCTCGATCTCCCTTCATTCATTTTGGCCTTTTAAACAAAGGAACCAACGTTTTGTAGAGGAGTGAAGTGAAGTTTTCGATGTTTCTTCGTCAACTGTCGTTTGTCCTGCACAGAGATGCTGCTGTAGATGTGTCTCTAGCTGTGTCTGGATACAATGAAACATGCTGTAACTAAGTGCTTGTGTTGCACAGTTCTACTGAACATTCCATTTCATGCATGCTCCGCCCACATGGTCAGGAATGTCAGGTGCTGCATCTCCAAATGCTGCTCCCGTTGCCTAGCAATAACAGCTGTTTACTTTTTGGGGTCTGGTTCGTTGTTTAATAAAGAAAACATGTCCAAGTATTGGGTGCTGAGGCTCAGCGCATATTCTAGCCTGCTGTGTGGGTGGGCAGCTAGAAATCACTGGTGGGCAACATGAGTGAGGAGAAAACTGGAGCAGCCAAGCAGGGAGCTGCAGGTTGCTGGTTTGAGTCTCTGTTCAGATGCTGGTGTCTCCTCTCTCTGAGATGTCTGCAAACAGTCCCAGATAAAACAATAAGGATAATAAACAAACACGTGACTAAAATAACAATTATGACTCTGATGTGTTTCATGTGTAGCAGGATGGCCTCTATACAGCAGTCGCTGCAAGCATCCACATCGCCACACTTACGTTTCTTTAAGCAGGCGTGCTGGGCTCCTCCTAAGGAAAGTTTGAAACTTCATTTCCTTCATGCTGGTGAACTTTTTACCAAATATTTTCATCAAAGCTTCTCCATCACTGACAGGGATTGTTTGGATCTTCACACTCATCTCCACCAACCCTAAAAAATGAGTCTCACTTTGCTCATATAATGCCAGGAGTGTCTCCATATTCCACAAAAGTCTATGCAAACATGTAACAGTATCCCATATTCATAGAAATATTATTGATATTATAACAAAAGCTGTCACCAACACAATTGTCCCAAGTGCTTTTTTAAACAGGATTTTCAACCAGAGGATTTCCCTATAGCTTAATTTTTTTTCAATATTTTGTACACAACAACAGAATCATTTCAGAAAAACTCAAAATGACTGCTGTCAATATTATTTGCCCCACAAAAAAGGTCAAATATAAAAAAATATTGCAAATATTGCACAGTGAAAAGGCACTACAGCTCAGTTGTTCCCACTCGCCTTTGTCCTCCTGTCTCCCCTCCCTCTCCCCTCCAACGAGGAGTTAAACAGTTTGATGGCGTGTGGGACAAAGGAGTTTTTAAGCCTGTTGGTTCTTGACTTTGAGAGAAGCAACCTGTCGCTGAATAGGCTCCTCTGATTATTTACGAGCACGTGCAGAGGATGCCCAGCATTTTCCATAATGTCCATCAGTTTCTTTAATGTCCTTTTCTCTGCCACTGTCACCAAAGTGTCCAGCTTCATGCCGACCACAGAGCCAGCCTTCCTGATTGGTTTTTCCAGCCTGGATGAGTCCTTTGCTGTGCTGCTCCCCCAGCACACCACAGCATAGAACAGTACTCCTGCAACCACCGACTGATAAAACATCCTCAGGAGCTTCCTGCAGATGTTGAAGGACCTCAGCCTTCTGAGGAAGTACAGTCTGCTTTGGCCTTTTATGTACAGGTGCTGCGTGTTGCATGACCAAACAAAACTTTCAGTGCACTGTGAAAGTAAACAAACAAACAGACAGGAAGGCCTAGTTAGGACATATCTAAGCATGCTCTTCATCTTGGAAGGGTAATTCAAACCAAAACTAATTGGCAGGTTCAACTTGGTAACAAAAGAAAATGCCTCAGCCAGATAAATCCCCAAAACATTCATCCATCAGCCACACACACCACATAACACTGCTGTTCTATTAGATAATGAGTTTCTTCCCATGTAAGCAGGTGTGTGTCATGGTAAAACCTCCCCCACACATCAGAACCCAGAATCTATTAGTGCCACCCATTTTAAACCCTCTCTACAGCATTCTGTTTACACCTGCTATCATTCAATCATCTTTCCTAACATAATACTAGTCCACTAGTTTACATATCACCTCTCATCCCACTAAGTGAACTGGACAAGATGATAAAACAGAAAGGCATGCTTAAGATGTTATCTGGTCTTCATTGCATGTGTATATGTCTTAATAGGATTAATGCATTTTCTGTTTGTGTGTGTGATTTTTGTGTGCCTCTCCTCCTTGCAGTGTTTCAGACACTTTTCAATTCTCCACTCAAAGGCAGTCGCTTTTCCTCCCCAGGTTCCTTAGCCCAATTTGATCTCCCACACTAAACAACAGCGTTCTTCCATGTCTCCTCCCCCTCCTTCCACTGAAGTCTCGTCTCCCCCCTTGCAGCAGTCCATTGCATCTCCATCCATCCAGTCATGATGATGGTGTTTTCTCCTTGCTGATGCCTTTTGCACATACTGCTGTTGCTGCTGGACCCCTCGCTGCTCAGGATACTGCTGTTGTCTCTTGACCTGCCATGTTGTTGCTTTTGGATCTGCATTTCGCGACAGTCAAGTGGAGGGTGCGTCTGTCCTCTCAGTAAGTGAGTGAGACAGTAGACAGTGGTGAGGAGGGCTGTGCGAAAGCAAAAACACATAAATATGCCTGACACCCGTAAACGAAGCAGCATCTGGCTGCAGTTTTTTGTCTGTCTTGGTCTTGGTCTTGGTCTCGTCTCGACTTCGTCTCATCTTGGTCTCGGTCTCGGTCTTGGTCTCGTCTCGACTTCGTCTCGACTTGTTCTTAGTCTTGTCTTGGTCTCGATACCCTCTGGTCTTGGTCTTGGTTTAGGCTGTCTTGACTGCAAGTCTAGTTGCACCAGTGGTGCCATGAGCAGTATCTATCTGCTGCTCATCAGCTGCTATGCCGTGGTTATTGTCACAATGTGGTGTATTTGGATCACTCAATCCTAAGTGGATATGGATATGATCCAGGATTGGATGTTTTGTATAAAATTTGAAAGGAACAATTGTTCCTTTCCCCTTTGCTGTGTACTCTGCTGATGCTGTTTTCAAAACCTACCACACTCATGTACAGTGTCAGTGTCACACTGAGATATTTCAAAGATAATAATAATATATTTTATTTGAAAGCGCCTTTCAAAACACTCAAGGTCACTGTACACATTAGAATAAAAAGCAACATAAAAGCAAGCAGTTCACACAATGGTAAAAGCATAAGACATAAACTAATAAAAGAGCAGAGTGGAGAGGTTATGTGGGATAAGCTATTTTGAACAAGTGAGTTTTGAGTTGGGACTTAAAGAGAGAGAAGGAAGAGATGTTTCTTAAATCAGGAGGTCGGGAATTCCAGAGTCGTGGAGCAGAGCAGCTGAAAGCCCTGCTCCCCATGGTGGCAAGACGGGGGGAGGGGGCGGAGAGTGAAAGGGAAGAAGTAGATCTGAGACAACCAGATGGGGCGGTGATCTTAACCAGATCAGAGAGATATGGAGGGGAGAGATGATGAATAGCCTTAAATGTGTGCAAGAGTATTTTGAAATTGATGCGATATTTGACCGGGAGCCAGTGAAGCTGCTGCAGGACAGGAGTGATGTGGTGGATAGAAGGGGTCCTGGTGATGATACAGGCAGCAGAGTTCTGGACGCGTTGGAGCTTGTGGATGGATTTTTGAGTATAAAAAGAACCTGAATAAATACAAATAAAGGGAAAGAGCTGTCCAAACCTCTGTCTCTGACCATCTGTGTTAACACTTGAAATGGGAAACATGTAAATGTAACAAACATGTTAAAACATAAGAAATCAGGAAGGGGCAAAAAAAGCATTTTGCTCAAAAAAGATTTAGAGCAGAAGTTTTTAAAATGAAGATATATTGCATTTATTTACAATTAAAAACACACAGAGCAGAAAGTGTGTTACTGTTTTACATCCACAGACACACAAGAAAAGAAGCAGGCAACATGAGGTCAAGTTATGGCAATTTTATTTTTGTATGTCAGTACATGTATTCAGAATAGAGTTTTTAAAAAACAAACAAACGTCCCAAGTAAAGTTTGGGGGGATTTTTGTGAAAGAAAGGTTGAGAGAGGGGGAAGGAGGAAGATGCTGCTGGGTCAGTTCTTTCTCAGCAGTCTGCTCCAGAATCCCCTCCTGTCCTCGGCTTGCTTTTCTTTTGCCTTCAGCTCTTTTAAGGTTTTGTTGAGCTGCTCCTCGGCATCTTTAAATGTTTCTTTCTGTCATGTATTGATATGGCTATGTCTTAAGGTGATGACCTTTGAACCGGATGTTGTTGTCCGGAGGAAGCCCCGTTAAGTGGCTAGTTGTAAGATGGACAGTGTTCAATAAAGCAACATAAAGACCGTGCTTTATGTCCTGATTCAATTCAGAGTGCTCTGCCTAATTTAGTAATAAGGTGGGCACACAATAATGGCGACGAGGACGACACGGACCTGAATTGGTTTTTGTGAGAAGTAGACCCAGCGGTGGCACGGTGTTAGCGAAAACTTGTGGGCTAACATGGAAAAGTCGGGTATTCAACCGTTCGCCTGCTACACTGATCCAGCTACGCGAGATGGACGCGCTGGTTAACATCCTTCGAGTTGTTTGCTTATGGGAAAGGTCTTATTTTGACGGATGATGCTACAGCCGTGATCAGACAGCGGAGACGCGCTCTTCTACTGCACATGGCCGGACAGGACGTGCAGGACGTCTTCTCCACTCTACCACAGACGGGAGAGGCGATGGATTACACCGCTGCGGTAACTGCACTCAACACTTATTTTGTTCCTCAAGTGAATGCAGCATACGCACGCCAAACTTTCCACAAATTGTCCCAAACACCAGGTGAGACTGTGCAACAATTTTGTACACGTTTGAGGCGAGCTGCAAAAGACTGTGACTTTCAAGCTGACAATGATAACCAGATACGGGACGCTATCCTGAGTAAATGCACTTCTGAATATGTACGGAGAAAGCTGCTTGAGGAGGGTCCAGGCTTAACTCTAACTCGCACGTTGGAGGTGGCTTCACACTGTGAACGCGTGGAGGAGCAGATGGCGGCGATGAGCGTCGCCGGGGAAAAGAAAGGAGAGGACACGGTCAGCCGGATTTTTACAGCAAAGAAAGAGAAGAACAACAGACCAAAAGGAAAAATGAAAGATGATAATAAAACAGACAGACAGTGTTACAGGTGTGGATATACTGACCACATGGGCAAAGATCCCAAATGCCCAGCACGAGGACAAACATGTCACAAGTGTAATGGTAAGGACCACTTTTCAAAAATGTGTCGTACAAAAAGACAAAAGAAACAAAATGTGAATGCTGTTGAACAAGATGATTATGCATTTACTGTGAATGATGATAATGTACCTGAGAAACTTACCTTTTCTGTTGGGGGAATAGAGTTGAAAATGTTAGTTGACTCTGGAGCTACAAGTAATGTGATGGGAGAAAACATATGGGAAAAGCTAAAAGCTGAAAAGATAAAATGTCACTCATATGTACCCAAAGAGCAGAGGAATTTATATGCATATTCCTCAGCACAGGCACTCACGGTTAAAGGTGCATTCAGATGTGAAATCAAGATTGGTGACAGGACTGAAGAGGCTGAATTTATTGTGAACCACTCCTGGGGAAAAAGACTGCCATAAAGTTAGGAGTGTTGAAAATAGGTGAAAATGTGGCGGCTGTCACAGATTTAAAGCACACTCTTAAAGAAAAGTATCCAAAAGTGTTCAAAGGAGTAGGAAAGCTAAACACCAAACAGATCAGCCTGTACATTGATCCAAATGTGAAACCAGTAGCACAGCCACTGAGGCGCATACCTTATCATTTGAGGGATGCAGTGGAGAAAAAGATCAATGAACTAATCGACATGGACATTATAGAACACGTAGAAGGACCTACACCTTGGGTAAATCCTGTAGTGGTACTCCCAAAGAAATGTGACAAAGATATCAGAATGTGCTTAGACATGAGAAAAGCAAATGAGGCAATAATCAGGGAAAGATACCCCATACCCACTGTGGATGAAATTTTGCAAGGACTAAACGGCTCTGCAATCTTCACCAAACTCGATCTCAAGTGGGGATACCATCAGCTAGAGCTTACCCCGGAGTCAAGAGAGATAACTACATTTGCAGTGCACAACGGAGTATACCGGTACAAAAGGCTAATATTTGGAGTCTCATCAGCTAGTGAGCAATATGAGCATGAGATTGCCAATGCACTAGCTGGCATTGAAGGAGTTGAGAACATTTCAGATGACGTAATCATACACGCGCCAGACCAGGAAACCCATGATAAACGCCTGCATGCTGTGATGAAGAGACTCTCTGACTGTGGCCTGACACTAAACTCAGAGAAGTGTCAGTTCAACATGGACAGACTCGTGTTCATGGGAATACTGCTGACACAGAAAGGCATAGGCCCAACTGAAGAAAGAGTGAGAGCTGTGGTGGAAGCCCGAGAACCGAAGAATGCTACTGAGGTGAGAAGCTTTCTTGGACTGGTAGGCTTCAGTAGCAGGTTCATACCACAGTTTGCTACACTCTCTGAACCACTTAGACGTTTAACTCGAAAAGAAACTATGTTTACATTCGGGCCAGAACAAAAGCAAGCATTTGAAAGACTAAAGACTGAGTTAGCCAGAGCAGGTACCCTAGCCTATTTTGACAAAGAAGCCCCAACCAGAGTCATAGCAGATGCAAGCCCTGTAGGCTTGGGCGCAGTGCTAATACAAATACAGAACGGAGAAGAGGTACCAGTGTGCTACGTAAGTCGGAGTTTAACAGACTGTGAGCGAAGATATTCTCAAACAGAAAGAGAAGCCCTAGCACTGGTATGGGCATGTGAGAGACTACATCCATATGTGTATGGCAGGAAGTTTGACCTAATCACAGACCACAAGCCGTTAGAGGTCATATACAGCCAGAAATCTAAACCTTGTGCACGCATAGAAAGATGGGTTCTCAGACTGCAACCATATGACTTTAAAGTAGTGCACATCGCGGGAAAACAAAACATTGCGGATTCACTGTCAAGACTGCTGTCTGACACCACGTCAAAAGAGATACATAAGCATGAATCTGAAGAATATGTGAGATTTGTTGCAGTGAATGCTACTCCAAAAGCACTCACAACAAGAGAGGTTGAAGAAGCCTCTGCTACAGACTCAGAATTAACAGAAGTGCGAAGAGCTATTGAAAATGGACACTTTGAAAAATGCAAAACATATGCACCCATTGCAAATGAACTGTGTGTCATCGGCTACATAGTTTTGCGGGGAACTCGCATTGTATTGCCAGAAAACCTCAGAGCTCAAGCACTGTCACTAGCTCATGAAGGACATTTAGGAATTGTTGGAACCAAGCAGCATCTCAGAACAAAAGTTTGGTGGCCAGGGATGGACAAAGCTGCAGAAAAGTTTTGTAAAGCTTGTCACGGATGTCAAATAGTAGCCAGACCAGATCCACCTGAACCACTGAGAAGCACACTTTTATCGGATGGACCATGGCGAGATGTGGCGGTAGACTTACTGGGACCGCTACCTTCGAACCACTCAATACTTGTACTGATAGATTACTACAGTCGGTACTATGAGTATGATGTACTGTCATCTACAACTGCTGAAAAAGTCATTGACTCTATTGACTGTATATTTAGCAGACATGGGCTATCAGTTACCATCAAATCTGATAACGGCCCACAGTTCAAATCTGAGATGTTCAGAGAATATTGTGAAACTAATGGAATCAAACATATAAGAACTACACCAAAATGGGCTCAAGCAAATGGAGAAGTGGAACGTCAAAATGCATCATTGATGAAAAGAATCAGGATCGCACAAGCCGAAGGACTTGACTGGAAGCGAGAGCTAAGAAAATATGTAACAGTGTATCGCAGCATTGAACATCCAACCACGGGCAAAAGTCCAGCAGAACTCCTGTTCAACCGCAAAATGAGAGGAAAGTTACCGAGCATCAGTGAGGCAAAAACAACGGAGTTGGACGTGCGTGACAGAGACGCTGAACAGAAAGGAAAATCAAAGATTTATGCTGATGAACGAAGGGGAGCTGAGTATTCAAAAGTTGACTCGGGAGACACAGTGCTGGTTCAACAAGACAAAGTGGACAAGTTTACAACACCATTCAACGCAACACCACACAAAATTGTAAGCAGAACTGGAAACCAAGTCATTATTGAATCACCAACAGGAGCTCGCTATCACCGGAATACCACACATGTGAAGAAATACGAGACAAATGAGACCAGAGAAGGACACTATGACACAATACCTGAAAGGGAGGAAGGTGAAACACCCACAAAGACTGACACCTTCACTCCAACACCACAAGAGGGCTCCCAGGGGCCAGAGAGACCAAGTAGATCACAGAGGGCTAAAAAGATACCCGAGAGGTTTCGTGATTTTGTGGTGAAATGAACTATAATATGTTAAGGTGGAGAGGTACCTTAAATTTGGCAAGTTTCAAGTTCATATGTGTATGTCGACATGTATATATTGAAAAAAGAAAGATACATGTGTGGTGAGACAGTTAGATAATATAATTGTTAGAAAGTAAGACAAGAGAGAATGTTCAATGTTGGAAAAAAAAAAAGACATCAAAGTTATTACAACTAAAGTTTGAGTCTAAGGAAAAGGGGGATGTCATGTATTGATATGGCTATGTCTTAAGGTGATGACCTTTGAACCGGATGTTGTTGTCCGGAGGAAGCCCCGTTAAGTGGCTAGTTGTAAGATGGACAGTGTTCAATAAAGCAACATAAAGACCGTGCTTTATGTCCTGATTCAATTCAGAGTGCTCTGCCTAATTTAGTAATAAGGTGGGCACACAACACTTTCAGCTGCTGTTTGGCCAGTTTCCCTTTGTGTTTGAGGAGCTCTTTAGCTTCCTTTTTGTGCTTTTGTATTTCTTTAAGTTCATCTTTGCAGCCTTTCTTGGTCACCGTCGTTTCTTTCTTGAATACCTTCACCTCAATTTTCTCTTCTGCAAGTTCCTCTTGCACTTTCATCAGTTCCTTCTTCATGTTTTGAGTGTAACTCTTTGTATCTTCCATTTCTTTCTTTGCTTCCTGTATTTTAATTTTCTCTTCCTCCAACACTTTTTGAGCTTCCAACAATTCTTTCTTCATATTTTCAATCTCATTTTCTGCCTCGTGTTTACATTTTTTCTCCTCTTCAAGTTGTTGCTTCACATGCAGTAATTCCTTCCTTAGTGTTTCAGCTTCAGCCATTACATTTGCAGCTTCTTGTGTTTCCAACTGCATTTTCCTTTTTTCCTCTTCAAAAGCTTCCTGCACCTCCTGTAATTCCTGCATCACATTTCCTGCCTCCTTCTTTGCAGTTTGATATTTATTTTTGGCTTCTTGTGCTGTGCTTTTCTCTTCCTCCAATGCTTTGTGAGCTTCCAACAGTTCTTTCTTCATGTTTTCATTCTCGTTTTCTGCCGGTTGTTTTCTCATCTTCTCTCCTTTAAGTTTGAGACCCACATGCAGTAATTCCTGCAATACTACTTCAGTTTCAAACTTTGAATTTTTAGCTTCTCCTCTTGATTTTTCTGCCTCTTCTTTTAATTTGACATTTTCAGCCTGTATCATTTGAAATTTAAAATGAATCAGCTGTACTGTATTGTGAGGTGAAGCACTCGCCGATCCTCTTCTCCATCTCCCTTCATTCATTTTGGCCTTTTAAACAAAGGAACCAACGTTTTGTAGAGGAGTGAAGTGAAGTTTTCGATGTTTCTTCGTCAACTGTCGTTTGTCCTGCACAGAGATGCTGCTGTAGATGTGTCTCTAGCTGTGTCTGGATACAATGAAACATGCTGTAACTAAGTGCTTGTGTTGCACAGTTCTACTAAACATTCCATTTCATGCATGCTCCGCCCACATGGTCAGGAATGTCAGGTGCTGCATCTCCAAATGCTGCTCCCGTTGCCTAGCAATAACAGCTGTTTACTTTTTGAGGTCTGGTTCATTGTTTAATAAAGAAAACATGTCCAAGTATTGGGTGCTGAGGCTCAGCGCATATTCTAGCCTGCTGTGTGGGTGGGCAGCTAGAAATCACTGGTGGGCAACATGAGTGAGGAGAAAACTGGAGCAGCCAAGCAGGGAGCTGCAGGTTGCTGGTTTGAGTCTCTGTTCAGATGCTGGTGTCTCCTCTCTCTGAGATGTCTGCAAACAGTCCCAGATAAAACAATAAGGATAATAAACAAACACGTGACTAAAATAACAATTATGACTCTGATGTGTTTCATGTGTAGCAGGATGGCCTCTATACAGCAGTCGCTGCAAGCATCCACATCGCCACACTTACGTTTCTTTAAGCAGGCGTGCTGGGCTCCTCCTAAGGAAAGTTTGAAACTTCATTTCCTTCATGCTGGTAAACTTTTTACCAAATATTTTCATCAAAGCTTCTCCATCACTGACAGGGATTGTTTGGATCTTCACACTCATCTCCACCAACCCTAAAAAATGAGTCTCACTTTGCTCATATAATGCCAGGAGTGTCTCCATATTCCACAAAAGTCTATGCAAACATGTAACAGTATCCCATATTCATAGAAATATTATTGATATTATAACAAAAGCTGTCACCAACACAATTGTCCCAAGTGCTTTTTTAAACAGGATTTTCAACCAGAGGATTTCCCTATAGCTTAATTTTTTTTCAATATTTTGTACACAACAACAGAATCATTTCAGAAAAACTCAAAATGACTGGTGTCAATATTATTTGCCCCACAAAAAAGGTCAAATATAAAAAAATATTGCAAATATTGCACAGTGAAAAGGCACTACAGCTCAGTTGTTCCCACTCGCCTTTGTCCTCCTGTCTCCCCTCCCTCTCCCCTCCAACGAGGAGTTTGATGGCGTGTGGGACAAAGGAGTTTTTAAGCCTGTTGGTTCTTGACTTTGAGAGAAGCAACCTGTCGCTGAATAGGCTCCTCTGATTATTTACGAGCACGTGCAGAGGATGCCCAGCATTTTCCATAATGTCCATCAGTTTCTTTAATGTCCTTTTCTCTGCCACTGTCACCAAAGTGTCCAGCTTCATGCCGACCACAGAGCCAGCCTTCCTGATTGGTTTTTCCAGCCTGGATGAGTCCTTTGCTGTGCTGCTCCCCCAGCACACCACAGCATAGAACAGTACTCCTGCAACCACCGACTGATAAAACATCCTCAGGAGCTTCCTGCAGATGTTGAAGGACCTCAGCCTTCTGAGGAAGTACAGTCTGCTTTGGCCTTTTATGTACAGGTGCTGCGTGTTGCATGACCAAACAAAACTTTCAGTGCACTGTGAAAGTAAACAAACAAACAGACAGGAAGGCCTAGTTAGGACATATCTAAGCATGCTCTTCATCTTGGAAGGGTAATTCAAACCAAAACTAATTGGCAGGTTCAACTTGGTAACAAAAGAAAATGCCTCAGCCAGATAAATCCCCAAAACATTCATCCATCAGCCACACACACCACATAACACTGCTGTTCTATTAGATAATGAGTTTCTTCCCATGTAAGCAGGTGTGTGTCATGGTAAAACCTCCCCCACACATCAGAACCCAGAATCTATTAGTGCCACCCATTTTAAACCCTCTCTACAGCATTCTGTTTACACCTGCTATCATTCAATCATCTTTCCTAACATAATACTAGTCCACTAGTTTACATATCACCTCTCATCCCACTAAGTGAACTGGACAAGATGATAAAACAGAAAGGCATGCTTAAGATGTTATCTGGTCTTCATTGCATGTGTATATGTCTTAATAGGATTAATGCATTTTCTGTTTGTGTGTGTGATTTTTGTGTGCCTCTCCTCCTTGCAGTGTTTCAGACACTTTTCAATTCTCCACTCAAAGGCAGTCGCTTTTCCTCCCCAGGTTCCTTAGCCCAATTTGATCTCCCACACTAAACAACAGCGTTCTTCCATGTCTCCTCCCCCTCCTTCCACTGAAGTCTCGTCTCCCCCCTTGCAGCAGTCCATTGCATCTCCATCCATCCAGTCATGATGATGGTGTTTTCTCCTTGCTGATGCCTTTTGCACATACTGCTGTTGCTGCTGGACCCCTCGCTGCTCAGGATACTGCTGTTGTCTCTTGACCTGCCATGTTGTTGCTTTTGGATCTGCATTTCGCGACAGTCAAGTGGAGGGTGCGTCTGTCCTCTCATCAGTAAGTGAGTGAGACAGTAGACAGTGGTGAGGAGGGCTGTGCGAAAGCAAAAACACATAAATATGCCTGACACCCGTAAACGAAGCAGCATCTGGCTGCAGTTTAAAGACTTTTTTGTCTGTCTTGGTCTTGGTCTCGTCTCGACTTCGTCTCATCTTGGTCTTGGTCTCGTCTCGACTTCGTCTCGACTTGTTCTTAGTCTTGTCTTGGTCTCGATACCCTCTGGTCTTGGTCTTGGTTTAGGCGGTCTTGACTGCAAGTCTAGTTGCACCAGTGGTGCCATGAGCAGTATCTATCTGCTGCTCATCAGCTGCTATGCCGTGGTTATTGTCACAATGTGGTGTATTTGGATCACTCAATCCTAAGTGGATATGGATATGATCCAGGATTGGATGTTTTGTATAAAATTTGAAAGGAACAATTGTTCCTTTCCCCTTTGCTGTGTACTCTGCTGATGCTGTTTTCAAAACCTACCACACTCATGTACAGTATCAGTGTCACACTGAGATATTTCAAAGATAATAATAATACATTTTATTTGAAAGCGCCTTTCAAAACACTCAAGGTCACTGTACACATTAGAATAAAAAGCAACATAAAAGCAAGCAGTTCACACAATGGTAAAAGCATAAGACATAAACTAATAAAAGAGCAGAGTGGAGAGGTTATGTGGGATAAGCTATTTTGAACAAGTGAGTTTTGAGTTGGGACTTAAAGAGAGAGAAGGAAGAGATGTTTCTTAAATCAGGAGGTCGGGAATTCCAGAGTCGTGGAGCAGAGCAGCTGAAAGCCCTGCTCCCCATGGTGGCAAGACGGGGGGAGGGGACGGAGAGTGAAAGGGAAGAAGTAGATCTGAGACAACCAGATGGGGCGGTGATCTTAACCAGACCAGAGAGATATGGAGGGGAGAGATGATGAATAGCCTTAAATGTGTGCAAGAGTATTTTGAAATTGATGCGATATTTGACCGGGAGCCAGTGAAGCTGCTGCAGGACAGGAGTGATGTGGTGGATAGAAGGGGTCCTGGTGATGATACAGGCAGCAGAGTTCTGGACGCGTTGGAGCTTGTGGATGGATTTTTGAGTATAAAAAGAACCTGAATAAATACAAATAAAGGGAAAGAGCTGTCCAAACCTCTGTCTCTGACCATCTGTGTTAACACTTGAAATGGGAAACATGTAAATGTAACAAACATGTTAAAACATAAGAAATCAGGAAGGGGCAAAAAAAGCATTTTGCTAAAAAAAGATTTAGAGCAGAAGTTTTTAAAATGAAGATATATTGCATTTATTTACAATTAAAAACACACAGAGCAGAAAGTGTGTTACTGTTTTACATCCACAGACACACAAGAAAAGAAGCAGGCAACATGAGGTCAAGTTATGGCAATTTTATTTTTGTATGTCAGTACATGTATTCAGAATAGAGTTTTTAAAAAACAAACAAACGTCCCAAGTAAAGTTTGGGGGGATTTTTGTGAAAGAAAGGTTGAGAGAGGGGGAAGGAGGAAGATGCTGCTGGGTCAGTTCTTTCTCAGCAGTCTGCTCCAGAATCCCCTCCTGTCCTCGGCTTGCTTTTCTTTTGCCTTCAGCTCTTTTAAGGTTTTGTTGAGCTGCTCCTCGGCATCTTTAAATGTTTCTTTCAGCTGCTGTTTGGCCAGTTTCCCTTTGTGTTTGAGGAGCTCTTTAGCTTCCTTTTTGTGCTTTTGTATTTCTTTAAGTTCATCTTTGCAGCCTTTCTTGCTCACCGTCGTTTCTTTCTTGAATACCTTCAACTCAATTTTCTCTTCTGCAAGTTCCTCTTGCACTTTCATCAGTTCCTTCTTCATGTTTTGAGTGTAACTCTTTGTATCTTCCATTTCTTTCTTTGCTTCCTGTATTTTAATTTTCTCTTCCTCCAACACTTTTTGAGCTTCCAACAATTCTTTCTTCATATTTTCAATCTCATTTTCTGCCTCGTGTTTACATTTTTTCTCCTCTTCAAGTTGTTGCTTCACATGCAGTAATTCCTTCCTTAGTGTTTCAGCTTCAGCCATTACATTTGCAGCTTCTTGTGTTTCCAACTGCATTTTCCTTTTTTCCTCTTCAAAAGCTTCCTGCACCTCCTGTAATTCCTGCATCACATTTCCTGCCTCCTTCTTTGCAGTTTGATATTTATTTTTGGCTTCTTGTGCTGTGCTTTTCTCTTCCTCCAATGCTTTTTGAGCTTCCAACAGTTCTTTCTTCATGTTTTCATTCTCGTTTTCTGCCTGTTGTTTTCTCATCTTCTCTCCTTTAAGTTTGAGACCCACATCCAGTAATTCCTGCAATACTACTTCAGTTTCAAACTTTGAATTTTTAGCTTCTCCTCTTGATTTTTCTGCCTCTTCTTTTAATTTGACATTTTCAGCCTGTATCATTTGAAATTTAAAATGAATCAGCTGTACTGTATTGTGAGGTGAAGCACTCGCCGATCCTCTTCTCCATCTCCCTTCATTCATTTTGGCCTTTTAAACAAAGGAACCAACGTTTTGTAGAGGAGTGAAGTGAAGTTTTCGATGTTTCTTCGTCAACTGTCGTTTGTCCTGCACAGAGATGCTGCTGTAGATGTGTCTCTAGCTGTGTCTGGATACAATGAAACATGCTGTAACTAAGTGCTTGTGTTGCACAGTTCTACTGAACATTCCATTTCATGCATGCTCCGCCCACATGGTCAGGAATGTCAGGTGCTGCATCTCCAAATGCTGCTCCCGTTGCCTAGCAATAACAGCTGTTTACTTTTTGGGGTCTGGTTCATTGTTTAATAAAGAAAACATGTCCAGGTATTGGGTGCTGAGGCTCAGCGCATATTCTAGCCTGCTGTGTGGGTGGGCAGCTAGAAATCACTGGTGGGCAACATGAGTGAGGAGAAAACTGGAGCAGCCAAGCAGGGAGCTGCAGGTTGCTGGTTTGAGTCTCTGTTCAGATGCTGGTGTCTCCTCTCTCTGAGATGTCTGCAAACAGTCCCAGATAAAACAATAAGGATAATAAACAAACACGTGACTAAAATAACAATTATGACTCTGATGTGTTTCATGTGTAGCAGGATGGCCTCTATACAGCAGTCGCTGCAAGCATCCACATCGCCACACTTACGTTTCTTTAAGCAGGCGTGCTGGGCTCCTCCTAAGGAAAGTTTGAAACTTCATTTCCTTCATGCTGGTGAACTTTTTACCAAATATTTTCATCAAAGCTTCTCCATCACTGACAGGGATTGTTTGGATCTTCACACTCATCTCCACCAACCCTAAAAAATGAGTCTCACTTTGCTCATATAATGCCAGGAGTGTCTCCATATTCCACAAAAGTCTATGCAAACATGTAACAGTATCCCATATTCATAGAAATATTATTGATATTATAACAAAAGCTGTCACCAACACAATTGTCCCAAGTGCTTTTTTAAACAGGATTTTCAACCAGAGGATTTCCCTATAGCTTAATTTTTTTTCAATATTTTGTACACAACAACAGAATCATTTCAGAAAAACTCAAAATGACTGGTGTCAATATTATTTGCCCCACAAAAAAGGTCAAATATAAAAAAAGATTGCAAATATTGCACAGTGAAAAGGCACTACAGCTCAGTTGTTCCCACTCGCCTTTGTCCTCCTGTCTCCCCTCCCTCTCCCCTCCAACGAGGAGTTAAACAGTTTGATGGCGTGTGGGACAAAGGAGTTTTTAAGCCTGTTGGTTCTTGACTTTGAGAGAAGCAACCTGTCGCTGAATAGGCTCCTCTGATTATTTACGAGCACGTGCAGAGGATGCCCAGCATTTTCCATAATGTCCATCAGTTTCTTTAATGTCCTTTTCTCTGCCACTGTCACCAAAGTGTCCAGCTTCATGCCGACCACAGAGCCAGCCTTCCTGATTGGTTTTTCCAGCCTGGATGAGTCCTTTGCTGTGCTGCTCCCCCAGCACTCCACAGCATAGAACAGTACTCCTGCAACCACCGACTGATAAAACATCCTCAGGAGCTTCCTGCAGATGTTGAAGGACCTCAGCCTTCTGAGGAAGTACAGTCTGCTTTGGCCTTTTATGTACAGGTGCTGCGTGTTGCATGACCAAACAAAACTTTCAGTGCACTGTGAAAGTAAAAAAACAAACAGACAGGAAGGCCTAGTTAGGACATATCTAAGCATGCTCTTCATCTTGGAAGGGTAATTCAAACCAAAACTAATTGGCAGGTTCAACTTGGTAACAAAAGAAAATGCCTCAGCCAGATAAATCCCCAAAACATTCATCCATCAGCCACACACACCACATAACACTGCTGTTCTATTAGATAATGAGTTTCTTCCCATGTAAGCAGGTGTGTGTCATGGTAAAACCTCCCCCACACATCAGAACCCAGAATCTATTAGTGCCACCCATTTTAAACCCTCTCTACAGCATTCTGTTTACACCTGCTATCATTCAATCATCTTTCCTAACATAATACTAGTCCACTAGTTTACATATCACCTCTCATCCCACTAAGTGAACTGGACAAGATGATAAAACAGAAAGGCATGCTTAAGATGTTATCTGGTCTTCATTGCATGTGTATATGTCTTAATAGGATTAATGCATTTTCTGTTTGTGTGTGTGATTTTTGTGTGCCTCTCCTCCTTGCAGTGTTTCAGACACTTTTCAATTCTCCACTCAAAGGCAGTCGCTTTTCCTCCCCAGGTTCCTTAGCCCAATTTGATCTCCCACACTAAACAACAGCGTTCTTCCATGTCTCCTCCCCCTCCTTCCACTGAAGTCTCGTCTCCCCCCTTGCAGCAGTCCATTGCATCTCCATCCATCCAGTCATGATGATGGTGTTTTCTCCTTGCTGATGCCTTTTGCACATACTGCTGTTGCTGCTGGACCCCTCGCTGCTCAGGATACTGCTGTTGTCTCTTGACCTGCCATGTTGTTGCTTTTGGATCTGCATTTCTTGTTTTCAGGGAGACGTTAACATCCTTGGATCTTGCTTTTCGGGATGAGGAACACATGGAAGTGAAGCTGTAAAACAATTCAGCCAAAACTCGTCCTGGGTGTTTCTAATGATGTTAACCTATTATTTTACTCCGACCGCCGCCTGTGGAGATTGATCCAGGTCTGCTTCCCACCTGCAACTGACACACTGAGACATTTTGATCATTCTCATCACTACTTAAATCACACATCTCCCCTCACTTTTGTTTTTGAGCCAACAGAACCACGTCATCTGCGAAAAGCAGAGATACGATTCGGAGATTCGGAGGCCCTGGGGCAGACCCAGGACACACTGGAGAGATTATATCTCTTAGCTGGCCTGGGAACGCCTTGGTGTTCCCCCAGACAAGCTGGAGGGGGTGGCAGGGGAGAGGGAAGTCTGGGCTTCTCTGCTTGGGCTGCTGCCCCCATGGTCCTGGATAAGCGGGAGAAGTTGGATGGATGTATGTATGGATGTATGTTATATTTGAAGTGCTTACAACTCATAAACAATGATGTCTGGAGACCAGAGCTCCCTCACAGGTAGAGAAGTCTTAGTGACACCATCACACTCCTTGGGGTCCCAGACCAGGAACTAATTGTGCCAGTACTGCCACAGAAGTAATTGTAATTGTTTTTAAATCTCCAGTGTAACATTTAAATATGTGAGCAGCTTTTTACAGTGTCCATGGTTATTCCTGTTATACATTTTACATTTAGTGAGTACTTACCAGTCTCAGCCACAAGAAAGTAGTGAGTATCTGTGTTTTGTCATTCTGAAATACAGTGAATATTAGTAATCCTGTTACAGATTGAATTGAGCCTGGTTTGATGGAGATAAATGAGTAGGAAGCAGCCTCTCTGTTGCCAGAGAGCTCTAGCTTTAGTATTATATTAGAATTTCTTTAATTTCATCCATCTCTTTGAGGGGACTCCTGCAGATGGGTGAGCTGTAGCTAACCTGTATACAGTCATGGGGAGTTTTTTGTCTGGCCGAGGAGGGGAACGCCTGCCGACACCGGAGGCAAAGTCCTGGGTGTTTGATTCCCCAGGCCTGTGTTCGAGTCCACTGTCTGGAACCATTTCTGCGTACCACAATGTTCGTGGAGTGGCGGTGTTCAAGCAAGGAACCTCACGGGGGACGCCTCGTGTAGCAAAATGGGATCTAGATCCAGTAAAGCGGCGGACGTTCCACTGGGCAGCCGGATGACAAACTCCTGTGTGACTGTATGGCAAGAACTGTGGGTAAAAGTATGTTGTGTTAGATGGCAGAGAATGGTTGTGTGGGAAAGGGTTCACTCAGCATGAGTCAGTTGAAAGTTAGAAGAGCAGTTGGAGAGAAAGGAAAAGAGATGTTGAAGAAGTGAGTTAATAGGTTGACGTGTGGTAGAGTTGGATGTCTCGAGACCACTTTTACGTGGTCTTGGTCTCGACAGACTTTGGTCTCGGTCTTGCTTTCTCAGATCGACATAGTGTTCGGGAGATTTGGAGTCAACCATCGGCGGAGCGGATTTGATGTTACAATTTGATGTTACACTGTTAGCCTTTGCAGTAATTTCCATAGCTTAGTACTGCAAAATCAACAGTAAAAAACTCTAAAGGATGTTTGCAGTGTGGTACTGTAATTTGCATGTAATTGTGGGAAAATTCCATGAGATTACATTATTTTTACGGTAACTCACCGTACTCATGGAAACAGCTGTAAAATACAGCAAATGTAACAATTGGTGATGTTACTGAGGTTATACTATTACACCATCCGGATTTCTGTTGTTTTCTACTGTAGATCTAAGAGTAATTACTTAAATCCTCATTCAGAGTGTATTACCATAAAATGCAATTCATTGTGAGAGTAGTATCACATGTAAACTACAATATGCAGCATCATTTTTAACTTAAGGAGTAAGTTGCAGCTACACTATTTGAAGTATACCTGAAGTATACTAAGAAGTACAACGAAATACCCAGCAAGCATTGCAGTGCTTTAACTGTAAAATTAAAACAACTATGAAACAAATAATTGATGTTTTAAACAAGAATTTGTCACAAATTCTTGTGTAATGTCTTTTACCTTTTGAACAGAGTAACAGAGTGGCAAAAAATGTTTAAACCGTGAGTGAAAAGGGTTAATAGTTAATACACCTCAACTCTCAAATCATTTTCTCACCTGTTTGCAATATAATTCTGGTACGTGAACTATGAGTGTAGTTCTCTGCAAAGGAAGCCTTCTTGACAGGGACTAGAAAGAGAGCAGATTTCTCCTGTTTTGGCTTCCCTTCATTGGCTTCCTGTTAAATCCAGAATTCAAAATCCTGCTCCTCACATACAAGGTCTTAAATAATCAGGCCCCATCTTATCTTAATGACCTTGTAGTACCATATCACCCTATTAGAGCACTTCGCTCTCGCTCTGCAGGCCTACTTGTTGTTCCTCGAGTATTTAAAAGTGGAATGGGAGGCAGAGCCTTCAGTTTTCAGGCCCCTCTTCTGTGGAACCAGCTTCCAGTTTGGATTCAGGAGACAGACACTATCTCTACTTTTAAGATTAGGCTTCAAACTTTCCTTTTTGCTAAAGCATATAGTTAGGGCTGGACCAGGTGACCCTGAATCCTCCCTTAGTTATGCTGCAATAGACGTAGGCTGCCGGGGATTCCCATGATGCATTGAGTTTTTCCTTTCCAGTCACCTTTCTCACTCACTATGTATTAATAGACCTCTCTGCATTGAATCATATCTGTTATTAACCTCTGTCTCTCTTCCACAGCATGTCTTTTGTCCTGTCTTCCTTCTCTCACCCCAACCGGTCGCAGCAGATGGCCCCGCCCCTCCCTGAGCCTGGTTCTGCCGGAGGTTTCTTCCTGTTAAAACGGAGTTTTTCCTTCCCACTGTCGCCAAAGTGCTTGCTCATAGGGGGTCATATGATTGTTGGGTTTTTCTCTGTATCTATGGAGCGCCTTGAGGCGACTTTTGTTGTGATTTGGCGCTATATAAATAAAATTGAATTGAATTGAAATTGAATTGATAGTTGGAACTATTATCTGACTGTCTGGGGAATGGAGTGATTTGTTACATGTGAAAAATATGTTTCAACTGGATTTTAATTACTATGTGTTAATCGGAAGTAAGCCAAATATAAACTAAAAAGTAAATCAATAGTATACTTGTAAGTTTAGTATTGTGTTAGAGTAGAGTATATTTTAAGTATACTCTTATAGACTGGAAAGGACATTATGCTAGTACAGTTATAGTGAACAAAAAGTACATCTAAAAGTTAATTTCAAGTATACTTCTATATACTAAAACGGGGGCCAATGTAGTCCCAAGAAGCATTTGTAGTATACTTACTAGGTAAAGTATACTTAGACTGATTTCCTTTCTATATGTTACATTTAGAGTAATGTTTAAAAGTTACTGCATTTAGCAGGGTGTAGCTTTTTCTCTTCTTATTCTTTTTTATACTGGAACTTCATTTTATTTTTTATAAGGTGGTACTTTTAAGACACCTCTGCTTAACTCCAGTGAACTAACCAGAAATCCCGGAATATGCTCTGGTGGTCATTTTACACAAGTTCAGGTGTCACATCCATGAAACCTACACCACTAACCAGCATCAGTCCTACAACTTCACTCTCAAATTTAATAAATTCTGGGACAAGCAGAAACTGTATTTTTAGCGGTGCATTTTGTGGCAGGACAGACTGCTATTAAATGCTCTCCTATAGAAATAATTCCCTTGTAGCACCACTTCGTCTCGGTTCAGAAGAGATGTCCTGGATATACATGATAATGTAACACGGGTGTTTTTGTTTGTTCATGTTTAGCGCGTTGGGTTGTGTTTTTAAAGCGAATGTTACGTTTTTAAAGCGTTTTATGCGACAGGTGTGTGTAGCACTTGTTACACATCTCAATGGGAGAGCCATAGTCGACACCTCACCTTTACCTGACGTACAACGTGACGTATGGCGCACACTTTCAAAACAACAATGGCGGATAGAAGATATTGATCGAGGCGGTTAATGCTCCTTTCGCTGGTTGCCAACCACCATTAAATAACAACAAGAAGAAAATATTGATCTGCTTTTCTTAGTTGTGCGTGTTTAAGACGCGATTCAGACTCAAACAAAGCTGCAAAGCAGGAGAACAACATGGCCATCAACTATTCTGTGCCACAGTCCCAGTTTGCTGCAGCACATAGAGATGATGAGATGGTGGAAGAACAACAGAGACAATTTACGGACCGTTAAGATGTGCAACTTAGAAGCAGTCAGAGGTAACTGGATGGAGTTCAATCAGGTCAAATGCACAGTTGGTTGGATTATATCTGAAGATCGTATGCTATTCGTGCTAACTCTGCTAGACTCCAAATTTCTCATCCAATTAATGCGGGAGTATCTCAAAGTAAATGAAACATCTAAACTTAACACTTTTTCCCTAAGACTGACTGACATGGGAAACATTGAAGTTGAATTGGAATCAGCGAATCAGTCTGAAGGTAAGTGTTTTTTCACTTATTCGAGAGAAGTCAGAAATGTGTTCTCATTACTGTTTGGTTTGATTTTTCAGCTACCGTGCCAGGTTATTTTCCAATCAAATGCTAAGACAAAATGTCAATAGATGATAGAAACATGGATGCTTGCAACAGGTAAATCGGCAAACTAACGAGGTTACGCCCATTTACCATGCTTAAAGGTGGTAAATGGTCGGTGTTTTCAGGTGTACTTGTACTACCTGTACAGTGCGGGGTGCTGACTAAGTCAGGCTAAACTCATTCAAGCGTCGAGCTCAAATATTTTTTCATTTTTGTGGACTGCTCACTTGTCTTTACTGTGCTTTTTGTCGGCACACATTTTGTGTTCATTGAAGCCTTTTGTGAATCATTTTGATCATGTCAAAACTGGGAATTGGTCCCTATTGACAATACTCTTATTTTGTTTCGGGTTGTTTTTTTTTGCATTGCATATGTCTTTTGGATAGGTAATTTGTCATTGAAGTTTTTGCAACTATGTTTATTTGTAAATTTTGTGGCTTCCGTGCACGGAAATTTATATTGTTCAGTTTGCATGTTAAAAGCCACAAACGTGTAGCTAACTATAGGTTTTCCTGTGGAACTGAGAACTGCCCTGCCACTTTCAGAACATTTCCTGCCTTTCGTTCACATATGCATAGGAATCACAGAACCAGAAGGGAGGCCACTGAGGAGGAGTCCTGTAAGTTCACTGGTGACCTCAGCTGTCAAGTTCCTGGATGTGGGTATGCTGCACAAAACTTCACAACTCTTTGTGCCCATCTCAGATTTCACATCAAAGATGGGAAAAAAGTATTATGTCCATTTGAAGGTTGCTCTAAATACTTCAGTGTCCGAACATCATTTTCCAGCCATATTTCTCAAAAACATAAGCAAACAGTTCAGCAGTCAAGGCAACAAGAAATTGGTGAAATTGCCATAATACAAGGACAGGACACAGTTAATCTATTAGAAGACAGGGATTCACAACACAATACTACTGATGAAGATTTATTTCTAGATCGATTGGCTTTATTTTATTTAAAAATGCAGGCTAAAATGCTCTTGCCAACCAGCACTATACAGTGCATCATAGAGGAATTTCAGGATCTTCACAGCTGTGCAATGCACGATGTTGTGGCAAAACTGTCTGACAAACTGTCTGCATTTAATATTCCACAGGCAGAAGTGGATAACATCATTCAAGAACTTTCACAGAATGATCTCTTAACACTGTACAATAAAGGTGTGTTGAGATCTGACAAAACAAGGAAGACATTTTTCAAAGAAAATTTCAGTTATGTGGAACCCACTCAATTTTTTTTAGGATCTGACAGTACAGGCAAACAGCGTTATTTTCAGTATGTGCCAATTAAAGAAACACTGAAGTCTCTCTTGAGACAACCCACAATACGGGAACAGTACAAACAGTCAAAACTACGCCGATCACCAGACATGGTTTTAGAGGATGTCTCAGATGGTCAAAATGTCAAGGATAATGCACTTTTACAGCACTATCCATCATCTCTTTCACTCATGCTCTACCAAGATGCATTTGAAGTGGTTAATCCATTAGGGTCTGGCAAAAAGAAACATAAAATCCTGGCAGTGTACATGACTCTAGGTGAGATCTTGCCACACAACCGGTCCTCTGTTGATGCAATGCAACTTGTTTTGGCCATAACAAAGTTTTTTCCAGTCTTATTGCAGACCTTAAAGATATGGAAGAGACAGGTGTTCTGGTAGAGGATGGAACCATAATGAAGGCAGCTTTGATAGCCATCTTAGGAGACAATCTGGGCTCCCACTGCATAGGTGGTTTCACTGAGAATTTCAGCTGCAGCAAACATTTTTGCAGATACTGCTTAATTGACAGGGAAAGCTTTATCAATGATCCACTATCACTTGGACAAAAAAGAACAGCTGATAACTATAAAGACAGTGTTGAGGTCCTCTCTACAAGTGACCACTCGGTTGTGAATGGCATTAAATTTGACTCTGTGTTTAATTCACTGAAGTATTTCCATGTGTGCTCTGGGTTACCTCCATGTTTGGGCCATGATTTATTTGAAGGAGTGGTTTCCAGTGACTTGTCGCTATATATTGATACCCTTGTGCAAGTGGAAGGGCATTTCACATACAACCAGTTAAACAGAGCAATTGTACAGTTCAAACACGTAGGAAGTGGCAGCACAGAACTGGTGTCTTCTACGACTTCTGCATCTGTACATTGGTGAAAAGATAAAACATCCTGTGGATAGTGAGGTTTGGCAGTTATGCCTTAAACTTAGAGACATTGTTGATATTGTATGTGCCCCCAAAATAAGTCACAATGACATTGCCTACCTAAAGATACTGATAGAGGACTATATACATCTGAGACACAGTAGGTTTCCTGACAAAGCTTTAAAAGCTAAACATCACTATTTGTTACATTATGCAGAGCTTATCCTTCACTTTGGACCACTCATTCGTTTGTGGACCCTTAGGTTTGAGAGCAAGCACTCGTATTTCAAAGCATGTACAAGAACAGTGCACAACTTCGTCAACTTATGCAAGACTCTGACAGAAGGAGAAGCAAGTGATTACAATCATCATCTTTACAACGCTGTCATTCAAGAAGCTGTGGTAAAAGCCGGCTGCACTAATCAGACCACTTTGGATGTGTCAGCAGTTGTCCACAAAGGTACCAAGTATGTGAAAGGCTATGTTTCCATTGTAGATGACACTGATGATGGCTTGGTTTTTTGGGAAGATAGCTGTTATACTTGTTAACGATTCTGGATTGTACTTTGTGCTCGAGTTGCATCACTCAGTACTTCTCATTGACCTTGGACTTCACTGCTTGCGTTGCCCTACAGAAAGAAGTGTGTGTGTAAATGCTGACAGTCTGATGGATTATTACCCACTACCACTTTATAACATGGCAGGCCTTTTTGTTGTCTCCCTACACCATTCAGTTTCCTCTTAATTCTTTTTCAGGGATGGAAATTGAAGAGGAACTCACAAGGCTCCTGCCGGCACTAGACAGAGAGAAAATAATCTGCATTGTAGAACATCTGACGGACGTTATTGGTGTACAACAAAAAAGTGATCTTTTGTTTGTGGAGGCAGAAGATCTCAAATCCCTTTCTCACACCAATTCAAATACTACTTCTTGCATTTAAAGGAGGTTTGTGTAGGTTCTGTATAAATCATAGACTTGAGTCTATGATTTGAAGGTCACTCATAGACTCATATGTCACTGATTAGCTTGATTAGCTTTTTTTTTTCTCTTCACCATACTACACATGTACTTTGACAGTATAATAGTGAAGAGCGTTTTGGGGCTCACATTGTCCGGTAGATAATTAACACGGAAAACATAAACAAAAGTAGACACTAAATCTAACACCATTGACCTTTCATTGGTAGTGGTACAACTAAGGGTTTGAAATTGTGACATACTGTAAAATATATTGACTCAAGGTCTTTTCAATGCAAGACCTTGAGTTTGTAGTTCTTTTGCAGTCCTGGGATTGCTTCTTTTCATCTTCAGACAAGGTCCCCAAAACTGACTTGCCGTTACTACTCAATCCTAATTGAAGGGTTCATCTTTTAGTGAGGACATATTTGTTGACATAGTAGCTTTTTAAGGTAGCTTTTCCAATGATCTTTATTTATTTATTTTTTTAGATGGCAACAGACCAGAGAACCTGAATGACACCATTACTCTGGAGCCTTGCCCTGCTGCATCAGCTGAAACATCAAGCCATCCACCTCACCCCTCCTCCTCCACGTCCACCACTATGTACAACCATTACTCCAGCTCTTGGGTCTCACACTTACAGATTCCTTGGGAAAGATTTCCACTCCGACTGTCGCATGCAATCACAAGAGGAGACAGAGCTCATCCAGAGGACAGGAGAAGTATGGTCAGAATTGTTGTGGAGGCCATGCAAGTTCACTGCAGAAACCCTAAACGTGCATCATGTGAAGAAGTTGCTAAAATCATTGTAAACAGATACCCTCAAACATCTGCAGATCTTACTGAAAAGGGAGAAAGACTGGGTTGTGGACATTATTCACTACTAAGAAGCATCAAATCGTCTTCGTCAAACAAAGAGAACCAGGAATGAGGAAGACTGCAGTCCCAACAGTAGTGCAACCCCACCTAAAAAAGTTAGATGCCTTGTTGATAGCTGCCCCACACTGATCACAGAGATGCTTTTTGACCCCACTGTGAAAGAGTTCATGTCGTTTTAAGTCACCTGACGTGGGGAAGCTTCTCCCACATTCTTTGCAGTATTTCAGTTTGTCGCCAGTGTGTTTACGTTGATGTATTTTTAGGCCGGCTTGCTGACTGAAAGTCTAAAATACTTAGTCATTTGTTTAATTGTAATTTAGCATTATATAACTCACATATAAAACTATCAATTGTAATTTTAAATGGTTTAAAAGCATGTAGAAGAGCATATTTAGGCAAGTACATTTCTCCTTTTGTTATCAAGAAACACAGACAAAAAGGAAAAAAAAACTGAATCATTGGTCATTGGTCCCCACCAATGCCAAAACGAAATCTACGCCCACTGTCTCTTCCATTGCCGTTTCACTCCAAACGTAACAAATGTCCAACTCAGACACTGTTCTCAATTTGCATTCACACACAGTGAAGTTGCAGCTTGTTGGAAACGCATCTCCATCCATCCAGTCATGATGATGGTGTTTTCTCCTTGCTGATGCCTTTTGCACATACTGCTGTTGCTGCTGGACCCCTCGCTGCTCAGGATACTGCTGTTGTCTCTTGACCTGCCATGTTGTTGCTTTTGGATCTGCATTTCGCGACAGTCAAGTGGAGGGTGCGTCTGTCCTCTCAGTAAGTGAGTGAGACAGTAGACAGTGGTGAGGAGGGCTGTGCAAAAGCAAAAACACATAAATATGCCTGACACCCGTAAACGAAGCAGCATCTGGCTGCAGTTTAAAGACTTTTTTGTCTGTCTTGGTCTTGGTCTCGACTTCGTCTCATCTTGGTCTTGGTCTCGGTCTTGGTCTCGTCTCGACTTCGTCTCGACTTGTTCTTAGTCTTGTCTTGGTCTCGATACCCTCTGGTCTTGGTCTTGGTTTAGGCGGTCTTGACTGCAAGTCTAGTTGCACCAGTGGTGCCATGAGCAGTATCTATCTGCTGCTCATCAGCTGCTATGCCGTGGTTATTGTCACAATGTGGTGTATTTGGATCACTCAATCCTAAGTGGATATGGATATGATCCAGGATTGGATGTTTTGTATAAAATTTGAAAGGAACAATTGTTCCTTTCCCCTTTGCTGTGTACTCTGCTGATGCTGTTTTCAAAACCTACCACACTCATGTACAGTATCAGTGTCACACTGAGATATTTCAAAGATAATAATAATACATTTTATTTGAAAGCGCCTTTCAAAACACTCAAGGTCACTGTACACATTAGAATAAAAAGCAACACAAAAGCAAGCAGTTCACACAATGGTAAAAGCATAAGACATAAACTAATAAAAGAGCAGAGTGGAGAGGTTATGTGGGATAAGCTATTTTGAACAAGTGAGTTTTGAGTTGGGACTTAAAGAGAGAGAAGGAAGAGATGTTTCTTAAATCAGGAGGTCGGGAATTCCAGAGTCGTGGAGCAGAGCAGCTGAAAGCCCTGCTCCCCATGGTGGCAAGACGGGGGGAGGGGACGGAGAGTGAAAGGGAAGAAGTAGATCTGAGACAACCAGATGGGGCGGTGATCTTAACCAGATCAGAGAGATATGGAGGGGAGAGATGATGAATAGCCTTAAATGTGTGCAAGAGTATTTTGAAATTGATGCGATATTTGACCGGGAGCCAGTGAAGCTGCTGCAGGACAGGAGTGATGTGGTGGATAGAAGGGGTCCTGGTGATGATACAGGCAGCAGAGTTCTGGACGCGTTGGAGCTTGTGGATGGATTTTTGAGTATAAAAAGAACCTGAATAAATACAAATAAAGGGAAAGAGCTGTCCAAACCTCTGTCTCTGACCATCTGTGTTAACACTTGAAATGGGAAACATGTAAATGTAACAAACATGTTAAAACACAAGAAATCAGGAAGGGGCAAAAAAAGCATTTTGCTAAAAAAAGATTTAGAGCAGAAGTTTTTAAAATGAAGATATATTGCATTTATTTACAATTAAAAACACACAGAGCAGAAAGTGTGTTACTGTTTTACATCCACAGACACACAAGAAAAGAAGCAGGCAACATGAGGTCAAGTTATGGCAATTTTATTTTTGTATGTCAGTACATGTATTCAGAATAGAGTTTTTAAAAAACAAACAAACGTCCCAAGTAAAGTTTGGGGGGATTTTTGTGAAAGAAAGGTTGAGAGAGGGGGAAGGAGGAAGATGCTGCTGGGTCAGTTCTTTCTCAGCAGTCTGCTCCAGAATCCCCTCCTGTCCTCGGCTTGCTTTTCTTTTGCCTTCAGCTCTTTTAAGGTTTTGTTGAGCTGCTCCTCGGCATCTTTAAATGTTTCTTTCTGTCATGTATTGATATGGCTATGTCTTAAGGTGATGACCTTTGAACCTGATGTTGTTGTCCGGAGGAAGCCCCGTTAAGTGGCTAGTTGTAAGATGGACAGTGTTCAATAAAGCAACATAAAGACCGTGCTTTATGTCCTGATTCAATTCAGAGTGCTCTGCCTAATTTAGTAATAAGGTGGGCACACAACAATGGCGACGAGGACGACACGGACCTGAATTTGTTTTTGTGAGAAGTAGACCCAGCGGTGGCACGGTGTTAGCGAAAACTTGTGGGCTAACATGGAAAAGTCGGGTATTCAACCGTTCGCCTGCTACACTGATCCAGCTACGCGAGATGGACGCGCTGGTTAACATCCTTCGAGTTGTTTGCTTATGGGAAAGGTCTTATTTTGACGGATGATGCTACAGCCGCGATCAGACAGCGGAGACGCGCTCTTCTACTGCACATGGCCGGACAGGACGTGCAGGACGTCTTCTCCACTCTACCACAGACGGGAGAGGCGATGGATTACACCGCTGCGGTGACTGCACTCAACACTTATTTTGTTCCTCAAGTGAATGCAGCATACGCACGCCAAACTTTCCACAAATTGTCCCAAACACCAGGTGAGACTGTGCAACAATTTTGTACACGTTTGAGGCGAGCTGCAAAAGACTGTGACTTTCAAGCTGACAATGATAACCAGATACGGGACGCTATCCTGAGTAAATGCACTTCTGAATATGTACGGAGAAAGCTGCTTGAGGAGGGTCCAGGCTTAACTCTAACTCGCACGTTGGAGGTGGCTTCACACTGTGAACGCGTGGAGGAGCAGATGGCGGCGATGAGCGTCGCCGGGGAAAAGAAAGGAGAGGACACGGTCAGCTGGATTTTTACAGCACAGAAAGAGAAGAACAACAGACCAAAAGGAAAAATGAAAGATGATAATAAAACAGACAGACAGTGTTACAGGTGTGGATATACTGACCACATGGGCAAAGATCCCAAATGCCCAGCACGAGGACAAACATGTCACAAGTGTAATGGTAAGGACCACTTTTCAAAAATGTGTCGTACAAAAAGACAAAAGAAACAAAATGTGAATGCTGTTGAACAAGATGATTATGCATTTACTGTGAATGATGATAATGTACCTGAGAAACTTACCTTTTCTGTTGGGGGAATAGAGTTGAAAATGTTAGTTGACTCTGGAGCTACAAGTAATGTGATGGGAGAAAACATATGGGAAAAGCTAAAAGCTGAAAAGATAAAATGTCACTCATATGTACCCAAAGAGCAGAGGAATTTATATGCATATTCCTCAGCACAGGCACTCACGGTTAAAGGTGCATTCAGATGTGAAATCAAGATTGGTGACAGGACTGAAGAGGCTGAATTTATTGTGAACCACTCCTGGGGAAAAAGACTGCCATAAAGTTAGGAGTGTTGAAAATAGGTGAAAATGTGGCGGCTGTCACAGATTTAAAGCACACTCTTAAAGAAAAGTATCCAAAAGTGTTCAAAGGAGTAGGAAAGCTAAACACCAAACAGATCAGCCTGTACATTGATCCAAATGTGAAACCAGTAGCACAGCCACTGAGGCGCATACCTTATCATTTGAGGGATGCAGTGGAGAAAAAGATCAATGAACTAATCGACATGGACATTATAGAACGCGTAGAAGGACCTACACCTTGGGTAAATCCTGTAGTGGTACTCCCAAAGAAATGTGACAAAGATATCAGAATGTGCTTAGACATGAGAAAAGCAAATGAGGCAATAATCAGGGAAAGATACCCCATACCCACTGTGGATGAAATTTTGCAAGGACTAAACGGCTCTGCAATCTTCACCAAACTCGATCTCAAGTGGGGATACCATCAGCTAGAGCTTACCCCGGAGTCAAGAGAGATAACTACATTTGCAGTGCACAACGGAGTATACCGGTACAAAAGGCTAATATTTGGAGTCTCATCAGCTAGTGAGCAATATCAGCATGAGATTGCCAATGCACTAGCTGGCATTGAAGGAGTTGAGAACATTTCAGATGACGTAATCATACACGCGCCAGACCAGGAAACCCATGATAAACGCCTGCATGCTGTGATGAAGAGACTCTCTGACTGTGGCCTGACACTAAACTCAGAGAAGTGTCAGTTCAACATGGACAGACTCGTGTTCATGGGAATACTGCTGACACAGAAAGGCATAGGCCCAACTGAAGAAAGAGTGAGAGCTGTGGTGGAAGCCCGAGAACCGAAGAATGCTACTGAGGTGAGAAGCTTTCTTGGACTGGTAGGCTTCAGTAGCAGGTTCATACCACAGTTTGCTACACTCTCTGAACCACTTAGACGTTTAACTCGAAAAGAAACTATGTTTACATTCGGGCCAGAACAAAAGCAAGCATTTGAAAGACTAAAGACTGAGTTAGCCAGAGCAGGTACCCTAGCCTATTTTGACAAAGAAGCCCCAACCAGAGTCATAGCAGATGCAAGCCCTGTAGGCTTGGGCGCAGTGCTAATACAAATACAGAACGGAGAAGAGGTACCAGTGTGCTACGTAAGTCGGAGTTTAACAGACTGTGAGCGAAGATATTCTCAAACAGAAAGAGAAGCCCTAGCACTGGTATGGGCATGTGAGAGACTACATCCATATGTGTATGGCAGGAAGTTTGACCTAATCACAGACCACAAGCCGTTAGAGGTCATATACAGCCAGAAATCTAAACCTTGTGCACGCATAGAAAGATGGGTTCTCAGACTGCAACCATATGACTTTAAAGTAGTGCACATCGCGGGAAAACAAAACATTGCGGATTCACTGTCAAGACTGCTGTCTGACACCACGTCAAAAGAGATACATAAGCATGAATCTGAAGAATATGTGAGATTTGTTGCAGTGAATGCTACTCCAAAAGCACTCACAACAAGAGAGGTTGAAGAAGCCTCTGCTACAGACTCAGAATTAACAGAAGTGCGAAGAGCTATTGAAAATGGACACTTTGAAAAATGCAAAACATATGCACCCATTGCAAATGAACTGTGTGTCATCGGCTACATAGTTTTGCGGGGAACTCGCATTGTATTGCCAGAAAACCTCAGAGCTCAAGCACTGTCACTAGCTCATGAAGGACATTTAGGAATTGTTGGAACCAAACAGCATCTCAGAACAAAAGTTTGGTGGCCAGGGATGGACAAAGCTGCAGAAAAGTTTTGTAAAGCTTGTCACGGATGTCAAATAGTAGCCAGACCAGATCCACCTGAACCACTGAGAAGCACACTTTTATCGGATGGACCATGGCGAGATGTGGCGGTAGACTTACTGGGACCGCTACCTTCGAACCACTCAATACTTGTACTGATAGATTACTACAGTCGGTACTATGAGTATGATGTACTGTCATCTACAACTGCTGAAAAAGTCATTGACTCTATTGACTGTATATTTAGCAGACATGGGCTATCAGTTACCATCAAATCTGATAACGGCCCACAGTTCAAATCTGAGATGTTCAGAGAATATTGTGAAACTAATGGAATCAAACATATAAGAACTACACCAAAATGGGCTCAAGCAAATGGAGAAGTGGAACGTCAAAATGCATCATTGATGAAAAGAATCAGGATCGCACAAGCCGAAGGACTTGACTGGAAGCGAGAGCTAAGAAAATATGTAACAGTGTATCGCAGCATTGAACATCCAACCACGGGCAAAAGTCCAGCAGAACTCCTGTTCAACCGCAAAATGAGAGGAAAGTTACCGAGCATCAGTGAGGCAAAAACAACGGAGTTGGACGTGCGTGACAGAGACGCTGAACAGAAAGGAAAATCAAAGATTTATGCTGATGAACGAAGGGGAGCTGAGTATTCAAAAGTTGACTCGGGAGACACAGTGCTGGTTCAACAAGACAAAGTGGACAAGTTTACAACACCATTCAACGCAACACCACACAAAATTGTAAGCAGAACTGGAAACCAAGTCATTATTGAATCACCAACAGGAGCTCGCTATCACCGGAATACCACACATGTGAAGAAATACGAGACAAATGAGACCAGAGAAGGACACTATGACACAATACCTGAAAGGGAGGAAGGTGAAACACCCACAAAGACTGACACCTTCACTCCAACACCACAAGAGGGCTCCCAGGGGCCAGAGAGACCAAGTAGATCACAGAGGGCTAAAAAGATACCCGAGAGGTTTCGTGATTTTGTGGTGAAATGAACTATAATATGTTAAGGTGGAGAGGTACCTTAAATTTGGCAAGTTTCAAGTTCATATGTGTATGTCGACATGTATATATTGAAAAAAGAAAGATACATGTGTGGTGAGACAGTTAGATAATATAATTGTTAGAAAGTAAGACAAGAGAGAATGTTCAATGTTGGAAAAAAAAAAAAAAGACATCAAAGTTATTACAACTAAAGTTTGAGTCTAAGGAAAAGGGGGATGTCATGTATTGATATGGCTATGTCTTAAGGTGATGACCTTTGAACCGGATGTTGTTGTCCGGAGGAAGCCCCGTTAAGTGGCTAGTTGTAAGATGGACAGTGTTCAATAAAGCAACATAAAGACCGTGCTTTATGTCCTGATTCAATTCAGAGTGCTCTGCCTAATTTAGTAATAAGGTGGGCACAAAACACTTTCAGCTGCTGTTTGGCCAGTTTCCCTTTGTGTTTGAGGAGCTCTTTAGCTTCCTTTTTGTGCTTTTGTATTTCTTTAAGTTCATCTTTGCAGCCTTTCTTGCTCACCGTCGTTTCTTTCTTGAATACCTTCAACTCAATTTTCTCTTCTGCAAGTTCCTCTTGCACTTTCATCAGTTCCTTCTTCATGTTTTGAGTGTAACTCTTTGTATCTTCCATTTCTTTCTTTGCTTCCTATATTTTAATTTTCTCTTCCTCCAACACTTTTTGAGCTTCCAACAATTCTTTCTTCATATTTTCAATCTCATTTTCTGCCTCGTGTTTACATTTTTTCTCCTCTTCAAGTTGTTGCTTCACATGCAGTAATTCCTTCCTTAGTGTTTCAGCTTCAGCCATTACATTTGCAGCTTCTTGTGTTTCCAACTGCATTTTCCTTTTTTCCTCTTCAAAAGCTTCCTGCACCTCCTGTAATTCCTGCATCACATTTCCTGCCTCCTTCTTTGCAGTTTGATATTTATTTTTGGCTTCTTGTGCTGTGCTTTTCTCTTCCTCCAATGCTTTTTGAGCTTCCAACAGTTCTTTCTTCATGTTTTGATTCTCGTTTTCTGCCTGTTGTTTTCTCATCTTCTCTCCTTTAAGTTTGAGACCCACATGCAGTAATTCCTGCAATACTACTTCAGTTTCAAACTTTGAATTTTTAGCTTCTCCTCTTGATTTTTCTGCCTCTTCTTTTAATTTGACATTTTCAGCCTGTATCATTTGAAATTTAAAATGAATCAGCTGTACTGTATTGTGAGGTGAAGCACTCGCCGATCCTCTTCTCCATCTCCCTTCATTCATTTTGGCCTTTTAAACAAAGGAACCAACGTTTTGTAGAGGAGTGAAGTGAAGTTTTCGATGTTTCTTCGTCAACTGTCGTTTGTCCTGCACAGAGATGCTGCTGTAGATGTGTCTCTAGCTGTGTCTGGATACAATGAAACATGCTGTAACTAAGTGCTTGTGTTGCACAGTTCTACTGAACATTCCATTTCATGCATGCTCCGCCCACATGGTCAGGAATGTCAGGTGCTGCATCTCCAAATGCTGCTCCCGTTGCCTAGCAATAACAGCTGTTTACTTTTTGGGGTCTGGTTCATTGTTTAATAAAGAAAACATGTCCAAGTATTGGGTGCTGAGGCTCAGCGCATATTCTAGCCTGCTGTGTGGGTGGGCAGCTAGAAATCACTGGTGGGCAACATGAGTGAGGAGAAAACTGGAGCAGCCAAGCAGGGAGCTGCAGGTTGCTGGTTTGAGTCTCTGTTCAGATGCTGGTGTCTCCTCTCTCTGAGATGTCTGCAAACAGTCCCAGATAAAACAATAAGGATAATAAACAAACACGTGACTAAAATAACAATTATGACTCTGATGTGTTTCATGTGTAGCAGGATGGCCTCTATACAGCAGTCGCTGCAAGCATCCACATCGCCACACTTACGTTTCTTTAAGCAGGCGTGCTGGGCTCCTCCTAAGGAAAGTTTGAAACTTCATTTCCTTCATGCTGGTGAACTTTTTACCAAATATTTTCATCAAAGCTTCTCCATCACTGACAGGGATTGTTTGGATCTTCACACTCATCTCCACCAACCCTAAAAAATGAGTCTCACTTTGCTCATATAATGCCAGGAGTGTCTCCATATTCCACAAAAGTCTATGCAAACATGTAACAGTATCCCATATTCATAGAAATATTATTGATATTATAACAAAAGCTGTCACCAACACAATTGTCCCAAGTGCTTTTTTAAACAGGATTTTCAACCAGAGGATTTCCCTATAGCTTAATTTTTTTTCAATATTTTGTACACAACAACAGAATCATTTCAGAAGAACTCAAAATGACTGGTGTCAATATTATTTGCCCCACAAAAAAGGTCAAATATAAAAAAATATTGCAAATATTGCACAGTGAAAAGGCACTACAGCTCAGTTGTTCCCACTCGCCTTTGTCCTCCTGTCTCCCCTCCCTCTCCCCTCCAACGAGGAGTTAAACAGTTTGATGGCGTGTGGGACAAAGGAGTTTTTAAGCCTGTGGGTTCTTGACTTTGAGAGAAGCAACCTGTCGCTGAATAGGCTCCTCTGATTATTTACGAGCACGTGCAGAGGATGCCCAGCATTTTCCATAATGTCCATCAGTTTCTTTAATGTCCTTTTCTCTGCCACTGTCACCAAAGTGTCCAGCTTCATGCCGACCACAGAGCCAGCCTTCCTGATTGGTTTTTCCAGCCTGGATGAGTCCTTTGCTGTGCTGCTCCCCCAGCACACCACAGCATAGAACAGTACTCCTGCAACCACCGACTGATAAAACATCCTCAGGAGCTTCCTGCAGATGTTGAAGGACCTCAGCCTTCTGAGGAAGTACAGTCTGCTTTGGCCTTTTATGTACAGGTGCTGCGTGTTGCATGACCAAACAAAACTTTCAGTGCACTGTGAAAGTAAACAAACAAACAGACAGGAAGGCCTAGTTAGGACATATCTAAGCATGCTCTTCATCTTGGAAGGGTAATTCAAACCAAAACTAATTGGCAGGTTCAACTTGGTAACAAAAGAAAATGCCTCAGCCAGATAAATCCCCAAAACATTCATCCATCAGCCACACACACCACATAACACTGCTGTTCTATTAGATAATGAGTTTCTTCCCATGTAAGCAGGTGTGTGTCATGGTAAAACCTCCCCCACACATCAGAACCCAGAATCTATTAGTGCCACCCATTTTAAACCCTCTCTACAGCATTCTGTTTACACCTGCTATCATTCAATCATCTTTCCTAACATAATACTAGTCCACTAGTTTACATATCACCTCTCATCCCACTAAGTGAACTGGACAAGATGATAAAACAGAAAGGCATGCTTAAGATGTTATCTGGTCTTCATTGCATGTGTATATGTCTTAATAGGATTAATGCATTTTCTGTTTGTGTGTGTGATTTTTGTGTGCCTCTCCTCCTTGCAGTGTTTCAGACACTTTTCAATTCTCCACTCAAAGGCAGTCGCTTTTCCTCCCCAGGTTCCTTAGCCCAATTTGATCTCCCACACTAAACAACAGCGTTCTTCCATGTCTCCTCCCCCTCCTTCCACTGAAGTCTCGTCTCCCCCCTTGCAGCAGTCCATTGCATCTCCATCCATCCAGTCATGATGATGGTGTTTTCTCCTTGCTGATGCCTTTTGCACATACTGCTGTTGCTGCTGGACCCCTCGCTGCTCAGGATACTGCTGTTGTCTCTTGACCTGCCATGTTGTTGCTTTTGGATCTGCATTTCGCGACAGTCAAGTGGAGGGTGCGTCTGTCCTCTCAGTAAGTGAGTGAGACAGTAGACAGTGGTGAGGAGGGCTGTGCGAAAGCAAAAACACATAAATATGCCTGACACCCGTAAACGAAGCAGCATCTGGCTGCAGTTTAAAGACTTTTTTGTCTGTCTTGGTCTTGGTCTCGTCTCGACTTCGTCTCATCTTGCTCTTGGTCTCGTCTCGACTTCGTCTCGACTTGTTCTTAGTCTTGTCTTGGTCTCGATACCCTCTGGTCTTGGTCTTGGTTTAGGCGGTCTTGACTGCAAGTCTAGTTGCACCAGTGGTGCCATGAGCAGTATCTATCTGCTGCTCATCAGCTGCTATGCCGTGGTTATTGTCACAATGTGGTGTATTTGGATCACTCAATCCATAGTGGATATGGATATGATCCAGGATTGGATGTTTTGTATAAAATTTGAAAGGAACAATTGTTCCTTTCCCCTTTGCTGTGTACTCTGCTGATGCTGTTTTCAAAACCTACCACACTCATGTACAGTATCAGTGTCACACTGAGATATTTCAAAGATAATAATAATACATTTTATTTGAAAGCGCCTTTCAAAACACTCAAGGTCACTGTACACATTAGAATAAAAAGCAACATAAAAGCAAGCAGTTCACACAATGGTAAAAGCATAAGACATAAACTAATAAAAGAGCAGAGTGGAGAGGTTATGTGGGATAAGCTATTTTGAACAAGTGAGTTTTGAGTTGGGACTTAAAGAGAGAGAAGGGAGAGATGTTTCTTAAATCAGGAGGTCGGGAATTCCAGAGTCGTGGAGCAGAGCAGCTGAAAGCCCTGCTCCCCATGGTGGCAAGACGGGGGGAGGGGACGGAGAGTGAAAGGGAAGAAGTAGATCTGAGACAACCAGATGGGGCGGTGATCTTAACCAGATCAGAGAGATATGGAGGGGAGAGATGATGAATAGCCTTAAATGTGTGCAAGAGTATTTTGAAATTGATGCGATATTTGACCGGGAGCCAGTGAAGCTGCTGCAGGACAGGAGTGATGTGGTGGATAGAAGGGGTCCTGGTGATGATACAGGCAGCAGAGTTCTGGACGCGTTGGAGCTTGTGGATGGATTTTTGAGTATAAAAAGAACCTGAATAAATACAAATAAAGGGAAAGAGCTGTCCAAACCTCTGTCTCTGACCATCTGTGTTAACACTTGAAATGGGAAACATGTAAATGTAACAAACATGTTAAAACATAAGAAATCAGGAAGGGGCAAAAAAAGCATTTTGCTAAAAAAAGATTTAGAGCAGAAGTTTTTAAAATGAAGATATATTGCATTTATTTACAATTAAAAACACACAGAGCAGAAAGTGTGTTACTGTTTTACATCCACAGACACACAAGAAAAGAAGCAGGCAACATGAGGTCAAGTTATGGCAATTTTATTTTTGTATGTCAGTACATGTATTCAGAATAGAGTTTTTAAAAAACAAACAAACGTCCCAAGTAAAGTTTGGGGGGATTTTTGTGAAAGAAAGGTTGAGAGAGGGGGAAGGAGGAAGATGCTGCTGGGTCAGTTCTTTCTCAGCAGTCTGCTCCAGAATCCCCTCCTGTCCTCGGCTTGCTTTTCTTTTGCCTTCAGCTCTTTTAAGGTTTTGTTGAGCTGCTCCTCGGCATCTTTAAATGTTTCTTTCAGCTGCTGTTTGGCCAGTTTCCCTTTGTGTTTGAGGAGCTCTTTAGCTTCCTTTTTGTGCTTTTGTATTTCTTTAAGTTCATCTTTGCAGCCTTTCTTGCTCACCGTCGTTTCTTTCTTGAATACCTTCAACTCAATTTTCTCTTCTGCAAGTTCCTCTTGCACTTTCATCAGTTCCTTCTTCATGTTTTGAGTGTAACTCTTTGTATCTTCCATTTCTTTCTTTGCTTCCTGTATTTTAATTTTCTCTTCCTCCAACACTTTTTGAGCTTCCAACAATTCTTTCTTCATATTTTCAATCTCATTTTCTGCCTCGCGTTTACATTTTTTCTCCTCTTCAAGTTGTTGCTTCACATGCAGTAATTCCTTCCTTAGTGTTTCAGCTTCAGCCATTACATTTGCAGCTTCTTGTGTTTCCAACTGCATTTTCCTTTTTTCCTCTTCAAAAGCTTCCTGCACCTCCTGTAATTCCTGCATCACATTTCCTGCCTCCTTCTTTGCAGTTTGATATTTATTTTTGGCTTCTTGTGCTGTGCTTTTCTCTTCCTCCAATGCTTTTTGAGCTTCCAACAGTTCTTCTTCATGTTTTCATTCTCGTTTTCTGCCTGTTGTTTTCTCATCTTCTCTCCTTTAAGTTTGAGACCCACATCCAGTAATTCCTGCAATACTACTTCAGTTTCAAACTTTGAATTTTTAGCTTCTCCTCTTGATTTTTCTGCCTCTTCTTTTAATTTGACATTTTCAGCCTGTATCATTTGAAATTTAAAATGAATCAGCTGTACTGTATTGTGAGGTGAAGCACTCGTCGATCCTCTTCTCCATCTCCCTTCATTCATTTTGGCCTTTTAAACAAAGGAACCAACGTTTTGTAGAGGAGTGAAGTGAAGTTTTCGATGTTTCTTCGTCAACTGTCGTTTGTCCTGCACAGAGATGCTGCTGTAGATGTGTCTCTAGCTGTGTCTGGATACAATGAAACATGCTGTAACTAAGTGCTTGTGTTGCACAGTTCTACTAAACATTCCATTTCATGCATGCTCCGCCCACATGGTCAGGAATGTCAGGTGCTGCATCTCCAAATGCTGCTCCCGTTGCCTAGCAATGACAGCTGTTTACTTTTTGGGGTCTGGTTCATTGTTTAATAAAGAAAACATGTCCAAGTATTGGGTGCTGAGGCTCAGCGCATATTCTAGCCTGCTGTGTGGGTGGGCAGCTAGAAATCACTGGTGGGCAACATGAGTGAGGAGAAAACTGGAGCAGCCAAGCAGGGAGCTGCAGGTTGCTGGTTTGAGTCTCTGTTCAGGTGCTGGTGTCTCCTCTCTCTGAGATGTCTGCAAACAGTCCCAGATAAAACAATAAGGATAATAAACAAACACGTGACTAAAATAACAATTATGACTCTGATGTGTTTCATGTGTAGCAGGATGGCCTCTATACAGCAGTCGCTGCAAGCATCCACATCGCCACACTTACGTTTCTTTAAGCAGGCGTGCTGGGCTCCTCCTAAGGAAAGTTTGAAACTTCATTTCCTTCATGCTGGTGAACTTTTTACCAAATATGTTCATCAAAGCTTCTCCATCACTGACAGGGATTGTTTGGATCTTCACACTCATCTCCACCAACCCTAAAAAATGAGTCTCACTTTGCTCATATAATGCCAGGAGTGTCTCCATATTCCACAAAAGTCTATGCAAACATGTAACAGTATCCCATATTCATAGAAATATTATTGATATTATAACAAAAGCTGTCACCAACACAATTGTCCCAAGTGCTTTTTTAAACAGGATTTTCAACCAGAGGATTTCCCTATAGCTTAATTTTTTTTCAATATTTTGTACACAAGAACAGAATCATTTCAGAAAAACTCAAAATGACTGCTGTCAATATTATTTGCCCCACAAAAAAGGTCAAATATAAAAAAATATTGCAAATATTGCACAGTGAAAAGGCACTACAGCTCAGTTGTTCCCACTCGCCTTTGTCCTCCTGTCTCCCCTCCCTCTCCCCTCCAACGAGGAGTTAAACAGTTTGATGGCGTGTGGGACAAAGGAGTTTTTAAGCCTGTTGGTTCTTGACTTTGAGAGAAGCAACCTGTCGCTGAATAGGCTCCTCTGATTATTTCCGAGCACGTGCAGAGGATGCCCAGCATTTTCCATAATGTCCATCAGTTTCTTTAATGTCCTTTTCTCTGCCACTGTCACCAAAGTGTCCAGCTTCATGCCGACCACAGAGCCAGCCTTCCTGATTGGTTTTTCCAGCCTGGATGAGTCCTTTGCTGTGCTGCTCCCCCAGCACACCACAGCATAGAACAGTACTCCTGCAACCACCGACTGATAAAACATCCTCAGGAGCTTCCTGCAGATGTTGAAGGACCTCAGCCTTCTGAGGAAGTACAGTCTGCTTTGGCCTTTTATGTACAGGTGCTGCGTGTTGCATGACCAAACAAAACTTTCAGTGCACTGTGAAAGTAAAAAAACAAACAGACAGGAAGGCCTAGTTAGGACATATCTAAGCATGCTCTTCATCTTGGAAGGGTAATTCAAACCAAAACTAATTGGCAGGTTCAACTTGGTAACAAAAGAAAATGCCTCAGCCAGATAAATCCCCAAAACATTCATCCATCAGCCACACACACCACATAACACTGCTGTTCTATTAGATAATGAGTTTCTTCCCATGTAAGCAGGTGTGTGTCATGGTAAAACCTCCCCCACACATCAGAACCCAGAATCTATTAGTGCCACCCATTTTAAACCCTCTCTACAGCATTCTGTTTACACCTGCTATCATTCAATCATCTTTCCTAACATAATACTAGTCCACTAGTTTACATATCACCTCTCATCCCACTAAGTGAACTGGACAAGATGATAAAACAGAAAGGCATGCTTAAGATGTTATCTGGTCTTCATTGCATGTGTATATGTCTTAATAGGATTAATGCATTTTCTGTTTGTGTGTGTGATTTTTGTGTGCCTCTCCTCCTTGCAGTGTTTCAGACACTTTTCAATTCTCCACTCAAAGGCAGTCGCTTTTCCTCCCCAGGTTCCTTAGCCCAATTTGATCTCCCACACTAAACAACAGCGTTCTTCCATGTCTCCTCCCCCTCCTTCCACTGAAGTCTCGTCTCCCCCCTTGCAGCAGTCCATTGCATCTCCATCCATCCAGTCATGATGATGGTGTTTTCTCCTTGCTGATGCCTTTTGCACATACTGCTGTTGCTGCTGGACCCCTCGCTGCTCAGGATACTGCTGTTGTCTCTTGACCTGCCATGTTGTTGCTTTAGGATCTGCATTTCGCGACAGTCAAGTGGAGGGTGCGTCTGTCCTCTCAGTAAGTGAGTGAGACAGTAGACAGTGGTGAGGAGGGCTGTGCGAAAGCAAAAACACATAAATATGCCTGACACCCGTAAACGAAGCAGCATCTGGCTGCAGTTTAAAGACTTTTTTGTCTGTCTAGGTCTTGGTCTTGGTCTCGTCTCGACTTCGTCTCATCTTGGTCTTGGTCTCGTCTCGACTTCGTCTCGACTTGTTCTTAGTCTTGTCTTGGTCTCGATACCCTCTGGTCTTGGTCTTGGTTTAGGCGGTCTTGACTGCAAGTCTAGTTGCACCAGTGGTGCCATGAGCAGTATCTATCTGCTGCTCATCAGCTGCTATGCCGTGGTTATTGTCACAATGTGGTGTATTTGGATCACTCAATCCTAAGTGGATATGGATATGATCCAGGATTGGATGTTTTGTATAAAATTTGAAAGGAACAATTGTTCCTTTCCCCTTTGCTGTGTACTCTGCTGATGCTGTTTTCAAAACCTACCACACTCATGTACAGTATCAGTGTCACACTGAGATATTTCAAAGATAATAATAATACATTTTATTTGAAAGCGCCTTTCAAAACACTCAAGGTCACTGTACACATTAGAAGAAAAAGCAACATAAAAGCAAGCAGTTCACACAATGGTAAAAGCATAAGACATAAACTAATAAAAGAGCAGAGTGGAGAGGTTATGTGGGATAAGCTATTTTGAACAAGTGAGTTTTGAGTTGGGACTTAAAGAGAGAGAAGGAAGAGATGTTTCTTAAATCAGGAGGTCGGGAATTCCAGAGTCGTGGAGCAGAGCAGCTGAAAGCCCTGCTCCCCATGGTGGCAAGACGGGGGGAGGGGACGGAGAGTGAAAGGGAAGAAGTAGATCTGAGACAACCAGATGGGGCGGTGATCTTAACCAGATCAGAGAGATATGGAGGGGAGAGATGATGAATAGCCTTAAATGTGTGCAAGAGTATTTTGAAATTGATGCGATATTTGACCGGGAGCCAGTGAAGCTGCTGCAGGACAGGAGTGATGTGGTGGATAGAAGGGGTCCTGGTGACGATACAGGCAGCAGAGTTCTGGACGCGTTGGAGCTTGTGGATGGATTTTTGAGTATAAAAAGAACCTGAATAAATACAAATAAAGGGAAAGAGCTGTCCAAACCTCTGTCTCTGACCATCTGTGTTAACACTTGAAATGGGAAACATGTAAATGTAACAAACATGTTAAAACATAAGAAATCAGGAAGGGGCAAAAAAAGCATTTTGCTAAAAAAAGATTTAGAGCAGAAGTTTTTAAAATGAAGATATATTGCATTTATTTACAATTAAAAACACACAGAGCAGAAAGTGTGTTACTGTTTTACATCCACAGACACACAAGAAAAGAAGCAGGCAACATGAGGTCAAGTTATGGCAATTTTATTTTTGTATGTCAGTACATGTATTCAGAATAGAGTTTTTAAAAAACAAACAAACGTCCCAAGTAAAGTTTGGGGGGATTTTTGTGAAAGAAAGGTTGAGAGAGGGGGAAGGAGGAAGATGCTGCTGGGTCAGTTCTTTCTCAGCAGTCTGCTCCAGAATCCCCTCCTGTCCTCGGCTTGCTTTTCTTTTGCCTTCAGCTCTTTTAAGGTTTTGTTGAGCTGCTCCTCGGCATCTTTAAATGTTTCTTTCAGCTGCTGTTTGGCCAGTTTCCCTTCGTGTTTGAGGAGCTCTTTAGCTTCCTTTTTGTGCTTTTGTATTTCTTTAAGTTCATCTTTGCAGCCTTTCTTGCTCACCGTCGTTTCTTTCTTGAATACCTTCAACTCAATTTTCTCTTCTGCAAGTTCCTCTTGCACTTTCATCAGTTCCTTCTTCATGTTTTGAGTGTAACTCTTTGTATCTTCCATTTCTTTCTTTGCTTCCTGTATTTTAATTTTCTCTTCCTCCAACACTTTTTGAGCTTCCAACAATTCTTTCTTCATATTTTCAATCTCATTTTCTGCCTCGCGTTTACATTTTTTCTCCTCTTCAAGTTGTTGCTTCACATGCAGTAATTCCTTCCTTAGTGTTTCAGCTTCAGCCATTACATTTGCAGCTTCTTGTGTTTCCAACTGCATTTTCCTTTTTTCCTCTTCAAAAGCTTCCTGCACCTCCTGTAATTCCTGCATCACATTTCCTGCCTCCTTCTTTGCAGTTTGATATTTATTTTTGGCTTCTTGTGCTGTGCTTTTCTCTTCCTCCAATGCTTTTTGAGCTTCCAACAGTTCTTCTTCATGTTTTCATTCTCGTTTTCTGCCTGTTGTTTTCTCATCTTCTCTCCTTTAAGTTTGAGACCCACATCCAGTAATTCCTGCAATACTACTTCAGTTTCAAACTTTGAATTTTTAGCTTCTCCTCTTGATTTTTCTGCCTCTTCTTTTAATTTGACATTTTCAGCCTGTATCATTTGAAATTTAAAATGAATCAGCTGTACTGTATTGTGAGGTGAAGCACTCGTCGATCCTCTTCTCCATCTCCCTTCATTCATTTTGGCCTTTTAAACAAAGGAACCAACGTTTTGTAGAGGAGTGAAGTGAAGTTTTCGATGTTTCTTCGTCAACTGTCGTTTGTCCTGCACAGAGATGCTGCTGTAGATGTGTCTCTAGCTGTGTCTGGATACAATGAAACATGCTGTAACTAAGTGCTTGTGTTGCACAGTTCTACTAAACATTCCATTTCATGCATGCTCCGCCCACATGGTCAGGAATGTCAGGTGCTGCATCTCCAAATGCTGCTCCCGTTGCCTAGCAATGACAGCTGTTTACTTTTTGGGGTCTGGTTCATTGTTTAATAAAGAAAACATGTCCAAGTATTGGGTGCTGAGGCTCAGCGCATATTCTAGCCTGCTGTGTGGGTGGGCAGCTAGAAATCACTGGTGGGCAACATGAGTGAGGAGAAAACTGGAGCAGCCAAGCAGGGAGCTGCAGGTTGCTGGTTTGAGTCTCTGTTCAGATGCTGGTGTCTCCTCTCTCTGAGATGTCTGCAAACAGTCCCAGATAAAACAATAAGGATAATAAACAAACACGTGACTAAAATAACAATTATGACTCTGATGTGTTTCATGTGTAGCAGGATGGCCTCTATACAGCAGTCGCTGCAAGCATCCACATCGCCACACTTACGTTTCTTTAAGCAGGCGTGCTGGGCTCCTCCTAAGGAAAGTTTGAAACTTCATTTCCTTCATGCTGGTGAACTTTTTACCAAATATTTTCATCAAAGCTTCTCCATCACTGACAGGGATTGTTTGGATCTTCACACTCATCTCCACCAACCCTAAAAAATGAGTCTCACTTTGCTCATATAATGCCAGGAGTGTCTCCATATTCCACAAAAGTCTATGCAAACATGTAACAGTATCCCATATTCATAGAAATATTATTGATATTATAACAAAAGCTGTCACCAACACAATTGTCCCAAGTGCTTTTTTAAACAGGATTTTCAACCAGAGGATTTCCCTATAGCTTAATTTTTTTTCAATATTTTGTACACAAGAACAGAATCATTTCAGAAAAACTCAAAATGACTGCTGTCAATATTATTTGCCCCACAAAAAAGGTCAAATATAAAAAAATATTGCAAATATTGCACAGTGAAAAGGCACTACAGCTCAGTTGTTCCCACTCGCCTTTGTCCTCCTGTCTCCCCTCCCTCTCCCCTCCAACGAGGAGTTAAACAGTTTGATGGCGTGTGGGACAAAGGAGTTTTTAAGCCTGTTGGTTCTTGACTTTGAGAGAAGCAACCTGTCGCTGAATAGGCTCCTCTGATTATTTCCGAGCACGTGCAGAGGATGCCCAGCATTTTCCATAATGTCCATCAGTTTCTTTAATGTCCTTTTCTCTGCCACTGTCACCAAAGTGTCCAGCTTCATGCCGACCACAGAGCCAGCCTTCCTGATTGGTTTTTCCAGCCTGGATGAGTCCTTTGCTGTGCTGCTCCCCCAGCACACCACAGCATAGAACAGTACTCCTGCAACCACCGACTGATAAAACATCCTCAGGAGCTTCCTGCAGATGTTGAAGGACCTCAGCCTTCTGAGGAAGTACAGTCTGCTTTGGCCTTTTATGTACAGGTGCTGCGTGTTGCATGACCAAACAAAACTTTCAGTGCACTGTGAAAGTAAAAAAACAAACAGACAGGAAGGCCTAGTTAGGACATATCTAAGCATGCTCTTCATCTTGGAAGGGTAATTCAAACCAAAACTAATTGGCAGGTTCAACTTGGTAACAAAAGAAAATGCCTCAGCCAGATAAATCCCCAAAACATTCATCCATCAGCCACACACACCACATAACACTGCTGTTCTATTAGATAATGAGTTTCTTCCCATGTAAGCAGGTGTGTGTCATGGTAAAACCTCCCCCACACATCAGAACCCAGAATCTATTAGTGCCACCCATTTTAAACCCTCTCTACAGCATTCTGTTTACACCTGCTATCATTCAATCATCTTTCCTAACATAATACTAGTCCACTAGTTTACATATCACCTCTCATCCCACTAAGTGAACTGGACAAGATGATAAAACAGAAAGGCATGCTTAAGATGTTATCTGGTCTTCATTGCATGTGTATATGTCTTAATAGGATTAATGCATTTTCTGTTTGTGTGTGTGATTTTTGTGTGCCTCTCCTCCTTGCAGTGTTTCAGACACTTTTCAATTCTCCACTCAAAGGCAGTCGCTTTTCCTCCCCAGGTTCCTTAGCCCAATTTGATCTCCCACACTAAACAACAGCGTTCTTCCATGTCTCCTCCCCCTCCTTCCACTGAAGTCTCGTCTCCCCCCTTGCAGCAGTCCATTGCATCTCCATCCATCCAGTCATGATGATGGTGTTTTCTCCTTGCTGATGCCTTTTGCACATACTGCTGTTGCTGCTGGACCCCTCGCTGCTCAGGATACTGCTGTTGTCTCTTGACCTGCCATGTTGTTGCTTTTGGATCTGCATTTCGCGACAGTCAAGTGGAGGGTGCGTCTGTCCTCTCAGTAAGTGAGTGAGACAGTAGACAGTGGTGAGGAGGGCTGTGCGAAAGCAAAAACACATAAATATGCCTGACACCCGTAAACGAAGCAGCATCTGGCTGCAGTTTAAAGACTTTTTTGTCTGTCTTGGTCTTGGTCTCGGTCTTGGTCTCGTCTCGACTTCGTCTCGACTTGTTCTTAGTCTTGTCTTGGTCTCGATACCCTCTGGTCTTGGTCTTGGTTTAGGCGGTCTTGACTGCAAGTCTAGTTGCACCAGTGGTGCCATGAGCAGTATCTATCTGCTGCTCATCAGCTGCTATGCCGTGGTTATTGTCACAATGTGGTGTATTTGGATCACTCAATCCTAAGTGGATATGGATATGATCCAGGATTGGATGTTTTGTATAAAATTTGAAAGGAACAATTGTTCCTTTCCCCTTTGCTGTGTACTCTGCTGATGCTGTTTTCAAAACCTACCACACTCATGTACAGTATCAGTGTCACACTGAGATATTTCAAAGATAATAATAATACATTTTATTTGAAAGCGCCTTTCAAAACACTCAAGGTCACTGTACACATTAGAAGAAAAAGCAACATAAAAGAAAGCAGTTCACACAATGGTAAAAGCATAAGACATAAACTAATAAAAGAGCAGAGTGGAGAGGTTATGTGGGATAAGCTATTTTGAACAAGTGAGTTTTGAGTTGGGACTTGTTACGGATTCAAATATTGGGGATGGATACAAGAGGAAAAACCACAATAACAACACTGGTCCGGCCGGGTTGAGTCAAACGATGATTTTAATGATCACACGCGTGGGAGATGGACACCGTGCGCAGACAGCATCAGATCTCACCCCAAAAATCACATCACAATAGTTTTATGAAATCAGGGTATTAGAACGCCTCTTCATGCGTATGACAGGTGCAATACAATCAATGTTGACCATTTTATTCAACACAGCAAAAGAACATTTTCTCCTTCCCGAGGACAGGCACTGACTCCCGCCTATCTCCTGGAGCCAATTGTCCCCTGCGGAGACACAACATTGCAGCTACAAGGATTTCCAGATTGGTTAAGGTGATCAGTGTGTAATGCTCTAAATCAAGTATGTAATATTAAATGAATATTGTTTAATCCATTGCCACTACTAAAACATAACAAAAGATATAACTAAACACAGAATCACAAAGAATAACTTGATATCAGTGTTGTGTAAGCGCGTGCGGCCTTCTATGCTCAAAGCCTTTCCCTTCCATAGATCAGCCAGACATTCGCACTGACTGTAGCTTTTAACCCTTATTAATTTGAGCACAACTCTATGATGAGCAACAAACAGCAATATGTATGAGATGATCATGGTAACACCTGCAATGAAAGAGCATATGATTATTCTGGCACTTCTAAATGGAAAATCAACCTAAGGTTATAACCATCACTGTAATACAAATGTCAATGTAATGTCAAAAGCTTTAATCAAAGGTTAATTAAAGGCTGCTTATATGATTCTTATATGATTATGATTATATGATTCTGAGGTTTCAATAATGCCGATGATAAAATAACAAAATAATAAAAGAAAAGAAAAAGAACACCCCTTTTATCCCACAATTCCCTCTGTTGACCTCTGGAGAATCCAGAGGTCATAACACTGACGGTTGTGTCACTCCTTGGCCTACACAGCAGGTCCTACGTACATCATTGGCATCATGGACATTGGAGTGATAACTCTAGGCTCCACTGCCCTCCTAAACATCATCACTAACACTCTTCTGGCACAAGGAATGAGACAACAACAACAGGTAACCATAATACATACCAAAACAGATAAAGCCAGCATGACCGACACAATAAGCCCCTTCCATCGTCCGAACACTGAGGTCAGCCAGCCCTCCAGCGGATTGTCAATACCTGAGTGATCATGCATAGTTTCAGAAAGGCTCTTTAGGCCCTCCAGAGCCCGAGTCACTGAGCCATCTGGAGCAGTGTTGTTGGGAATGAAGGTGCAGCACTGATCGCCAAACATGGAACAGATGTCCCCTTTTTCTGCCAATACCATATCAAGGGCAATCCTATTCTGCACGCCCATTAACGAGGTCGGACCCACCTGCTCCGCCAACCCCTCCATGCCGTCTTTGGTGAGGTTAGAGAGTCTCAGCACATTATAATGAACATAATTTATCCTATCTACGTTCTTGTTTGGGGTCACTGAAAAGAAAGCAGAGATTATTGGAATATTCTCAAAACCGGCTGCTATTTGATCAGCGAGTTTAAATTCATTTGGAACTCCCCTGGGCACTCCAATGGAGTCAATCCAGGTGGGGGAATTCAACCTAGGGTCGTATGCATGTGTGCCATCAAAGCCTGTCTTCATTAAAATGTGTCTTTTGCGTTTAGCTGCCAATGTGCGCGTGTTGTGTTGTGGAATCGCTTTTACCTGGTTTCCAATTAGCATAAGTGGCGCCCCTAGTCTCACCATTGCGCATGTACCCACGCTCCCCACAGGAACACGAACCAGAAGAGTCCTATGCCCGCAATAGTAATACAGCCCGCTTCTAGCCCATGTTCCAATTACGGTGGCTGCATCACTCACATTGTTGGTGGTCCTACCCGTCCGGGTGACCGAACACCAATTTGGATCGATTTCCCCTAGTCGATATTTAACTTTATCTGTGGAAAAAGTAAAACACGTATAGTTATCTTTTCTGGGCATAAACGGTCCTGCTCGCGTGAGTTTGTCAATAGGGGGAAATAGACTGGACAACAGAGTGCAGTTCCCCGTATTAACAACTTCTCTAGTCATTCGCAACATGCAGTTATAGCCCCACTGATCCTCTGGATGCAGCGGTGCTGGCTCAGTAAATAAACGCGGCCTTGCGGAAGCACAAGCTACACAGTTAGACACTTTCTGTTCTTTAGCGTTTTGGGCCATCCAGTCCAGCCAGATGTTGCTGTCACTGAACCCGGTGGCGCGTTCAATCAGATCTTGAGGTTTTAACGTGCTGTAGTCCACCGACACGACTTGTCTAACTTTTGGTTCCTGTTCCTCTGGTCCAGCCTCCGACGACCCGCTCCCCTCTTGCCCTGTAAAAGATGCAACAGAGTTCATTGGATTGGGAATCACATGTGTTGTCATTTCTTCTCTACCTGGCGACCTGGGATTAGTCTTTTCTAGAAAATTAACTTTAATTAACACTTTTGGATCAACCCCAGCTGTTTCCACCCCCAAGATTAGATATACAGGTTTTTCCCAACGCCAATTACCTAATGATAAGGTTAACAGATTTTTAGATGGGCTGTAGTCCCTTTGAAGTTTAAGCTCATTTTCTGGTCCTAATTCTGGCGGTTCCCAATTTTCCCCAGTGTAACCCCTTACCTGATCCCAATTACGGCACCAGCTGTCATAAGGCCGATTTCCCCTTTCGCAGTGTGTACTCACTGAATAGTCCCAACAGACCCACACATTATGTCCCCTCCAGCTACTGCTTACATCCTGACAATTAAAAACATCACACAGATCAAACGTGAAGGAAGTTGTGGAACCCTTAACATAATCTAATTCTACTCCACCGTATGTGCTGAGACACTCATCCTTTTTACCAGAGACCTCGCGCTTCGTTCTCGCCCACGGCCTGAAGTCACTAAGGATCACGAGTGGTGTAAGTGGCGTATCAAACAGCGCCGGGCCGGCCTAACCTCCGTGCTCAGACAGTTTTCCCTTGTCGGCCTGCAAAAAATAAACCAAAAAACATATAGCTGTGATTAAAAACATCATCGACATTAAACCTATAGTATTATTGAACATTGTGATAGCCTTTTGAACTCTTTTCTCGTCACGAGTATCTGATTGTTGTGATGGCATGGTGTTGTGTGTAAGTTATGTTGTAGCAAAAAGTTCAAAGCCCTTTTTAGATGCTCAGTTTGGTGCCGCTCCCTTTCGCTGGCGCGGCGACTTCCTCCTAGGCTGCTCTTCTTTCTTCGACCTCCCGGGTAGACCACCGGTTGGCCCGTTGCACAGGTGTGAGGGTTTATTCTGCCTCTGAGTTTCACCTGTGTTGGGTGGAGATTGACTTTTCCCCACCAAGTCCTCATGCGCCACTGCGTCCAGTGATACCAGGCGTCGCCTTTCCCTCTCAGCTGAACCGCTGTAGCCGTCCGAGCCGACACCTCGTATGGACCAGTCCAACGGGGTTCCTTCCACTTGCGTTTGATGACCTTCAGCCACACTGCCTTTGCGTCCGGGACCTCTCCTCCTCCTGTGGGCTTTTCACAAGCCACCTGTTTGGTGAAACTGGACACCAGCGCCTTTAACTCGTTCCAATAGTCTGCGTGAGACCTGTTCCCTCTGGTGTCCTGTCCCACCGAGCCCACCGTCCAAGGGGCCGAAAACTGTCTCCCAGTTTGCAGCTCGTACGGTGTGAAGCCTGTGGATTGATTAACAGAACATCTTATGGTCATCAAAGCAACCGGCAGGGCTGAGACCCAATTTAGCCCTGTTTGCGCGCAGATTTTAGCCAATTTGTTTTTCAAATTTAGGTTCATCCTTTCTACTTTCCCCTGAGATTGAGGATGATAGACTGTCCCAAATTTGTGCTGAACTCCCAACATTTTTTCTACTTTTGCCAAATCTTGATTTTTAAAATGGGTTCCATTGTCTGATCTAATTCTTTTGGGGAACCCATGGCGGGGAATATAATGATTGATTAAACACTTAATGACAGTCTTAGCATCCTCCTTTTTTGTGGCCCATGCCTCTGGCCAGCCGGTCAGAGCATCTACACACACCAACAAATATCTCACACCACCAGGCCCTGAATCAATCATATCAGTGAAATCAATAACAATCTCCTCTCCCGGCCTCTCGGGCCTCCGAAACTTACCCACTTCCGGTTTGACCGCTGGCTTGGGATTGTGTGCGCCACAGATTAAACACATCCTGGCCTTTTCCCTTATCATTTCTTTCAACTCAGGATGCCACCAATGACACAAGTTTCTCTCCATCTGTGCTACCCCCACGTGGGCAAGTCCGTGGGCCTCCTCCACCTTCTGTTTTGCCATTTTGGCTGTCAACACGGGGCGCCCGTCTGGCCCCCTCCACAAGTGTCCATCCTGCCAGGCTCCTTTGTTTTTCCACACCCCCTTTTCCTCTGGGGATGCCTCCTCCTGAGCCTGTTTGACTTCCTCCGTCATGTTAGTGGATACTTCCTCTTCTGCAGTTACCTGTATCATTTGTTTCCGTCCTTTGTAGTCTGCCGCCTCTTTTGCGGCTTCATCTGCTTTCTGGTTTCCTTTTGCCACCATGCTGGTTCCTTGTGAGTGCGCTTTGCATTTTATGATACTCACTTCATCTGGGTCAGCCAAGGCCTTTTCCAGTTCCTTCATTTCACTTTTGTGGCAGATAGGTGCATTGGTTGCTGTTCTGAATCCTGCTCTTTTCCATTGAGCCAACTCCACATGAGCTGCTCCGAATGCATACGCTGAGTCAGTGTAGATGTTCACTCTCCTATTCTTAGCTAATCTCAAGGCTCGAGCTAGGGCTATCACTTCAGCTCTCTGTGCCGACTGCTGTCCCTCAATTCTTCCTGCTTCTTTGACCTGATACTCCTCTCCTACTCTGCAGACTACCGCATATCCTGCTTTCAGTCCTTCTTCGTCTCTGTGGCAACATCCATCAGTGAACCAGTCCTCAGCTCCAGGAATAGGTTCTGCCTTCAGGTCCTCTCTAATTTTTTCTTCAACCTGTGCTCTTCTGACGCAGTCATGGGGTTCCCCTGCTCCCATTAAATCTGCCATGTTTGCTCCTTCATGTGTGAATGTTAGATTTGGGGCCTCTAAGACTTTGCTCAATCTCTGTTGTGCCCGTGGTGACATACTAAATGCTTGTGAGTTCACGTATGCCACTATGCTGTGTGTAGTGAGTATTTTTAGTGGGTGCTCTCTCACTACATGTGCTGTTTTCTGAATGACTCTGGCGACCCCTGCGGCGTGTTGTGTGCATGTGGGATGCCTTGCTTCTGTTGGATGAAGTTTTATGCTGACATACATGAGTACATCCCTCCTCCCCCCTTTTTTCTGAAACAAAACTCCATTTACAACGGAGTTTGCTTCAGAAACATCTAAATAGAATGGCTCATCATAATTTGGCGTGGCCAGATCAGAAGCCCTTGACAAAGACTGTTTTACCTCGATAAATGCGGCCTCAGCGTCAGGCGTCCAAGACAACTCAGCTTTAAGATTTCGAACGCCAACTTGCTTCATTAGGCCCCTTAAAGGGGCAGTTTTACCTGCATAATCAGGAATGAACTGTCTGCTGTAACCTGTTAAACCAAGAAAAGAAAGCATTTCTCTCACAGTTCGCGGTTTTGAGTGTGTCAGAATTTGGTCTCTGTGTGTGTTCATCAAGCCCACTGATTTGTGTGCGATTACCCGCCCCAAAAATGTCACCTCAGGTCGGACTAACTGCAACTTTTCTCTACTCACTTTGAAGCCGCACTCTGCCAACCTATTCAGCACGACGAGTGACGCTGCTGCGCAAACCGCTGCTGACGGGGCTGCAATGAGAAGATCATCAACATACTGTATTAATGTACATTCATCAGGCAGATTACATGATGACAGGGCTTCTTTGAGCACCTGGTTAAAAATGCCTGGAGATAGTGCAAAGCCTTGTGGCAGGCGTGTGTATCTGAATTGCTGACCTCTGTATGTGAATGAAAAAATGTCCCTGAGTGACTCATGTAGTGGAAGACAAAAGAATGCATTTGCCAGGTCAATACACGTGAACCACTTCTGATCACACGTGATTGCTGATAATGCTGTGTATGGGTTTGGTACAGGTGCAGTGGTAGTGAGCAGCATTGCATTGATGGCTCTCAAATCATGTGCCATGCGGTACTTTCCTGTTCCATGTTTTTCCACTGGCAGAATTGGTGTGTTCCACAGTGAGTGGGATGGCTCTAACACCCCAACTTTCAACAGGCCGTCAATTGTTTCTGTGATTCCTTCCTCAGCCTCAGGTTTGTGTTTATACTGTGGTCTGTTAACTGGTGTGTCTGACTTAAGCTGGAACAGAACAGGCGAACAAGCAGCCAGGCCAACGTCCGTGGGCCCTTTGGACCATAGACTGTCAGGCAGTCTTGACAGTTCAGCAACTGCATCAGGATGGTCCGCTCTCTCCTCACCATGTGTTCTTGAAATTTCTTTATGCTCCAAAACTACTGCATCAGTATTCAAACAAGTTATGCGATAGGTCTTACAATTTGGTGCATAAAACAGGTGTGGAATTTGGGTGCTTTGCCACCCTGTGTCGTCCAGCGCCCGCCTGACCATCGGGCCCAGGTCACCCGCTCCATGGCCCTGGTGGACCGCCAATGTAACGTGAGGGGTCGAACCTTCTCCCACATTATACCAAGGCAGTTGTTCATCAGTTAATTTTACAGCCGCGGCTACACCTTCTGGTCCGACGTAAATGTTATGCGTCTGCACATTCCAAGTCTGACCTTCAAGATCAGTCTGGAATGCTTCACGATAGGTGTCGTCATTATCTTTATCATGAAACAAAGTGACATGGAAGGGGTCACGTGGAGGGGAGTAAACTGCCAAGCTCATTATCCAGGGTCTCCACAGCTGAAATTGTCTCAGAATGTCTTCTTCAACTAGCCTTCCCCAGTAGATGTCGGCTTTTGCTCTTTCACAGTCCTGAAGCAGATATTGAGTTTTTGAGTGTGATCCCAGGCACGGGAAATGCTGTCCTCCTGGCAGAGTAACAGATAGTCCATCTGCTGAGCACATGATAGTAGCGCCCAGCTTCACGAGCAGGTCCCTGCCCATGAGATTCACTGGCACTTGTGATGACACCACGTATTCGTGTTTCAGAGTTTGCTTGCCCAGCTTGGTCAATGCTGGACCGGTCAGTGGCAGAGTCATTGGGACCCCGGAAAAACCCACCACATTAACTGTGTGGCAGGACAGTGTTGCACTGTCTGGTGCTGCTTTCAATGTTGAGTATGTTGCCAGTGTCCACTAGGAAGGGCAATTCTGTCCCTTCCACAGTCATTGACAGCATAGGGTCTGCCATTCCCATGCTGTTTGGTCTTTCCGGGCCCCTTCAGTACTGGTCCTCCCCCCAGTCAGCCACTGGGTACTGTGCGGCTGGCGCTGCACTTGGGTTTGGGGCTTGGTGTGCTCCCCGGTACCCATTTCCTCCTCTCGGAGCTCCACGTGCCTGGGGTCGGTAGCTTCGCTTTTGACTGTATTGAGCGGTTTCTGGGCAATCTCTAGTCCAGTGACCTTCTACTCCACACCTCCAGCAGACATTCCAAGGCGTGTTGCTGGGATTCCCTATTCCACGAGCTCTTTGTGCTCCCCCCCCGTGAGCCTCCACGCCCTCTGTACGATCCACCGGTTCCCCAATTCCCTGTGGGTTGGCGCTGCCTTGGTGCATTGACGGACCACCTGTCATCAGGGCAGAGACCCGGGCCATCATCTGGCCATTCGGGCCCAGGACCAGGCTGGGGCGCAGCCATCATTATTTTCTTCACACTTTCTTTTTCCTCTTTCTTTTTCTCTCCAGCTTTGATTCTTGCTTCAGCTAGCTGTAATTTTAGCAACAACGTTTGAGCCTCCTCCAACTCCTTTTTCTGTCTGTTCGCCATATCCTGCTCCAGCTGCAGCCGGTGTGAGACATGTCTTTCCCACTGCACCGAATCTGCTACGGCAAAATCTGGATTTTTCTCTAAATCAGCTGTGACCTGGTTGGGCAGCCCTGCCAGCACCGCCGAACGGAACCACGCCCGATGCTCACCTTCTCTCCCTGGATGCGTCCCTGTTTCTGACAACCACTGCTCTTTAGCTTTTTCTAAAAACTCTCTAGGTGTGTTTTGGGGGTCCCAGATTATTTTAGGTATAGCTCCAGTGTTAGGGGTTGGGTACTTATCACGGACTGCGTCAGACAAAGCACTTTGCACTTCATGATAAGGCAGATCATTTGCATAGCGAGTTGTGTGGGCTATGGCCTCTACATCTGCCAAACCACCACCGAGCATACAACGCGCGGCAGTGGCACGAAAATCACCAATTGCAAGCTCCTCTCCTTCAGTTAACCTGCACAATTCCCTCAACCACCTAGCTCCTCCCTCAGTGATGGGTGGAAGTTGTTTAACCAATGCCTCCAAATCTCTTACTTTGTATGCGCGGTACACTGGTTCGTGTTTTGCGCCAGCTACTAAGGGCAGATTATACTGAGGACCTGTAGCTTCTTGTTCCTTACTTACTTTTTTACTCTGTCTCAACTTTCCCTTTCCTTTTAAGCTCCTGAAAATGGGCCTTCTCTGTCCCTGCTCTTCTTTCACCTGTCTTGATCTAAGATTCCTAACTACACTTGGTTCTGACTCAGCTCCTCCTCTGTCTCTGTCTTCCTCGTCCTCTGATGAAGACATCTCGTTTCCACTTTGTTCTTCTGCTATTTCTTTCGTCGCTCTGTCTTTCACGGCTTGCAGTGTATCTAATACTTCCAACAGCCCGTGTGGGGCTTCAAGCATCCGTCCAAATACTTCTCCTCTCCAGTTTCCCGAGTCGGCCGTTGTCTTGGACTTTTTTGACCTACTGGTCTGGGCCTGCTGTGCTCTTGCCGGTGTCGGCAGCTCAATAAAAGTTGGTCGTGCAATCCCTTCTTCCGGTGATATCATGTCCTCCATTGTAGGGGTCCGTTCAACTTCTCCACTTTGGCTTGGCTGTCCCTCCATTGTTGTTTCTGCGCCTGACATATTTTCCATCTCAAGCAATCGGGGAGGCGAGGTTGAGCCTTCATCTGCAGCTGAAGCTATCACTCTCCCTCCCCCACTGTGGGACTGACATTTAGCTGTCATAGACCCTTCTTTGGGGAAAATTAGAGGTGCGCTGATGTATTCCACATCCGCTACTCCTCCAAGTACAACTCCAGTTTGTCCATCTGGGCCATGAACTTGTCCTCCCCCAAGGGTCATCACGGGCATGATGTAAGGTTGTCCTGTGGCATTAGCTGATAATGTGGCCCAAGGATGTAATATCTGTGTGTAATATCTGTTAGCATCTCCTGGTTTTGGAATCCAATGATTCATTTGGTCCTCCAGCTTCTTATTTTGCTTTTTTAGTTGTTTTAAAGCCTCCACTATGCTGTCCATGTCTCCTGTTTCTCCTGTGTCATCCTCCTCCATCCAGGAAGATGCTCCGTTACACAAGAACATCCACTTGCAGCACTTTGCATGGGTTTCCTTTAGTTTCTTGATTTGTCTTTTTGCTCTCCAGTTAATTGAACGTCTCTCTGCCTCCTTTTCCAGCTGTTCCAGTTGCTGTTCACATGTCTCTCCTTCTGTTTTGAGCACAAAGCTTAGGGCTATTTTGTCATCCATTCCACTCTGTTGGGAAGCAATTAGCTTGCTTAGCTCAGCTTCCATTGTTTTGCACTCTCTCTCAGCTAGCTTTGCTGATCCAGGGGAAGCCAAGCGAATGGCTTTTTTCAGCTGTTCCAGCTGCTCCTTCAGAGGCTTATAGCCTCTCGACACACTAGGTGTCGCAGTTGAGCCGTCAGCCATTATCCTAAAACACAGGCTTACCTCCCTTTTTATGACGTTTCACGGCTCCTCCTCCTGAGTCACCCCGCTACGTCTGTCTGTTAGTTTCAGAATTAGGCTCACCACTCCAATGGTCACTGTCTCCTCCTGACCTGCTCGGTGAGACACACAGTCAACCCAGAGTGTCAGAAACTTGACCAAGCGTCTGTCAATATTTACATGTAATCACAACTTTTCGCTCTCCCACATATACATTTATAAAACCATACACACTGTGTGCTGTCTTTGAAGCAGAGCACAGCCACACAGGTCAATACATTCACACAGCCACAAAAGTTGCCCCAAAGCGATATTATATCTTTCACATACTGATAAATACACACCGTGCTGTTTACAAAGTGGGAGAGCGATGGACCGGTCAAACTCAAGCTCGTCAATAACTCGCTCTGTTTCAATGCCGGACAATGATACTCTGATTCATTTTACTTATAGCAAACACTATTAACTATTTCAAATACACAAACACGAACACACAATGTCAGCCGCATAAGCACACCAATGCGTCCTTTTCACCCACTACATGGAGACGTTGGCATGAATAATAATGATAACTAAACCCTTTCCCAAGAAAGCATGTAAAAATCGGTCCCGGCCTCTACAGACTCTATCATAGCGAAAACCAATTCAGCCGCCTCTGTAGGCTCCCAATCCGGGTCGTCTGCATTTATGGCCATGTCAAGCAAACCTTGAAATAAGAGAAAACAACGGTGTACATAGGCATCTAGATCGTACACCTCAATCTCGGAACACACTGACATTTCCAAAGGTGAGTCACCATTCTCTGGCTCTATGTAACATTCACAGTTCACACCCAGCCTCTCCTCAATTTCTGTGACTTCAATATGACAAAACGCAGTGTGGATCGTTGCCATGTTTGCATGTACTCAATCTGAACAAGGATTCAACACTGTCAAATGGGATTTTCATTTAGTGTGTGTCTGTTAGTGCAAAACAATCTCTTTATTTATTTTTCTGAAAGGCTAATGTCACACGGGCTCTAACAAATCCACTTTATTGCGTGCTCAAAGATTTTTTGTCAGGGCCGCTCCTCAATGTGTTTTATTTAAACTTGTAGATTATGTCACGCTTATTAGTGGCTCGTGGTTGCTTAAGGCCGGCTTTGTCTGAACTTGACTACAGAGGCAGAGCATCATTCCATCCTTTCAGGGTGAAGGACTCCACTTTCTCTGTGTCAGGACAGCTCATAATTAATTTAATAGCTTTACCTAATTAAGTTATGGCTTAAAATCACCTATGTTGTAAGAATGAAATGTTCTAAATTCATTCAAATTTTGTTTCCAATTCACTTGCAGCAGTTTAGATCGAATCATAAACACTCCCCTGCCTTCAGCATGAAGTGTAGTGGGTCAGACTTAAATGCATTCTACTTTATTTAAATCAACCGGCAACTGGATTTATTAAGCACATATTCATAGCAATGCATCAAAAGTCATTTATATTCTCATGGTGAATAAAACCAGCATCTTATTTACAGTTTCAGCAGCATTTGCAAATCATACTCGCAAGGCTCAAACACACTCTGAGCAGGAGGTGAAAGTGCTCCGTGCTCCTCACAGCAGCCCCCTCATTTGCATGTTCACACACCGTCTAAAAATAGCTCGCAGCGCTGCAGCGCGCTCTCGTCACACACACAGCTTTACTCACAGCCTCTCACACAGCTCTATTATTTTATATTACAAAGACATCTTATATTTACAATCACTGTCAGGCCTGGCAGATTTAGCGCCTACACAATTTTGACAAATTTAAGTTAACGGGTCCAACCGAAGAAAGTCTAACTTTTTTGTAATCAATTAACCAGTATCAGCCTCTAACTGTATCTGGCCTCATCTCTAAAGTCCCTAACTCAATTTAACAGTGTCCAAAAAAGCGCAGATACCGTTTAACACGGTAAGGAGCCTCTAACTCCTAGCTTATTCCAGGATGCCCCGTACCCCACAGTTAAGCCAAACTGAACTAACCCTGTTCGCCGACAGGTCAAGGTCGCGCGTCCACGGCCAGGAGGGAGCGTAACCTCCGAGCTGTGCGCTTCTTAGCAGCCTCTAACTGCCGTCCTATAATAATTTATAACACTTTAAACAACAGTCAACCCCCCAAAACAAGAGTATGACTGAGGCAGGTGCAACCTAGTGGTCAATGGAGCCTCTAACTCACAACATGACCAACTCAGGCCCAACCATAACCAATGGAGCCTCTAACTCACAAAATGACCAATTCCCTACCAAACTACTTGAGCCTCTAACTCAATTTCTTAGCAGCCTCTAACTGCATTTAATTTCTTAGCAGCCTTTAACTGCATTTAATTTCTTAGCAGCCTCTAACTGCTTCAACTCATGAGATTTTTTCATCAAAATCAAAACAGGCATTCTCCAGTAACTTCAGTGAGTAGACTTTTAATTTATTGCAGCCCAATTTGGCACAGTTTGGGAATCAACTCAACAGGCAGTGCCTTACCTTTTACTTGTACCCGCGGTGCCCACTCACGTCAGACCACTGGTTCCTGCCTGTCCGTTCGACCGCCTCGGACCGTCCAAACCTCCAAAATTCCACCCCAATACCACAGGACGAGCCCCGAAAACTGTTACGGATTCAAATATTGGGGATGGATACAAGAGGAAAAACCACAATAACAACACTGGTCCGGCCGGGTTGAGTCAAACGATGATTTTAATGATCACACGCGTGGGAGATGGACACCGTGCGCAGACAGCATCAGATCTCACCCCAAAAATCACATCACAATAGTTTTATGAAATCAGGGTATTAGAACGCCCCTTCATGCGTATGACAGGTGCAATACAATCAATGTTGACCATTTTATTCAACACAGCAAAGGAACATTCTCTCCTTCCCGAGGACAGGCACTGACTCCCGCCTATCTCCTGGAGCCAATTGTCCCCTGCGGAGACACAACATTGCAGCTACAAGGATTTCCAGATTGGTTAAGGTGATCAGTGTGTAATGCTCTAAATCAAGTATGTAATATTAAATGAATATTGTTTAATCCATTGCCACTACTAAAACATAACAAAAGATATAACTAAACACAGAATCACAAAGAATAACTTGATATCAGTGTTGTGTAAGCGCGTGCGGCCTTCTATGCTCAAAGCCTTTCCCTTCCATAGATCAGCCAGACATTCGCGCTGACTGTAGCTTTTAACCCTTATTAATTTGAGCACAACTCTATGATGAGCAACAAACAGCAATATGTATGAGATGATCATGGTAACACCTGCAATGAAAGAGCATATGATTATTCTGGCACTTCTAAATGGAAAATCAACCTAAGGTTATAACCATCACTGTAATACAAATGTCAATGTAATGTCAAAAGCTTTAATCAAAGGTTAATTAAAGGCTGCTTATATGATTCTTATATGATTATGATTATATGATTCTGAGGTTTCAATAATGCCGATGATAAAATAACAAAATAATAAAAGAAAAGAAAAAGAACACCCCTTTTATCCCACAGACTTAAAGAGAGAGAAGGAAGAGATGTTTCTTAAATCAGGAGGTCGGGAATTCCAGAGTCGTGGAGCAGAGCAGCTGAAAGCCCTGCTCCCCATGGTGGCAAGACGGGGGGAGGGGACGGAGAGTGAAAGGGAAGAAGTAGATCTGAGACAACCAGATGGGGCGGTGATCTTAACCAGATCAGAGAGATATGGAGGGGAGAGATGATGAATAGCCTTAAATGTGTCATGGTCCTGGGTCATTTTGCCCCAGCGTTTTGTGTTTTATGATTATGTCCCTCTGTTCTAGTTATTCGGTGTCCTCCCCCCTTGTGTCCGGTTCGGGTTCTAGATTTCCTGTTTTGTTCTGAAGGTCTGTGTCTGTTGTCAGTGTGTTCAGCTTGTGTCCTCCAGTCATCATGGTTATTCAGATCAGCTGTTCTCCCTCCTGTGTGCGATTACCCGATTACCTTGTGTGTGTGTATATATAGTGGGTGTCGGTCTGTGTTCGTTGTCGGCTCGTCTGCGTTCATCTGTGTATCTCTGCGTTCTATGGTGTTCCGTTCCTGTCTCTGGGTCTCTCTGCCCCGCACCCCTTTTGTATGGTCTCAGGTTTGTCATTTAGTTCTCCCAGTTTAGGTTTCTTCACTTGTTTTGTCATGCCTCACTGCCTGTTTTTGCCACTGCCACCTTGTAAATAAACCCTCACTCATATCATCAGTCGGCTGCCTGCATTTTGGGTCCTCCTTTTCCTCCACACCACACGGCTCACTCCGCCAGCCGTGACAGTACGAGCCGACCAAACATGGACCCAGCAGCATCCGCACCTTCCCAGGAGTTTCGGGAGGAAGTAATCGACTCTGTTTCGAGGTTGGTTAACCTGTGGCTTGAACGTGAGGGAGAGGAATTTCACCGCGCTGTAGAAGCCAGGCTACAGCAGCTAATTTCTGCTCACCCCTGGCTACTGGACTCTCTTCACCCGCTCGCACAGGACTTCATTCTGAAAGAACTGCACCTTCACCCTCCAGCTGCTACCGCTTCCCGACCCAGCCCGGTGGTGAATGTTTTGCACTGCCCGCCGGGCAATCTGCGGCCCGGCCCGCCGGAGGTGGAATTACCCGGCCGGTCGGAGCTATCCCCGAGAAGGAAGCGACGTTCACGCCGCCGACGCCCATCGCCACAGCCGGGTCCCGAGACTTCTGAGTTGCCGGCTGTGGTGAGTGGAAAAGACACTTTTTCTGTTTCGCCAGACCGTGTGACTGTTTATACCGGGGCTGTGTTTTTTGAGTCAGCTGCCCAGCCGCTAGCTCAGTTAGCCGCTCAGTCGTCACCTCCATCACATTCAGCCTCACGACCCATAGCCCAGTTACAGTCACAGCCAGACTTATTAGACACTATGTTACAATCCATAGCCCAGTCAATAGCTCAGTTGGTAGAAGACTCATCAGACTTATCATCAGCTCAGCCACCTATTCAGCCATCATCTTCACCAACTCCTCCGGTACAGCAAGCCATGACAGTTCAACCCATAAAGGACAGGTCAACAACTTCCTGTTCTAAGCAGAGAGACAAACCTAATAACTGTGAAAACATTCCTCAAGAGCTGGCCAGTTCTGAGACGCACTCCAGGGCCTCCCCAGAGGCTGGGTTTCAGCCCCCAGCAGACTCTGGACCCCTGGAGGTGAAGAAGCCAGCTGAGGACTGCACCCGGCTGTCGCTGCCTGAGCATGGTCAATGCTCTGCGCAGCTGCAGTCTGCTATGTGTTTGCCAGAGGCCACCGTGCCTGCTGGTTCTGATTTGTTCCTGCCAGAGGCCCGTGCGCCTGCTGGTTCTGATCCGTTCCTGCCAGAGGCCCGTGCGCCTGCTGGTTCTGATCCGTTCCTGCCAGAGGCCCGTGCGCCTGCTGGTTCTGATCCGTCCCTGCCAGAGGCCCGTGCGCCTACTGGTTCTGATCTGTGTTTTCCAGAGGCCCGTGTGCCTGCTGGTTCAGCCCTGCGTGTGCCAGGGGCCCCTGTGCCCCCTGGTTCAGTGACTATTTCCGCTGGGGATTCTGGAGAGACCGGCCAGCACTTTCCTGTCTCCGCTGGAGGGTCTGAGGGGCCCGTTCAGCCGCCTGTCTCCGCTGGAGGGTCCGAGGGGCCCGTTCAGCCGCCTGTCTCCGCTGGAGGGTCCGAGGGGCCCGTCCAGCCGCCTGTCTCCGCTGGAGGGCCCGAGGAGCCCGTCCAGCCTCCTGCCTCGTCAGCTGGAGGGCCCGAGGAGCCCGTCCAGCTTCCTGCCTCGTCAGCTGGAGGGCCCGAGGAGCCTGTCCAGCTTCCTGCCTCGTCAGCTGGAGGGCCCGAGGAGCCCGTCCAGCCCCAAGACTCGTCAGCTGGAGGTTCAGGGGAACCTAGCCAGCTTCCTGCCTCGTCAGCTGGAGGGCCCGAGGAGCCCGTCCAGCCGCCAGCTGCAGCCTCATCATCCTCACCGGCTGCAGCTTCATCCACGCCGCTGGCAGCAACAGCAGCTTCAACCACGCCGCCGGCAGCAGCAGCAGCTTCCTCCTCGCCTGCTGCAGCTTCATCATCTTCGCCTGGTCCGGCTTCATCATCTTCGCCTGGTCCGGCTTCATCATCTTCGCCTGGTCCGGCTTCATCATCTTCGCCTGGTGCGGCTTCGGCTTCGCCTGGTCCGGCTTCGGCTTCATCTTCGCCTGGTCCGGCTTCGGCATCCTCGGCGTCGCCTGGTCCGGCTTCAGCATCCTCGGCGTCGCCTGGTCCAGCCTCTGCTTCAGCCTCGCCTGGTCCAGCCTCCGTCTCACCTGGTGCTGCGGGGGCCACGCAGCCTTCAGGTCCCAAACTGCCGCCTCGACATCGGCGGTCATCTGCCAGGCCGCTTGTTGGGCGTCATCGTCGTTATGGACGACCTCCCAAACGCCGCCGTTGCTGTCCGCACGGTCGGCCGCCTGAACTGTTTCCCCGTCGCCGCCGTTGCTGTCCGCACTGTCGGCCCCCTGAACTGTTTCCACTTCGCCACCGCAGCCTTCCACGCGGTCGGCTTTTGGATCTGTGTCGCCAACGTGGCCGGCCTCAGAAGATGCATTGTCCTGGACTTCTGAGTTGTCAGCCTCTGGGCCGGCCTCCTGAACTGTGTTTTGTTCTTGAACTCCAGCATGTGTGTTTGTTTTGACGATTCACTTGGTTCGCTGCAGCTTGTTTTTGTTTGGTTTTGTGTCCCAAACTGCCCCAGCGTTTTGTGTTTTATGATTATGTCCCTCTGTTCTAGTTATTCTGTGTCCTCCCCCCTTGTGTCCGGTTCGGGTTCTAGATTTCCTGTTTTGTTCTGAAGGTCTGTGTCTGTTGTCATTGTGTTCAGCTTGTGTCCTCCAGTCATCATGGTTATTCAGATCAGCTGTTCTCCCTCCTGTGTGCGATTACCCGATTACCTTGTGTGTGTGTATATATAGTGGGTGTCGGTCTGTGTTCGTTGTCGGCTCGTCTGCGTTCATCTGTGTATCTCTGCGTTCTATGGTGTTCCGTTCCTGTCTCTGCGTCTCTCTGCCCCGCACCCCTTTTGTATGGTCTCAGGTTTGTCATTTAGTTCTCCCAGTTTAGGTTTCTTCAGTTGTTTTGTCATCCCTCACTGCCTGTTTTTGCCACTGCCACCTTGTAAATAAACCCTCACTCATATCATCAGTCGGCTGCCTGCATTTTGGGTCCTCCTTTTCCTCCACACCACACGGCTCACTCTGCCAGCCGTGACAGTATGTGTGCAAGAGTATTTTGAAATTGATGCGATATTTGACCGGGAGCCAGTGAAGCTGCTGCAGGACAGGAGTGATGTGGTGGATAGAAGGGGTCCTGGTGATGATACAGGCAGCAGAGTTCTGGACGCGTTGGAGCTTGTGGATGGATTTTTGAGTATAAAAAGAACCTGAATAAATACAAATAAAGGGAAAGAGCTGTCCAAACCTCTGTCTCTGACCATCTGTGTTAACACTTGAAATGGGAAACATGTAAATGTAACAAACATGTTAAAACATAAGAAATCAGGAAGGGGCAAAAAAAGCATTTTGCTAAAAAAAGATTTAGAGCAGAAGTTTTTAAAATGAAGATATATTGCATTTATTTACAATTAAAAACACACAGAGCAGAAAGTGTGTTACTGTTTTACATCCACAGACACACAAGAAAAGAAGCAGGCAACATGAGGTCAAGTTATGGCAATTTTATTTTTGTATGTCAGTACATGTATTCAGAATAGAGTTTTTAAAAAACAAACAAACGTCCCAAGTAAAGTTTGGGGGGATTTTTGTGAAAGAAAGGTTGAGAGAGGGGGAAGGAGGAAGATGCTGCTGGGTCAGTTCTTTCTCAGCAGTCTGCTCCAGAATCCCCTCCTGTCCTCGGCTTGCTTTTCTTTTGCCTTCAGCTCTTTTAAGGTTTTGTTGAGCTGCTCCTCGGCATCTTTAAATGTTTCTTTCAGCTGCTGTTTGGCCAGTTTCCCTTTGTGTTTGAGGAGCTCTTTAGCTTCCTTTTTGTGCTTTTGTATTTCTTTAAGTTCATCTTTGCAGCCTTTCTTGCTCACCGTCGTTTCTTTCTTGAATACCTTCAACTCAATTTTCTCTTCTGCAAGTTCCTCTTGCACTTTCATCAGTTCCTTCTTCATGTTTTGAGTGTAACTCTTTGTATCTTCCATTTCTTTCTTTGCTTCCTGTATTTTAATTTTCTCTTCCTCCAACACTTTTTGAGCTTCCAACAATTCTTTCTTCATATTTTCAATCTCATTTTCTGCCTCGTGTTTACATTTTTTCTCCTCTTCAAGTTGTTGCTTCACATGCAGTAATTCCTTCCTTAGTGTTTCAGCTTCAGCCATTACATTTGCAGCTTCTTGTGTTTCCAACTGCATTTTCCTTTTTTCCTCTTCAAAAGCTTCCTGCACCTCCTGTAATTCCTGCATCACATTTCCTGCCTCCTTCTTTGCAGTTTGATATTTATTTTTGGCTTCTTGTGCTGTGCTTTTCTCTTCCTCCAATGCTTTTTGAGCTTCCAACAGTTCTTTCTTCATGTTTTCATTCTCGTTTTCTGCCTGTTGTTTTCTCATCTTCTCTCCTTTAAGTTTGAGACCCACAACCAATAATTCCTGCAATACTACTTCAGTTTCAAACTTTGAATTTTTAGCTTCTCCTCTTGATTTTTCTGCCTCTTCTTTTAATTTGACATTTTCAGCCTGTATCATTTGAAATTTCAAATGAATCAGCTGTACTGTATTGTGAGGTGAAGCACTCGCCGATCCTCTTCTCCATCTCCCTTCATTCATTTTGGCCTTTTAAACAAAGGAACCAACGTTTTGTAGAGGAGTGAAGTGAAGTTTTCGATGTTTCTTCGTCAACTGTTGTTTGTCCTGCACAGAGATGCTGCTGTAGATGTGTCTCTAGCTGTGTCTGGATACAATGAAACATGCTGTAACTAAGTGCTTGTGTTGCACAGTTCTACTAAACATTCCATTTCATGCATGCTCCGCCCACATGGTCAGGAATGTCAGTTGCTGCATCTCCAAATGCTGCTCCCGTTGCCTAGCAATAACAGCTGTTTACTTTTTGGGGTCTGGTTCGTTGTTTAATAAAGAAAACATGTCCAAGTATTGGGTGCTGAGGCTCAGCGCATATTCTAGCCTGCTGTGTGGGTGGGCAGCTAGAAATCACTGGTGGGCAACATGAGTGAGGAGAAAACTGGAGCAGCCAAGCAGGGAGCTGCAGGTTGCTGGTTTGAGTCTCTGTTCAGATGCTGGTGTCTCCTCTCTCTGAGATGTCTGCAAACAGTCCCAGATAAAACAATAAGGATAATAAACAAACACGTGACTAAAATAACAATTATGACTCTGATGTGTTTCATGTGTAGCAGGATGGCCTCTATACAGCAGTCGCTGCAAGCATCCACATCGCCACACTTACGTTTCTTTAAGCAGGCGTGCTGGGCTCCTCCTAAGGAAAGTTTGAAACTTCATTTCCTTCATGCTGGTGAACTTTTTACCAAATATGTTCATCAAAGCTTCTCCATCACTGACAGGGATTGTTTGGATCTTCACACTCATCTCCACCAACCCTAAAAAATGAGTCTCACTTTGCTCATATAATGCCAGGAGTGTCTCCATATTCCACAAAAGTCTATGCAAACATGTAACAGTATCCCATATTCATAGAAATATTATTGATATTATAACAAAAGCTGTCACCAACACAATTGTCCCAAGTGCTTTTTTAAACAGGATTTTCAACCAGAGGATTTCCCTATAGCTTAATTTTTTTTCAATATTTTGTACACAACAACAGAATCATTTCAGAAAAACTCAAAATGACTGGTGTCAATATTATTTGCCCCACAAAAAAGGTCAAATATAAAAAAATATTGCAAATATTGCACAGTGAAAAGGCACTACAGCTCAGTTGTTCCCACTCGCCTTTGTCCTCCTGTCTCCCCTCCCTCTCCCCTCCAACGAGGAGTTAAACAGTTTGATGGCGTGTGGGACAAAGGAGTTTTTAAGCCTGTTGGTTCTTGACTTTGAGAGAAGCAACCTGTCGCTGAATAGGCTCCTCTGATTATTTACGAGCACGTGCAGAGGATGCCCAGCATTTTCCATAATGTCCATCAGTTTCTTTAATGTCCTTTTCTCTGCCACTGTCACCAAAGTGTCCAGCTTCATGCCGACCACAGAGCCAGCCTTCCTGATTGGTTTTTCCAGCCTGGATGAGTCCTTTGCTGTGCTGCTCCCCCAGCACACCACAGCATAGAACAGTACTCCTGCAACCACCGACTGATAAAACATCCTCAGGAGCTTCCTGCAGATGTTGAAGGACCTCAGCCTTCTGAGGAAGTACAGTCTGCTTTGGCCTTTTATGTACAGGTGCTGCGTGTTGCATGACCAAACAAAACTTTCAGTGCACTGTGAAAGTAAACAAACAAACAGACAGGAAGGCCTAGTCAGGACATATCTAAGCATGCTCTTCATCTTGGAAGGGTAATTCAAACCAAAACTAATTGGCAGGTTCAACTTGGTAACAAAAGAAAATGCCTCAGCCAGATAAATCCCCAAAACATTCATCCATCAGCCACACACACCACATAACACTGCTGTTCTATTAGATAATGAGTTTCTTCCCATGTAAGCAGGTGTGTGTCATGGTAAAACCTCCCCCACACATCAGAACCCAGAATCTATTAGTGCCACCCATTTTAAACCCTCTCTACAGCATTCTGTTTACACCTGCTATCATTCAATCATCTTTCCTAACATAATACTAGTCCACTAGTTTACATATCACCTCTCATCCCACTAAGTGAACTGGACAAGATGATAAAACAGAAAGGCATGCTTAAGATGTTATCTGGTCTTCATTGCATGTGTATATGTCTTAATAGGATTAATGCATTTTCTGTTTGTGTGTGTGATTTTTGTGTGCCTCTCCTCCTTGCAGTGTTTCAGACACTTTTCAATTCTCCACTCAAAGGCAGTCGCTTTTCCTCCCCAGGTTCCTTAGCCCAATTTGATCTCCCACACTAAACAACAGCGTTCTTCCATGTCTCCTCCCCCTCCTTCCACTGAAGTCTCGTCTCCCCCCTTGCAGCAGTCCATTGCATCTCCATCCATCCAGTCATGATGATGGTGTTTTCTCCTTGCTGATGCCTTTTGCACATACTGCTGTTGCTGCTGGACCCCTCGCTGCTCAGGATACTGCTGTTGTCTCTTGACCTGCCATGTTGTTGCTTTTGGATCTGCATTTCGCGACAGTCAAGTGGAGGGTGCGTCTGTCCTCTCAGTAAGTGAGTGAGACAGTAGACAGTGGTGAGGAGGGCTGTGCGAAAGCAAAAACACATAAATATGCCTGACACCCGTAAACGAAGCAGCATCTGGCTGCAGTTTAAAGACTTTTTTGTCTGTCTTGGTCTTGGTCTCGTCTCGACTTCGTCTCATCTTGGTCTTGGTCTCGGTCTCGGTGTTGGTCTCGTCTTGACTTCGTCTCGACTTGTTCTTAGTCTTGTCTTGGTCTCGATACCCTCTGGTCTTGGTCTTGGTTTAGGCGGTCTTGACTGCAAGTCTAGTTGCACCAGTGGTGCCATGAGCAGTATCTATCTGCTGCTCATCAGCTGCTATGCCGTGGTTATTGTCACAATGTGGTGTATTTGGATCACTCAATCCTAAGTGGATATGGATATGATCCAGGATTGGATTTTTTGTAGAAAATTTGAAAGGAACAATTGTTCCTTTCCCCTTTGCTGTGGACTCTGCTGATGCTGTTTTCAAAACCTACCACACTCATGTACAGTATCAGTGTCACACTGAGATATTTCAAAGATAATAATAATACATTTTATTTGAAAGCGCCTTTCAAAACACTCAAGGTCACTGTACACATTAGAAGAAAAAGCAACATAAAAGCAAGCAGTTCACACAATGGTAAAAGCATAAGACATAAACTAATAAAAGAGCAGAGTGGAGAGGTTATGTGGGATAAGCTATTTTGAACAAGTGAGTTTTGAGTTGGGACTTAAAGAGAGAGAAGGAAGAGATGTTTCTTAAATCAGGAGGTCGGGAATTCCAGAGTCGTGGAGCAGAGCAGCTGAAAGCCCTGCTCCCCATGGTTTGGGCCAAGAAACACAAGAGGCTTGTCCCCTCTGTCCTCCTCTGAAGGTGGATGGCAAGATGGCGCCGGTGTGTGTGGCTACTCGTCTGTCACTGCCAAGTTTGTTCCTGTTTATGTTATTTCTAATTTGTGTCATCCATGAAACAAAGTCTCTGCTGAAGTATGATCGCCAGACACTATTGGACCTCAAACCTGTGGTCCAAAATATTGTGTCCTTTGGAGCTGGTGGGCAGCAACCCCTGCCCCCATTTGTATCGGAAACCCCGGGTTACCTGTACCGGGTTCCCACGCTACCTTCCCGGCGAAAGCGTCATCGTCGCCGGGGTAAACGAAGCGGTCGCCTGGTGAAGCTAAAGGTTTACCTAAAGAATTATTCTGCTGTTTTCCGACCAGTGCATGGATTCATGCCAAGGCTGTTTGCGTCTCGGCGTTTTCTGGATCCTGTTGATGCCTCTTTGGTGCCTGTTGTCGGCTTTGATGATGATGCTCCTCGGCCTCGCTGCCCATGCCCTCCCAGGCTAAACCTCCGCTGTCAACATCATCGGAACCTGAGATCGCTGCGGCGGGTTTCTGGACCTCCTGAACCCCGAGCGCCAACTCCAGCTCCCGCTAGGATTGGCCTGGTGAACGCCAGATCACTTTTAAACAAAACTTTTATTCTTCGGGACTTCTTCAGTTCCCGTGATCTGGATTTTCTGTGTGTGACTGAGACGTGGCTGAGTGTTGGTGAGTCCAGTGTTCTATCTGAACTTTTACCTGTGGATTGTTGCTATTTTAACTCGCCACGGACGTCAGGCAGAGGTGGAGGCACAGTGACTGTTTACAAAAAGGATTTTAAATGTAAGCAGTGTTTTCTACAGCCTTCGTTCTCCAGCTTTGAACTTACCTCGTTTGAGGTGAGTCGTACAAATCCGATTTTCTGCGCTGTCATCTATCACCCCCCGAAATACAATAAGAACTTTATAAACGACTTTTCTGATTTTTTAGCTGGGATTATGCCCAACTATGATAGTGTTCTTATTGTTGGAGATTTTAATATACATGTATGTTGTCCTGATAAGCCACTGGTAAAGGACTTTTTAAGCCTTATTGACTCTTTTAGCCTGGTACAGTCCGTACGTGGCCCTACACATGAGCACGGACACACACTGGACCTTGTTCTGTCATATGGTCTGCCTGTCACTGACTTGGAGATTTGTGACTGTGCACTCTCAGATCATATGCCTGTGTTATTCAACGTTGGTTTGACATATACCGCAGTTAAATCTGGCGCTGCTACTCGGTGCTGTCGGGTTATTAACCCCGCCACTGCTGCGCAGTTTTCTGCTGCTTTTAATCAGCTCGGCGGCCCTTCTGACTTTGTTTCCTCTGATACAGAACAGCTAAATTCCTGGTTTTATTCTTGCTGTCAAAAAATCATGGACTCTGTGGCTCCTTTAAAAATCAGGCAGCCTAAGGCTAAACCTGAGCCTTGGTTTAATGAGAGCAGTCGTGCTGTTAAGAGGGAATGTCGTCGAGCAGAACGGAGATGGAAAAAGGATAAACTGCATGTATCATTTCAAATTCTAAAAGACTGCTGGCATCGTTACCAGAACACTGTTAAAGAGGCAAAAAGGGAATATTTTGCAAATATTATTTCTTCCAACTGTCATAACCCACATGTGTTGTTTAGGACCATTGACACTGTTCTTAATACTCCATTGAATGTCTGTTTGGAAGTTTCTCCTGAGATCTGCAATGATTTTCTGAACTTTTTTATTGAAAAGGTTGTCACCACCAGGGCTCTTATCACAGCTCCTGACTCTGACCCCTCTGTCTCTGTCCCTTGCGCTGCTGTTTTCACTCAGTTTGAGCTTGTGACCCTCTCCACTTTAGAGGATGTGGTTCGCCATATTAACCCCACAGGTTCCCCACGGGATCCTGTCCCTCCACAATTCTTTAAAGAAATTTTTTCTAGTATACAACAGTATGTCCTCGACATTATTAACAGCAGTCTGTCTTCTGGTATGGTTCCTGCAAATTTCAAACATGCAGTAGTACAGCCACTGCTTAAGAAACCTGGCCTTGATCACACAGTTTTAGCGAACTATAGGCCTATTTCCAAGCTGCCTTTAGTCTCCAAGGTTTTAGAAAAAATTGTTTTTAGTCAACTGAAAGATTTTCTAGATGAAAATGGAATCTTTGAGGTTTTTCAATCAGGTTTTAAAACCCTTCACAGCACAGAATCTGCATTATTAAGGGTTTTTAATGACATCCTTCTGGCATGTGATTCTGGTAACCATGTTGTTCTTGTCTTGCTTGACCTAACTGCTGCCTTTGACACCGTAGACCACAATATTCTAATTTCTCGATTACATGATGTAGTGGGTATTGGTGGCACTGCACTTAATTGGTTTAGGTCTTATCTGTCAGATAGAACTTTCTCTGTCAGCCTTCTCGGTTACGAATCGTCTTCTGCTCCTCTGTCATGCGGCGTCCCACAGGGCTCAATTTTAGGGCCACTGCTCTTTTCACTGTATCTACTGCCTCTGGGTTCTATCCTTAGAAGGCATGGGATCTCATTTCATTGTTATGCCGATGACTGCCAAATTTATTTGCCACTAAAACACAAGGATGGCATCTCCATAAAACCTCTCTTGACATGTCTAGATGACATTAAAGCTTGGTTGGCTCTAAACTTTTTAAATTTTAATGAAAAGAAAACAGAAGTGTTGGTGTTTGGACCCAGTGGTCCCTGTGAGTCCTCCTCTGTTGTTTTAGGATCCCTGGAAGTCTATTTTAAATCTGTTGTTACTGACCTTGGTTTTAAGTTGGACAGTGATTTTAAATTGGACAACCAAATCAGAGCAGTGGTGAAGTCCAGTTTTTATCATTTAAGGCGACTGGCAAGAGTAAAATCTTTTCTTTCGAGGCAGCACCTTGAAACAGTGATCCATGCTTTTATTTCTTCCCACCTGGACTACTGTAACTCACTTTATGTGGGGGTCAGTCAGTCATTGCTCTCACGTCTGCAGCTGGTTCAAAATGCAGCTGCACGACTCCTAACAGGAACTCGAAAAAGAGAGCATATAACCCCCGTGCTAGCCTCCCTGCACTGGCTGCCTGTGTCTTTTAGAGTTAATTTTAAAATTCTTATGTTTGTTTTTAAATGCCTTCACAGTCTTGCTCCGCCTTACCTCTCTGAGCTTCTTCATCCCCACATACCCTGTCGGTCTCTCAGGTCAGCTGACCAGCTGCTCCTGGAGGTACCGAGATCCAGGAGGAAGCTCAGAGGGGACAGGGCCTTCTCTATTGTGGCTCCAAAATTATGGAATAATTTGCCCATGCACGTTAGAGAGGCCCCTTCACTGTCCAGTTTTAAATCACGTCTTAAAACCCACTTTTATTCGTTGGCTTTTAACCTCAGTGAGACTTAGTTTTCTCTTTTAATTGAAGTAGTTATTTAATTAATGATTTCACTCTTCTTTTATTTGTTTTTTATTTATATCTCATGTAATTTTATTTTATAGTTCCAATGTACAGCACTTTGTGTCAGCTGTGGTTGTTTTAAAGTGCTTTATAAATAAAGTTGATGATGATGATGATGATGGTGGCAAGACGGGGGGAGGGGACGGAGAGTGAAAGGGAAGAAGTAGATCTGAGACAACCAGATGGGGCGGTGATCTTAACCAGATCAGAGAGATATGGAGGGGAGAGATGATGAATAGCCTTAAATGTGTGCAAGAGTATTTTGAAATTGATGCGATATTTGACCGGGAGCCAGTGAAGCTGCTGCAGGACAGGAGTGATGTGGTGGATAGAAGGGGTCCTGGTGATGATACAGGCAGCAGAGTTCTGGACGCGTTGGAGCTTGTGGATGGATTTTAGAGTATAAAAAGAACCTGAATAAATACAAATAAAGGGAAAGAGCTGTCCAAACCTCTGTCTCTGACCATCTGTGTTAACACTTGAAATGGGAAACATGTAAATGTAACAAACATGTTAAAACATAAGAAATCAGGAAGGGGCAAAAAAAGCATTTTGCTAAAAAAAGATTTAGAGCAGAAGTTTTTAAAATGAAGATATATTGCATTTATTTACAATTAAAAACACACAGAGCAGAAAGTGTGTTACTGTTTTACATCCACAGACACACAAGAAAAGAAGCAGGCAACATGAGGTCAAGTTATGGCAATTTTATTTTTGTATGTCAGTACATGTATTCAGAATAGAGTTTTTAAAAAACAAACAAACAAACGTCCCAAGTAAAGTTTGGGGGGATTTTTGTGAAAGAAAGGTTGAGAGAGGGGGAAGGAGGAAGATGCTGCTGGGTCAGTTCTTTCTCAGCAGTCTGCTCCAGAATCCCCTCCTGTCCTCGGCTTGCTTTTCTTTTGCCTTCAGCTCTTTTAAGGTTTTGTTGAGCTGCTCCTCGGCATCTTTAAATGTTTCTTTCAGCTGTTGTTTGGCCAGTTTCCCTTTGTGTTTGAGGAGCTCTTTAGCTTCCTTTTTGTGCTTTTGTATTTCTTTAAGTTCATCTTTGCAGCCTTTCTTGCTCACCGTCGTTTCTTTCTTGAATACCTTCAACTCAATTTTCTCTTCTGCAAGTTCCTCTTGCACTTTCATCAGTTCCTTCTTCATGTTTTGAGTGTAACTCTTTGTATCTTCCATTTCTTTCTTTGCTTCCTGTATTTTAATTTTCTCTTCCTCCAACACTTTTTGAGCTTCCAACAATTCTTTCTTCATATTTTCAATCTCATTTTCTGCCTCGTGTTTACATTTTTTCTCCTCTTCAAGTTGTTGCTTCACATGCAGTAATTCCTTCCTTAGTGTTTCAGCTTCAGCCATTACATTTGCAGCTTCTTGTGTTTCCAACTGCATTTTCCTTTTTTCCTCTTCAAAAGCTTCCTGCACCTCCTGTAATTCCTGCATCACATTTCCTGCCTCCTTCTTTGCAGTTTGATATTTATTTTTGGCTTCTTGTGCTGTGCTTTTCTCTTCCTCCAATGCTTTTTGAGCTTCCAACAGTTCTTTCTTCATGTTTTCATTCTCGTTTTCTGCCTGTTGTTTTCTCATCTTCTCTCCTTTAAGTTTGAGACCCACATGCAGTAATTCCTGCAATACTACTTCAGTTTCAAACTTTGAATTTTTAGCTTCTCCTCTTGATTTTTCTGCCTCTTCTTTTAATTTGACATTTTCAGCCTGTATCATTTGAAATTTCAAATGAATCAGCTGTACTGTATTGTGAGGTGAAGCACTCGCCGATCCTCTTCTCCATCTCCCTTCATTCATTTTGGCCTTTTAAACAAAGGAACCAACGTTTTGTAGAGGAGTGAAGTGAAGTTTTCGATGTTTCTTCGTCAACTGTCGTTTGTCCTGCACAGAGATGCTGCTGTAGATGTGTCTCTAGCTGTGTCTGGATACAATGAAACATGCTGTAACTAAGTGCTTGTGTTGCACAGTTCTACTGAACATTCCATTCCATGCATGCTCCGCCCACATGGTCAGGAATGTCAGGTGCTGCATCTCCAAATGCTGCTCCCGTTGCCTAGCAATAACAGCTGTTTACTTTTTGGGGTCTGGTTCATTGTTTAATAAAGAAAACATGTCCAAGTATTGGGTGCTGAGGCTCAGCGCATATTCTAGCCTGCTGTGTGGGTGGGCAGCTAGAAATCACTGGTGGGCAACATGAGTGAGGAGAAAACTGGAGCAGCCAAGCAGGGAGCTGCAGGTTGCTGGTTTGAGTCTCTGTTCAGATGCTGGTGTCTCCTCTCTCTGAGATGTCTGCAAACAGTCCCAGATAAAACAATAAGGATAATAAACAAACACGTGACTAAAATAACAATTATGACTCTGATGTGTTTCATGTGTAGCAGGATGGCCTCTATACAGCAGTCGCTGCAAGCATCCACATCGCCACACTTACGTTTCTTTAAGCAGGCGTGCTGGGCTCCTCCTAAGGAAAGTTTGAAACTTCATTTCCTTCATGCTGGTGAACTTTTTACCAAATATGTTCACCAAAGCTTCTCCATCACTGACAGGGATTGTTTGGATCTTCACACTCATCTCCACCAACCCTAAAAAATGAGTCTCACTTTGCTCATATAATGCCAGGAGTGTCTCCATATTCCACAAAAGTCTATGCAAACATGTAACAGTATCCCATATTCATAGAAATATTATTGCTATTATAACAAAAGCTGTCACCAACACAATTGTCCCAAGTGCTTTTTTAAACAGGATTTTCAACCAGAGGATTTCCCTATAGCTTAATTTTTTTTCAATATTTTGTACACAACAACAGAATCATTTCAGAAAAACTCAAAATGACTGGTGTTAATATTATTTGCCCCACAAAAAAGGTCAAATATTAAAAAATATTGCAAATATTGCACAGTGAAAAGGCACTACAGCTCAGTTGTTCCCACTCGCCTTTGTCCTCCTGTCTCCCCTCCCTCTCCCCTCCAACGAGGAGTTAAACAGTTTGATGGCGTGTGGGACAAAGGAGTTTTTAAGCCTGTTGGTTCTTGACTTTGAGAGAAGCAACCTGTCGCTGAATAGGCTCCTCTGATTATTTACGAGCACGTGCAGAGGATGCCCAGCATTTTCCATAATGTCCATCAGTTTCTTTAATGTCCTTTTCTCTGCCACTGTCACCAAAGTGTCCAGCTTCATGCCGACCACAGAGCCAGCCTTCCTGATTGGTTTTTCCAGCCTGGATGAGTCCTTTGCTGTGCTGCTCCCCCAGCACACCACAGCATAGAACAGTACTCCTGCAACCACCGACTGCTAAAACATCCTCAGGAGCTTCCTGCAGATGTTGAAGGACCTCAGCCTTCTGAGGAAGTACAGTCTGCTTTGGCCTTTTATGTACAGGTGCTGCGTGTTGCATGACCAAACAAAACTTTCAGTGCACTGTGAAAGTAAACAAACAAACAGACAGGAAGGCCTAGTTAGGACATATCTAAGCATGCTCTTCATCTTGGAAGGGTAATTCAAACCAAAACTAATTGGCAGGTTCAACTTGGTAACAAAAGAAAATGCCTCAGCCAGATAAATCCCCAAAACATTCATCCATCAGCCACACACACCACATAACACTGCTGTTCTATTAGATAATGAGTTTCTTCCCATGTAAGCAGGTGTGTGTCATGGTAAAACCTCCCCCACACATCAGAACCCAGAATCTATTAGTGCCACCCATTTTAAACCCTCTCTACAGCATTCTGTTTACACCTGCTATCATTCAATCATCTTTCCTAACATAATACTAGTCCACTAGTTTACATATCACCTCTCATCCCACTAAGTGAACTGGACAAGATGATAAAACAGAAAGGCATGCTTAAGATGTTATCTGGTCTTCATTGCATGTGTATATGTCTTAATAGGATTAATGCATTTTCTGTTTGTGTGTGTGATTTTTGTGTGCCTCTCCTCCTTGCAGTGTTTCAGACACTTTTCAATTCTCCACTCAAAGGCAGTCGCTTTTCCTCCCCAGGTTCCTTAGCCCAATTTGATCTCCCACACTAAACAACAGCGTTCTTCCATGTCTCCTCCCCCTCCTTCCACTGAAGTCTCGTCTCCCCCCTTGCAGCAGTCCATTGCATCTCCATCCATCCAGTCATGATGATGGTGTTTTCTCCTTGCTGATGCCTTTTGCACATACTGCTGTTGCTGCTGGACCCCTCGCTGCTCAGGATACTGCTGTTGTCTCTTGACCTGCCATGTTGTTGCTTTTGGATCTGCATTTCGCGACAGTCAAGTGGAGGGTGCGTCTGTCCTCTCAGTAAGTGAGTGAGACAGTAGACAGTGGTGAGGAGGGCTGTGCGAAAGCAAAAACACATAAATATGCCTGACACCCGTAAACGAAGCAGCATCTGGCTGCAGTTTAAAGACTTTTTTGTCTGTCTTGGTCTTGGTCTTGGTCTCGTCTCGACTTCGTCTCATCTTGATCTTGGTCTCGTCTCGACTTCGTCTCATCTTGGTCTCGGTCTCGGTCTCGTCTCGACTTCGTCTCGACTTGTTCTTAGTCTTGTCATGGTCTCGATACCCTCTGGTCTTGGTCTTGGTTTAGGCGGTCTTGACTGCAAGTCTAGTTGCACCAGTGGTGCCATGAGCAGTATCTATCTGCTGCTCATCAGCTGCTATGCCGTGGTTATTGTCACAATGTGGTGTATTTGGATCACTCAATCCTAAGTGGATATGGATATGATCCAGGATTGGATGTTTTGTATAAAATTTGAAAGGAACAATTGTTCCTTTCCCCTTTGCTGTGTACTCTGCTGATGCTGTTTTCAAAACCTACCACACTCATGTACAGTATCAGTGTCACACTGAGATATTTCAAAGATAATAATAATACATTTTATTTGAAAGCGCCTTTCAAAACACTCAAGGTCACTGTACACATTAGAATAAAAAGCAACATAAAAGCAAGCAGTTCACACAATGGTAAAAGCATAAGACATAAACTAATAAAAGAGCAGAGTGGAGAGGTTATGTGGGATAAGCTATTTTGAACAAGTGAGTTTTGAGTTGGGACTTAAAGAGAGAGAAGGAAGAGATGTTTCTTAAATCAGGAGGTCGGGAATTCCAGAGTCGTGGAGCAGAGCAGCTGAAAGCCCTGCTCCCCATGGTGGCAAGACGGGGGGAGGGGACGGAGAGTGAAAGGGAAGAAGTAGATCTGAGACAACCAGATGGGGCGGTGATCTTAACCAGATCAGAGAGATATGGAGGGGAGAGATGATGAATAGCCTTAAATGTGTGCAAGAGTATTTTGAAATTGATGCGATATTTGACCGGGAGCCAGTGAAGCTGCTGCAGGACAGGAGTGATGTGGTGGATAGAAGGGGTCCTGGTGATGATACAGGCAGCAGAGTTCTGGACGCGTTGGAGCTTGTGGATGGATTTTTGAGTATAAAAAGAACCTGAATAAATACAAATAAAGGGAAAGAGCTGTCCAAACCTCTGTCTCTGACCATCTGTGTTAACACTTGAAATGGGAAACATGTAAATGTAACAAACATGTTAAAACATAAGAAATCAGGAAGGGGCAAAAAAAGCATTTTGCTCAAAAAAGATTTAGAGCAGAAGTTTTTAAAATGAAGATATATTGCATTTATTTACAATTAAAAACACACAGAGCAGAAAGTGTGTTACTGTTTTACATCCACAGACACACAAGAAAAGAAGCAGGCAACATGAGGTCAAGTTATGGCAATTTTATTTTTGTATGTCAGTACATGTATTCAGAATAGAGTTTTTAAAAAACAAACAAACGTCCCAAGTAAAGTTTGGGGGGATTTTTGTGAAAGAAAGGTTGAGAGAGGGGGAAGGAGGAAGATGCTGCTGGGTCAGTTCTTTCTCAGCAGTCTGCTCCAGAATCCCCTCCTGTCCTCGGCTTGCTTTTCTTTTGCCTTCAGCTCTTTTAAGGTTTTGTTGAGCTGCTCCTCGGCATCTTTAAATGTTTCTTTCAGCTGCTGTTTGGCCAGTTTCCCTTTGTGTTTGAGGAGCTCTTTAGCTTCCTTTTTGTGCTTTTGTATTTCTTTAAGTTCATCTTTGCAGCCTTTCTTGCTCACCGTCGTTTCTTTCTTGAATACCTTCAACTCAATTTTCTCTTCTGCAAGTTCCTCTTGCACTTTCATCAGTTCCTTCTTCATGTTTTGAGTGTAACTCTTTGTATCTTCCATTTCTTTCTTTGCTTCCTGTATTTTAATTTTCTCTTCCTCCAACACTTTTTGAGCTTCCAACAATTCTTTCTTCATATTTTCAATCTCATTTTCTGCCTCGTGTTTACATTTTTTCTCCTCTTCAAGTTGTTGCTTCACATGCAGTAATTCCTTCCTTAGTGTTTCAGCTTCAGCCATTACATTTGCAGCTTCTTGTGTTTCCAACTGCATTTTCCTTTTTTCCTCTTCAAAAGCTTCCTGCACCTCCTGTAATTCCTGCATCACATTTCCTGCCTCCTTCTTTGCAGTTTGATATTTATTTTTGGCTTCTTGTGCTGTGCTTTTCTCTTCCTCCAATGCTTTTTGAGCTTCCAACAGTTCTTTCTTCATGTTTTCATTCTCGTTTTCTGCCTGTTGTTTTCTCATCTTCTCTCCTTTAAGTTTGAGACCCACAACCAATAATTCCTGCAATACTACTTCAGTTTCAAACTTTGAATTTTTAGCTTCTCCTCTTGATTTTTCTGCCTCTTCTTTTAATTTGACATTTTCAGCCTGTATCATTTGAAATTTAAAATGAATCAGCTGTACTGTATTGTGAGGTGAAGCACTCGCCGATCCTCTTCTCCATCTCCCTTCATTCATTTTGGCCTTTTAAACAAAGGAACCAACGTTTTGTAGAGGAGTGAAGTGAAGTTTTCGATGTTTCTTCGTCAACTGTCGTTTGTCCTGCACAGAGATGCTGCTGTAGATGTGTCTCTAGCTGTGTCTGGATACAATGAAACATGCTGTAACTAAGTGCTTGTGTTGCACAGTTCTACTGAACATTCCATTTCATGCATGCTCCGCCCACATGGTCAGGAATGTCAGGTGCTGCATCTCCAAATGCTGCTCCCGTTGCCTAGCAATAACAGCTGTTTACTTTTTGGGGTCTGGTTCATTGTTTAATAAAGAAAACATGTCCAAGTATTGGGTGCTGAGGCTCAGCGCATATTCTAGCCTGCTGTGTGGGTGGGCAGCTAGAAATCACTGGTGGGCAACATGAGTGAGGAGAAAACTGGAGCAGCCAAGCAGGGAGCTGCAGGTTGCTGGTTTGAGTCTCTGTTCAGATGCTGGTGTCTCCTCTCTCTGAGATGTCTGCAAACAGTCCCAGATAAAACAATAAGGATAATAAACAAACACGTGACTAAAATAACAATTATGACTCTGATGTGTTTCATGTGTAGCAGGATGGCCTCTATACAGCAGTCGCTGCAAGCATCCACATCGCCACACTTACGTTTCTTTAAGCAGGCGTGCTGGGCTCCTCCTAAGGAAAGTTTGAAACTTCATTTCCTTCATGCTGGTGAACTTTTTACCAAATATGTTCATCAAAGCTTCTCCATCACTGACAGGGATTGTTTGGATCTTCACACTCATCTCCACCAACCCTAAAAAATGAGTCTCACTTTGCTCATATAATGCCAGGAGTGTCTCCATATTCCACAAAAGTCTATGCAAACATGTAACAGTATCCCATATTCATAGAAATATTATTGATATTATAACAAAAGCTGTCACCAACACAATTGTCCCAAGTGCTTTTAAACAGGATTTTCAACCAGAGGATTTCCCTATAGCTTAATTTTTTTTCAATATTTTGTACACAACAACAGAATCATTTCAGAAAAACTCAAAATGACTGGTGTCAATATTATTTGCCCCACAAAAAAGGTCGAATATAAAACAATATTGCAAATATTGCACAGTTGAAAAAAAAAGCACTACAGCTCAGTTGTTCCCGCCCTCCTTTGTCCTCCTGCCTCCCCTCCCTCTCCCCTCCAACGAGGAGTTTGATGGTGTTACGGATTCAAATATTGGGGATGGATACAAGAGGAAAAACCACAATAACAACACTGGTCCGGCCGGGTTGAGTCAAACGATGATTTTAATGATCACACGCGTGGGAGATGGACACCGTACGCAGACAGCATCAGATCTCAAAATGGTGGAGCATTGATCAAACTCTTATAGCCTCTAGTGGCCCCCACCTAATCATAAAAGCCTAAACATTCACATCCTTTCTCTCACACGGCGCCTAAGCTACGACCTTGGCTCCCTGTTTATCTGCTCCTGCTGAGATGGGGCAGAAAACCTCTCCAGTGTGTTCTGTTCTCTTCTAATCAGACAAATAAGGCGATGACTTTCTGCGAACAGTATTTCTTATAACTCAGCAGTATAATGCATCATAAAACAATATCATTCATTCACAATAAATCAGCAGTCTAATGTAATGCAAATCAGTTTAACAAATGCAATAGTTATCACCTTCTTCTAATTCAGGAGAATAATGCAAACTAAAACTACATAATAATTCACAATCTTTAATTAGGGGTCTAACATGGCATAAAATAATATTATAATCCCACACTGGCAAACTTCTCCAAGTTCTCCAACTGCTCCAGCCCCCCGCCACCCTGAAAAAGGATAAGCGGAAGCAGACGGATGGACGGATGCTTGGATGGATGGATGCATAGACGGATGGATGGACAGATGGATGGGTGGATGGACGGGTGGATGGATGGATGGATGGGTGGATGGCATCGGTTTATCTTTAATCTCAAGATTTACTAATCATACAAGAATCCTGTTGTGCTGTTTTGGACGGTTGTATGAACAGGTTCAGCTCCAGTTTAACAAGCATCACTTAACCATCATGAGAATTTATTTAGTTTTTCTTGTTTTCCTTGGTGACTGTTTCACAGCAACTCGCCATCAGGCTCCCAGATTCTCTTCCGATATTTGAACTGCTGGTGTTGGCAACAGATGAGTTTCCTCAGCTGTGTGTTGGAGTGAGAGACTGTAGTAATGATAAACCACCAACCGGCCAACAGCTCAGGTTTGATATTATAGAGCTGAACGGCGCTCCTGTTCCAGTGCCAGGTAGGACCGTTTCTGAATTTCTCTGCTGACTTCCTGAAGCTTCAAACTTCAACTTGTTTCAACAAGCTTCCTTCTTTCCGTGCGTCAGGAGATAGTGGAGCACTCAGAGCCGTGCAGGTAACCCAGCTGGACCGAGACACTGTTCTCATCACCTTGGAAAGTAAGTCCCCTCGCATATTGTGAATCCTTCAAATGTCTTTCGTGCTCATTCTCAATCTGTGTACCATTTGGACAGGAACTGTAAAGATCGTGAACCTGCAAGGACTTCCATCCAGACAGCTGGCTGCAGAAATAGTCTTTGACTTCCCCATTGAAACACTAGGTAGAAATAATGATGTGACAAACAGAGTGAATGAGAGCTGATGTGTGTCCTGAAAGCTGAGTGACACCTCCTGTTCTGTCAGTCTGCTTGCAGGATAGTGTGCTGGCGTTCTGGAAGCATGGCCTCAAAGGGAGGAGTTTCCATTCAGATGAGTTGATGAACTAGTAAATTCATCCAGCGTTGGCTGAGCTCGTATCATGTGCTTATCATATTTGTTCTAAGTCATTACACATGTGAATTTTCACTTTATGTGCAGGTAACACAAGAAATTACAGATGAGAGTCGTGTGTTCAGAGTTCTGGGAACAAACAGGTATGTTAACAGTATGCTGACAAGAGCTATCAATCACTGTGAGAAACTAGTAATCCTAGAACATCAGAAGTAATCAGGATAGTATTTTTCTTGATACTATTGTTAATAGACCTGGAAGTGATTTTCAGAGTAGCATGTGGAAGTAGCATGAATACTACTAGCATTAATGGTAGCATTAAAGCAGGAGTCACACTAGAGTGTTTGTTCTGTTGGTTACTCAGATCCAAGGATTTAGGAAATGCAGCCTATGTGTTTGCATGCAGCCCTCCAAAAAAAACCAGCCATTAAAGTTACCAACTACCGTCTACCTGACACTTTGTACAGAAAACTACTTTCCTTAGTGCTAATTTTCTTTATGCTAGTACCAAATCACAACAATAGTCACTTCAAGACACTGTATATTGTAAGGTAAAGGCCCTGCAATTATGGTGCACAAAGGTGAAAAACTCCCTTTTAGCAGGTGAAAACCTGAACCACGCTGGGGGAGGGGCGGGCATCTGCTGCGATCGGTTGGGGTGGTGAGAGGAGGAAGACGGGACAAAGACAATCTGGGGAAGAGAGCCAGAGAATATTCTCAACTAATGATTGAATGCAGAGAGGTGTATAAACAGATAGTGAGTGAAAAGGGCGACTGAAGAAGAAACACATCAGGGGAACCCGTCAGCAGCCTAGACTTAGGCTAACTAAGGGAGGATTCAGGGAAGAAAGGAAAGTTGTAATCCTAATGTTAAAAGTAGAGAGGGTGTCCGTCTCCCAAACCCAAACTGGAAGCTGGTTCCACAGAAGTGGTGGCTGTAGCTCAGGTGGGGGAGCAGGTCACCTACTCCCCGTCTACATGCCAGATATCCTGCATGAAAGTTGCTCTCCGGTGCATCCGTCAGAGTATGAATGGGTGTGAACGGGTGAATGAGGCAAGCTTTGAGTGCTCAGAGTAGAAAAGCACTATATAAGAACCGGTCCATTTACCATTTACCAAGAGGGGCCTGGAAACCGAAGGGTCTGGCTCCCATTTTACTTTTAAATACTCGGAGCGAAGTGCTCTAATGGGGTGATATGGTACTATGAGGTCATTAAGATAAGACAGGGGCTGATTATTCAAAACCTTTTATGTGAGGATTTTGAATCTTTTATTCTGGAGCCAATAAATGTTCTGTTTCTAGTCCCTGTCAGGACTCTCGCTGCAGCATGTTGGATTAACTGAGAGCTTTTAGGACATCCTGATAATAACCTCAGCACTTCCTTTTGATCATTTTTGTGGGGGGAGGGGACATTAACACCAGGTTTTCTCAAACAATTGACACACAACCTGTGAAAATGAATAATTTCAGTAACTACAAGTGTGTGTTTACATTTGGATCGTATAGATATCTGGCATTAAAGCTCAGTCTTCAGAAAATGTCCTTTTCTTTTTGATTTCTTTCAGAGCAGTCTGGAATTGATTTTTGACTAAATAATTAAAACTAATAATAATATATTACTATATTATATTACTAACAAATCCAGGACACCCCTGTTGATCCAGTAGCTCTTAATGAAGTTTGAAATAAGAATCGTGGTGAGTTCATTAGAAATATTTCACAATCTTTTTTAAATCAGTCATTACTGGAATCTTCTGAAGTGCAAAAACAGTGAGATTATATATGAGAAGGACGGACTCAAAGACTGTCGTGTATCACATATATATTACATAGATGTCCAAAATCAATGCATCATTAATGAAACTGAAACAAAAGTACTGAATTTCATGTGGAAGACCAAACCTCAGCATTCAGGAAAGTCTTATACAGGAGCAAAGATAATGGACGTTACCCGGAGTTTTCCACTGTGAAACCAGGAATAACAGCTTAAAAATGTTGTTGGATTTCTGTGATCTAAATCATTGTCAGCCTGGCAGGTAAATAGCGTGGACACCAAAGTTTGTGAACGTGATAACCTGAGAACAAAGACATGTAGGATTTTAAATCGGTACCATAGGTGTGTCTACTGGGAGGCTGAGGCTTAGCGCTGGTGGCTGCCAGTACTAAGTATTATTATACAACTGTGCCAACCCTTATTTAGTTGATCTTATCTTCTTTCCTTGTGTTTCAGTTAGTTTTTACTCAAACTGGGTGTAGAAGGAATCCTCGCAAAGGTTTCTTTTTCTTCTGTGTTATGTTTTATGTATTTCTCAGCTCTTTGCTTCCTTTTTTCTACTTTAAACTTGTTTGTATGCTGTTGTGTAAATGTTCACACTTATCATAAAGTTTAAAAAAGTAGTAGGCGTGGTGATGAGCAGGAACAGGAGTAAAACTCCAGTAAGTGTACCAGTACTGTACCAGTGTGTAGCATTAAAGTCAAACTACAGTGGTTGTAGTATCAGTAGAGTAGTGTTAGTACTAGAGGTGGGAGGAGTAGAAGCAGGTGGAGGCACTGGCTTTAGGTTAGTACTGCCTTTCTCTGGTTCTCCTTTACAACTCATCTCCTTCTCATTTGCTGACAATGTGCAGAGACATCATCCTTCAGAGCACACCGACTGATGACCCGTCAGCACTGAGCAGCCTGTACATCCTGACAGGACACGAAAGCAGCTACTGAGAGAGGACACGGGGCTTCTCTTTCGACGGTGTTACCAAAGAAAAGCACAGCCTGTCTGTAACTGTGGGGTGGAAACGATGCTCTGTTTCACTGAGGCTGTGCCAGGAAACGGTTCAATGCTGGGAATGACAAATGTTAGGAAGGTATCCTGCTGACTGTCCAGCCTTCACCTGTACACAAGACACCTGTCAAGGTCCTCGCTGGGGTTATAGTTGATAAAGCTTTCTAGCTTTTCTTGTCTATTCAGCTTACCTGCTTAAATCAGACCTTTCTGTTAAAGCTAATGCAGACTCCACTGATCCACCTGCTCAGTGTGGACGGGAGAATAACCTGAACATGGCCTCTGGGACATCATCGTACTGATGTTATGAAGCGCTCAGCCAGGTTTTCTTCTTGATCAGACTGAGGGGCAGACTGAGTGTGTTTTGGTGCCTCAACATTCAGTCATATTCTGTAAAGCCATTTTCTGTCTGCATGCTGCACATAAACTCTTTGGACCAGAGTGCTGTGACACCTACACCTTACACCTGCAGGAGCTGCTCGGCCATAGAAAGCTGTTCTGTGAAGTGCACGGCTTTTTTGCCAGTGTTGATTTTATGGGTTTAATGTAATAACTAATTTTTCACATCATCGTCTGAGTCGTAATCCCAACGAGGAATCCTGGAATGAAAAACTTGATGGACGCTCCAGCTGAAGAGTGAAGTGTCAGACTTTTAATGGATCTTTCAAGCATTAGCGTACTTACAATGGCAGAAACAGTGCCACGTCTAAAGCATAGGAGCCATCTTCATCTCATTCTTCCCATTGCATGCAAGTTTTTTCTCATCCTCAGATGGACAGAATTTGGTTTGCTGACTTCATTCAGTCACACCATACTAGAGCATAAAAAGTGGAAATAAACTGGTCAGTAAGAAAGTGTGATGCTTGAAAGTATAGCGTAAGGACAGCAGCAGCACTGCATTTACAGCTGATATGATGACTTCAGCATCTTTAAAGAACTGTGAAGGAATTATCAGTGCTAACACAACCTTAAGCACGTGATGTGACCGTATACACTGCTTACACTCTCAGTATCCTTACTTAAAGAGAACATCTCAGAAAAAAGTACAGTTAGCAAGAAGCTTTGAGAACAAGGCAGTGTTATTGTATGCTAACCACCGTGGTGGTGTAGCTTGTCCTGATAAAAAGTGAATGTGGTCACATTATACTTCACTCAGAAAAATAAAGGTGCCAACTGGAACCAAAAGTGGTTCTTTAGACTGATGCCACAAAGAACCTTTCAAACAATGGTTCTTTGAAGAACCATTTCTTTCAGTGGTTCATTGAAGAACCTTTAAAGGTGCCCCAAAGAACCATCAAGAAATGGTTCTTTGGGGCACCTTTAAAGGTTTTTCAAAGAACCTTTTTAAAAATGGTTCCTTAAAGAACCATTTTTAAAAAGATCCTTCAAATGGTTCTTTAAAAAAAAAAAAAAACATTTTAAAGAACCTTTTTTGAGTGGTTCTTTAAAAAACCATTTTAAATCTTTCAAAATAAAATGTATCATAAATTGAATTTGAGTAGGGTAAAATAAATACGAGCACAGCATAGACATATATTAATGGTTTATTGTCATTTTGTAGTATACCAAAGACAAAAAGGCATTTTAACCCTCAGCACAACATCACTACTAATACATGTCACATATTAGTGTTTTAAACAGTAATAATTAAATATATTTGCTATACTATAAATATATATAAATACTATATCTACAGATAACACAACAATTAATACATGTATTGTTTAATTAATAAAACATCAGAAAGTGATAAAACACATTAGAAATAGCAATAGCTTCATAACAGACCAATAAATCAACACATTTTCATCAGCAGATGTTTGCATGTTCAGTAAAAACATTTCAACAACAAGTTTATGATTAAAATGATCAATGAACTTCAGCCTTACGCTATGTAATGTACGTTTCATGTTGTACTCATGGTCCTTTGTTAGTCCAGTTTAGGATAATGTCTCTGACGTATGTATCATATCAAATATATTTAGTATCAAAACAAGCCCACACCTGCAGTTGTTTCAGTTTTTCACTGGTGTTTCCTGTTAGGCGGACATCCATATCAGCCAACCAAACGACAAGTTCCTCCCTTTGTGCTTCAAATCCCTCCCACTCTGAGACAAGGAGCTGAAAGAGAGAGAAAAGAGTCAATTATAAAGAAGACAGAAAAGTGAAACCCTCCTCAGAAGGTCTGACTCGCATACCTGCAGTTGACCTGTGATGGACTCCAGTTTGGCGTTCACGTCATCCCTCGCCGATGCCAGCAGCCAAGTCTGCAGGGTGCCCTGGAAGAGCTGAGTTAATGTTCGACTCCTCCCGGTCAGGCTCTCCAGCTGGATGATCCGAGGTCTCCCCTCTCGCCGCTGCCTCTGAACACAGAAACACAAATTGCATCTCAAGCAGGAGGTGCAGATTTTTTTTGCTATCCTTTTCTAAATCCAGGCTAGATCACGTGGAGGTATTTGGAAAACTTTTTTGGCCAGCGGACGACTGTTGTCTTGCAGAAAGTCAAATCAATCAAACATATGCGATACACAATCAATTCACAAGAACACATTATACAAAATAAGTCCAGTTCTTGCCTGATTTCAAATGAATTCTGCACCAAAACAGGGTAAAACGAGTGTTTGCAGCAAATGTGAGCACAAAGCCTCACTTTGTACAAGCCTGCTATTAAAGTTCTCCTCTATGCAGACGACTTTCCTGTTTTCAAGGCACAACTTGGATCTGCTGTACGAATCTTATGGATACACACTAAATGAAACAATAGTGTGCATGACTCCAGATTCTGATCCCTCATCCTAATATGGTCCCAACATAGCAACAGCAATAAAGCAAATGTTGAGGCTTCAAAATACAAAGTCCATAAACCAATGGCTGACATGGGTTTCATCATAAGGGTGATAAATATACAGATTTCAGTCTGTCTTAGAGATTTGATGTTCATTTACCTGCAGATGCCCTATACGTGCCTGCTCTGTGGTTTTCCACAACGTTTTCCACATCACTATTTAATACAGGAAGTAAGTGAACTGAAACAAGTCATCTTTCTTTGTGAGAGGACCATATTAATGAAACAAACCTCAATGACATCATAGGGATCCCTAAATATGCTCCTGCTGCTTCTCTTCCTCCTCATCCTAAGCTTCCTTCTCCTTGTCCTCGCCTTCCATCCAATTGTAATTCAACCTAATTGTGTTTCTCCCCCTCCTCTTCCTCATTTTGTTGGAGCTGTGAACACAATTAATGTGAATCTGGATTAATTTGTGCAAACAAGAAAAATCTACAGCTTTTTGGTCAGAGGTGCTCTTGTGATTTAAGCCGGGTAGAGTAGATTTATGTGTTGATGCTACCTGCTTCAGCTCTGGCTGCTGAGTGATATTTACACCCTGGCTGGATTACAAACTTTAACCATGTGCTGAACTTTAGCCCAGCGTTGATACCTCTTGTTAGTATAACGACCTCTTCTTAGCTTGTATGTATGATGGTGGAAAATGAAATATACAAAGAAAAGACCGGAGCATACCTTGTCAACTAGTCCAAAAATAAGTTATACAGGAACAGTCAAAGACACACCTTCTCATGTCACATTTCTATTCATTTCTATATCATTAGAGTTATCTAATCTAATTATTCATTCAAAACACTTATGCATAGCTGTATTTTATACAGCTCATACAGAATTCAAAGTACAGGTTCATGTGAGTATTTAATGTAGGGCTCAGATCTACAGAGTTTCTAGAGCAGACACAGAGCTCACGTCACAACAGGCTTCAGGCGCCATTTTAGTGACTTTAACAATATATTAAATTTTAATTTCGGTCTAGCTGACATTAGGTTATGTACGCAGCTCGCAATCGAACCACATATTTTAGAAGCCAAAGGTTCAAAATAGTTGGGAGCAGCTTCACTTAATTAAAACAGTGGTTTTGTTAGGAAAACAGTTTCTGTATACCGGATACTAAATTGCGCTGACGTCAACGGCTAACGTATCTAGCTAATCGCTACTGTTAGCACAACATTAACAGCAAGCTACAATGACGAGTAACAAAAACAAAACAGTAATAAGGTTTTAATGAAAATGTTTTACCTTTTCCAACAGTCCCAGAATCCAGAGCTTCAAAGTCCAGCAGGTACTGAAGACTGTTATCCGTTTCGCTGTCACCGGCCGTGAGAAAGTGTTTTCTTTCCCCTAAAGGTCAAGGCCCGCCGCTCGCGCACTCTGTCTGCGCATGCGCATCCCAACGACTGACCCCCTCCGTCCGCTCCCGGGAGGTTATAGTATGACGTGTTCTGACATCTCTCTCTCTCTCCCTGTATCTATTTGGCTCGAAACACATATTAACAAATTGCTCAGTGATGAACAACTACTCAGATCATTTACCTAAGCAGTGTGCTTTGTCAAAACGAAGTGTGTGTTCATTACACTGACATTCTGTTCTGCAATTGTTATTTACTTGTATTTTATAATTTGACTTACATACTGCTGGGTGGTTTGTAAAGTTTACAATAACTAGTATTATCATTATGCTATATTTTCAAAAAATATATAATAATCTCAAAAGTAATGCCTTGGAGTAGAAAATAGTAATGCTTTATTAACATTTAAAACTAAAGTACAGTATTTGAATGTGTGTATTGTGTCTACTGTTTGTTAACTCACCATATTCATAATGGGTTTGCAGGGTTAGGGGTGTGTGTGTGTGTGGGGGGGGGGGGGGGTTAGGGTCTTTAGGCTTTCCCCCCCCACCCCTGCCACCAGTATATTTTTAAGCAAATATTTCTAACTTTTATTTGAATATTCAGTTTCCTACCATCTTCTCTTAAAGGGTAATTGCCAGGTAACCCGCCCTCCCCCTTCGCACACACATGCACACAAAGAAAACACACAGTATAATTCACAGCCTCGTTATAGTGAATAAATATTTATGCCATTTACACCATCAAACTTAGATTGCTAAGGATGAAGAACCTTTTGTTCTTTAAAGAACCATTTGTAATAGCTGAAGAACCATCCACAAAATAAAAAGGTTCTTTGACGTATGATGGTTCTTTAAAGAACCATGAAGACATCTGAAGAACCATTTAAGAACCATAATTTTTCTGAGTGTTGTTAACTAAAATGAAAAAATGAAATAATTCCACTACATGGGTAAAGATATTTATGATATTTATGGAAAGGATACTATAAAAGTAACACTGGCCTTTCCATGAGAGAAACTTGAAGTACAGTATGCATGTTGAGATTAATGTTTTTTTAATATGTTTTTGCTACTATGTGAAGATGTGATGTTATTAACAACACAGAATAGACAGAAATAAAGATTTTCATATCTCTTGGAGTTTTATGAAGAGTTTGTTGGGTTGTTCTTCTTTGAATGTGTGGATCGATGCTTCTACGATTTATATCTTAATCCTTCAATTTGTAAAAAACATTTTGAATTCCGTTTGAGAAGATAAATGAAGGTTCTTGCATTCAAGTGGAGGCTCTAGCAGACTGAGAAAGTAACTGCATAACTGTGTTATTCCTGCACCCATAGCAGCAAGTAAGTGAAGGCAGTGATGAGCGCTGATGAGTTCTCAGATCACTCAGTCAGTCTCTGAACGTCACCTTTATTGTGATCGCGCACTTTAAGCTTTCATGCCTGTATTTTTTGCACAATTGTGATAATACTGTATTGAAAGAAATCTGTGCACAGATGAACATGGGGCGGCTTTGCTCAGGTAGTAGAGGAAGGTGCTTCAATCCCCGTCTGCATGCCAAATATCCCTGGACAAGATACCAACCCAGAGTTGCTCTCCGAATGTGTGTGAACATTACACAGAAAGTGCTTACAGAGAAAAGTGCTTGCGTACACCTGAATGAGGCAAGTTCTTTAAAGTGCTTTGAGTACTATATAAGAACCAGTCCATTTACATCGCCAAAGCACTCAATACTCTCTTTACGAAGTTCTCTGTAGTTTGTTTCTCCAGCACCATATTTGACCGCGGTCTAGTGAGCCCTCACTTACGAAGACACAGTCAAGCTAGCCGCACCTAAAATGTTGTTGCACTATTCTTATGCACATTACGGTACGGGTGCCGACTGGCTTAGAAACGCAGTCTTTTGTGTCCTGACACTATTGTACTTCACAATCCACTCCTAGTTTTGGTTCATCTCCACTCTTCACCCTGTGATCCACAGCCCAAATTACTGTACGAGAAAATTAACAGTAAAATTTACCCAATATACAGTACTGTACTTTTAATATCCTCATCTTTGAGCTCAGATTACACAAACACTGTAAGAGGTGACAGAGATATTTCACTGGATTCTGACTCTAGGCCATCTCCACTTTTCACCCAGTGATCCACACCCAAAATTACTGTACGGTTTTCCAGAAAATCAACAGTAAACTTTACCCAATTTACTGTACTGTACTATATATTTTCTCATCTTTGACATCAGATTACAGGAAACTGTAAGAGGTGACACTGATATTTCACAGGTCTCTGACTCTGGGTGACCCCCACTCTTCACCCTGTGATCCACACCCAAAATTACTGTACTGTTTCTGAGATTGCTGTGTTAACCCTCTCAAGGCAGGCGTTGCAGATTTGCAGCAGTTAAAAGCTAACAACCTGATCACCCCACATACATATTTTATGAGTTTTTTTTACTCAGAAGTACCACTGCAGGTATTCTTTTGTGCATTAGCAACAAAAACTTAATTTGAGCCTGAGAGGGTTAAGCATGAGTATGACAAAGGCTAAGAAAATATACTGCCTGAAATAATATCAAATTTAAACAACAAATTACAAAATTGCCACACCTGCTGTTATTGCCAGGTGTTCGATAGAGCATTATTGAGTCATAAAAAATACATATCATTGAAATATCATCAGTAAAAGAAACACTCTCACTATGTAAGACATGTTAGCAAATTCAGTTAATAAATAATGTATCAAATCTATACAGATGTTTGAAGGTATAAAGCAAAGCATGTTTGTTTCTTATGGCTTACAAATGTGTTTGCCTTTAACATAATTTACATTTCATTTATACAGTTTCACAGATGAAACAGTAAAATAGGTTTCCTGAACTGTTCTTCATGGCCCAAATTTTGAATCCTTTTGAGGGTGATGCATTATCCATGAAGGTGGGCAATTTGTTCATTGATCTCTGACCCTCGCTGACTCTGACGCCTCCTAATTCTGCTTCCAGCCTTGCTGATGAATTTGTTGTCACTGATGCTGTCACCAGTTGTACACAACATCTCTGTTTGTCCACCAGTCTAATCTGTAATTCAGGTGAACCCAGAATTACCTGCATCTTTGTAATGTTTCAGAAAATATACACTATATGTTGATGGGCATTGTCCCACTTTTCTTTCCTTTATAAGTAAGAATCTCTGTGGTTTTAATGACAATTCATATACAGATTGTGGAGGACATTTAATTCAACACTCAAAAAAGTTCCTCACCAGCAGACTGTAGTACAATTTCAGCCCACAGTTAATAAACCCATCCAATGCAGCGTTATCAGAGAAATTATGCAAGTGTTATGTTTGTATGTACTGGTAATCTATTTATCATTTATCATGATTCCTGCTCTGATGATTACTTTCTTCTCCTTCTGTAATTTTAATAGATAAAGGATGTTGAACATTAAGCTCCAAACAGGATGAATGAGGAAGACCACAGAGGAGAATTGTGGATGTAGTGAAAGAATACATGCAGATGGTTTTTTTCATGGTGGAGGAGCAACTTCTGATCCCATCTTAAAGAAAAAACACATAAAATTGAAGAGTAAAAATAATGACAACAATATGTCTAAATTTTTTATTAATTTTTTAGAGCAAATGCAGTCTTGTCATGGTCAGAGTTGCCCACTCATCCATCTTCATCCGCTTTATCCGAGGCCGGGTCGCGGGGGCAGCAGCCTAAGCAGAGAGGCCCAGACCTCCCTCTCCCCAGCCACCTCCTCCAGCTTATCCAGGGGAACACCAAGGTGTTCCCAGGCCAGCCGAGAGATATAATCTCTCCAGCGTGTCCTGGGTCTGCCCCGGGGCCTCCTCCCGGTGGGACATGCCTGGAACACCTCACCCAGGAGGCGCCCAGGATGCATCCTTGTTAGAAGCCCGAACCACCTCAGCTGGCTCCTTTCGATGTGGAGCAGCAGCGGCTCTACTCTGAGCCCCTCCCGGATGGCCGAACTTCTCACCCTATCTCTAAGGGAGAGGCCAGCCACCCTTCGGAGGAAGCTCATTTCTGCCGCTTGTATCCGCGATCTCGTTCTTTCGGTCACTACCCACAGCTCGTGGCCATAGGTGAGGGTAGGGACGTAGATCGACCGGTAAATTGAGAGCTTCGCTTTTACACTCAGCTCCCTCTTCACCACGACGGACCGGTGAAGCGTCCGCATTACTGGAGCTGCAGCCCCAATCCGTCTGTCGATCTCCGGCTCCCTTCTCCCATCACTCGCGAACAAGACCCCGAGATACTTGAACTCCTCCACTTGGGGCAGGAACTCATCCCTGACCTGGAGTGGGCACTCCACCCTTTTCCGGCTGAGAACCATGGCCTCAGATTTGGAGGTGCTGATCCTCATTCCCGCTGCTTCACACTCGGCTGCGAACCGTTCCAGTGCGAGCTGGAGGCCCTCACCCGATGAAGCCAACAGAACCACATCATCCGCAAAAAGCAGAGATGAGATTCTGAGGCCACCAAAGTGAAAGCCCTCCGCCACTTGGCTGCGCCTAGAAATCCTGTCCATAAAAATTATGAACAGAACCGGTGACAAAGGGCAGCCCTGGCGGAGCCCATCACCCACCGGGAACGAGTCCGACACTTGCAACGGTTGTATAGGGATCGAATGGCCCGTAGCAATGGTCCAGACACCCCATACTCCCGCAACACCTCCCACAGGACACCCCGAAGGACACGGTCGAATGCCTTCTCCAAGTCCACAAAACACATCTAGACTGGTTGGGCAAACTCCCATGCACCCTCAAGTATCCTTGAGAGGATAAAGAGCTGGTCCAGTGTTCCGCGACCAGGACGAAAAGAGTTGCCCACTCATATTTAACTAATTCAAATACAATTACTGCATTTAAATGCTTATGTTCTAATAAAAGGCATTGTTTAATACTTCTGCCATGACAACCCAAATAAATCAATGAGAGGGAAACGGGAAGATTAGTCATCAGGTAAGGTTTACTGTTCATTTACCATGCCTTGATAACAGTAAGCTTAACAAAAGAAAAATGTTGGGGAGGAGAAACAGTGTTCTGTCAAAACATCCTACCGTAGCGTAAATTTATAGTCTTGTCTATCAATCCATGCTAACTTATCAGAATATGCTACCTTACGTGGTTAATGGCTCTGTTGTATAGGTAGCATGTTCAGATGGCCAAATCACACTATTAAAACATGCTTCCTGCTGGGATTTATATAGGTAGGATGTTCAGATGGCCCAATCACACTATTAAAACATGCTTCCTGCTGGGATTTATATAGGTAGGATGTTCAGATGGCCCAATCACACTATTAAAACATGCTTCCTGCTGGGATTTATATAGGTAGGATGTTCAGATGGCCAAATCACACTATTAAAACATGCTTCCTGCTGGGATTTATATAGGTAGGATGTTCAGATGGCCCAATCACACTATTAAAACATGCTTCCTGCTGGGATTTATATAGGTAGGATGTTCAGATGGCCAAATCACACTATTAAAACATGCTTCCTGCTGGGATTTATATAGGTAGCGTGTTCAGATGGCCCAATCACACTATTAAAACATGCTTCCTGCTGGGATTTATATAGGTAGGATGTTCAGATGGCCCAATCACACTATTAAAACATGCTTCCTGCTGGGATTTATATAGGTAGGATGTTCAGATGGCCCAATCGCACTATTAAAACATGCTTCCTGCTGGGATTTATATAGGTAGGATGTTCAGATGGCCAAATCGCACTATTAAAACATGCTTCCTGCTGGGATTTATATAGGTAGGATGTTCAGATGGCCAAATCGCACTATTAAAACATGCTTCCTGCTGGGATTTATATAGGTAGGATGTTCAGATGGCCAAATCACACTATTAAAACATGCTTCCTGCTGGGATTTATATAGGTAGGATGTTCAGATGGCCCAATCACACTATTAAAACATGCGTCCTGCTGGGATTTATATAGGTAGGATGTTCAGATGGCCCAATCACACTATTAAAACATGCTTCCTGCTGGGATTTATATAGGTAGGATGTTCAGATGGCCCAATCACACTATTAAAACATGCTTCCTGCTGGGATTTATATAGGTAGGATGTTCAGATGGCCCAATCACACTATTAAAACATGCTTCCTGCTGGGATTTATATAGGTAGGATGTTCAGATGGCCAAATCACACTATTAAAACATGCTTCCTGCTGGGATTTATATAGGTAGGATGTTCAGATGGCCCAATCACACTATTAAAACATGCTTCCTGCTGGGATTTATATAGGTAGGATGTTCAGATGGCCAAATCACACTATTAAAACATGCGTCCTGCTGGGATTTATATAGGTAGGATGTTCAGATGGCCCAATCACACTATTAAAACATGCTTCCTGCTGGGATTTATATAGGTAGGATGTTCAGATGGCCAAATCACACTATTAAAACATGCTTCCTGCTGGGATTTATATAGGTAGGATGTTCAGATGGCCCAATCACACTATTAAAACATGCTTCCTGCTGGGATTTATATAGGTAGGATGTTCAGATGGCCCAATCACACTATTAAAACATGCTTCCTGCTGGGATTTATATAGGTAGGATGTTCAGATGGCCCAATCACACAACATTAATTATGGTGGGGGGTGGACAATGGCTATTACACTCGATGCACTCCAGCTGACTTACCTTGGTATGAATGACGACGTACTCACAGTTTGGCGGCTTGAAAATAGCCAAATCTTGCACCCAGCCATTTGTAAATTGGATGTGCGCCTCCAGTGACTTGTAATTACGAAACTGGTTCGCAGTGTAAGCGCTTACTCCACAAACAAGATACGTGAAGATATCAGGGTAGGACAGTGGGGGTAAGTCGTCTGGGTCTTTACTCCACTGCCGTATTTCATATGGGTCCAGATTTGCGATGCGCTCTAATTTTTTCAAGTGCTGCTGCTTCGCCTCTGGACGCAATCGGTCTCTATACCGTCTGTTTTCTTTTGACCTGCTTTTAAGCATGTTTCTTGTCGTCGTCGTTCCAACACGGTGCGTTTGTTTTGATTTGTGGACCCGGAAAATGGCGCAATACATTGCGGCGTGAACCAGGTGTAGGACCGAACTCTCCCACACACATCACATCACTATAAGACTGGACTCTCACACACATCACATCACCACACACACTCTGGTTTTTCTTCATGTACACTTCCTTATAATCTCTTTCTGCTATTTGCACATTTTTACTGTAAATTTCTAAGTTAAATCTGTAAATTTTATAATAACCTGTGATAGGTTTTTAGCGTAAACCTATTCGCTGGAACGTTAAGGACAATTTGCTACACAGGAAAACAAGACACGAGTAGGCAAAGTTCTTCATGTTTCTCGTGCACGGGAGAGAACCGGACAAATGCCGTTCCTTCGCTTGACCCCAGTTGCTCTCGTCTGCTCCCCCGTAACACTGCTCTTTTATTGAGGTTACATGAATATACATATATACATAGGTTCATTAACATATGACGTCTACATACAAACAAAGAGTACCTTGCCTGTGCGTTGTGTAAGTGTGTGTGTCTGTGTGTGTGTGTGGGGGGTCAGAGTGTGACCCCATAAATGACTTCTCTAACCCTGCTGGTCTGGAAGTCCAGCAGTTCATCTAAACAAAAGGCACTTAGACTAAAACAGATATAGATACGTTTATCCTACCATAAATCAATAAGACAAGGTACGACCTCTCCCATGCTCCCAGGATGTGGGTGTGAATGCCAGAACACTCTGGAATGCACACCAAGCCTTTGCAGACTATTAAGGATCAAACCTCTACCAATCTAAAACTAATTATAAAACTCTAAGCATATATAAGTAGATATTTCTAAGCATAAATGATAATCAACAATACAAAACCTGACAACCTGTAAATTGTAAATACTGTAAAACCACTGTCATTTAATGGTCGGGCATTGCACAGCTACAAGCATTTCACCTCATGTCATACTGGGTATGGTTGTGTGTGTGACAAATAAAATTTGAATTTGAAAGTGTTTCCAGGTGAGTTTGATCCAGGAGGGTCTGAAGCCAGAGTCAGACAGAGACTGTGCAGAGACTGTAGAAGGACAGAGCAGCAGCAGAGCAGTCCAGATACACTGATGATCCTCTGTCAGATCCAGAGGGACACACAGGGATGATGCTGGACTCTACATTGTGTCTGACAGTGGAGCTGTTCTCAGAGCAGTTCACTCTGCAGCACTGACAGTCATCTGCACTTCTTCTCATTCCTCTGTCAGTCACTGCTGGATGAAGCTCTCCTCTCCACCTCCCAGTAACATGGCCCAGTCAGAGCGTCTCTACACACAAGCTGCTGCTGCTTCAACCTCTCTGGATCATCAGGACACAGCTCCTCCTCTCTCAGCACACACACCGTCCTGTTTACCATCATCAGCTCCACCTGCAGAGAGAAGAAGGAAGAGCAGAGGAGATAAACGAGTGTTTCCAGAGACTCTTCATCAGCTGTCAGTCAGTGATGCAGCACATCCAGTATAAAGAGCAGCAGGGACTTCAGTGCTGGGACTGTACTAGGACTCATTGTTGCTTCACTTTTTCTAATCTTTGGATTTTTATTGAAGTTGATGAAGATGTTTTTCCCTCCTAGTTTGAGTTTGGACTTTCATTCATTAGAAGAACCTTGGTGTGTCCACTCTGAGCTCTGTAGGAACCCCAACAACAAGCCCAACAATCCAGATGGACGGTTCCAGCTGTTAACTGGAGGAATTCCATCCAAACATCTGCTCTCACTAAATTCTTCCTCACCTACAGACTGTGTTCTTCACTGCTTTAAACTTGGAAATGAATGCAGTCATTGGTCTGCGTGCTGCTTTGTTCAGAGAGCTGATTGGCTGTTGACAGCGTTTGATCAGAGCGTGTCAGCCGTTACTATGGTGACCATAAAGGTCAGAAACAGGAAGTGTTTGTGTCCAATCCTGAAGCCTGTCACCATTCTCCTCTCACAGCTTCACTGAGAAGCTGCAGCTTTACAGGAAACACTGGATCTTTGTTTCATACTGACTGTGTTTAGTACAATACTGCTGACAGCACCACCCACTCACTCCATCACTCTACTGACCACAGAGTCTCCAGTCTGTAGTCTGGACTCTGCTGAAGATCAGACAGCTGCTTCACATCTGGATCCTGCAGGTTGTTTCCCGACAGGTCCAGCTCTCTCAGATGGGAGGGGTTGGACTTCAGTGCTGCTGCCAGATAATCACAGCTGATCTTTGACAAACCACAGTAACTCAATCTGTATAAAGAATGAAAGATGTAAGTTTATTAGACAAAGTGTGAGCTTGAAATCATTCAGTGTTTCATCATCTGTTCAGAGCTGAAGAAGGTTCAGAATGTAGAAGTTTAGAAAATGGAAACTCCAAACAGCTGAAGCCAACAGGAAGCAGCTTCAAACAGGAAACTGTGCAGAGTTTCAGACTATATGTCCTGATGCAGCCAGTTGGATTTTGGAGATTTGAATCTCTGTTCTGTGACTAAGTCCTTGAATCATTTCTTCCAGTTGGTCCAACAAGACAGACTAAGTGTTGGACATGTGTTGTGGCTCCATTAGGGGAGCTTCTAAATGTGATGTGATGGCCCCTCTGGGTCTGTCAGGTCACAGGACTGAAGAGAGCTCAAACTGGGCACACAGTTGTTCCAGTCTGGACCAAAGACTCTATACTGGGACTGAGGGACTGCTTTGACTGCACCCACTGGGACTTTTTAAAGGCTCATGTTCTCACTTAGATCATCAATTTCTACTTACATTTCTTTCTGGGGAAAATGGGGATTACTTTGGAAACAGGAAGTATTTTCCCCAATAAGCAGCCCTGGATTAGTAAATCACTCCAACATGTTCTCAGGCAGAAGAAGCTGTCTTGTTACGAGGGAGAGAAGAAAAAGATTGAGGCACAGAAACTTGTTGAAAGAGAGATAAAGCAGCTAAAATCAGGTGTAAAAGTAAAGCAGAGGATGAGCTGAATAAAGGACACTCAAGGCTGGCTTGGAAAGGAATGAAGTCCATGGTGGGGATGCAGAACAAGGAGCAAAGATGAATGTGATGCTGAATCAGCAGAAGACTTGGACTCATTTGATTCCAGCTTTGATATCATTGATTTCAATGAAGAGCTTTGTGATTGTAGCAAAGGGCTGGTAGCTCTGAGAGTCCCACTGATGAGGTGTTTGTGTGGAAATCTCTTAGTGGGACCAAAGAGAGAAAAAGCCCTGGTCCTGATGCTGTGGGAGGGAAATGATTGAAGTGTGCTGTGAGGAACTGACTGGGAGATTTTCACACATTTTCCAGTCCTCCTTGGAACAACAGGAAGTTCCCAGCATATGGAAACAAAGGTTAAGTGTCCTATGGCACTCAGTGATGATGGTGCTGTGGCCCCACCACCTCCACCTCTTTGTAAAGGAACTAACTGTAATCTGACGCTTCAAATGGAACTAAGACTTCCTCCACTAGGTGGCAGTGTCTGATGAGAAAGTGTTAGTGGAGCTGGCCTGGAGTCAGAAACAGGAAGATGCAGGATTTGGGCTGAAATGGGGAAAAGTGGTTCGCACTAGTGCCTTAAAGCAAGAAGGTTGTAGGTTGAAGCTTGTTGGCCTTTCTGTGGAGGTTGGATGTTCTCCCACAGTCCAATGAAATGCTGCTTAGGTTCATTGGTGCTTCTAAATTGGCTGTAGGTGTGGATGTGAGAGAGTGCTTCTCTGTCTCTCTCTGTTGGCCCTGTGATGGACTGCTCACCTGTGCAGGTGGACCACGCCTCTTGCCCTATGACAGCTAGGGCACAGGCTGCAGCCCTGTGAGCCTAAGCTGAATAAACAGTTAGCAAAAATGATCCATAGATGGCCTGAATTTCCCCAGTTAGCAGTTTGGTAGATAGCTATGACATGCTAATCCCATCCAGCAGCTGTATTCTGCCTGTAAGCTGATCCCTGCTGAGCCAAAGCACTTTTTCATATACAAATTACAACCTTTAATAGAAACCTATTGGTCAGCATCTTATTAGCCTGCTGTTAGCTTCATTCCACAGAAAACTGAGAGAAACTAACAGAGTTGATAAAGAATAAAGAGAAATGTGCTGATTTAAAGCCTTTGAAGTGCTTCAGATGATCTCTGTCCACTTCTGTCCACTCATTCATTCATGTAAGCTTTCTAATGCAGCTTTGATCTTCACAGTCTGCTTTATGAAACTCATTCTAACCCTGAATGTCAGAGTGTTCCTCCTTCTCTTTCCCATCATTCATGCTGGCAGTGGAGGAGATTTGGATGTTGGACTGTGTTTTGGATGATGTGTGTATGTTTGTGTTGGACTGCTGTCTGTAAAGCAAACGCACATTTTGCTTTGGATTTCAGTGTCAGACAGACTTTAAGGTGGAATGAAGAGTTTGAGAGTTTCACAGTGAATTATCCAGTGGAGGATTTTTCTTCTTCTTTGAAGGTTTGAAATGTGAACATTGTTCTGCTGCAGTCAATGGACTAAACCAGAGAAGAAGAAAACAGACTTTACCATGAAGATCCTCAGTGTGGATCAGTATAATATCAGCCTGATGTCTGCAGTTTAGTGTCAGCACAACTTTCACATCATATTCATCTCAGCACAACTAAAACATGCTGACTGACCTCAGAGTTTCAAGTCCACATCCTGGACTCTCCAGGAAACCACACAGATGCTTCACTCCTGAATCCTGCAGGTTGTTGTTGGAGCTCAGGTCCAGCTCTCTCAGATGGGAGGGTTTGGACTTCAGTGCTGCTGCCAGATAATCACAGCTGATCTCTGACAAACCACAGAAACTCAATCTGTATAAAGAATGAAAGATGTAAGTTTATTAGACAAAGTGTGAGCTTGAAATCATTCAGTGTTTCATCATCTGTTCAGAGCTGAAGAAGGTTCAGAATGTAGAAGTTTAGAAAATGGAAACTCCAAACAGCTGAAGCCAACAGGAAGCAGCTTCAAACAAACACAACAAGAGAAAAAACTCTGAATGTTTCACATTAAAGTCGTACATTTATCATAAAAACAGGACAAAGACTTGAAAAAGTCGTGTTTTTCCTTCCAGGAACCACAAGGCTTCACTTTTAAAGGTGAAGTGTGAAAGAAATGGACATATTTGAAGTCCAACACCTTTTTCCAGTCACATTATTAAAGCAGACAAACTACAAGCTCATTTTCATTCCAACAAGTCATCTTCTGACCTGGACTAACAACACTGGTCTCTATGTGCAGCTGGCTGTGAGACCAGTGCTCAGGGAGCGTCTACAAAGTGCAACACTGAAAGAACATCACACACTAATTTGCTTCCAGCACTTCCACACAAACATCTACTGTCATTATTGTCACCAAACTCTGTGGATCCTTTATTGCAAATTCAAATGGGATCAAATGGTCAGACAAAAGAGGGTTATGAGGAAATATGATGAAATGTTGTGTATTAGCAGCAAGTTATTGAATCATTTTCCTCAGAAACCAAACAAAATGATTGACAAACATGTTTTTACAAACTCAGTGTTGGACTTGGATCAGCAGGATAAGCTGATGTTTAAAGGCATTTGTGTCATGGTCCTGGGTCATTTTGACCCAGTGTTCTTAGTTTTCCTGTGGTTTTGTATTTTGTTCCTTATGTTCATTGGATTGTTTGGTTTGGTATTTGGATCCCCCCTGTGTCCATGCTGTTATTGTGGTGTTTGTTCTGGTACCGTGTTCCCGTCCTTTGTGTTCTGTGTTCTCCTCATCCCCTCGTGTATTCATCCTTGTTCTCTGCCTCTCTCTCTGTCCTCATCTCTGTGTACTGTGTTGTGTTCAAGGTCCACATCTTGGTGTCAGTATTTTCAGGTTCGTGTCCTCCCCGCTCTGTCACGAGTAATTGTCCTCAGCTGCGTTCCCCGTGTGTTCCCACTTCCCTCATTACCTTCTGTGTATTTATGTCAAAGTATCCCTTTGTTCCGTGTTGCGTCGTCCCTCTAGGTTGTGTGCATTTACCGTGTCTTCCCAGCGCCTCAGCTTTAGTTGCTCCCAGTATAGTTTTTGTATGACTTCTTATGTTCCTGTTAATAAAGACCTGCCTTTGAGTTCATCCCCGTGTGTCTAGAGCCGTGCATTTGGGTCCTCTCTTGCCTTCACACAGCCGCTGCATGACAATTTGAGTCTCGCTGTATGAGAGTCCAGTTATTACTCAATATTTATGGATGATGTTCTTTCAGTGTTGCACTTTGTAGACGCTCCCTGAGCCTCACAGCCAGCTGCACATGGACCAGCTGACATTACCCAGCATTAGAGGCGGCTGTAAAAAAATGGATTTTCCTATTTAAATGGTTTTAATTTGAATAAAGCGATGTTGATTCATTCAATCCTGAATCGATGTTTAATATAAATGTATTTTGCCAGAATCTCAGGTTAAAGCTCCCAAAAGTATTTCAACAACAACCAAACAGATAAAACAGTAAATGAGAGCAGCTAAACACACAAAGATGGAAACACAGAGCGTGGATCGTTCACTCGACGGCACGTACACGGACACGCCGTCGGGGCTGAAAGTGGACAGCTCACAGATCCTGAAGCTGCAGGTTTCATCTGTCTCCAACCAAAACTGACTGAACCAGCAGCAAAAGAAGATCCAAACTACGCTTTACGTTTGATGAACATCGTCATGAATTCTCTCTGACTTTGACGTTTACTTCCTGCACAGCTCTCTCTCTCTCAGTGTACTTCAAGAACAGTTTACCTTCAAAAATCTGTTTCCTGCATTATTCACTGCTTATTACGCACCAGTCTGCTGTTGTGTTCACTGCTGTCGGCCTCCCAAAACAAAGCCTCATTTCTGCTGTTCAATACTGAAGAAATTGAAACCTTTTAAAATGATGACAGATTACAAACTCTCAGCTGTGTCTGTAATCAAACCTCTGTAACTTTGCTTCACTTCAGCAGCATCAGGTCATGTTCACATGTTGATTCATGGTTTGCTTCAGTTTTTGATCGACTGCAGAATATTTTGAAGGTTATCTGCTATAAAAAGCCAGAACAGGAAAATCTGCTTCATGTGTTTCTGTTTTATCCTCAGTGACTTTGACACAAAGGCCTCTGCTGTGATGATCACACCTCTGATCAAGTCTCACAGTGTCAGCTTTGTTTTTATACATATGGATATGTGCTGATAAATGATCAGAATTATAATATTTCCCACTGTCTGCTGTGTGCCGTGACCTTTGACCTGCTAAAGACAGTCAGCTGTGGATTATTCATTGTTGTGTCTGATACTTAGAACTGTGAGGAAGAACACTACACAGTTAATCAGGGTCCCCTCTCTCTGAATCAGGAAAGGTGGGCAGGCCGCGTGTGGGCCGCGGGCCATACGTTGAGTCTCACTGTTTGAAATGTGAACATTGTTCTGCTGCAGTCAATGGACTAAACCACAGAAGAAGAAAACAGACTTTACCATGAAGATCCTCAGTGTGGATCAGTATAATATCAGCCTGATGTCTGCAGTTTAGTGTCAGCACAACTTTCACATCATATTCATCTCAGCACAACTAAAACATGCTGACTGACCCCAGAGTTTCAAGTCCACATCCTGGACTCTCCAGGAAACCACACAGATGCTTCACTCCTGAATCCTGCAGCTTGTTGTTGGAGCTCAGGTCCAGCTCTCTCAGATGGGAGGGGTTGGACTTCAGTGCTGCTGCCAGATAATCACAGCTGATCTCTGACAAACCACAGTTCTCCAATCTGTATAAAGAATGAAAGATGTAAGTTTATTAGACAAAGTGTGAGCTTGAAATCATTCAGTGTTTCATCATCTGTTCAGAGCTGAAGAAGGTTCAGAATGTAGAAGTTTAGAAAATGGAAACTCCAAACAGCTGAAGCCAACAGGAAGCAGCTTCAAACAAACACAACAAGAGAAAAACTCTGAATGTTTCACATTAAAGTCGTACATTTATCATAAAAACAGGACAAAGACTTGAAAAAGTCGTGTTTTTCCTTCCAGGAACCACAAGGCTTCACTTTTAAAGGTGAAGTGTGAAAGAAATGGACATATTTGAAGTCCAACACCTTTTTCCAGTCACATTATTAAAGCAGACAAACTACAAGCTCATTTTCATTCCAACAAGTCATCTTCTGACCTGGACTAACAACACTGGTCTCTATGTGCAGCTGGCTGTGAGACCAGTGCTCAGGGAGCGTCTACAAAGTGCAACACTGAAAGAACATCACACACTAATTTGCTTCCAGCACTTCCACACAAACATCTACTGTCATTATTGTCACCAAACTCTGTGGATCCTTTATTGCAAATTCAAATGGGATCAAATGGTCAGACAAAAGAGGGTTATGAGGAAATATGATGAAATGTTGTGTATTAGCAGCAAGTTATTGAATCATTTTCCTCAGAAACCAAACAAAATGATTGACAAACATGTTTTTATGAACTCAGTGTTGGACTTGGATCAGCAGGATAAGCTGATGTTTAAAGGCACTTGAGTCTCGCTGTATGAGAGTCCAGTTATTACTCAATATTTATGGATGATGTTCTTTCAGTGTTGCACTTTGTAGACGCTCCCTGAGCCTCACAGCCAGCTGCACATGGACCAGCTGACATTACCCAGCATTAGAGGCGGCTGTAAAAAAATGGATTTTCCTATTTAAATGGTTTTAATTTGAATAAAGCGATGTTGATTCATTCAATCCTGAATCGATGTTTAATATAAATGTATTTTGCCAGAATCTCAGGTTAAAGCTCCCAAAAGTATTTCAACAACAAGCAAACAGATAAAACAGTAAATGAGAGCAGCTAAACACACAAAGATGGAAACACAGAGCGTGGATCGTTCACTCGACGGCACGTACACGGACACGCCGTCGGGGCTGAAAGTGGACAGCTCACAGATCCTGAAGCTGCAGGTTTCATCTGTCTCCAACCAAAACTGAGTGAACCAGCAGCAAAAGAAGATCCAAACTACGCTTTACGTTTGATGAACATCGTCATGAATTCTCTCTGACTTTGACGTTTACTTCCTGCACAGCTCTCTCTCTCTCAGTGTACTTCAAGAACAGTTTACCTTCAAAAATCTGTTTCCTGCATTATTCACTGCTTATTACGCACCAGTCTGCTGTTGTGTTCACTGCTGTCGGCCTCCCAAAACAAAGCCTCATTTCTGCTGTTCAATACTGAAGAAATTGAAACCTTTTAAAATGATGACAGATTACAAACTCTCAGCTGTGTCTGTAATCAAACCTCTGTAACTTTGCTTCACTTCAGCAGCATCAGCTCATGTTCACATGTTGATTCATGGTTTGCTTCAGTTTTTGATCGACTGCAGAATATTTTGAAGGTTATCTGCTATAAAAAGCCAGAACAGGAAAATCTGCTTCATGTGTTTCTGTTTGATCCTCAGTGACTTTGACACAAAGGCCTCTGCTGTGATGATCACACCTCTGATCAAGTCTCACAGTGTCAGCTTTGTTTTTATACATATGGATATGTGCTGATAAATGATCAGAATTATAATATTTCCCACTGTCTGCTGTGTGCCGTGACCTTTGACCTGCTAAAGACAGTCAGCTGTTGATTATTCATTGTTGTGTCTGATACTTAGAACTGTGAGGAAGAACACTACACAGTTAATCAGGGTCCCCTCTCTCTGAATCAGGAAAGGTGGGCAGGCCGCGTGTGGGCCGCGGGCCATACGTTGAGTCTCACTGTTTGAAATGTGAACATTGTTCTGCTGCAGTCAATGGACTAAACCAGAGAAGAAGAAAACAGACTTTACCATGAAGATCCTCAGTGTGGATCAGTATAATATCAGCCTGATGTCTGCAGTTTAGTGTCAGCACAACTTTCACATCATATTCATCTCAGCACAACTAAAACATGCTGACTGACCCCAGAGTTTCAAGTCCACAACCTGGACTCTCCAGGAAACCACACAGATGCTTCACTCCTGAATCCTGCAGCTTGTTGTTGTAGCTCAGGTCCAGCTCTCTCAGATGGGAGGGGTTGGACTTCAGTGCTGCTGCCAGATAATCACAGCTGATCTCTGACAAACCACAGAAACTCAATCTGTATAAAGAATGAAAGATGTAAGTTTATTAGACAAAGTGTGAGCTTGAAATCATTCAGTGTTTCATCATCTGTTCAGAGCTGAAGAAGGTTCAGAATGTAGAAGTTTAGAAAATGGAAACTCCAAACAGCTGAAGCCAACAGGAAGCAGCTTCAAACAAACACAACAAGAGAAAAAACTCTGAATGTTTCACATTAAAGTCGTACATTTATCATAAAAACAGGACAAAGACTTGAAAAAGTCGTGTTTTTCCTTCCAGGAACCACAAGGCTTCACTTTTAAAGGTGAAGTGTGAAAGAAATGGACATATTTGAAGTCCAACACCTTTTTCCAGTCACATTATTAAAGCAGACAAACTACAAGCTCATTTTCATTCCAACAAGTCATCTTCTGACCTGGACTAACAACACTGGTCTCTATGTGCAGCTGGCTGTGAGACCAGTGCTCAGGGACCGTCTACAAAGTGCAACACTGAAAGAACATCACACACTAATTTGCTTCCAGCACTTCCACACAAACATCTACTGTCATTATTGTCACCAAACTCTGTGGATCCTTTATTGCAAATTCAAATGGGATCAAATGGTCAGACAAAAGAGGGTTATGAGGAAATATGATGAAATGTTGTGTATTAGCAGCAAGTTATTGAATCATTTTCCTCAGAAACCAAACAAAATGATTGACAAACATGTTTTTACAAACTCAGTGTTGGACTTGGATCAGCAGGATAAGCTGATGTTTAAAGGCACTTGAGTCTCGCTGTATGAGAGTCCAGTTATTACTCAATATTTATGGATGATGTTCTTTCAGTGTTGCACTTTGTAGACGCTCCCTGAGCCTCACAGCCAGCTGCACATGGACCAGCTGACATTACCCAGCATTAGAGGCGGCTGTAAAAAAATGGATTTTCCTATTTAAATGGTTTTAATTTGAATAAAGCGATGTTGATTCATTCAATCCTGAATCGATGTTTAATATAAATGTATTTTGCCAGAATCTCAGGTTAAAGCTCCCAAAAGTATCTCAACAACAAGCAAACAGATAAAACAGTAAATGAGAGCAGCTAAACACACAAAGATGGAAACACAGAGCGTGGATCGTTCACTCGACGGCACGTACACGGACACGCCGTCGGGGCTGAAAGTGGACAGCTCACAGATCCTGAAGCTGCAGGTTTCATCTGTCTCCAACCAAAACTGACTGAACCAGCAGCAAAAGAAGATCCAAACTACGCTTTACGTTTGATGAACATCGTCATGAATTCTCTCTGACTTTGACGTTTACTTCCTGCACAGCTCTCTCTCTCTCAGTGTACTTCAAGAACAGTTTACCTTCAAAAATCTGTTTCCTGCATTCTTCACTGCTTATTACGCACCAGTCTGCTGTTGTGTTCACTGCTGTCGGCCTCCCAAAACAAAGCCTCATTTCTGCTGTTCAATACTGAAGAAATTGAAACCTTTTAAAATGATGACAGATTACAAACTCTCAGCTGTGTCTGTAATCAAACCTCTGTAACTTTGCTTCACTTCAGCAGCATCAGCTCATGTTCACATGTTGATTCATGGTTTGCTTCAGTTTTTGATCGACTGCAGAATATTTTGAAGGTTATCTGCTATAAAAAGCCAGAACAGGAAAATCTGCTTCATGTGTTTCTGTTTGATCCTCAGTGACTTTGACACAAAGGCCTCTGCTGTGATGATCACACCTCTGATCAAGTCTGACAGTGTCAGCTTTGTTTTTATACATATGGATATGTGCTGATAAATGATCAGAATTATAATATTTCCCACTGTCTGCTGTGTGCCGTGACCTTTGACCTGCTAAAGACAGTCAGCTGTGGATTATTCATTGTTGTGTCTGATACTTAGAACTGTGAGGAAGAACACTACACAGTTAATCAGGGTCCCCTCTCTCTGAATCAGGGAAGGTGGGCAGGCCGCGTGTGGGCCGCGGGCCATACGTTGAGTCTCACTGTTTGAAATGTGAACATTGTTCTGCTGCAGTCAATGGACTAAACCACAGAAGAAGAAAACAGACTTTACCATGAAGATCCTCAGTGTGGATCAGTATAATATCAGCCTGATGTCTGCAGTTTAGTGTCAGCACAACTTTCACATCATATTCATCTCAGCACAACTAAAACATGCTGACTGACCCCAGAGTTTCAAGTCCACATCCTGGACTCTCCAGGAAACCACACAGATGCTTCACTCCTGAATCCTGCAGCTTGTTGTTGGAGCTCAGGTCCAGCTCTCTCAGATGGGAGGGGTTGGACTTCAGTGCTGCTGCCAGATAATCACAGCTGATCTCTGACAAACCACAGTTCTCCAATCTGTATAAAGAATGAAAGATGTAAGTTTATTAGACAAAGTGTGAGCTTGAAATCATTCAGTGTTTCATCATCTGTTCAGAGCTGAAGAAGGTTCAGAATGTAGAAGTTTAGAAAATGGAAACTCCAAACAGCTGAAGCCAACAGGAAGCAGCTTCAAACAAACACAACAAGAGAAAAAACTGAATGTTTCACATTAAAGTCGTACATTTATCATAAAAACAGGACAAAGACTTGAAAAAGTCGTGTTTTTCCTTCCAGGAACCACAAGGCTTCACTTTTAAAGGTGAAGTGTGAAAGAAATGGACATATTTGAAGTCCAACACCTTTTTCCAGTCACATTATTAAAGCAGACAAACTACAAGCTCATTTTCATTCCAACAAGTCATCTTCTGACCTGGACTAACAACACTGGTCTCTATGTGCAGCTGGCTGTGAGACCAGTGCTCAGGGAGCGTCTACAAAGTGCAACACTGAAAGAACATCACACACTAATTTGCTTCCATCATCCAACCTGAAGAGGAAACAGAGACGCCTCCCCTTCAAAGTAAAAGCTGCTCCTTTTGGACACAGTATCAAAGAAAGTCTACAGTATAACATAGAAAAGACAGAAAAAAAGTTTTGGTTGTTTTTAAATTGTGCAGAAATGAAACTACACTAAGCTCAATTATGTGACAGACATTTCATCCCATGTCAGTTTGGCCTCATCCTGGGCCGGATTATCCAGCACACACTCTGACCACAGGCCCAGGGGCCACGCACAGCTGGGCTCCATCCAAGAGACAGGAAACAAACCAACACAATAATAAAAAGCACCATGTGATCTTCTTACATCTTCAAGACAAACATAGTAAAAACATGAGCATATTTGTTTCCTGATAAAATGATGTGACAGGTAGAACAGAGTAAAGTGGTGGTGTTACAGCCTTTCTCCCCTCTGCTGCCGAGGCTGTTAGTCTCTCCCAAACTCAGCTACAGGACTTCCAAATGAATGAAAGCAGCAGAAGTGGCTTTACAAATGAAAGAGGAAGAGGAGAAGAAGAGGAGAGGGAGGCCACCCTGACCATCACTCCAGCTGAAAACATCACACTTCCATTAAAGTTGGTGAGGAAATGTTGAGCAGGATGAGCTGCTGGCTAATCTGGAGGCTGTAGCAGCAGCTCACAGTCACAGTGGATTTCCACTCATGAAAAAGCTCTGGCTGCTTCATTTCTCATCTCATATCAGAGACTTTAATGCTTCACTGAAGCTGTACTGTGATGCTTCCATATTCCAGTGAGGCCTCCATAATGATTTCAGCTGTTCTGTACACACACTGTGTGCCCTGTATGGCTCAAAGTCTCTGCAGCCTGTTTTTATCTGCTATCATCAGATCTTCATCATCCTCATTCACATCCCTCACACACTCTACAGCCTCATCAGCACTGACTTCATCTTCACTGACTGATGGAGCACAACATGAACCTGTGGAGGCTGAAACACTGTCCTGTCAAACATCTCCCCGTCACCACTCCACTTCTGTCAGCCTTTAAATGAAACGTGAATTAAATAAATACATCATTAAATAATTCATTAAATGTGTCAGTAAAATAATTAAAATAGAAAACAAACCAATAATTGATTAAATTTGTATTTAACTAATTAGAATTGTACATAAATAAATAATGAATTATTTTAAATGAAATTAACTGATGATTCATTATCAATATATTTTTAATTAATTATGTACATTTTTAATTAATTACTGAAATAAATAATTCATTAGTGATGTATTTATTTAATAAACCATAACATTATTGCTAGTTTACTCAAAATAATTTTAAGACATCAATATTAAAGGTTAAATTATGATAATGAATACATGCAACTATAACTGATGACATAAGAATTTGGATTTTTTAAGCTAAAGCGAAGGTGCTGACTCACTTGGCATGTTACTCTCAAATCCTCCCTAATAACAAGAACATAATTACACTTTAGCCACAAGAGGGCAGCAGCATTAATACAAGTCACGTGTATATAAAGGTACAGTGATTATATTACAGTGATTTCGACAAAAACAAAACAGAAGTTGATGGCAGTGTGTTTTTATAACTTACAGAGCTTTTTTAGAGGCTTTGACCACTGGCAGCAGCCTCAGAAAAGCCTCCTCTGAAGCAAAGTATTTCTTCAGGTCAAACACATCCAGATCTTTTTCTGATGACAGTAAGATGAAGACCAGAGCTGACCACTGAGCAGGAGACAGTTTATCTGTGGAGAGACGTCCTGAACTCAGGGACTGTTGGATCTCCTCCAGTAGAGAACGATCATTCAGTTCATTCAGACAGTGAAACAGATTGATGCTTTTCTCTGCAGACAGATTCTCACTGAGCTTCTTCTTGATGTATTGAACTGCTTCTTGATTGGTCTGTGAGCTACTTCCTGTTTGTGTCATCAGGCCTTGCAAACGAGTTTGATTAGTCTTCAGACCCAAGAGAAAACGAAGGAACAAGTCCAGGTGTCCATTGGGGCTCTGTAAGGCCTTGTCCACAGCACACTGGTAGAAGTATTTCTCTGAAGATTTTCTTGTTTGAAACACCTTCCAAGTTGTTTGTTGCTCTTCCAGCAGATTGAGTCCAGAGTTGATGAAGGTCAGGTGGACATGAAGAGCAGCCAGAAACTCCTGAACACTGAGATGAACAAAGCAGAACACCTTGTTCTGGTACAGTTGTTTCTCCTCTTTAAAGATCTGTGTGAACACTCCTGAGTACACTGAGGCTGCTCTGATATCGATGCCACACTCTGTCAGGTCTGATTCATAGAAGATCAGGTTTCCTTTCTGCAGCTGATCAAAAGCCAGTTTTCCCAGTGACTCAATCATCTTCCTGCTCTCTGGACTCCAGTGTGGATCTGTCTCAGCTCCTCCATCATATTTGATCCTCTTGACTTTGGCCTGAACCACCAGGAAGTGGATGTACATCTCAGTCAGGGTCTTGGGCAGCTGTCCTCCCTCTCTGGTTTCCAGCACATCCTCCAGAACTGTAGCAGTGATCCAGCAGAAGACTGGGATGTGACACATGATGTGGAGGCTTCGAGCTTTCTTGATGTGGGAGATGATCCTGCTGGCCTGCTCCTCGTCTCTGAATCTCTTCCTGAAGTACTCCTCCTTCTGTGGGTCAGTGAACCCTCTGACCTCTGTCACCATGTCGACACACTGAGGAGGGATCTGATTGGCTGCTGCAGGTCGTGTTGTTATCCAAAGGCGAGCAGAAGGGAGCAGGTTCCCTCTGATGAGGTTTGTCAGCAGCTCATCCAATGAGGTGGACTTTCTTGTTTCAGTCAGGATTTTAGTTTTGTTGAAGTCCAAATTAAGTCGACACTCATCCAGACCATCAAGTATGAACACAACCTGGAAGTCTTCAAGCCTGCAGATTCCTGATTCCTTAGTTTGATTAAAGAAGTGATGAACAAGTTCCACCAAGCTGAACTTTTCCTCTTTCAGCACATTCAGCTCTCTGAAAGTGAATGGAAATATGAACTGGATGTCCTGGTTGGCTTTGTCTTCAGCCCAGTCCAGGCTGTATTTCTGTGTTAAGACTGTTTTCCCAATGCCAGCCACTCCCTTTGTCAGCACTGTTCTGATTGGTTCGTCTCTTCCTGGTGAGGCTTTAAAGATGTCTTCTTGTCTGATTGTTGTTTCTGGTCTGTCTGGTTTCCTGGATGCTGTTTCAATCTGTCTGACCTCATGTTCATCATTGACCTCTGCAGTCCCTCCCTCTGTGATGTAGAGCTCTGTGTAGATCTGATTCAGGAGGGTTGGGCTTCCTGCTTTAGCGATGCCCTCAAACACACACTGGAACTTCTTCTTCAGTTGGACTTTAAGTTCTCGTTTACGGAGTGAAGCAAATATTTCTGAAGGTAAGAAATTCAGAAAAAAATATTATATAATAAATATCATAGCCTTTCAGTACCCTGAAAGGATGAATGTCTATTGGTCCATTTCTTGAGCTACTAGGAAAGATCAATATTCAGTCTTTAGAGAAATTCTCTTACTGCTCTGCAGATGGTCAGCCATCTCATGCTGCTTAAGTCTCCTCAAGAAGTGGAGTGTGATCTTCAGAAATGCTTCTCTGCAGCTCTTTCTTTCATCTTCATCCTCACCTTCAAACATCTCCTCATCCTCCATCTGGCTCTTTAAAGTTTCTGGGTGATCTGGACTCAGAACCTTCTGGATCTTCTTCAGCTCGTTCTTCACAAACATGGTGATGTTGTCCTCCAGCCGCTGGAAAAGAAGACTATATGAATTACCCAGTGGTAAATGGACTGGTTCTTATATAGCTCTCTTTGATACTCTGTGCACACAAAGCATTTTATACAACATGCCTCATTCAACCAAGCACATTGTTCTATGCTTAAATTAGGGCTGCTCGATTATGGCAAAAATGATAATCACGATTATTTTCGCTGAAATTGAGATCTCGATTATTTGACGATATTTATTTAACCCTTTAAGACCTACCATAGAACCAAGTCCGCCAGAGCTTATATTATTTTTTTTACATGCTGTAGAGCCATTTGTGGGAGCATTTCAAGTTGCTATACATCAATACAACTGTTATAGACCATATTTTAATAATATGTATGCATTAAATCCATAGTAACTACATTAATTGCGAAAAAGTGCAATAAACTAAAAAAAAATTGAAAATCGTTTTTGTTTTTTTTTTTACATATATTTCTACTTGGAGAAATTTAAGAGGCTTATCCCTCAAAACTTTAAATACAAAAAAATTGCAAAAAATAGTTTACAACAACAGGAAATTTATTTTGAGTGTCTTCATAGTTTTATTTTGGAGATACACCAATTTTTATATACTGCAGGAAAAACAAAAAACAATCCTATGATGCAAATTTGCAAAGAAAACAGCAGGTGCATCAAAATAAACTATTTCCAGCAGTGCAATTCGAGTTCTAAGCATCCCAGAAACTATTCAGAAAAGTCAAACATGACTTATAAAAACACCAGTATAGGCTTTTAAGGCCTACAAGTAAAAAACTACATTTTCCGCGAAATGACGTCGCTTCCGGTTTCGGTCAGGAAATGGCTGACGTCTTTTTCAATGTGGGAAGTGTTACGAACAGCTGATCGGATCGGTGTGTTTCTGGAATATTATGTTTTTGTTCCTGCAAGCGCTTTTTATGCAATTTTTGCAAAGCTGTATGTGGAAGGAAACCGTGACCTATGACAAGCTGATGGCATAAGATGTAAGTACAACTCCTCCGGTTTCATATGCAAAAAAAATTATTGCGCTAGCTTACGCGGTTCCGGTTCTACAGGGATTTAAAAATAGTTACGCAAAACGGAGCTTGCCGCTCTGACCGGCTTTAAAGGGTTAACAATAACAATGTATTGAATAATGACTTTTAAAAATAATATAAACTAGTGTGCAAATACTGATAACAGTGCAAATGTTTGCAATATAAAAAGTAAATGAAAAATGTAAACATCTATGTTTAGTGAACTTTGCAGTGTTGCTCTGTGGTGCAGCTACGACACCGTAGCAAAGTTTACACACTATGTCTACTTGATCCACGTCTGACTCCGCGAACCCATAATGTTTCCACCCCACTGAAGTTTATTTTACCTCTCTTTTCAACCAACGGCAGTCACTCTCCTCTCCAAATAACTTCTGCTTAGCTTTCCGAGCTTCCCTCGGGTCCTCTTAATTGTTGTGAGGCTTGTTCGAAATGCAGAGAGGTGCGCTCGATTTGCCACACGGAGCAGCGCGAGAGTAAAGCACGAGGGAGGTGCTAATAATCGGCTTAGTCATTTTTAATAATCGTTGAAAGCCCAGATCGTAATCGTGATTAAAATTCGATTAATTGAGCAGCCCTAGCTTAAATACTTTCTTTCACACTCTGATGGATGCATCAGAGGGCAGCTTGGGTTTAGTACGTTACCCAGTACATTTGCCAGCCAGGGTTTGATTCACAAACCTTCTGACTAGTAGCTGACCTGCTCCCCTCCTGAGCTACAGTCACCCCAATCTGACTGAAATCATGGAGCCCAAACTCTGATTTATGTTGGACACACTGACAATCCTCTGGTCCACAAAGTGCAGCATACAGGTGACTGAAAAGAACAAATGTAAACGTAGTACTACAAACCATAACCACAGAGTCCAGGTGTGTTGGATGTTGCTGTGCAGACTGACCAGTGGAAACCTCTGCTCTCTGCTGGTCCACTCTGTGGAGGAGTAATGTATAATTAGCTCATGTTATGTCTGTCCACACACAGACACAAGCTAAAGGTCCATGAAGTGATGTTTGGATGGGTTCAGTCAATCAGATGACTGTCATGGTGGAGCTTTGCTAGTCCTGGTGATCCCACTGAGAATTAACATCTCAGTTTCCAGATGTCTGTAGTTTTCTGCTCAGTTTCTTTAGTCCCAACAGCTCTTACCATCTCCTGCGTAAAGCTTTCCCTCCATGCTCAGATGCCCTGGAACAAGGTGCTCTCTTTATATCAGTGACTGGTTTAAAGGGACAACTTGCAGTGCTCGCCAAACTTTGTGTCAGCAAAAGTAGTTCTAATGTTTCTTACATTTATTACATTTCTTACATTTTTACACACACAAATCAATGAACGCAAAAACATAAACTTTCCAGATATTTTGTTTTACAATGTTACAAAACTCAGTTCACAACTACACAGTCTGATTTACAAGTACAAAATATTTATGACCACAGTTTGAGCCGATGTATGTCCCGAGTCTGTGGACTCAGTAGTTTTGTTTTGATTGTTATTGTCTTTTGTTACAATTTCATTCTGATTAAGATTTTCTAGTTCTGAGGTTTTGGTTTCTGTGTTCCCTCTGTACTGTGTTAGTATTGTGTCTCTGTGTTCACTTCCTGTTTTATTTTGACAGTGCCATGTCCTATGTTAGTGTGTCTACTTTTGCTTCCCCTTGTCTGGTTATGTCCAATGAATCCTGCTGTGTCTCCCTTTTCTCATTCCCTGATTGCTCTTTTGTGTATATGAGCCCTTTGTTTTCTCCTGCTTGTTGCTGGTTCGTCTGTGTTGTCTCCCCGTGTCTCCGTTTAAGGTTTCAGGTTAGTTTTTTAGTTTTTTCAGTAGAGGTTATCTTAGCTTCTGCACAGGCCATCTCCACTGCACTTCACCATTTCAATACAGCTCACTCACGTCACAGCAATGTCGGCATCTTGGGTCCTTTATTAAATTCAACATGGCTCGCCCCGCTAGCCGTGACATAAGATGTGAAAACAATATCCAAAAAACATGAGGGACAAACAGGGAATAGTTTTAAGGTGCAGGGCCAAGAAACTGAGTCTAGCCATAAACTCAGAGTTGATTGAATTAGCATTTTGAATTGGCTGATCTGAGTTACTTCAATCAAGTCTATGTTCACTTTGAGTTAAGATTATACGTGATTGATGTAAAAGAAAAAAGCCATCATCAGCAACTGATTCTGATTTAGCAGGTTTTCTAAACGGTACCCATCCCTAGCTGGCTGTAGTTAAACCTTTACTTAAAAAGCATCTCTAGACCCAGCTGTCTTAGCTAATTATATCTCCAACCTGACAATCCTTGAAAGAGTAGTTGGGGGGAGACAATCAGAGGGGCAGTGTGATGATCTTTGGTTACAAACTACCGCAGTCAAGTCCAGAGGTGGGTAGTAACGAGTTACATTTACTCCGTTACGTTTACTTGAGTAAGTTTTTGAAAAAAAATGTTAATGTTAATGTTAGCCATTTAAATATTAGCAGTTAGCTGAGGCCACAAGAAGAAGAGGCCCTAGAAGAACAATGGATGATAAGATTAGATTTTCAAGACTAGGCAGAGACGTGTTTTCCTTTACTGTCTCTTACAGAGGAGGGAGCAGATACCAGACGAGGTCACGGAGGTACGGGGAGGATTCGCAGCAGACAGCAAGACTGCCACGTCCATGCGAGAGAGCGATGGCTACGATAATCTCTGTTTTTGTCTCCCTATATAATGTTGTACAGCCCATTTGAGGGTTATCCTCTCTGTGAACCAGATGCTTGATTTCACACAGAGGTCCACCAACTGAATTTGATCAGTTATGGAACGATTTACCTCGACAGGCTCCTTCACTCGCTGCTTTTAAACCTCCTTTAAAACACACTTTTACTCCCTGACCTTTGACCCAGTGTGACATGTTGACTCACTACCTCAGACAGCTTAAAATAGTCTTTTTGTTTTTTGGTGCTGCCTAAAAGAACCGTAAAATATCTGTCCTATATACAGTTATGTTCATATATTTTTGTACTACATCAGGAAACTCAAAAATATAGTTTGTAATATTTTAATCCTAATTTTTAAAACAGTTTTTGTCATTTTTCTTCTCCCATTGCATCAAAAATCATTATTTACACTGAATAAATGAGTCAGCAGCTCTCTTACATTGTTGCTGCAGGTTCATTACTGAACACTGGAGGTTGATCTTTGGACCAGTCACTCCTCACAGACACACAGCTGGATGCTGCAGATCCTGCTCCATCCTCTTCCTCCATCTTCTTGATGTCAGGGTGGAGTTAGTCTGGGAGGCAAACACACACACTCAGAGGTGCTGTTGTACTGGAAGCATCACACTGACGGGTTTCTAAAGTTCTCATTGATCATTTCATGGAGTTTCTGTGGTAAACACTGTCCTGTGACGTATGTGTTATGGTGAGGGTCATGAGGGCTAACCAGCCCCACTCCTTACTCCTCATATTTCAGCCTGAAGCACAATAACAGCCTAAACCTAACCAGGAGGCTGTAACCTCAAAGGGACTTCATGGTTAGAAATAAAGGTTCAATGAAATGAAGAAGATCATAAAGACATGAGTTCCAGCTTTAAAAGAAGCATCCACACGATGACGGCACAGCAGAGGAGCACTTTCTCTAACACACTGATTCAGTTCCACTGACACAAGGACACACACAGGAAGGCACACACACACAAGCCTTTATAAGAAACAACACAATCATCTGCGCTTGACTTGTCAATCCAAGTCCTTAGCCCATGAGCCCGCGGTATCAGACCACAGATATTCCCTTACTTTGAAAAAATAAAGCCAGTTTTCAGAGCAGACCTGATGTTTATGCTACAGCCTGTTTACCAATATAATCAATATCAGATATCAGAGCAACAGAAACCTCGGTGATCAGGACGCTGGGACTGAGAACAGGAAGTGGCTCAAACGTCACAGTTTCATAACATCACCCTGAACTCCACTCACCAAGGGCGTAGATTTGGCATGGACGGAAGGGACGTGTCCCCACCAATATCCAGCGATTATTGAATTGTCCCCACCAATAATTTGATCTCTTCGAGTAAAGAAAAACAAACCCGATAGTAAGAAAAAAACGATCTGTCAGCGTCTCATTCAGCGAGCGGAGCAGAAAAAGTTAAATTACGCTCTCTACTGGAGTCCTACGTCATGTGACAAATATGGCCAATGTGATTGGCTGAGCCTTTCAGGGAGCTCTGTTTAGTTTCAGCAGCGGCAAACCTGCGCTGCGAGGAGGAGAGGAGGACGGCAGCGCAAAGGAAGAACCTGGATATAAGAAATTGTTTTTCAAAGAAACCTGTAAGTCACTTAAAGTCAAGTTCACTCATATAATGTGTCCGTCACAATAACGTTACAGGCTATGCCGGGTTCTCACACAGCTGAATAAACTGCTGTGTGAAAACAGCAGTTTATTCGACCATCTACGCCAGCGTCCGGTTATGTTTTAGACAGCAAGGAACAGACGGCGGGTGACGTAATTCTGAAGGCTAGACCGTCCAATTTCACAGTCGCTCATTTCCGGTCTACCCGGCTTTCGGAGGACCCGGCCCACTTAGACCACTAAGGCCGCGTCCTCAGGTGGACGCAGCCTCTGAAGTTGGACACCCCCGGCCTGTTTCCGGCTGGACAATAATAACAGTGACATTTAACTTATTTTATCCGATAAATAAACACTGTAAGTTTCAAGTTTTTTGTATATATATGTACATGTATTCCCCCCCCAGCCCCTTTCTCCCTAATTCTGAGGTCTCAAGGTTGGCAAGTAGGTGCTAGGCTTGGTCCACATCAGTCTAAAATTGTATGTAACCACGAATAATGTGATTCCATGTCCACCAGGAGAGACTGGACAGTATAGATGTAAAACAAATATGCCAGCAGTTCATTTCAGCTAACGAGAGGAGCAGGCATGTGTTTGTTGTGTGGGCATGTAGTCCATATCTGTTGCTGTAACAGTAGTTCATGTTTAGAATTAAACATCCCAGCTCACTGATCTGATAGAGGGCAGTAGTGCCTAAAATGTTGCATAATGTTGCTGAGAGATCATTTACTTTGTGGTAATCTTAGATGAGTAGTTTTATGGACAAAACCCACCAGATCATTCAGTGTTCCCTTAGTGCTAATGTATCAGAGATGTTGGTGTACTATAGCTGAAGTAATGTTGTTAAGTCCTTAAAGTCATGTTCTTTTATTGTCTTGACTGTATTTGAAGCTATTTTTACTTTTGTATGATGCCTGATTTATATGGAATATGGCTGAAGTAAACTAAAGCCTGAAATACTTAGTCAGTCATTTGTTTAATAGTAATTTAACATTATATAATTCACATATAAAACTATGAATTGTAATTTTAAACGGTTTAAAAGCATGTAGAATAGCACATGTAGGAAAGTATATTTCTCCTCTTTTTATCAAGAAGCAAAAACAAAAAGGAAAAAATAAGAAACGGGGCAGGGGTCGATGGTTGAATCATCCGTCCCCACCAATGCCACAACCAAATCTACACCCTTGCCACTCACGGAGTTTCTGTCGCTATTGTAGTTTTTAAAGTCCCGTGATGAAGGCGGGTCTTTCTGTGAATCCGCACGCTCATTGGCTAATAGCTCGAGATTGACACATCGTTATCCAATGAGCGTGCGGGAACTTCCGACATAAAGTTGTTTCCTTTGAAAAACCAAAGTCTGATTATTTTTGCCTCCACTGACGGAGCCTGTTGTTCCCGCCACAGAGACACAGTAATGTCAGAGCGGTGTTAACACTCACCCTGCCTCAGCACAGCTCTCACTCTCCTCCTGCTCTCTCACACTAAACGGAGGCTCAGCTAAACTCACTTCCTCTCTACTTACAGGAAACCAGCGCTCAGAGGAGCCGACCGGCCTCACATTTCACCCACAGACACGAACAGCGTGGAATTATTTTATGTCATAAGAAGAAACATATTCATGTAAACACTCACCTGCCTCAGCTCCACCTTCCTCCTTCTGCTGCTCTGAACGGAGGCTCAATACTTTCACTTTCACTGCTGCTCCCTAAACACAGAGGATGCTGGGACTTGTAGTTTTTTCCTTCCGGTGCGGTCTTCCTCTTTGTTTGTTTGTGTTTGTGTTCAAGTTATTTCGATCATGTAAACATCAACAGAACACGTGAAGCCACACAGAGTTTGTATGTCGAGGTGGGTAGGAGGGTTTGAGGGTTTGGGGAGGGGTCAGAGGGAAGAGGTCTCTCAGTCTTGACAATCCACATTGATGGCATTGCATCTTTCAACGTGTTTGTGGGTCGATTTGGATGCTCCAGGTGTGAGAGCAGCCACTCAGCCTCTACTGCAGATGTGTGTCACAAGTTCATCTAGTAGTAGGCTATGGCACTTGGCCACAGGTGGCAGCAGTGGACTGGCCTCCATTTGAGACTGCTCCAGCTGCTATGTGATAGTCCAGCTGCAAACTGAAGATCATATGCAAGTTTTGGAAATTAAACTGTACAATATAAAGCGCCTTGAGGCGACTGTTGTTGTGATTTGGTGCTATATAAATAAAATTGAATTGAAATTCAGAATATTCTTAACTTAGCTTTAAAACCAACCCAATCTAACTCTCCTCCACACTCAAAAACAAAGACAAACCAACTGACACATCTGAGTCCCTCACTTTCTTCAATCCACTCACTCTCACAAGCTCCACTTAGTCACACTGGCTGTTTATTACTAATTACTATTGTCTCCCTGTTTTTTCCTATTTCAGTTCTGTTTTTTGTGCTTTTGCAGCATTTTTTTTTTTATTGCTGGTGTTTTCTTAAGTTGCAGTCCGTTTGGCCTCTCAGGGCCACCGTAGATATAGGCCAAAAATAAATACATAACATCATTTCAGTCAGTTTAAAGGTTTATTTGCAAGACACAAAAACAGAAAAAATGAAAAGTTACAAATGTATTGTGCATGAAACAGGAATTCAAACGTGGCTCAGATGTGTGTCACAAGTTAATCTGGCTGTAGGCTATGGCACTTGACCACAGGTGGCGCTAATTGACTCGTCTCCATTTGAGTGCACACAAAGTAAACTGCACACTTTAGTTGTGAAGCGAAAACGCTGAAATCGCAGTAATAACACGTACGAGGGGAACGATAACGAAGACAAGATGCTCCTGATCGTTACTCTTGCTGTCCTGTGAACAGCATCGGCGTGGTGTTAATTGTTTGCTTTTGTTTTGGCGATCGCCCCGTGAATGAGAATATGACCAGGTAAACCCGCGACATTTTTAAATAGTTTGTCGTTCAACAGCAACAAGACTGACGGAGTGTGTTTGAGGAAACCTCACAAATGTCACAGATGAAATATTTGGTGTTTATTTGCTGGTTTGTCGGTAGCAGCTCCTTCAAAGTAAGTCTACCACACATCTGTTTGACCAACGCCAGTTGATTTGGATCACCGGTCCAAACAATTTGAACCATTGTTATGTTACCTTTTGTGTTGAGTTTGACTGATATTTGCTGGATAGCAAATGTTTTAAAGCTGTGCAACCTTTATCTGTACATAGCAGTTAAACTGTTTAGATCAATCTTTATTGATAATATACATTATTTATTTATGAATTACTGTGTACACAAGAATAAGTTAATGTATTAAGATAAACTGGCTGAAATTTTTGTATTACTCTTGTGATTTTTTTTTTTTTATTGGCCCTGTTTAGTTACAGGCCAGGTGACCCTTTAGGGGTTTAAAATGCCGAGCCAATGAACGGCAGGGAGCAGGAATCTTTCTTCACTGAAGCTTCCACTTCCACGGGTCTGGTAGGAAGTTGTCCAAGCCAACAAAACAAACAGACAAAAAATCCATCTATCAATCACCTGGATCACCTGTTGAGAAAGAAAAAAGAGAAAACAAGCAAACAAAAGAGAGCAATATAATAAACAACATCATCGCGATGATCTATGTGAATATAACTGTAAATACTAAATATTGAATATTATTGTGCAGCACGTAAGATCGACAGCGCACAGTGTGCTTTGAGGTAGCAGCCAAAATGCAAGGCAAGTTTATTTATATCGCACAATTCAACAACAAGGTGATCCCAAGTTCTTTACAGAACATTAAAAAACAAAAACAGATAAAAAGCATGATTTAAACGTGACGTGCCCGTGAGCTCCGCCGGCAGCCAGCTGTGCCAGAGTGACCGAGCCCCAGGCCGAGAGGCCAAAGGCACCCCACCCCCGAAGGAGCCCGAGCGAGCCCCAGGCTCCAGGCCCCGACAAGCAGTACCTGGACGCCCATCCCCGGACACAAAGAACCACCAATGCACCGATGTCTGAAGGCGTCTTCCACTGGCAGGGGGAGTGGTGGGGGGAGATAGGCCTCCATACCTTGGAGGGCCTGAGATGTCCCCAGAGAGGTGGCGTCTGATACCCAACCTGACATATGGACACAGACAAACAGGCACACACAGATACAAACATCCATTCCCACCCTCATGCTCTCATATGCAATTACTCAGCAGCAGGTAAGCGCATAGCCCCTCCTGGTAGCCCTCAATGTCTACGTGTATTTAAAATTGAGAGGTGGGCAACGGCGCCAGGGGTGAGGTCGTACACCCTGATGTGATTCTGATCTTGGAAACATTAAAGACATTCATAGCCAGACTGCTGACTTTGTGTTTTTATTCAGTCGCCTAACAGAAGTGCAGTGAGAAACGATTTACCCCATCCTGATTTCTTAGCTATTTGCATATTTGCCACACTTACGTGTTTCAGATCGTGAAGCAAATTTTTATGATAGATAAAGATGACCAGAGTCAGTATAAAATAAAGCATTTACATGTATTGCTGGGAGGTCAGCAGCTCCCTCCACTGCTTGGCCCTCTGTGAAAAACAACTGGGATCCAGCTTCCCTGTGATGCTGAATTATATAAGCAGAAGAAAATAGATAGAAGGATGGATGATTGTATTTTGTGTACAATCGTTGAAGTGTAAAAAGGGTTGGCCCTCCGTGGTGCCCTAAGCAAAGTTTGATTTTTGGGGCCCTTTAATAGTGCCAATAATAGTGATTAATGATCACCTACTATAAATGTATTTCATTTTCTAATGTTGATGTTGTTGTAATCCACAGTGAAAAATGTCATAAAAACAGATAACAAATTTGCAACTTTCATGAAAAATGTTTTCATTAATATTTAAAAAAAAAACTAAGCAAAACACCTCCCCCTGCTGGCCACACAGAGAAACAATAGATAAAACCTGAGAGCTGCACAGTTGCAGCAGTGTGGTTTACGTCATTCTGTTGTCAGCCTGTTTTACACATCGGTGGTTTCTTATTGACGTGTAAAAAGATCTGAAATCGTAGTAAATTCAGCTGCTATTGTGGGCTGGGGATGATTTACACTTAACATTTTAATAACTGGGTATTGAATGTCAGAGGCCCAATGTTCCCTCTAAATTTTCACGTGTCTGAGCGAACACACAAACTCCCTGAGCGGTTCCTTGGACCACTGTGAGCGACATCAGACGTGTGCACTGTGGTCACGCCGGCATCGAATCCATCCAAGTTTCATGGTTTATTAAAATAATCAAATTACAGCGTTTACATTTATGTTAGACTACTTTTAATTAACTGCTTCAGCCCATTTACAATGAAAATGTAAAAGAAATCTTGTTCATGACCTGTGTAGTATGTTAACACTGTTGGAAGTAAAAATAACTTGAACTCCAATTTCGAAAACACAACTTTCTTTTCTTTTTTTTATAAAGCTCTGACTTGTATTATGAGTCTGTGGTCTGGGAGAGAGTCTGTAACTCTCTGTCTCCAAAATACAGTATATAATGACCAAAGCTGGGCAATTAATTAATCAATCAATCAATCAATCAATCAATCTTTATTTATAAAGCACTTTTCATACAAAAAAAGTAGCACAAAGTGCTTTACATGGTTAAAAGCAGCCCACCCCACCCCACACTCTCATTAACATAAACGATCATGAATACACACATCCCCCCCCCTCCCACACACACGCACACGCACACTTAAAGAGTAAAATTGGGCTGGGTACGCATGAGCCAAGTGAGGAAACACTATCACAGGGAGCCGTCTGCACCGGGACCCTCCAGGCTGGGCACACAGCAGGAGGGAGGCAAAGAAGCCCCCCAGCCAGGCTGAGAGGACCCCCAGAGCCCCAGCAGCCACGGTCGATCACAGCCCCGGTGCAGAGAGCCCCCTCCGAGGAAACACTGGAGATATGACACAATAGGATATATACAGGGTAAAAAGATAAAGTAAATAAGAACGGGATACAATATAAATAGAAATAGAAATAGAGTAAGAAGATAAAAAATGAATAAGAATAAAATCAATAAATATTAGGTAAAACCTAAATTAATAAATAGAATAACAGGATAGAATACATAAGCATAAAATAAATAAACGTTAGGTGAAAGCTAAATTAAAAAGGTGGGTCTTGAGCCTGTTCTTACAAACATGTACGTTCTCTGCGGCCCTGAGCTCCTCCGGCAGGCTGTTCCACAGACGAGGACCATACCACTGAAAAGCTGCCTCTCCGTGAGTATGTGTCCTGACTTTGGGAACAGTCAAAAGGCCAGTGCCAGAGGACCTCAAGGTCCGCGAGGGTTCATATGGTAAAAGCAGATCTGAGAGATAAGCCCAAGACCATTAAGACATTTAAAAACCAACAAAAGAACTTTAAAATCGATCCTGAAACACACGGGGAGACAATGCAGCGATTCTAAAACCGGTGTAATGTGGGCCCGCCCTCTGGTCTTCGTCAGCACACGAGCTGCAGTTTTGTAAAAGTTGTAAGGGTGATATATTCTTTTTGGGGAGACCAGAGAGCAGGGCGTTACAGTAATCAATGCGACTGCTAATAAAAGCATGCATCAACATCTCCGTGTTGGCCCGAGAGAGAATAGGGCGGACTCTGGCTATATTCTTTAAATGATAAAATCCCATTTTGGTTACATGTTTAATATGTGGGATAAAACCAAGCTCAGAGATAAAAATAACACCCAGGTTTTTCACTTGTAGTGAAGGACATAGTGAAAATGCCTGTAATTTAGACAAGAGTTTCTCTCTCTGAGCCTCAGGACCGATGATTAAAACTTCAGTTTTGTCCTGGTTAAGCTGTAAAAAGTTTTCTGCCATCCAAGATCTTATATCTAAAATACAGTTAAAAAGGGCATCCATTGGTCTGGTGTCACCGGGAGACACGGAGATGTACAGCTGAGTGTCATCCGCGTAACTGTGGAAGTTCACTCCATGCCTCCTGATGACACCGCCAAGAGGGAGCATATACAAATTAAAAAGTACAGGGCCTAAAACCGACCCTTGGGGCACACCACATGTCATTTTATGGATCTTAGAGGAGCAATTAATTATATAGTTACTTCTTCAAAAAAGTTACTCAGTTTGGCAAACAAAGTTTTTTGCAGCTATTTTTTTAAATGCAGCCAAGGCATTTTTAAATAAACATTTCAAACTATTTACAGAACAATCAGCTGTTCTGCATCAAATCTGATGCCACACAAATTATTTGTGTCACTCCAAAAATTTATTTCTGTCCACTATGAGATGAAGGAGAACAACAGCCTGATACCTGCAGGCCTGACAGCAGGAGATGTATCACTGCTGTAACACCTGTAACATTCAGCAGTCACCTCATTGTTCTGACACACACAACAAAACTATTGACTACACTACACACTAACTACACAAGATTTGCGCTAAACGTCGCAAATCTCTCACATCTCAAAGCACCGCCCTCACTCCTAAAACTTCCCCCGTTTCTTAACAACTAGATGCCACGTTGCCATATCATTTTTTGATTGGTCGACATGGTACTTTTTTGGACGAATAGGAAAGGCAGAGGGGGAGGGGTTTGTTTTTGCTCACAGGTGGAGAGCGCTTTCGAGACTTTTTTCTTATAAAACGCCGATTTAACCGTTTCTTCCTGCAGTAAATATAAACAACCAGTATTCAGGAAGAAAACCAAACATTGCATATTTTTTTATCACAACTCTGGTTTTACGTGGCCGATCAACACAATTTAAAAACTGGTATAAAGTCCCCAATTTTTCCGTCAATTGTTCCGTCTGTCCTGCTCACATCTCCAATGGTTGTACACGTTGTCAGTAACGTGGCTTCACTCCACATCAGCCACGCCGCTTTGCCAGCTAAAACACCGGTGTCGGCACATAAGGACGCTGTCATAGTCTGTCAACAAGGTTGATTGGCTGCGCATATACGCATCATTGGCTGGACTATGTGATAAGGTGGCATCGTTCCCATATGGGAGCAGCCAGTCACTTACTGACTAACACTGCAAAACAGAATTGTTAAAGTATTAATTTTAATTTCAATTCAGGTTAGATTTTTTTTGTGGGCAACGCAGAATTTCTGTGCGCAGAGACTGTGCCAGCAGTGCGCAATTGAGCACGTGCGCAGCTTAGAGGGAACATTGCATAGGCCCACTAAAAGTTACAAAATAAGCTAATGTCAAATACATTTACTGTAAACACATCAGAAGGTTATTCATGTGGCAAAAAGTTAGATGTATACAAAATGTTGCAGGGAAACAGAGAAGGAGCTCATATAGGTTTGAGTTTTATTCACATCTATTGTGCAGGTACAAATAACAGAGTGGAAAACTTTATATTTTGTGTTTGCAAACATTAATTTATGAAGATTCATTAACATGAGTGTAGCACAAAGTAAAGGTGAAAGCAGTATTCTGACACGACAGTGCAATCAAAACACATTTTGCCACTACAATCTGTGAATAATTGTGACAAACAACTGTCATTTTAATATTGGACAAAATAGGTTCCAGAGTGTGGGGGTGCCTACTGGGGTCAGCGGGGGAGCTCGCCCCAGGGAGGGGCCGCTTGCCCCTCCCTTTCTTCCCTCCCCATCCTCAGCTGCCTCCCTATTCCTACTCTACCACACCCACCCACACACGCAGGGCTTGGGGTGCAGGTATGTCACCAAGGTGCAGGGGAGGCACTCCCCCTCTGTCCCCTTCTGGCCGCCTGTGCCTCAATTTTATTCTGCAACCCAGACATCCACATTACTCACACTCTCACATAACACATACATATAGGGCCTTGGGGGTGTGCACGTTTTACAGCATCCAGAGGATGGTCGGTGTATTCCAACCCACCCCTGGCGCTGGTGCCCTACCTTCAATTTTAAATGCATATAGACACTGAGGGTTTTCGGGAAGAGCCGTGCTTCTCTCTGAGAGGAAGCAGGAACCATGAGCAGGCGTAGGGAGGTTTGGGGTCTTCACTCACCCCGGTTCTGTTAGCCGTCAGGGCTGGGGGGCTGGGAGGAGGTGCTGGCCGTCAGATTGGGGTCTGGGATGCAGGGCCTCCCTGCTACTGCAGATAAGGAGGTGGTCCGCTTGACTCCACCCCAGAGAGAAGGGTTACATCTCCTGGGTCTAGGTGCGGCTTGCCCCTCTGGGGGCGGGGGTACCTGGACCTGGGATATAGAGTATGTTTGGGGAGTGCGACTGTCTGTGCAGTGTCTATTTGTGTCTGTCTACATGTTGGGTGAGTGCCGAGTATTTGGTTGTGCATATGGGGTGGGAATGCACGTTTGTGTCCGCGTGCGCCTGTTCGTCTGTGTCTATATGTCAGGTTGGGTCTTAGACTCAACCTCTCTGGGTACATCTCAGGCCCTCCAAAGTACGGAGGCCTATCTCCCCTCACCACACTCCCTGCCGGTGGCTGATGCCCTCAGTTGGTGTGTTGGTGGTCCTTGTCGTCTGGGGCTGGGCGCTCATGTATGTACCGGCTCACTCCTGGTGGCCGATTGGCGGGGCCTGGCGCCTGTGGCCCGGCTGGGCCCCTTCCGGGGGTTGGGATGCCCTCAGGCCTCTGGCCTCTGGGCCTGAAGCTCGGTCCTCTCTGGCACAACTGGCTGCTGGCAGAGCCCGCGGGCACGCCACTGCAACCCCCTCTGGCCTCTGCTCCGTAGCTGCTGGGTGACCTCTCGTTTGGGGCTCTACTCAGCTCTTCCCAGGAGGGTGGCACGGTTCCCCCCCCCTTTTTGGTGGTCCTCCTCGGGTCCTTGTACACTGGGGCCTCTGGATATCTGGGGCCTGGATCTCCTCCATACCTGCTTCATACCCTGGGGGACGGGGCTATGGCTCCCCACACTCCCTAGCAGATCGTTACATGGAGAAACCTTTGGAATACAAGCGTGCTGATCCACACAGGTGTGCACACAGGTGTACACACGGGTGTTCACAGACGTGGACTACACCTTTCTTGGCTGCTGCCTCAAAGCACATTGTGCGCTGTCTATCTTGCGTGCTGCACAATATCGTTTAATATTTAGTATCTACTGTTATCTACTGCTAGCTAGTTTATTGTGATGGTGCTGTTTTTATTATGTTGCTCTTTTTTTGTTTGCTTTCTCTTCTGTTTTTTTTCTCCATACAGGTGATCCAGGTGTTTTGTTAGTTTTTCTTTCTTTCTTCCCCCTTTCTCACCGTCTCTTCTCCCCTCTGGTTTTCTTTCTCTCCCTCTCTTTCTTTCATTCTTTCTCCCTGTCTTATCCCCCAGTCATGTCTGTCCCGTTTGTAGCAACCGAAAATAAAATAAATTCATAATTATAATAAAGGTCAATCAAATGGACCAATATGGCAAGGCCACGATGATCCACTTGGTAAAATAAATCCGCTTGGCATCTTTCTTGGCCTTAAGACAACAATTCTGATGGCTAAAGATCCAAACGGGACACAAAAAAAAAAATATTGGACAAAATAGTTGTGCAGCCCTAACCTGAAATATGCTGTTTGTTCTGAATGAAAAACGTTAGTCTTTGGTAAACATTTTAATCACATTTATAGATGCAATATGTTATTTCAGTTCAGACTAAATGTTACCACACGTTCCCATCATTAGAGCGCATTTAAAGTGTGGAGAAGTCTGTGAAGGTTCTCAGTCATCCAGGTCATCGTAGTCTAAGGAGCTTGGAAAGAAAAGCGTCTGGACTTCTTTGAGTTACTTGAAGACGTTTCACCTCTCATCCGAGAAGCTTCTTCAGTTCTAAGGGTCAAATGGTGGAGAGTCCAAGCTGTATTGAAGAATTTCTAACTTCATGTAGGCTAAACAGCGGCCTAGAATTAGACTCAAAACCCTGCAGTTGCCCAAAATAAAGGGGGCATTAATGTACCAGATTCTACAGAACACCAGAAATAACTGCTAAGATGGGTCCAACACATCTGAGTTCATGCTGGAGGAACTGTGGGACACACTCTGCCAACCATACTTACATATTGTGGCTCTGCCCTAAACTCTGTGTATTCTGGAGGCAGATATTTGATGCTCTCAAAGACATTTTCCAAGGTAAATATTCCACTAAGTCCTACAGTAGCAGTGTTGGGAAGGATTGCAGAACATATTGACTGCAAAGCCAAAACTTGCCTGCTAAATATATGACTCACTGCAGCCCTAAAATGCATAACTATCAAATGATTAAAACCAGAAACTCCCACATATGGATATATGGATCCAGAGAGTGTATGATGTCTGTCTGATGGAACAAATTACACACTACATACTACCTTTACTGTTACAATGAAGAACACCACCTAATTTTGTGAGCTCACTCTCTCTCTACACACACACACACACACACACACACACACACACCTACACACACACCTACACACACACCCACACACACACACACACACACACACACACACACACACACACACACACACCTACACACACACACACTCACACACACACGTGTGCTGGACATTCATGGCTGCTTTGTGTAGTTACAGTTGAATAGAGGAAGTGTAGGATGTATCACTGCTGATTCAAAATAAATAAAAATTTAGTTAAAAAAGAGTAACAATTAAAAAGATGCAACACTGTTGTAATCTTGTTGAAATTTGGACAGCAGGAGGTGTAGTTTCCCTGAGTTTGTTTTCCTGAATTTCTCTGTATTTTTTGTCACTAAGAAGTCAGGAGGCAGCATGAAACATGAAGTAGATTCACAACTTTTTTTAAAATTTGATTAATTATCCTTTACATTTGAGAGTAACAGATAGTTAAGTAAACTAGTTATCATACACTCTTTAAAAAAATGGAAATATAAATATTTAACATCAGATTTCTCACAGAAACACAGAATTTATATCAATAACCCTAAAACATAAAAAGCAACTTGTCCACCCAAGTTGTGAATGCAATAACATGAGAACAAAGGGACGTAGGAGTTTCAAACTGATACCACAGGTGTATCTATAATTGGTTTAAAATCAGTAACCTTGACCTTGAGGTCAAATTTTTATGAAAATCTTGTAAATTGATAACTTGAGAACATGGCGACATAGGATATAGAAATTCATTACATAGGTACATCTGCTGGGAGGCTGAGGGGCACTACTGGCTGTTGCTAGTAGTTTTTCTTTGAAATTTTCTGTTTGATTAAAACAATGCAGACTGAGTCATCTACAACAAAGATATGATTACCTGACAAAAGGAATCTCATATACATGTCTATTCAGTAAAAGAAATTAATTGTGTTTAAAGCAAACAGATAAAGGGATCAGTGATGGCAATTATTTGTCATTGTCTTACTTGTCTTAGCCCAGTTAGGTAAACATTAACAATTGTGGTGGCAGATTTATTTTGTCATGTATTAACTGAGAGCCATGCTAGGCTCAGGGAGACTCTGCTGACCGTTTGTCCCGCGGTCATGCAGGGACTTCATCAAGCTTGCTCGTCTGTTCTTTGTGTGTTTTGATTAAAGAATGTTAGCTACCGCTCACCGCTCGTCTGCAGGCTTTATTTAAATGGAAAACTTCCACAACAGGCAAAAAAAAAAGCTTTTTGCTAAAAAAAAAAAAAGATTTAGAGCAGAAGTTTTTTGCACTGCATTTTAAAATGAAGATATATTGCATTTATTTACAATTAAAGACACAGAGCAGAAAGTGTGTTACTGTTTTACATCCACAGACACACAAGAAAAGAAGCAGGCAACATGAGGTCAAGTTATGGAGATTTTATTTGTGTATTTCAGTACATGTATTTAGATTAGAGTTTTTAAAAAACAAACAAACGTCCCAAGAAGAAGGATGGGGTGAAAGAAAGGTGGAGAGAGGGGGAAGGAGGAAGAAACTATTGATCTCCTCAAACTTGATGCTGCTGGATCAGTTCTTTCTCAGCAGTCTGCTCCAGAATCCCCTCCTGTCCTCGGCTTTCTTTTCTTTTGCCTTCAGCTCTTTTAAGGTTTTGTTGAGCTGCTCCTCGGCATCTTTAAATGTTTCTTTCAGCTGCTGTTTGGCCAGTTTCACTTTCTGTTTGAGGAGCTCTTTAGCTTCCTTTTTGTGCTTTCGTATTTCTTTAAGTGCGTCTTTGCAGTCTTTCTTGGTCACCGCAGAGCCGCTCATTTCTTTCTTGAATGCCTTCACCTCAATTTTCTCTTCTGCAAGTTCCTCTTGCACTTTCATCGGTTCCTTCTTCATGTTTTGAGTGTAACTCTTTGTATCTTCCATTTCTTTCTTTGCTTCCTGTATTTGAATTTTCTCTTCCTCCAACACTTTTTGAGCTTCCAACAATTCTTTCTTCATATTTTCAATCTCATTTTCTGCCTCGTGTTTACATTTTTTCTCCTCTTCAAGTTGTTGCTTCACATGCAGTAATTCCTTCCTTAGTGTTTCAGCTTCAGCCATTACATTTGCAGCTTCTTGTGTTTCCAACTGCATTTTCCTTTTTTCCTCTTCAAAAGCTTCCTGCACCTCCTGTAATTCCTGCATCACATTTCCTGCCTCCTTCTTTGCAGTTTGATATTTATTTTTGGCTTCTTGTGCTGTGCTTTTCTCTTCCTCCAATGCTTTTTGAGCTTCCAACAGTTCTTTCTTCATGTTTTCATTCTCGTTTTCTGCCTGTTGTTTTCCCATTTTCTCTCCTTTAAGTTTGAGACCCACATGCAGTAATTCCTGCAATACTACTTCAGTTTCAAACTTTGAATTTTTAGCTTCTCCTCTTGATTTTTCTGCCTCTTCTTTTAATTTGACATTTTCAGCCTGTATCATTTGAAATTTAAAATGAATCAGCTGTACTGTATTGTGAGGTGAAGCACTCGCCGATCCTCTTCTCCATCTCCCTTCATTCATTTTGGCCTTTTAAACAAAGGAACCAACGTTTTGTAGAGGAGTGAAGTGAAGTTTTCGATGTTTCTTCGTCAACTGTCGTTTGTCCTGCACAGAGATGCTGCTGTAGATGTGTCTCTAGCTGTGTCTGGATACAATGAAACATGCTGTAACTAAGTGCTTGTGTTGCACAGTTCTACTGAACATTCCATTTCATGCATGCTCCGCCCACATGGTCAGGAATGTCAGGTGCTGCATCTCCAAATGCTGCTCCCGTTGCCTAGCAATAACAGCTGTTTACTTTTTGGGGTCTGGTTCATTGTTTAATAAAGAAAACATGTCCGAGTATTGGGTGCTGAGGCTCAGCGCATATTCTAGCCTGCTGTGTGGGTGGGCAGCTAGAAATCACTGGTGGGCAACATGAGTGAGGAGAAAACTGGAGCAGCCAAGCAGGGAGCTGCAGGTTGCTGGTTTGAGTCTCTGTTCAGATGCTGGTGTCTCCTCTCTCTGAGATGTCTGCAAACAGTCCCAGATAAAACAATAAGGATAATAAACAAACACGTGACTAAAATAACAATTATGACTCTGATGTGTTTCATGTGTAGCAGGATGGCCTCTATACAGCAGTCGCTGCAAGCATCCACATCGCCACACTTACGTTTCTTTAAGCAGGCGTGCTGGGCTCCTCCTAAGGAAAGTTTGAAACTTCATTTCCTTCATGCTGGTGAACTTTTTACCAAATATGTTCATCAAAGCTTCTCCATCACTGACAGGGATTGTTTGGATCTTCACACTCATCTCCACCAACCCTAAAAAATGAGTCTCACTTTGCTCATATAATGCCAGGAGTGTCTCCATATTCCACAAAAGTCTATGCAAACATGTAACAGTATCCCATATTCATAGAAATATTATTGATATTATAACAAAAGCTGTCACCAACACAATTATTTTGTACACAGTAATAGAATAATTTCAGAAAAACACAAAATGACTGGTGTCAATATTATTTGCCCCACAAAAAAGGTCGAATATAAAACAATATTGCAAATATTGCACAGTTGAAAAAAAAAGCACTACAGCTCAGTTGTTCCCGCCCTCCTTTGTCCTCCTGTCTCCCCTCCCTCTCCCCTCCAATGAGGAGTTTGATGGCGTGTGGGACAAAGGAGTTTTTAAGCCTGTTGGTTCTTGTCTTTGGGAGAAGCAACCTGTCGCTGAACAGGCTCCTCTGATTATTTACCACCGTGTGCAGAGGATGCCCAGCATTGTCCATAATTTCCATCAGTTTCTTTAATGTCCTTTTCTCTGCCACTGTCACCAAAGTGTCCAGCTTCATGCCGACCACAGAGCCAGCCTTCCTGATTGGTTTTTCCAGCCTGGATGAGTCCTTCTGTGCTGTGCTGCTCCTGAGGAAGTACAGTCTGCTTTGGCCTTTTTTATACAGGTGCTGCATGTTGCATGACCAAACAGACAGAGACAGTGGGATTACACAGGACAAAGCTGAAGACAACTGACTGCAATGGACTGCTGCAAGGGGGGAGACGAGACTACAGTGGAAGGAGGGGGAGGAGACATGGAAGAACGCTGTTGTTTAGTGTGGGAGATCAAATTGGGCTAAGGAACCTGGGGAGGAAAAGCGACTGCCTTTGAGTGGAGAATTGAAAAGTGTCTGAAACACTGCAAGGAGGAGAGGCACACAAAAATCACACACACAAACAGAAAATGCATTAATCCTACTAACACATATACACATTGTTGTGGAAATGTTAACAATAACCTGCAACACACCCAGTGAGCTTGATTTGAAGTGGGTTTAATAAACACATTGCAATGTGGAGAGAGCATCCCAGTGAAACACCAGGACCATCCCTGAATTGTGGCCACCGCCCTTACATCTTATGTACAGAGTTTGTCTGTGTCTATATGTCAGGTCGGGTCTTACAGTCCACCTCTCTGGGAACTCCCAGGCCCTCCAAAGGCCTATCTCCCCTCACCACACTCCCTGCCGGTAACTGATGCCCTCAGGGGTCGGTGGGTTGGTGGTTCTTGGTGTCCGGGGCTGGGCGCTCAGGTATGTACCAGCTCACTCCCGGTGACTACTTGGCAGGGCCTGGTGCCTGTTGCCCGGTCAGGCCTCTTCCGGGGCAAAGGGGGCCCTCGGGCCTCCGGCCTCTGGGCCTGCGGCTCGGTTCACTCTGGCACAGCTGGCTGCCAGCAGAGCCGGCGGGCACGCCACTGCAGCCCCCTCTGGCTTCTGCTCTGTGGCTACTGGGTGACCCCTCATCTGGGGCTCTCCTCAGCTCTTCCCAGGAGGGTGGCACGGATGCCCCTCCGGTGGTCCTCCTTGGGCTCTTGCACTCTGGGGCCTCCTCCATGCCTGCTTCATGCCCTGGGAGACGGGGCTATGGCTCTCTACATCCTCTAGCAGATCATTACATGGGGAAACCTTTTGAATACAAGCGCGCTGATCCACACAGGTGTGCACACAGGTGTTCACTGTTCATAGACATAAACTACACCTTTATTGGTGCTATTTCCAAGCACATTGTGCGCTGTCGGTCCTCCTTGCTACACAACAACATTCAATATTTAGTATTTACTGCTGTTTACACTTAGCTAGATTAACGTGATGGTCAGTGGCGGTCCTAGCCTGTTTGGCGCCCCGGGCGAACACTCTCTCTGGCGCCGTCCCCCCCCCCCCACACACACACATAAAACATATTAAGGATTGTACGTTAATGTGAAGAGAAAAGTTATTAGAAAGGCAAATGAAGTCACACTCAGATATCTAATTTTTACATGCGCATGGGCGGTCAGTCCGATCTGCTCTGCTGTCAAAGTGCGCACAACAGATGTGACAGAAAAACCGCGCAGGGCTCTCAGCGCATTCTTTATTTATACTCCAAGTGAGCTTTCAAGGAAGTGGGAGTGGTATGTTCAGTATACAAAAACGTTTCCATAATAGGAGAAACCTTTAGCTTGTCTGTTGAAATAGGAGATAGCTTGGTATGTATAGAAACTTAAACATTTCCTTAAAAGGAGAGTGAGAGAGGGGGGTGACCGTTAACTCAGGATGTAGTATGTATGTCACCGCATTCCTCTACACATCTGGTTCCACTTTCCTTTCCTGTGGTGGTTCCAACTCACAAGCTCTCCTATCTTAAATGAAGCTACAACTAAACAATAATCACAAAACTAAAAAATCTCTTATCATTCCCTCCTGTTTGTAGCGATTTTAAGCAAATACATCAATGTGTTTCAGACACAGACCCTACATTGTGAGTGCTTTCGGTCTGGTCGTCATAAAATGTGTATCATTCAAACATAATCATTCATCACATTTGTTTCATACTCATCATCTTCTCCTTCTTCCTCGTCTGGCACAGTGACATATGCAACAAGAGATTGAGATATCATTCTTGATACCATTCCTCTTACACAGGGGATAATGAATGTAGTAAAGATACAAAACATAATAAGTATTAGGCCAATAAACATTAAAACCTTAAACATCAGTGTTCTCCATGAGCCGCTCATAAACCAATTCCACCAATTACTTTGTGAATTTGCCCAATCGGTTACCTGTGCCTGTTGAACGTTTCTAAGTAATTGTAGAGCATTTGTCATATTATCAGAATGCACATTGTCTGGAATATATGTGCAACAAGTTATATTAAACAAAACACAGTCCGCGCTTTTCTGCCAAGATCATGTCCAGGGCAACTCTGTGTTGCATAACAGTTATTCTTATGGCATCAATTTCCTGATTTTGCTCTTTGTTGATGCTGGTCGATGCATTTAAAAACAGTCCAAAACGATAGTCCAATAGTCAGGAGGTCGCTGTGGTTTAGGACAATTCCTGAATATTGATAACCTAGACTGGCAAAGCTTGCTGCGCATGTCACTTGAATCATGTTCATAAGTCTGCCATATAATGTAGCATGCTGTGTTGTAGCAGGCATGTGTGAGCATATATAACAATCTTTGTCTTCTTTGCGATTATATATGTATCTATACCAGGCGTTGTTCATCCAGGGATGGATGTGGTCCTGTGTCACTTCAGCCAGGTGTGAGTTGTCATATGTCCATGCTCTTCTATGCATGTTGGCTTCTTGATCCTTTAAGTGCATCAGGGTCCATGCTGTAAGCAGCAGGGCCAAGGTGGTAAGCAGAATAATCTTCATGATGACCAGACACACCGATTTACTCTGGTGAGTAGACTACAGGCGAGAAGTAGAAGGCGGGATATACCCAATCAGCCCTCCCTTCACCTGTAGATCACCAAAGAGTCGGGGTGGTGGTGTCTTTAGGTTGTGCTGTCACTCACTTCCATTTTTGCAATGGCTCTGGTGGATCCAAGAGGGCCTCTCAGCGATTTTGCAAGCTGTTGGCGTCGTTAGGAGTACTTGGTATGGACCTTCCCACCGGGATGGGTTCCAATTCTTTCTCTGGAGTACTCGTATAAGGACCCAATCGCCTGGTTTTAATCTGCAAGAGACTTGAGAAGCGTCGCATGGCAGTTCAAAACAATATCCCTATTTTCTACTAGTTTTGCCATTCATTCTACTAAAGTTGTCTTTCTAACAGATTTATCTATTGGTTCATTTTCATCAATTCATGCATCTTTTCACTGAGGTCTGATTCAAACTATCTTACTTCTGATTCTTTCCAAAAATAATTTCACATGTAACAATTTATATATGTGTGTTTTCTATTTTTGTTTACCTCTTTATTGTGATCTGGTGGACATCTCTAAACACCATCATGAGTTCAGGCTTCAATTTCAACCCAATTATACTCCTCTGGGCTTCACCTTCCCAGTGGCCCCTGTACCCTTCTCAAAGTGTCCTTTGTTGTCTTAAATCTCCAGCAAACACAATCTGTTTCTTCTCTGTTTCTTCCTTTTAGATTAAGTCCCAGCCAGGCAAAATATCACATTCAGTGCCTTTAAACAGTCATGTCACACTGTTCTTACCAGCCTGCTGTTAATTCTTCATTTCCACGATATTCTGTTGGTCTTCATCAGGAGATTGACTGTCCTTTGAGCTTCTTTTCAGGATCGGGACAAGTGGGAGGTCAAGCTATAAAATTTTAAGCCAAACTTTGGCTTGTTTTCTCCCAATTATGTTAATCTATGGTTTTGCTGCTATGCTCAAAATTCTAGGTTGAGAAAAGTCCACCTTTATTTATTTGTGACCTATATTGACACACTAAACCATACCATTAATATCATTTTCATTTCTTTTCTTAAAGCCTCCATTTGCTTCATCTGGCTTGAGTCTGTCTCTTCTGTTTTTCTCGCTGGGTGCTCACTCCTTATATGGGCATGCAAAGTTCCTGTCACACACACACTTCCTGTTACTCTCTTTTGTGTTTCTACAGGCTAATCAAACTCATTTTGTATTTACAGTCTACAAACCCTCTGTAATTCTACTAACTTCTAATCTAAAATGTAACGTCATTCACACAATAATTTCATAATCCTCTCACACACACTGCCTTTTAAATAAACTAAACTCTTTGCATTTTTATCTATTTCAGACATTTTCTGAGTCTCTGTTTTATGGTGCCGTTAGTTCTCTCTACTAACCCTGCACTCCATAGATGATAAGCACAGTGATTTCTTATGCTGAATCCTAGTGCTTCAGAGACCTTACTGATCACATCATTGACAAAATGTGTCCCATTGTCTGATCTTATCAGAGAAGGGATACCATATGTTGGAATAAAATGATTACATAAACATTTTGCAATGGAGATTGCCTCTGCTTTCACTGGATATATCTCTGGTCAGTTTGAAAACACATCTATGAACACTAAGGCATATTTTAATCCTTGACATTCATTCAATTCAATAAAATCCATGTGGATGGTGTGGAGAACTGGCCTCTCTTAGGTCTTAAGTTTCCTTATGAGTTGTGTTTTTGACAGAATAGGCATGTTCTTACAAATTTTTCGCTGAAGTTTCAAAATTTATAGTGTAAAAGTATTATTTATCTATACTATATTTCCCTCCTGTTGACACATGTATTACTTCATGTGTCACTACAGCCACTGTCCTGTGTAACGACTCTGGTAATATTGGTTTTCCATCACAGACCATTAAGTCATCTTTCAGTTGTGCTCCACATTTCAGCCACTTGTTCTGTTCAGTGATTGTTGCAGCTTTTTGTTCGGTTTTTAGTACATCAAGTGGTATTTGTGTACAATGTTCGGATGTTAGAAGCGTTATCGTTTGTTGTGCAGCCTGCTTTGCTGTTTGATCTGCAAAATTATTTCCTTTTGTGACAATAAAATTGTCTTTTTGATGTGCTGCACATTTACAAAGTGCCAATTGTTTTGGCAAGGTGATCACTTCCAATAAGATTTTTAATAAGCTGCCGTGTTGCACGGGGTTATCCGTAGAGGTGACCATACCTCTGTTATGCCAAATTTTTGCAAAGTGGTGCACTGCTGAAAAAACAAACTGGCTGTCAGTGTATATATTTATATTTTGGCCTGCGTGCAATTCATATGCACATATGACTGCATACGTGCAGCCGACTCTTTTACTGCCTCTGCTGCGGCTGCATAGCCTTGCATATGCAGGCAGGCCTGACGCTACAGAGTCTAATTTACACGAGTCTAAATTTCACCAGGAATGTTAACGAGCGTTGTTTTTCTCCAAATGCCTGTGTTATCACAGCTTCCATATAACCTGCTCCTCTATCTACACGTAAGTAGAAAGGCTTATCATAGTCAGGCAGTGCTAAAACTGTATCTGTCTGTAATGCCTATTTTTAAATAACTGAATGCTTCGTCTTTCTTCTCTATAGATGCAACATTACATCTTCACTTAATGCATTTTTAGATAATTTCTAGTTTTTCAAAGAATCCACCCATCTCACACATTTCAAACTTTGAAGTTAGGGTTTTTATATATATATTTTTTAAATTTTGAATTGCTCACAGTTCTAAAACTAGGCATTTGTAAATCATATGCCTAATCACTATGTGTCACTGTGATCCACAAGTATGGTCACAAATTCGCTTCCAAATCAACAAAATAAAATAATCAAACAAAAAACATACATGAGTCAGGACACAAAAAGAAAAATGCTGCTACTGAAACAGAGCAGAAGTGTGAGGGAAAAACTGAGCTCACAGACAGCTGCGTGTGTTGGCTTTTAATGCAGCTTCTGCTCTAAAAACAAATAAATAAAAATAAAAGAAAATGTGTAACATGCTCATCAACTTAGCGGTGTCCACATATTTAATTCAGCTTCTCAATCCTGTAGCTTTAGCTGTTGTCTACAGGGTTTGGCTTATTAGTTGTTGTTATAGGTGTGCTCTATATCTCAGTAATATTTTATCCAGGATAAATGACAGATGTTTAAGCAGGTTAAGTACCTCTATGCACGTAATTAGTTTAGATAGTTTCTTTATTTTCTTCATCTAATGTGTCATTATACTGAGTTTGAGCAACCTTAAGCTTGATGCAGATTACTTCATAACAATCATCCACCTCACATCATAACTGACTAGGTTGCTTCTCATTATTAATATTATGTCATTATTAATATTATCATCTTTGTCTTTCTATATTATGACAATAGTATACTACAATATTTTATTAGTGTATACCACTATACTACTACTGAGCCAATTTAATAGTTAGGATCATCTTACTCAGCAAACAGATAATTTAGAATTCATCCAATCTGTACAAATTTGCTTTTCTCTAAACAGGTTTGCACCTACTTCTTAGACTGGTCTTCTGTTTGTCTCATCTCAGATCCAACCTTCAGTCACATTCATTCTCTCTGTTGCGTGACGAACCAAGCAATTTATTATTATATATTTTATATTTTATTTTGTATCCATCAAGGGCTTCGGGTGATCTGCAGTTTCACCCTTTCCCAAGCTGGAGACATTTACCTTTTCACACACTTTCCTTGGCTGAACAATGACACAGCCCTAATGTACCTTATGCACCTCTCTATTTTATTTAAAAGGTTTTCGTGTGAATTATTTCCTTTTATTGATTTTATACATTCTGGGCATGATTGTCATGCCAACTATGTTTCATTGTTAATATCAGCTTACAGGTTGTTATCCTTCCTATTATTAGTTTCAATACGGTAAAAATAAGTTCTAATATAATTTTGTCTTTATTTATTTTATTTTTGTACTTCTTATATTTATATCTATTCGGTGGGGTCTGTTTCCAACCTTTTTAAACTACTTTAAACTATTTTGATCTCTAGTTTTCACTTAATAAGGGTTTTATTAGTCACTGCACTGTAGTGTGACCTGATGCTGATTTTACTATTAGAGTATCTTCTGAGAATTGTACTTCCTGTGGTCTTCTGTTCAAAACGGTTTTACATACTCCTGTATCACATAACATCTGCACTGGTTTGCTATTAACATATACTGTCAGTGTAGGTTTGCCTTTTACTTCAGACACTAATTGATAGACAGTAAATACTTCTGCGTCACTTTTATCATTTTCATTTGGCTTTTTCTCATTTAGTCATTCATTTGAATATTGCCGTTTGTCTGTTTTATGTCTGCAATCTCTGGCGAAACGCCCTTCCTTGCCACAATTCCAACACGTATTATCTCTTTCTTCACTTCTTTCGCGTAAGTCTGTCTGTCCTACATATCTCTGGCCCTTTCCTTTAAATCCTCCTCTGTCCCTGTCTGTTACCTCTCCACCTTCTCCACCTTCCCCTGCGGGTTGGCCGTATCTGGGGTTTAGTACTGCTATCATAGGAAAAATGCCGGGAGGACCAGGTGGATCAACATCACCTCCCATATCTCGTCCGTAGCGATCTTTTCCTATTTTTTTTTTTTTTTTTTTTTTTTTTTTTTCTTTTCTGTGGATTTTCACCTAGTGCTATTTTATCTAACATGTTTTGTGCCTCTGCATAAGGACCAGGTTGAGGTCTGAACGGATCACAGGATTGTTTAAGGGGGGTCGCAGCAGCGGAAGTGGGGGCTGGTTTCACAGCAGCAAAAGTGGGGGTCGGCCTCGCAGCAGCGAGTGGAGCATATGGTGGGGGGTCTAATACCTCTGCCTTTTCTTTCTTCTTTTCGTGTTTCTTTTGTTTATTCTCACATCGTCTATCTGCCTCTCTCTTCCATGCTTGGAAATATTCCAATTCTTACGTGCGTTTTCCTTCTTTCTTTCTTTATTTAGTCTCTCCTATTTCTTTTCAGTAATGCTTCTTTAAGTTGTATTAATGCAGATGGGCTACATTCTCATTTAGTCTTTTTAGAATTTCTCCATCTTTGCACACTAATTTGTCCGGCGCCTGGACACTTTTTTCCTAACCACTGTTCGTCAACAGTAAACTTAGTGGGCTGATTACCCATTAAAACAGAACTGCAGAGCCTTCTCTGGTATTAGACTGAAAGAGTGGTTACTGACTACGCCCTTCTACTCCACTCTAATTAGTGGAGCGGTGTCAGTTTTATGAGGCGGAACTCAACCGTTCTCTTTTGTCACCAGTACTTCAGCTACTGACAGGAAATAAAATGACAATAACAATGAGAGTGATTCAGCAGCGTATTTGTGCTGTTTAAATCAATTCACTCTCAACACACAGAAAACACAAACATTTAAACAGACATTTCACACAATCGCGCAGGCCTTTTCGGAAGGCCAGTCCTAAAGCTTTTATTTTGAAAATCCTTTCGGCGGATCAGTCCAACGCTTTTATTTTGAAAATCCGTTCGGTGGATTACCCCAACGCGTTTATTTTGAAAATCCGTTCGGTGGATCACCCCAGCGCTTTTACAAATCCGTTCGGTGGATCACCCCAGCGCTTTTATTTTGAAAATCCGTTCGGTGGATCACCCCAGCGCTTTTACAAATCCGTTCGGTGGATCACCCCAGCGCTTTTACAAATCCGTGCAGTGGATTAGACTAATTACACCCTTTCGGCGGGTGAGACCAAAGTTCGTTTTACGCGAGTGTAAATGAGTGACTTCCTTTACCTTCCCAAGATTCTCTGGCTATGTTGAAAGTCAGCCACTGGATCCCAGCGTCGTGGACCACTTGATAAAACACTGGCCAGGAATCGAATTTTAGCGTCCCTGGACTTTTTCACTCCTACCTAGAGGACAGATTTCAGTGCAGCTTTCCACGACGGCAGGACACAGCGGCCGATGCTTCCTCTCCGGCTCGGAGGACCAAGAAAATGTGAAGAGAAAAGTTATTAGAAAGGCAAATGAAGTCACACTCAGATATCTAATTTTTACATGCGCATGGGCGGTCAGTCCGATCTGCTCTGCTGTCAAAGTGCGCACAACAGATGTGACAGAAAAACCGCGCAGGGCTCTCAGCGCATTCTTTATTTATACTCCAAGTGAGCTTTCAAGGAAGTGGGAGTGGTATGTTCAGTATACAAAAACGTTTCCATAATAGGAGAAACCTTTAGCTTGTCTGTTGAAATAGGAGATAGCTTGGTATGTATAGAAACTTAAACATTTCCTTAAAAGGAGAGTGAGAGAGGGGGGTGACCGTTAACTCAGGATGTAGTATGTATGTCACCGCATTCCTCTACACATCTGGTTCCACTTTCCTTTCCTGTGGTGGTTCCAACTCACAAGCTCTCCTATCTTAAATGAAGCTACAACTAAACAATAATCACAAAACTAAAAAATCTCTTATCAGTTAACATAAAACTGTTGTCGAAATTCACCAGAGAAACACACACACACACACACACATGAAGAGAGAGAGAGCGTGCATTTTATGCAGACGGCTACCAAGCAGCCATCATAATTCGTCACACAATGAGAACAGGACAAATCAACAACTGACAATGACTAATTAATATTTAAATCTGTAACATAATGTATTGTTTGGAGTTTAGTCTGTTACTGTTGCTATTTTTACCATTTCTTCTTGGAGCATCTGTAATTCACATTATTTCCTCAGGGATTAATAAAGTATTCTGATTCTGATTGTTTCAGGATGACCTGCCATTATCCAATCACACATCTGCTTACCTGCATCTTTTGCTCGTTTCTCCTCCTCTTCTTTTCTCTTTTTTCTAAACTGAGGACCTGATGGCTTTGAACTTTTCTTGTCCATCTTCCATTGGTTTTAATTTTGCACTCCAGTATGAGCACCCATTCCCCAACCCGAGGATCACCACAACATAACCTAATAGACCAACACCTTAGTTCACAGATTCACTTTGTCTAAGGTGTATTTCTGGGATTTCACACAACCCAGGATTCAAATCATGAATACATAATTTACAACATTATGAATGAAATGTGCTCTACTTGGAAGCAGCCGGCCCCCCTCCCCTTTCGACGGGTTGTGTGTGAGACTTTAAATCATCAAACTGTAAATTATACATTTTAAATTGTTATTGATCCTTTACCACGAGTCCTAAAGTGAATATTTATTTTCTTACTCTTCTTATATTTATTGTTTGTTTACTTGCACTGCTGTAACTGGAGCCTCTGTTTTCGTGTTTGTTGGTTTGTTTTATTTTTTATTTTATTTTATAGAAAACCGATCGGTGCCTGTACCATTCCCAATATGCGCTGGCTGACGTCGGGGCAGCATGAGTACAAGCAGTTTATTTATTTATTTTTTTGCCGATGCCCATGATGCCGCCCCGGGCAACCGCCCGTGACGCCCGTATCAAAAACCGCTACTGGTGATGGTGTTGTGTTTAGTATGTTGCTCTCTTCTTTTTCTCTCAACAGGTGATCCAGGACGTTTTTTTTCTCTTCTTTCTCTTTTTAAGTGCCCTTTCTCACTGTCCCTCTTCCCTTCTGTTTTTCTTTTCCTTCATCGTTCTTTCTCCCTTTCCTATCCCTCAGTCGTGTCTATCCTGTCTGTAACAACTGAAAATAAAATAAAATAAAATAAATAATAACAACAAAGGTCGATCAAATGGACCAATACGGCAAGGCCGTGATGATCCATTTGGGAAAGTAAATCCATTGGGTCTCCTTGTTGGTCTTCAGACAACAATTCTGAGGGCTAAAGAACCAAATGGGACAGGCAAAAACAAAGTGAAGTTGACTAAAAGATCTCAGAAAGCAACATTGTGGACATCTAAAGAAACAGCTAAGAAACACTGAACTCTATCAGTCTGGAAAGGGTTACAAAGGCATTTCAAGCGCTTTGGGAATCGAACCACGATGAGGGCCTTAATCCAGAAAATGTGGAAAACCTGAAGGCCTCACTTGTCTCATTTAATGTGCCCTGAAGCTGAAGTGCACCAGGACAATAATGCAAAACACAGCAGCAAGATCATCTCTGAATGGCTCAAAAAACAACATGGAGGTTTTGACCTGGTCAAAGTGCAGACTGCAATCAGATTGAGATGGTTTAGCATGACCTTAAAAACTCAGCCTATGCTGGAAAACCCTCCAAAGTGGACGAATGAAAACAATTCTGCAAAGAAGAGAGGACCAAATTTCCTCCACAGCGCTGTAACACACTCATCACCAGTTATTGCAAATGCTTGATTGCAGTTCTTGCTAGATGACAAAACCACTTATTAGGTTTAGAAGGAAATGACTTTTTCTACATGAGGTAAAGTTGGAGAGCTGTTTCCCCAAACTAAATGAAATCATCATTTAAAAAACTACAATCTGTATTTACTCTGAACATCTGTGTTAACATTTGAAATTGGAAACATGTAAGTGTAACAAACATGTTAAAACATAAGAAATCAGGAAGGGGCATGTATAGGAATTTCTTTTACTTGTGTATTAATCACATTACTTTATTGTATGATACCTTGGTGCCACTGGATTTTAACATGTCTCACACTCATACAGTAAGACAAATGCTGGGGGTCTAGTAAGGAAGGTGGGGGAAGCAGGCAACTCCACAGGAAGAGTCTTTTGTCTCTTTGAGGACTCTGGTAGGTAGCAAGGCAGTGTGAACCTTAAGGTGTGAAACAGCTGTGTACTGCCTTTTGTTCCTGCAGAAGGTATTTAACTGAGAGCCATGCTAGGCTCAGGGAGACTCTGCTGACCGTCTGTCCCGCGGTCATGCAGGGACTTCATCAAGCTTGGTTGTCTGTTCTTTGTGTGTTTTGATTAAAGAATGTTAGCTACCGCTCACCGCTCGTCTGCAGGCTTTATTTAAATGGAAAACTTCCACAACAGGCAAAAGAAAAAGCTTTTTGCTAAAAAAAAAAAAGATTTAGAGCAGAAGTTTTTTGCACTGCATTTTAAAATGAAAACATATTGCATTTATTTACAATTAAAGACACAGAGCAGAAAGTGTGTTACTGTTTTACATCCACATACACACAAGAAAAGAAGCAGGCAACATGAGGTCAAGTTATGGCGATTTTATTTGTGTATTTCAGTACATGTATTCAGAATAGAGTTTTTAAAAAACAAACAAACGTCCCAAGAAGAAGGATGGGGTGAAAGAAAGGTGGAGAGAGGGGGAAGGAGGAAGAAACTATTGATCTCCTCAAACTTGATGCTGCTGGATCAGTTCTTTCTTCATGTTTTCATTCTCGTTTTCTGCCTGTTGTTTTCTCATCTTCTCTCCTTTAAGTTTGAGACCCACATGCAGTAATTCCTGCAATACTACTTCAGTTTCAAACTTTGAATTTTTAGCTTCTCCTCTTGATTTTTCTGCCTCTTCTTTTAATTTGACATTTTCAGCCTGTATCATTTGAAATTTAAAATGAATCAGCTGTACTGTATTGTGAGGTGAAGCACTCGCCGATCCTCTTCTCGATCTCCCTTCATTCATTTTGGCCTTTTAAACAAAGGAACCAACGTTTTGTAGAGGAGTGAAGTGAAGTTTTCGATGTTTCTTCGTCAACTGTCGTTTGTCCTGCACAGAGATGCTGCTGTAGATGTGTCTCTAGCTGTGTCTGGATACAATGAAACATGCTGTAACTAAGTGCTTGTGTTGCACAGTTCTACTGAACATTCCATTTCATGCATGCTCCGCCCACATGGTCAGGAATGTCAGGTGCTGCATCTCCAAATGCTGCTCCCGTTGCCTAGCAATAACAGCTGTTTACTTTTTGGGGTCTGGTTCATTGTTTAATAAAGAAAACATGTCCAAGTATTGGGTGCTGAGGCTCAGCGCATATTCTAGCCTGCTGTGTGGGTGGGCAGCTAGAAATCACTGGTGGGCAACATGAGTGAGGAGAAAACTGGGGCAGCCAAGCAGGGAGCTGCAGGTTGCTGGTTTGAGTCTCTGTTCAGATGCTGGTGTCTCCTCTCTCTGAGATGTCTGCAAACAGTCCCAGATAAAACAATAAGGATAATAAACAAACACGTGACTAAAATAACAATTATGACTCTGATGTGTTTCATGTGTAGCAGGATGGCCTCTATACAGCAGTCGCTGCAAGCATCCACATCGCCACACTTACGTTTCTTTAAGCAGGCGTGCTGGGCTCCTCCTAAGGAAAGTTTGAAACTTCATTTCCTTCATGCTGGTGAACTTTTTACCAAATATTTTCATCAAAGCTTCTCCATCACTGACAGGGATTGTTTGGATCTTCACACTCATCTCCACCAACCCTAAAAAATGAGTCTCACTTTGCTCATATAATGCCAGGAGTGTCTCCATATTCCACAAAAGTCTATGCAAACATGTAACAGTATCCCATATTCATAGAAATATTATTGATATTATAACAAAAGCTGTCACCAACACAATTGTCCCAAGTGCTTTTTTAAACAGGATTTTCAACCAGAGGATTTCCCTATAGCTTAATTTTTTTAATATTTTGTACACAACAACAGAATAATTTCAGAAAAACTCAAAATGACTGGTGTCAATATTATTTACCCCACAAAAAAGGTCGAATATAAAACAATATTGCAAATATTGCACAGTTGAAAAAAAAAGCACTACAGCTCAGTTGTTCCCGCCCTCCTTTGTCCTCCTGCCTCCCCTCCCTCTCCCCTCCAACGAGGAGTTTGATGGTGTTACGGATTCAAATATTGGGGATGGATACAAGAGGAAAAACCAAAATAACAACACTGGTCCGGCCGGGTTGAGTCAAACGATGATTTTAATGATCACACATGTGGGAGATGGACACCGTACGCAGACAGCATCAGATCTCAAAATGGTGGAGCATTGATCAAACTCTTATAGCCTCTAGTGGCCCCCACCTAATCATAAAAGCCTAAACATTCACATCCTTTCTCTCACACGGCGCCTAAGCTACGACCTTGGCTCCCTGTTTATCTGCTCCTGCTGAGATGGGGCAGAAAACCTCTCCAGTATGTTCTGTTCTCTTCTAATCAGACAAATAAGGCGATGACTTTCTGCGAACAGTATTTCTCATAACTCAGCAGTATAATGCATCATAAAACAATATCATTCATTCACAATAAATCAGCAGTCTAATGTAATGCAAATCAGTTTAACAAATGCAATAGTTATAACCTTCTTCTAATTCAGGAGAATAATGCAAACTAAAACTACATAATAATTCACAATCTTTAATTAGGGGTCTAACATGGCATAAAATAATATTATAATCCCACAGTCCCCCTGTTGAGCTCTTTAGAATAAAGAGCTCACCTACACCCTGCAATCCAGTGTTGCCGGGTTCATTTCTTCTTACCCCTGAGGCCCTCTGTCCCCCTTTAGGTGAACCATATGTGAGATGACCTCTGTGTTGGCGCAGTTCAGACGCAAGAAAAACTATCATTACAACAACAATAGTAGGTACAGATGACACTCCCATCACTCCCCAGTTCTCCCACAGCTTTATTTTGGTGCTACCTCACACCCTTCACACGTACTCAGACTAGAACCTCTGTCCGAGGAGCTTTTAGCCTTTATTTTATTGCTGCAGCCACCAGTGTCTTCCAGTCGGGTGATCCTCTGCTCTTCTTTCTTCAACCTCAGGGGTTAGACAACCCTTCAGTCGTTGCACAGATCAGGGGATTATTCTGCCTCGATTTCAAACAATGATCTGTGTATTCTCAGGTCACAGCTGTGTCCCCCAGAAAAAGGAACAGGAACGTGTCCCCCTTTTGACCAAGAGCTTCTCGAACCTCGTTGGTCTGGTGTTCCTGGATTTTCGTCAACCCCTTCATGGTTATTGCTGTGTTTATGGGATCCATCCTTTTGAGGTGACTAGCTGGAGCCCAAAACGCCACGACACTTGAGCCCATTTGGTGTCTCGGCAGTCTCTGTGCCTGTCTCTGCTGCGAAGGATTCCCATATCTCCGTGACCACGTCTGGTGTCTGTTCCTGTCTCTGTAAGAGACAGAAAACCAAAACACCTCTCTGCCTAGCCCTAATAATCTAATGTTGTTATCCAATGTTCCTCTAGTGATTCAAAATCGGTTTAGCACATCATGTTCAGGACCTCCTGACCAGTAACTTATTCTAATCACAATTTATGTGTGTGTAAGCGTGTTTGCATTTAGCCCTCTGCACTCAAAGTCAATACCTGCAATATATCAGTCCGGACCATCACGCCGAACGAAGCTTATGACCTTCAAAAGACCGAGTGCCAACTCATTATAAGCACATTTGCAAGGTGTGTAAGAAAATTATTAAAACCACTCATTTTAATAAAAGACATCAAAAACAAATTAGCCGTTCTTAATTCTAACCTTTGCTCCCCCTTTTCACAAAAATCATGTGTTTCCTTCCGCCTACCGTCCCACGGTTTCCTCTCCAGTGTGGTACTCAGCTTCTCATGAACACAGGCATTTTATCTTCTAAACGCTATTCAGTTCATTTCAATGATTAATGCTTAAACATGGAAATTATTAATGTCATTATTAGCTTAAGTTTTACCATACCTAAGTTATTAAAACACAAATGAAGTCATAAAAATGTTCATATAACCCTTGTTTGATGTTAAAACTCAACTTCCCCCCTTTTTTGACACATTCCCATGTGTCAATCCAACGGAGCTAGAAAATTAAAGGAAAGGTTAGTGACCTCATATCTTAGAAAGTATCAGACTTTCTCCTATCCAGTGTCGTTGCTCCAGTCCTGTCATCCTGTGTTAGGGAATGAAATCAATTTAATTGTCATGTTAGATCTGTTCAACTCCTGGCTCCGCCCAGAGCCTGCGTCCGCAGAATTGCCAAGAAACAAAACCTGTATTAATATGAACTTCACTTGAATATGAACTTGTTGACTACTTTTGACACAGCAAAGGAACATTCTCTCCTTCTCAAGGACAGTCACTGACTCCCACTTATCTCCTGGAGCCAACTGTCCCTTATGGAGACACAACATTGCAGCTACAGGGTTTTGCAGATTGTTAAGTTATCTGTGTGTAATGCTCTGAATCAGGTATGTAATATTAAATGAATGTTGTTTAATAAACTGCCACTACTTAAAACTTAGCAAAAGATATAACTGAATAAAAGATTACAAAGAATAACATGGTATCAGTGTTATGTAAGCGCGTGCGGCCTTCTATGCTCGAAGTCACTCCACTCCATAGATCAGCCAAACATCGCGCTGACCGTAGCTTTTAACCCTTATCAACTTGAGCACAACTCTATAATGAGCAACAAACTGCAATATGTATAAAGATTATCATGGTTACACCTGCAATGAAAGATCATATGATTATCCTGACACCTGTAAATAGAAGATTAACCTGAGGTTATAACAATCACTGGAACACAAATGTTAATGTAATGTCAATAGCTTCAATAAATGATTAACGCAATGCTTGTTATATGATTCTGATGTAACAATAATGCTGATGCTAAAATAACAGTAAAACACCCCCTTTTATCCCGTTTATAAACTTCACACTTTTAAATTTTATTCCCCCTGTTTTTCCCTCACTGACCACAGCAGGGGAATCTGTGTTTTGATTCAGCCATGAATCCAGCTCACCTGATTCATCACTGAGCCCCCTCGTCACTGGCATCTGACAGGGAGGCGCTGCATACTCGTCCTTTAATGTCTCTATGTTCAATCTGTTAATTAGAGTGCTTAAACATGAAGTAGACTGCGTCCACAACAAGTCAATACAGCTGTAAATGTGGCCAATTATCAATCTATTACCAATCAATAACAAAAAATAGCTTTTATTTTATGCATGCTTTTAGTCAACCACTCACCCAGAGGATCTTCAATCCCAGAAAATTCCTTCTCCTCATTTAATGTGTCTGTCCTCCTTCCATGCCCTGGTAACTGGTCCATCCAGAGCCATGTCATCTTGAAATATACATACAACAAGCCAAACCACACCTTGGTCACACCAACCCTTTTCCGCCCTGAAGATGTCCAACGCCATCTTAGTCTGGACTGTCAAAGGTGACTTTAACGCTGACTGTTCCGACAATCCATTTTATAACATTTCCTGGTCAGATTAGCCAATCTCTGCACACTGGAATAAACATGATCAACATGATCAACATTTTTCAAGTTTGGGGTCAAATTTTGAGAATTTGACCATAAGTGAAAGTTATGGTGTTATCACCCCCTTCGGGGCTTACCTTTCCCAGTTTTGATGATATTCCTCCCTATTCTTTGCAAGTACCCCCTTTTGGTGGCGAGAAACTGTTGGTGTGAACAAGTGGGTGCTGTAAAAACAAAAGCTCAGGACAGAACAGTTATCAGTCATGTACTTCATACAAAATTAGCATATATTTGATTTCATATTGATCCTCTGAGTGTAATGGTACATTTTAATTTGAATTTATCAAAGCTAAACACAATAATTTTTCCTTGTTTATTTTGCTCTTGTTCTTGTGCAGCACCACATCTCAGCACCTGCCCCTGTCGGTTCTATCCTACTTTTAAATTGCTGACTATTTCAAGAAAGCACCTAAAAGACGGGGACCAGTGTTTGTTATTACATATCTCCATTTTGAATGTGACAAGTCTTCCATTCCCTGTTATTCATAGAAATTAATAAAGTTTTTGGCTTTTTCTTTCCTCTATAAAAGTTAATTGACTTTTTACAGTGGCCTGCTATGGTTAATAATAACATGTTCAGTCATGAGTGAAATCAAACCTTTTCTTCACTTTAGCATTTAACATTCCCAACAATATAATGTGATACATTAATCGAAACACAGCTATTAAAACATAATTTTCTTAATGCAAACATCAGTAACTCAAAATTAGCAACTAAAGGGTTCAGTCTGCAGTTCACACTCATGTGAAGCTACAGCCTCCCCCTTTAGTCTCTGTCATCCTTCTGTTCCTGCAAAAACAAATCAAAGCAAGACAAAACATCCACCCTTCTTTTACAGGCTGGGTGAATTGTTTGTGGACATTTACTAATCCTAAAGTCGGTACCGTTTTTGTCTCAGTATCAAGTCAGTTAAAACTTTTAGTCGTCAGTCCATCACAGTCCAGTCACATGCATACATCCACACACATTCATACCAGATATTGCTGATAATGGAGTCTCATGCGCAACCTATTCGAGCCTCCATCACCAGCAAGATGACGTCATCATTTTAAAGGAAAACAGTTCCTTGTTTTTTGACTGGATTGACTCGCTGCAATCCTTTTAGGCTCAGGACTTCTCATGTGATCAATGTCCCATATAAGTGAATTTCTCCCAAACCCATTATAATCATGGAGAAAAATACTTTGCGACTGTCGTCAGTAAGAATATTTTATAGCGCTTTAAAGTTCAATCTCTCAGGCCTGGATTAAAGAGCTGATTTGTTAAATCAGGAACTCACAAAATACCAAAATATCACCACCGGTGGATCACACCTCTCAGATGTTCTTATTTCAGTGCACTGTAACAAAAGCAAAAACAAACGTAACCAATAAAATACTCATATAATAACAAATACTGGGGCCCATTGCAAACATGTCCAAGCATAAAACCATCTTTCTGTCTCTTAGAGAAAGAGAACAATCCAAACCTCACTGATAAAATCAACCTAGTGTTAAGCAAAACCCAAAAATCAACCAAAACTTCACCACAAAGTTTTTCTCGCTCCCGGGACAATATTGTGTAGGAATACAGGGACCGTAACTCCTTTTTGCCCTGACAAAAACATGTTGGATTTACTCGATTCAATAGTGGACACTGGTTGCACACAAATGTTTTGCTTTGGCAGAAACTTAAACAACTGAGTTAAATCAACACAACCTTTTCATATTCAGTAAACCTGCATTTTGTGTTCATAAAACACGATTGAAACATGTTCAGATGGAGTAAGTTGAGCTCCTGGAATATTTTAATCCTTCACACTTCTGTCAGTTTATTTCAACACTATTCAGTAACTTTTATCCAAATACTACTTGGTCACTTAAATACTACATGTTGTCTTCATATTGCCTACGGTTCAACAAAGTCTAGATCCTGGTTACCATAAAAATTGAATGGGTCTACAACAACTAGCATCCTCCTATCTTTATCCTGGTTGCAACAGGGCTGAGAAATAACCCTGAAGTGATAGGTTACCAGGCAGGGTACACCCCGGACAGCTGACCAGTCTATCAGATAGAAACAAACAGCCATTCACACTCACATTCATGGATAATTTAGAATCATCAATTAACCTAGCTCTAATAACTGCATGACTTTTCCTCTCACACTAGAAACCAGAATTTCGTACAGATCTTAAAAGCCTGAGGCAATTGTGTTAAACACACGTGAGATGCTTACGTAAATCCAAGAACTGGCCCCTTTTTTTCTCTATTTTTTTCCTTTTTTTTCAGTGTGTTCCTCCTTCAATTAAATCTCAATCACAAAAATGTGGGGCTCCGAAATAAAACTCACACCGTTAATTCATCATTTTCACTCTGTACCACTGCTCCTTATCAGGCTGTGTGAAGCACAGTAAACAATTCAGTCGAGGCCTTGAGCCATAAACAGACATCACGCACAGACATTGTTTTCATAACCAAACTGCTTTAGACCCTGTCCCCTAAATCTACACAAACGCCCTCTGGGTGACATGAAATGCATTTAACCAATAAACAATCAATGGCTTCTTGTTGTTGTAACAGATTCTGTATTTGGATGTTTGTGTGCAGCATTTTGCGTGTCAGCATAAGCATTTGTTAGTAAAGCATTCTTCATTGCATCAGCGTGTGTATGTGTATCACTCTTCATTGCACAAGCGTGTGCATGTGTGTGTGTGTGGATCACTTCTCAGTGAATTGAATCAGCATTTTGATTTGTGTGCGTGTGTGTGTGTCATTTCTCACTCAATCAACGAGTGCATATGTGTTCATATGTGTGTTTCTCTTCATTCTGAGTCAGTGTATGTAGACGTGTGTGTTTGTGTGTGTTTGTGTTCATCACTTTCCTGTTCTGGTGTTCTGGGTAAACCACGGCCTGAAGCGTGCCCTGGGGTCCTGCCCTCCTCCTTTTCAGTCTGTTTGCATCCATTGGTGCTGCTGCTCAAAGTTCTGTCCATACTGGTTCTGGCCCCAATTGAGGCAGTCCTTTTCTCCAGTGTCCTGCATCTTCTCCTTGTCCAGCTCCTCCTTAACTTGACCCTTTTGCTTCTGTAGCTCCTTTAGGGTTTGCTCCTGCTGTTGGAGCTTTTCGTCAGGTTTGGCGACCTCCTGCTCCAGCAAGCTCCGGCCTGATTCCAAGTCCTGTGTCTGGGACTCCAAGCCTGACTGATGGGTTCGATTATCAGCCAGCTCCTCCTGAGCCATGCTCAGTTTCTGCTCTGAAGCCTTGAGCTCTTACTGAGGGCAGAAACCTCAGAGTCTTTTCCGTACACGTCAGATTAAAGTTTATTGATGTTTTCCTTGCTTTGCTCCACGGCCTTCTGCGGCTCTGCTGTTCGGCTCTTCTCAGAGGTCAGCTCCTGGCCGAGCCCCGACACCTGTGCCTTCAGCTTATTTTCTTCTTGTGCTTTTGTCCATTCTGAGGTGCCTCCTGACCTCAGTTACTCCTCCTGTCTCTGGCACGCCCTTTTTGCTGCCCGATCATCCGTGTTGGTCTGTCACTGTCCTGCACAGTTTTAATTGTAATTTAGCATTATATAACTCACATATAAAACTATCAATTGTCATTTTAAATGGTTTAAAAGCATGTAGAAGAGCATATTTAGGCAAGTACATTTCTCCTTTTGTTATCAAGAAGCACAGACAAAAAGGAAAAAAAACTGAATCATTGGTCATTGGTCCCCACCAATGCCAAAACGAAATCTACGCCCACTGTCTCTTCCATTGCCGTTTCACTCCAAACGTAACAAGTGTCCAACTCAGACACTGTTCTCAATTTGCATTCACACACAGTGAAGTTGCAGCTTGTTGGAAACGCATCTCCATCCATCCAGTCATGATGATGGTGTTTTCTCCTTGCTGATGCCTTTTGCACATACTGCTGTTGCTGCTGGACCCCTCGCTGCTCAGGATACTGCTGTTGTCTCTTGACCTGCCATGTTGTTGCTTTTGGATCTGCATTTCGCGACAGTCAAGTGGAGGGTGCGTCTGTCCTCTCAGTAAGTGAGTGAGACAGTAGACAGTGGTGAGGAGGGCTGTGCGAAAGCAAAAACACATAAATATGCCTGAAACCCGTAAACGAAGCAGCATCTGGCTGCAGTTTAAAGACTTTTTTGTCTGTCTTGGTCTTGGTCTTGGTCTCGTCTCGACTTCGTCTCATCTTGGTCTTGGTCTTGGTCTCGGTCTTGGTCTCGTCTCGACTTCGTCTCGACTTGTTCTTAGTCTTGTCTTGGTCTCGATACCCTCTGGTCTTGGTCTTGGTTTAGGCGGTCTTGACTGCAAGTCTAGTTGCACCAGTGGTGCCATGAGCAGTATCTATCTGCTGCTCATCAGCTGCTATGCCGTGGTTATTGTCACAATGTGGTGTATTTGGATCACTCAATCCTAAGTGGATATGGATATGATCCAGGATTGGATGTTTTGTCTAAAATTTGAAAGGAACAATTGTTCCTTTCCCCTTTGCTGTGTACTCTGCTGATGCTGTTTTCAAAACCTACCACACTCATGTACAGTATCAGTGTCACACTGAGATATTTCAAAGATAATAATAATACATTTTATTTGAAAGCGCCTTTCAAAACACTCAAGGTCACTGTACACATTAGAATAAAAAGCAACATAAAAGCAAGCAGTTCACACAATGGTAAAAGCATAAGACATAAACTAATAAAAGAGCAGAGTGGAGAGGTTATGTGGGATAAGCTATTTTGAACAAGTGAGTTTTGAGTTGGGACTTAAAGAGAGAGAAGGAAGAGATGTTTCTTAAATCAGGAGGTCGGGAATTCCAGAGTCGTGGAGCAGAGCAGCTGAAAGCCCTGCTCCCCATGGTGGCAAGACGGGGGGAGGGGACGGAGAGTGAAAGGGAAGAAGTAGATCTGAGACAACCAGATGGGGCGGTGATCTTAACCAGATCAGAGAGATATGGAGGGGAGAGATGATGAATAGCCTTAAATGTGTGCAAGAGTATTTTGAAATTGATGCGATATTTGACCGGGAGCCAGTGAAGCTGCTGCAGGACAGGAGTGATGTGGTGGATAGAAGGGGTCCTGGTGATGATACAGGCAGCAGAGTTCTGGACGCGTTGGAGCTTGTGGATGGATTTTTGAGTATAAAAAGAACCTGAATAAATACAAATAAAGGGAAAGAGCTGTCCAAACCTCTGTCTCTGACCATCTGTGTTAACACTTGAAATGGGAAACATGTAAATGTAACAAACATGTTAAAACATAAGAAATCAGGAAGGGGCAAAAAAAGCATTTTGCTCAAAAAAGATTTAGAGCAGAAGTTTTTAAAATGAAGATATATTGCATTTATTTACAATTAAAAACACACAGAGCAGAAAGTGTGTTACTGTTTTACATCCACAGACACACAAGAAAAGAAGCAGGCAACATGAGGTCAAGTTATGGCAATTTTATTTTTGTATGTCAGTACATGTATTCAGAATAGAGTTTTTAAAAAACAAACAAACGTCCCAAGTAAAGTTTGGGGGGATTTTTGTGAAAGAAAGGTTGAGAGAGGGGGAAGGAGGAAGATGCTGCTGGGTCAGTTCTTTCTCAGCAGTCTGCTCCAGAATCCCCTCCTGTCCTCGGCTTGCTTTTCTTTTGCCTTCAGCTCTTTTAAGGTTTTGTTGAGCTGCTCCTCGGCATCTTTAAATGTTTCTTTCAGCTGCTGTTTGGCCAGTTTCCCTTTGTGTTTGAGGAGCTCTTTAGCTTCCTTTTTGTGCTTTTGTATTTCTTTAAGTTCATCTTTGCAGCCTTTCTTGCTCACCGTCGTTTCTTTCTTGAATACCTTCAACTCAATTTTCTCTTCTGCAAGTTCCTCTTGCACTTTCATCAGTTCCTTCTTCATGTTTTGAGTGTAACTCTTTGTATCTTCCATTTCTTTCTTTGCTTCCTGTATTTTAATTTTCTCTTCCTCCAACACTTTTTCAGCTTCCAACAATTCTTTCTTCATATTTTCAATCTCATTTTCTGCCTCGTGTTTACATTTTTTCTCCTCTTCAAGTTGTTGCTTCACATGCAGTAATTCCTTCCTTAGTGTTTCAGCTTCAGCCATTACATTTGCAGCTTCTTGCGTTTCCAACTGCATTTTCCTTTTTTCCTCTTCAAAAGCTTCCTGCACCTCCTGTAATTCCTGCATCACATTTCCTGCCTCCTTCTTTGCAGTTTGATATTTATTTTTGGCTTCTTGTGCTGTGCTTTTCTCTTCCTCCAATGCTTTTTGAGCTTCCAACAGTTCTTTCTTCATGTTTTCATTCTCGTTTTCTGCCTGTTGTTTTCTCATCTTCTCTCCTTTAAGTTTGAGACCCACATCCAGTAATTCCTGCAATACTACTTCAGTTTCAAACTTTTAATTTTTAGCTTCTCCTCTTGATTTTTCTGCCTCTTCTTTTAATTTGACATTTTCAGCCTGTATCATTTGAAATTTAAAATGAATCAGCTGTACTGTATTGTGAGGTGAAGCACTCGCCGATCCTCTTCTCGATCTCCCTTCATTCATTTTGGCCTTTTAAACAAAGGAACCAACGTTTTGTAGAGGAGTGAAGTGAAGTTTTCGATGTTTCTTCGTCAACTGTCGTTTGTCCTGCACAGAGATGCTGCTGTAGATGTGTCTCTAGCTGTGTCTGGATACAATGAAACATGCTGTAACTAAGTGCTTGTGTTGCACAGTTCTACTGAACATTCCATTTCATGCATGCTCCGCCCACATGGTCAGGAATGTCAGGTGCTGCATCTCCAAATGCTGCTCCCGTTGCCTAGCAATAACAGCTGTTTACTTTTTGGGGTCTGGTTCATTGTTTAATAAAGAAAACATGTCCAAGTATTGGGTGCTGAGGCTCAGCGCATATTCTAGCCTGCTGTGTGGGTGGGCAGCTAGAAATCACTGGTGGGCAACATGAGTGAGGAGAAAACTGGAGCAGCCAAGCAGGGAGCTGCAGGTTGCTGGTTTGAGTCTCTGTTCAGATGCTGGTGTCTCCTCTCTCTGAGATGTCTGCAAACAGTCCCAGATAAAACAATAAGGATAATAAACAAACACGTGACTAAAATAACAATTATGACTCTGATGTGTTTCATGTGTAGCAGGATGGCCTCTATACAGCAGTCGCTGCAAGCATCCACATCGCCACACTTACGTTTCTTTAAGCAGGCGTGCTGGGCTCCTCCTAAGGAAAGTTTGAAACTTCATTTCCTTCATGCTGGTGAACTTTTTACCAAATATTTTCATCAAAGCTTCTCCATCACTGACAGGGATTGTTTGGATCTTCACACTCATCTCCACCAACCCTAAAAAATGAGTCTCACTTTGCTCATATAATGCCAGGAGTGTCTCCATATTCCACAAAAGTCTATGCAAACATGTAACAGTATCCCATATTCATAGAAATATTATTGATATTATAACAAAAGCTGTCACCAACACAATTGTCCCAAGTGCTTTTTTAAACAGGATTTTCAACCAGAGGATTTCCCTATAGCTTAATTTTTTTTCAATATTTTGTACACAACAACAGAATCATTTCAGAAAAACTCAAAATGACTGGTGTCAATATTATTTGCCCCACAAAAAAGGTCAAATATAAAAAAATATTGCAAATATTGCACAGTGAAAAGGCACTACAGCTCAGTTGTTGCCACTCGCCTTTGTCCTCCTGTCTCCCCTCCCTCTCCCCTCCAACGAGGAGTTAAACAGTTTGATGGCGTGTGGGACAAAGGAGTTTTTAAGCCTGTTGGTTCTTGACTTTGAGAGAAGCAACCTGTCGCTGAATAGGCTCCTCTGATTATTTACGAGCACGTGCAGAGGATGCCCAGCATTTTCCATAATGTCCATCAGTTTCTTTAATGTCCTTTTCTCTGCCACTGTCACCAAAGTGTCCAGCTTCATGCCGACCACAGAGCCAGCCTTCCTGATTGGTTTTTCCAGCCTGGATGAGTCCTTTGCTGTGCTGCTCCCCCAGCACACCACAGCATAGAACAGTACTCCTGCAACCACCGACTGATAAAACATCCTCAGGAGCTTCCTGCAGATGTTGAAGGACCTCAGCCTTCTGAGGAAGTACAGTCTGCTTTGGCCTTTTATGTACAGGTGCTGCGTGTTGCATGACCAAACAAAACTTTCAGTGCACTGTGAAAGTAAAAAAACAAACAGACAGGAAGGCCTAGTTAGGACATATCTAAGCATGCTCTTCATCTTGGAAGGGTAATTCAAACCAAAACTAATTGGCAGGTTCAACTTGGTAACAAAAGAAAATGCCTCAGCCAGATAAATCCCCAAAACATTCATCCATCAGCCACACACACCACATAACACTGCTGTTCTATTAGATAATGAGTTTCTTCCCATGTAAGCAGGTGTGTGTCATGGTAAAACCTCCCCCACACATCAGAACCCAGAATCTATTAGTGCCACCCATTTTAAACCCTCTCTACAGCATTCTGTTTACACCTGCTATCATTCAATCATCTTTCCTAACATAATACTAGTCCACTAGTTTACATATCACCTCTCATCCCACTAAGTGAACTGGACAAGATGATAAAACAGAAAGGCATGCTTAAGATGTTATCTGGTCTTCATTGCATGTGTATATGTCTTAATAGGATTAATGCATTTTCTGTTTGTGTGTGTGATTTTTGTGTGCCTCTCCTCCTTGCAGTGTTTCAGACACTTTTCAATTCTCCACTCAAAGGCAGTCGCTTTTCCTCCCCAGGTTCCTTAGCCCAATTTGATCTCCCACACTAAACAACAGCGTTCTTCCATGTCTCCTCCCCCTCCTTCCACTGAAGTCTCGTCTCCCCCCTTGCAGCAGTCCATTGCATCTCCATCCATCCAGTCATGATGATGGTGTTTTCTCCTTGCTGATGCCTTTTGCACATACTGCTGTTGCTGCTGGACCCCTCGCTGCTCAGGATACTGCTGTTGTCTCTTGACCTGCCATGTTGTTGCTTTTGGATCTGCATTTCGCGACAGTCAAGTGGAGGGTGCGTCTGTCCTCTCAGTAAGTGAGTGAGACAGTAGACAGTGGTGAGGAGGGCTGTGCGAAAGCAAAAACACATAAATATGCCTGACACCCGTAAACGAAGCAGCATCTGGCTGCAGTTTAAAGACTTTTTTGTCTGTCTTGGTCTTGGTCTCGTCTCGACTTCGTCTCATCTTGGTCTTGGTCTCGGTCTCGGTGTTGGTCTCGTCTTGACTTCGTCTCGACTTGTTCTTAGTCTTGTCTTGGTCTCGATACCCTCTGGTCTTGGTCTTGGTTTAGGCGGTCTTGACTGCAAGTCTAGTTGCACCAGTGGTGCCATGAGCAGTATCTATCTGCTGCTCATCAGCTGCTATGCCGTGGTTATTGTCACAATGTGGTGTATTTGGATCACTCAATCCTAAGTGGATATGGATATGATCCAGGATTGGATGTTTTGTAGAAAATTTGAAAGGAACAATTGTTCCTTTCCCCTTTGCTGTGGACTCTGCTGATGCTGTTTTCAAAACCTACCACACTCATGTACAGTATCAGTGTCACACTGAGATATTTCAAAGATAATAATAATACATTTTATTTGAAAGCGCCTTTCAAAACACTCAAGGTCACTGTACACATTAGAAGAAAAAGCAACATAAAAGCAAGCAGTTCACACAATGGTAAAAGCATAAGACATAAACTAATAAAAGAGCAGAGTGGAGAGGTTATGTGGGATAAGCTATTTTGAACAAGTGAGTTTTGAGTTGGGACTTAAAGAGAGAGAAGGAAGAGATGTTTCTTAAATCAGGAGGTCGGGAATTCCAGAGTCGTGGAGCAGAGCAGCTGAAAGCCCTGCTCCCCATGGTTTGGGCCAAGAAACACAAGAGGCTTGTCCCCTCTGTCCTCCTCTGAAGGTGGATGGCAAGATGGCGCCGGTGTGTGTGGCTACTCGTCTGTCACTGCCAAGTTTGTTCCTGTTTATGTTATTTCTAATTTGTGTCATCCATGAAACAAAGTCTCTGCTGAAGTATGATCGCCAGACACTATTGGACCTCAAACCTGTGGTCCAAAATATTGTGTCCTTTGGAGCTGGTGGGCAGCAACCCCTGCCCCCATTTGTATCGGAAACCCCGGGTTACCTGTACCGGGTTCCCACGCTACCTTCCCGGCGAAAGCGTCATCGTCGCCGGGGTAAACGAAGCGGTCGCCTGGTGAAGCTAAAGGTTTACCTAAAGAATTATTCTGCTGTTTTCCGACCAGTGCATGGATTCATGCCAAGGCTGTTTGCGTCTCGGCGTTTTCTGGATCCTGTTGATGCCTCTTTGGTGCCTGTTGTCGGCTTTGATGATGATGCTCCTCGGCCTCGCTGCCCATGCCCTCCCAGGCTAAACCTCCGCTGTCAACATCATCGGAACCTGAGATCGCTGCGGCGGGTTTCTGGACCTCCTGAACCCCGAGCGCCAACTCCAGCTCCCGCTAGGATTGGCCTGGTGAACGCCAGATCACTTTTAAACAAAACTTTTATTCTTCGGGACTTCTTCAGTTCCCGTGATCTGGATTTTCTGTGTGTGACTGAGACGTGGCTGAGTGTTGGTGAGTCCAGTGTTCTATCTGAACTTTTACCTGTGGATTGTTGCTATTTTAACTCGCCACGGACGTCAGGCAGAGGTGGAGGCACAGTGACTGTTTACAAAAAGGATTTTAAATGTAAGCAGTGTTTTCTACAGCCTTCGTTCTCCAGCTTTGAACTTACCTCGTTTGAGGTGAGTCGTACAAATCCGATTTTCTGCGCTGTCATCTATCACCCCCCGAAATACAATAAGAACTTTATAAACGACTTTTCTGATTTTTTAGCTGGGATTATGCCCAACTATGATAGTGTTCTTATTGTTGGAGATTTTAATATACATGTATGTTGTCCTGATAAGCCACTGGTAAAGGACTTTTTAAGCCTTATTGACTCTTTTAGCCTGGTACAGTCCGTACGTGGCCCTACACATGAGCACGGACACACACTGGACCTTGTTCTGTCATATGGTCTGCCTGTCACTGACTTGGAGATTTGTGACTGTGCACTCTCAGATCATATGCCTGTGTTATTCAACGTTGGTTTGACATATACCGCAGTTAAATCTGGCGCTGCTACTCGGTGCTGTCGGGTTATTAACCCCGCCACTGCTGCGCAGTTTTCTGCTGCTTTTAATCAGCTCGGCGGCCCTTCTGACTTTGTTTCCTCTGATACAGAACAGCTAAATTCCTGGTTTTATTTTTGCTGTCAAAAAATCATGGACTCTGTGGCTCCTTTAAAAATCAGGCAGCCTAAGGCTAAACCTGAGCCTTGGTTTAATGAGAGCAGTCGTGCTGTTAAGAGGGAATGTCGTCGAGCAGAACGGAGATGGAAAAAGGATAAACTGCATGTATCATTTCAAATTCTAAAAGACTGCTGGCATCGTTACCAGAACACTGTTAAAGAGGCAAAAAGGGAATATTTTGCAAATATTATTTCTTCCAACTGTCATAACCCACATGTGTTGTTTAGGACCATTGACACTGTTCTTAATACTCCATTGAATGTCTGTTTGGAAGTTTCTCCTGAGATCTGCAATGATTTTCTGAACTTTTTTATTGAAAAGGTTGTCACCACCAGGGCTCTTATCACAGCTCCTGACTCTGACCCCTCTGTCTCTGTCCCTTGCGCTGCTGTTTTCACTCAGTTTGAGCTTGTGACCCTCTCCACTTTAGAGGATGTGGTTCGCCATATTAACCCCACAGGTTCCCCACGGGATCCTGTCCCTCCACAATTCTTTAAAGAAATTTTTTCTAGTATACAACAGTATGTCCTCGACATTATTAACAGCAGTCTGTCTTCTGGTATGGTTCCTGCAAATTTCAAACATGCAGTAGTACAGCCACTGCTTAAGAAACCTGGCCTTGATCACACAGTTTTAGCGAACTATAGGCCTATTTCCAAGCTGCCTTTAGTCTCCAAGGTTTTAGAAAAAATTGTTTTTAGTCAACTGAAAGATTTTCTAGATGAAAATGGAATCTTTGAGGTTTTTCAATCAGGTTTTAAAACCCTTCACAGCACAGAATCTGCATTATTAAGGGTTTTTAATGACATCCTTCTGGCATGTGATTCTGGTAACCATGTTGTTCTTGTCTTGCTTGACCTAACTGCTGCCTTTGACACCGTAGACCACAATATTCTAATTTCTCGATTACATGATGTAGTGGGTATTGGTGGCACTGCACTTAATTGGTTTAGGTCTTATCTGTCAGATAGAACTTTCTCTGTCAGCCTTCTCGGTTACGAATCGTCTTCTGCTCCTCTGTCATGCGGCGTCCCACAGGGCTCAATTTTAGGGCCACTGCTCTTTTCACTGTATCTACTGCCTCTGGGTTCTATCCTTAGAAGGCATGGGATCTCATTTCATTGTTATGCCGATGACTGCCAAATTTATTTGCCACTAAAACACAAGGATGGCATCTCCATAAAACCTCTCTTGACATGTCTAGATGACATTAAAGCTTGGTTGGCTCTAAACTTTTTAAATTTTAATGAAAAGAAAACAGAAGTGTTGGTGTTTGGACCCAGTGGTCCCTGTGAGTCCTCCTCTGTTGTTTTAGGATCCCTGGAAGTCTATTTTAAATCTGTTGTTACTGACCTTGGTTTTAAGTTGGACAGTGATTTTAAATTGGACAACCAAATCAGAGCAGTGGTGAAGTCCAGTTTTTATCATTTAAGGCGACTGGCAAGAGTAAAATCTTTTCTTTCGAGGCAGCACCTTGAAACAGTGATCCATGCTTTTATTTCTTCCCACCTGGACTACTGTAACTCACTTTATGTGGGGGTCAGTCAGTCATTGCTCTCACGTCTGCAGCTGGTTCAAAATGCAGCTGCACGACTCCTAACAGGAACTCGAAAAAGAGAGCATATAACCCCCGTGCTAGCCTCCCTGCACTGGCTGCCTGTGTCTTTTAGAGTTAATTTTAAAATTCTTATGTTTGTTTTTAAATGCCTTCACAGTCTTGCTCCGCCTTACCTCTCTGAGCTTCTTCATCCCCACATACCCTGTCGGTCTCTCAGGTCAGCTGACCAGCTGCTCCTGGAGGTACCGAGATCCAGGAGGAAGCTCAGAGGGGACAGGGCCTTCTCTATTGTGGCTCCAAAATTATGGAATAATTTGCCCATGCACGTTAGAGAGGCCCCTTCACTGTCCAGTTTTAAATCACGTCTTAAAACCCACTTTTATTCGTTGGCTTTTAACCTCAGTGAGACTTAGTTTTCTCTTTTAATTGAAGTAGTTATTTAATTAATGATTTCACTCTTCTTTTATTTGTTTTTTATTTATATCTCATGTAATTTTATTTTATAGTTCCAATGTACAGCACTTTGTGTCAGCTGTGGTTGTTTTAAAGTGCTTTATAAATAAAGTTGATGATGATGATGATGATGGTGGCAAGACGGGGGGAGGGGACGGAGAGTGAAAGGGAAGAAGTAGATCTGAGACAACCAGATGGGGCGGTGATCTTAACCAGATCAGAGAGATATGGAGGGGAGAGATGATGAATAGCCTTAAATGTGTGCAAGAGTATTTTGAAATTGATGCGATATTTGACCGGGAGCCAGTGAAGCTGCTGCAGGACAGGAGTGATGTGGTGGATAGAAGGGGTCCTGGTGACGATACAGGCAGCAGAGTTCTGGACGCGTTGGAGCTTGTGGATGGATTTTAGAGTATAAAAAGAACCTGAATAAATACAAATAAAGGGAAAGAGCTGTCCAAACCTCTGTCTCTGACCATCTGTGTTAACACTTGAAATGGGAAACATGTAAATGTAACAAACATGTTAAAACATAAGAAATCAGGAAGGGGCAAAAAAAGCATTTTGCTAAAAAAAGATTTAGAGCAGAAGTTTTTAAAATGAAGATATATTGCATTTATTTACAATTAAAAACACACAGAGCAGAAAGTGTGTTACTGTTTTACATCCACAGACACACAAGAAAAGAAGCAGGCAACATGAGGTCAAGTTATGGCAATTTTATTTTTGTATGTCAGTACATGTATTCAGAATAGAGTTTTTAAAAAACAAACAAACAAACGTCCCAAGTAAAGTTTGGGGGGATTTTTGTGAAAGAAAGGTTGAGAGAGGGGGAAGGAGGAAGATGCTGCTGGGTCAGTTCTTTCTCAGCAGTCTGCTCCAGAATCCCCTCCTGTCCTCGGCTTGCTTTTCTTTTGCCTTCAGCTCTTTTAAGGTTTTGTTGAGCTGCTCCTCGGCATCTTTAAATGTTTCTTTCAGCTGTTGTTTGGCCAGTTTCCCTTTGTGTTTGAGGAGCTCTTTAGCTTCCTTTTTGTGCTTTTGTATTTCTTTAAGTTCATCTTTGCAGCCTTTCTTGCTCACCGTCGTTTCTTTCTTGAATACCTTCAACTCAATTTTCTCTTCTGCAAGTTCCTCTTGCACTTTCATCAGTTCCTTCTTCATGTTTTGAGTGTAACTCTTTGTATCTTCCATTTCTTTCTTTGCTTCCTGTATTTTAATTTTCTCTTCCTCCAACACTTTTTGAGCTTCCAACAATTCTTTCTTCATATTTTCAATCTCATTTTCTGCCTCGTGTTTACATTTTTTCTCCTCTTCAAGTTGTTGCTTCACATGCAGTAATTCCTTCCTTAGTGTTTCAGCTTCAGCCATTACATTTGCAGCTTCTTGTGTTTCCAACTGCATTTTCCTTTTTTCCTCTTCAAAAGCTTCCTGCACCTCCTGTAATTCCTGCATCACATTTCCTGCCTCCTTCTTTGCAGTTTGATATTTATTTTTGGCTTCTTGTGCTGTGCTTTTCTCTTCCTCCAATGCTTTTTGAGCTTCCAACAGTTCTTTCTTCATGTTTTCATTCTCGTTTTCTGCCTGTTGTTTTCTCATCTTCTCTCCTTTAAGTTTGAGACCCACATGCAGTAATTCCTGCAATACTACTTCAGTTTCAAACTTTGAATTTTTAGCTTCTCCTCTTGATTTTTCTGCCTCTTCTTTTAATTTGACATTTTCAGCCTGTATCATTTGAAATTTCAAATGAATCAGCTGTACTGTATTGTGAGGTGAAGCACTCGCCGATCCTCTTCTCCATCTCCCTTCATTCATTTTGGCCTTTTAAACAAAGGAACCAACGTTTTGTAGAGGAGTGAAGTGAAGTTTTCGATGTTTCTTCGTCAACTGTCGTTTGTCCTGCACAGAGATGCTGCTGTAGATGTGTCTCTAGCTGTGTCTGGATACAATGAAACATGCTGTAACTAAGTGCTTGTGTTGCACAGTTCTACTGAACATTCCATTCCATGCATGCTCCGCCCACATGGTCAGGAATGTCAGGTGCTGCATCTCCAAATGCTGCTCCCGTTGCCTAGCAATAACAGCTGTTTACTTTTTGGGGTCTGGTTCATTGTTTAATAAAGAAAACATGTCCAAGTATTGGGTGCTGAGGCTCAGCGCATATTCTAGCCTGCTGTGTGGGTGGGCAGCTAGAAATCACTGGTGGGCAACATGAGTGAGGAGAAAACTGGAGCAGCCAAGCAGGGAGCTGCAGGTTGCTGGTTTGAGTCTCTGTTCAGATGCTGGTGTCTCCTCTCTCTGAGATGTCTGCAAACAGTCCCAGATAAAACAATAAGGATAATAAACAAACACGTGACTAAAATAACAATTATGACTCTGATGTGTTTCATGTGTAGCAGGATGGCCTCTATACAGCAGTCGCTGCAAGCATCCACATCGCCACACTTACGTTTCTTTAAGCAGGCGTGCTGGGCTCCTCCTAAGGAAAGTTTGAAACTTCATTTCCTTCATGCTGGTGAACTTTTTACCAAATATGTTCACCAAAGCTTCTCCATCACTGACAGGGATTGTTTGGATCTTCACACTCATCTCCACCAACCCTAAAAAATGAGTCTCACTTTGCTCATATAATGCCAGGAGTGTCTCCATATTCCACAAAAGTCTATGCAAACATGTAACAGTATCCCATATTCATAGAAATATTATTGCTATTATAACAAAAGCTGTCACCAACACAATTGTCCCAAGTGCTTTTTTAAACAGGATTTTCAACCAGAGGATTTCCCTATAGCTTAATTTTTTTTCAATATTTTGTACACAACAACAGAATCATTTCAGAAAAACTCAAAATGACTGGTGTTAATATTATTTGCCCCACAAAAAAGGTCAAATATTAAAAAATATTGCAAATATTGCACAGTGAAAAGGCACTACAGCTCAGTTGTTCCCACTCGCCTTTGTCCTCCTGTCTCCCCTCCCTCTCCCCTCCAACGAGGAGTTAAACAGTTTGATGGCGTGTGGGACAAAGGAGTTTTTAAGCCTGTTGGTTCTTGACTTTGAGAGAAGCAACCTGTCGCTGAATAGGCTCCTCTGATTATTTACGAGCACGTGCAGAGGATGCCCAGCATTTTCCATAATGTCCATCAGTTTCTTTAATGTCCTTTTCTCTGCCACTGTCACCAAAGTGTCCAGCTTCATGCCGACCACAGAGCCAGCCTTCCTGATTGGTTTTTCCAGCCTGGATGAGTCCTTTGCTGTGCTGCTCCCCCAGCACACCACAGCATAGAACAGTACTCCTGCAACCACCGACTGCTAAAACATCCTCAGGAGCTTCCTGCAGATGTTGAAGGACCTCAGCCTTCTGAGGAAGTACAGTCTGCTTTGGCCTTTTATGTACAGGTGCTGCGTGTTGCATGACCAAACAAAACTTTCAGTGCACTGTGAAAGTAAACAAACAAACAGACAGGAAGGCCTAGTTAGGACATATCTAAGCATGCTCTTCATCTTGGAAGGGTAATTCAAACCAAAACTAATTGGCAGGTTCAACTTGGTAACAAAAGAAAATGCCTCAGCCAGATAAATCCCCAAAACATTCATCCATCAGCCACACACACCACATAACACTGCTGTTCTATTAGATAATGAGTTTCTTCCCATGTAAGCAGGTGTGTGTCATGGTAAAACCTCCCCCACACATCAGAACCCAGAATCTATTAGTGCCACCCATTTTAAACCCTCTCTACAGCATTCTGTTTACACCTGCTATCATTCAATCATCTTTCCTAACATAATACTAGTCCACTAGTTTACATATCACCTCTCATCCCACTAAGTGAACTGGACAAGATGATAAAACAGAAAGGCATGCTTAAGATGTTATCTGGTCTTCATTGCATGTGTATATGTCTTAATAGGATTAATGCATTTTCTGTTTGTGTGTGTGATTTTTGTGTGCCTCTCCTCCTTGCAGTGTTTCAGACACTTTTCAATTCTCCACTCAAAGGCAGTCGCTTTTCCTCCCCAGGTTCCTTAGCCCAATTTGATCTCCCACACTAAACAACAGCGTTCTTCCATGTCTCCTCCCCCTCCTTCCACTGAAGTCTCGTCTCCCCCCTTGCAGCAGTCCATTGCATCTCCATCCATCCAGTCATGATGATGGTGTTTTCTCCTTGCTGATGCCTTTTGCACATACTGCTGTTGCTGCTGGACCCCTCGCTGCTCAGGATACTGCTGTTGTCTCTTGACCTGCCATGTTGTTGCTTTTGGATCTGCATTTCGCGACAGTCAAGTGGAGGGTGCGTCTGTCCTCTCAGTAAGTGAGTGAGACAGTAGACAGTGGTGAGGAGGGCTGTGCGAAAGCAAAAACACATAAATATGCCTGACACCCGTAAACGAAGCAGCATCTGGCTGCAGTTTAAAGACTTTTTTGTCTGTCTTGGTCTTGGTCTTGGTCTCGTCTCGACTTCGTCTCATCTTGATCTTGGTCTCGTCTCGACTTCGTCTCATCTTGGTCTCGGTCTCGGTCTCGTCTCGACTTCGTCTCGACTTGTTCTTAGTCTTGTCATGGTCTCGATACCCTCTGGTCTTGGTCTTGGTTTAGGCGGTCTTGACTGCAAGTCTAGTTGCACCAGTGGTGCCATGAGCAGTATCTATCTGCTGCTCATCAGCTGCTATGCCGTGGTTATTGTCACAATGTGGTGTATTTGGATCACTCAATCCTAAGTGGATATGGATATGATCCAGGATTGGATGTTTTGTATAAAATTTGAAAGGAACAATTGTTCCTTTCCCCTTTGCTGTGTACTCTGCTGATGCTGTTTTCAAAACCTACCACACTCATGTACAGTATCAGTGTCACACTGAGATATTTCAAAGATAATAATAATACATTTTATTTGAAAGCGCCTTTCAAAACACTCAAGGTCACTGTACACATTAGAATAAAAAGCAACATAAAAGCAAGCAGTTCACACAATGGTAAAAGCATAAGACATAAACTAATAAAAGAGCAGAGTGGAGAGGTTATGTGGGATAAGCTATTTTGAACAAGTGAGTTTTGAGTTGGGACTTAAAGAGAGAGAAGGAAGAGATGTTTCTTAAATCAGGAGGTCGGGAATTCCAGAGTCGTGGAGCAGAGCAGCTGAAAGCCCTGCTCCCCATGGTGGCAAGACGGGGGGAGGGGACGGAGAGTGAAAGGGAAGAAGTAGATCTGAGACAACCAGATGGGGCGGTGATCTTAACCAGATCAGAGAGATATGGAGGGGAGAGATGATGAATAGCCTTAAATGTGTGCAAGAGTATTTTGAAATTGATGCGATATTTGACCGGGAGCCAGTGAAGCTGCTGCAGGACAGGAGTGATGTGGTGGATAGAAGGGGTCCTGGTGATGATACAGGCAGCAGAGTTCTGGACGCGTTGGAGCTTGTGGATGGATTTTTGAGTATAAAAAGAACCTGAATAAATACAAATAAAGGGAAAGAGCTGTCCAAACCTCTGTCTCTGACCATCTGTGTTAACACTTGAAATGGGAAACATGTAAATGTAACAAACATGTTAAAACATAAGAAATCAGGAAGGGGCAAAAAAAGCATTTTGCTCAAAAAAGATTTAGAGCAGAAGTTTTTAAAATGAAGATATATTGCATTTATTTACAATTAAAAACACACAGAGCAGAAAGTGTGTTACTGTTTTACATCCACAGACACACAAGAAAAGAAGCAGGCAACATGAGGTCAAGTTATGGCAATTTTATTTTTGTATGTCAGTACATGTATTCAGAATAGAGTTTTTAAAAAACAAACAAACGTCCCAAGTAAAGTTTGGGGGGATTTTTGTGAAAGAAAGGTTGAGAGAGGGGGAAGGAGGAAGATGCTGCTGGGTCAGTTCTTTCTCAGCAGTCTGCTCCAGAATCCCCTCCTGTCCTCGGCTTGCTTTTCTTTTGCCTTCAGCTCTTTTAAGGTTTTGTTGAGCTGCTCCTCGGCATCTTTAAATGTTTCTTTCAGCTGCTGTTTGGCCAGTTTCCCTTTGTGTTTGAGGAGCTCTTTAGCTTCCTTTTTGTGCTTTTGTATTTCTTTAAGTTCATCTTTGCAGCCTTTCTTGCTCACCGTCGTTTCTTTCTTGAATACCTTCAACTCAATTTTCTCTTCTGCAAGTTCCTCTTGCACTTTCATCAGTTCCTTCTTCATGTTTTGAGTGTAACTCTTTGTATCTTCCATTTCTTTCTTTGCTTCCTGTATTTTAATTTTCTCTTCCTCCAACACTTTTTGAGCTTCCAACAATTCTTTCTTCATATTTTCAATCTCATTTTCTGCCTCGTGTTTACATTTTTTCTCCTCTTCAAGTTGTTGCTTCACATGCAGTAATTCCTTCCTTAGTGTTTCAGCTTCAGCCATTACATTTGCAGCTTCTTGTGTTTCCAACTGCATTTTCCTTTTTTCCTCTTCAAAAGCTTCCTGCACCTCCTGTAATTCCTGCATCACATTTCCTGCCTCCTTCTTTGCAGTTTGATATTTATTTTTGGCTTCTTGTGCTGTGCTTTTCTCTTCCTCCAATGCTTTTTGAGCTTCCAACAGTTCTTTCTTCATGTTTTCATTCTCGTTTTCTGCCTGTTGTTTTCTCATCTTCTCTCCTTTAAGTTTGAGACCCACAACCAATAATTCCTGCAATACTACTTCAGTTTCAAACTTTGAATTTTTAGCTTCTCCTCTTGATTTTTCTGCCTCTTCTTTTAATTTGACATTTTCAGCCTGTATCATTTGAAATTTAAAATGAATCAGCTGTACTGTATTGTGAGGTGAAGCACTCGCCGATCCTCTTCTCCATCTCCCTTCATTCATTTTGGCCTTTTAAACAAAGGAACCAACGTTTTGTAGAGGAGTGAAGTGAAGTTTTCGATGTTTCTTCGTCAACTGTCGTTTGTCCTGCACAGAGATGCTGCTGTAGATGTGTCTCTAGCTGTGTCTGGATACAATGAAACATGCTGTAACTAAGTGCTTGTGTTGCACAGTTCTACTGAACATTCCATTTCATGCATGCTCCGCCCACATGGTCAGGAATGTCAGGTGCTGCATCTCCAAATGCTGCTCCCGTTGCCTAGCAATAACAGCTGTTTACTTTTTGGGGTCTGGTTCATTGTTTAATAAAGAAAACATGTCCAAGTATTGGGTGCTGAGGCTCAGCGCATATTCTAGCCTGCTGTGTGGGTGGGCAGCTAGAAATCACTGGTGGGCAACATGAGTGAGGAGAAAACTGGAGCAGCCAAGCAGGGAGCTGCAGGTTGCTGGTTTGAGTCTCTGTTCAGATGCTGGTGTCTCCTCTCTCTGAGATGTCTGCAAACAGTCCCAGATAAAACAATAAGGATAATAAACAAACACGTGACTAAAATAACAATTATGACTCTGATGTGTTTCATGTGTAGCAGGATGGCCTCTATACAGCAGTCGCTGCAAGCATCCACATCGCCACACTTACGTTTCTTTAAGCAGGCGTGCTGGGCTCCTCCTAAGGAAAGTTTGAAACTTCATTTCCTTCATGCTGGTGAACTTTTTACCAAATATGTTCATCAAAGCTTCTCCATCACTGACAGGGATTGTTTGGATCTTCACACTCATCTCCACCAACCCTAAAAAATGAGTCTCACTTTGCTCATATAATGCCAGGAGTGTCTCCATATTCCACAAAAGTCTATGCAAACATGTAACAGTATCCCATATTCATAGAAATATTATTGATATTATAACAAAAGCTGTCACCAACACAATTGTCCCAAGTGCTTTTAAACAGGATTTTCAACCAGAGGATTTCCCTATAGCTTAATTTTTTTTCAATATTTTGTACACAACAACAGAATCATTTCAGAAAAACTCAAAATGACTGGTGTCAATATTATTTGCCCCACAAAAAAGGTCGAATATAAAACAATATTGCAAATATTGCACAGTTGAAAAAAAAAGCACTACAGCTCAGTTGTTCCCGCCCTCCTTTGTCCTCCTGCCTCCCCTCCCTCTCCCCTCCAACGAGGAGTTTGATGGTGTTACGGATTCAAATATTGGGGATGGATACAAGAGGAAAAACCACAATAACAACACTGGTCCGGCCGGGTTGAGTCAAACGATGATTTTAATGATCACACGCGTGGGAGATGGACACCGTACGCAGACAGCATCAGATCTCAAAATGGTGGAGCATTGATCAAACTCTTATAGCCTCTAGTGGCCCCCACCTAATCATAAAAGCCTAAACATTCACATCCTTTCTCTCACACGGCGCCTAAGCTACGACCTTGGCTCCCTGTTTATCTGCTCCTGCTGAGATGGGGCAGAAAACCTCTCCAGTGTGTTCTGTTCTCTTCTAATCAGACAAATAAGGCGATGACTTTCTGCGAACAGTATTTCTTATAACTCAGCAGTATAATGCATCATAAAACAATATCATTCATTCACAATAAATCAGCAGTCTAATGTAATGCAAATCAGTTTAACAAATGCAATAGTTATCACCTTCTTCTAATTCAGGAGAATAATGCAAACTAAAACTACATAATAATTCACAATCTTTAATTAGGGGTCTAACATGGCATAAAATAATATTATAATCCCACACTGGCAAACTTCTCCAAGTTCTCCAACTGCTCCAGCCCCCCGCCACCCTGAAAAAGGATAAGCGGAAGCAGACGGATGGACGGATGCTTGGATGGATGGATGCATAGACGGATGGATGGACAGATGGATGGGTGGATGGACGGGTGGATGGATGGATGGATGGGTGGATGGCATCGGTTTATCTTTAATCTCAAGATTTACTAATCATACAAGAATCCTGTTGTGCTGTTTTGGACGGTTGTATGAACAGGTTCAGCTCCAGTTTAACAAGCATCACTTAACCATCATGAGAATTTATTTAGTTTTTCTTGTTTTCCTTGGTGACTGTTTCACAGCAACTCGCCATCAGGCTCCCAGATTCTCTTCCGATATTTGAACTGCTGGTGTTGGCAACAGATGAGTTTCCTCAGCTGTGTGTTGGAGTGAGAGACTGTAGTAATGATAAACCACCAACCGGCCAACAGCTCAGGTTTGATATTATAGAGCTGAACGGCGCTCCTGTTCCAGTGCCAGGTAGGACCGTTTCTGAATTTCTCTGCTGACTTCCTGAAGCTTCAAACTTCAACTTGTTTCAACAAGCTTCCTTCTTTCCGTGCGTCAGGAGATAGTGGAGCACTCAGAGCCGTGCAGGTAACCCAGCTGGACCGAGACACTGTTCTCATCACCTTGGAAAGTAAGTCCCCTCGCATATTGTGAATCCTTCAAATGTCTTTCGTGCTCATTCTCAATCTGTGTACCATTTGGACAGGAACTGTAAAGATCGTGAACCTGCAAGGACTTCCATCCAGACAGCTGGCTGCAGAAATAGTCTTTGACTTCCCCATTGAAACACTAGGTAGAAATAATGATGTGACAAACAGAGTGAATGAGAGCTGATGTGTGTCCTGAAAGCTGAGTGACACCTCCTGTTCTGTCAGTCTGCTTGCAGGATAGTGTGCTGGCGTTCTGGAAGCATGGCCTCAAAGGGAGGAGTTTCCATTCAGATGAGTTGATGAACTAGTAAATTCATCCAGCGTTGGCTGAGCTCGTATCATGTGCTTATCATATTTGTTCTAAGTCATTACACATGTGAATTTTCACTTTATGTGCAGGTAACACAAGAAATTACAGATGAGAGTCGTGTGTTCAGAGTTCTGGGAACAAACAGGTATGTTAACAGTATGCTGACAAGAGCTATCAATCACTGTGAGAAACTAGTAATCCTAGAACATCAGAAGTAATCAGGATAGTATTTTTCTTGATACTATTGTTAATAGACCTGGAAGTGATTTTCAGAGTAGCATGTGGAAGTAGCATGAATACTACTAGCATTAATGGTAGCATTAAAGCAGGAGTCACACTAGAGTGTTTGTTCTGTTGGTTACTCAGATCCAAGGATTTAGGAAATGCAGCCTATGTGTTTGCATGCAGCCCTCCAAAAAAAACCAGCCATTAAAGTTACCAACTACCGTCTACCTGACACTTTGTACAGAAAACTACTTTCCTTAGTGCTAATTTTCTTTATGCTAGTACCAAATCACAACAATAGTCACTTCAAGACACTGTATATTGTAAGGTAAAGGCCCTGCAATTATGGTGCACAAAGGTGAAAAACTCCCTTTTAGCAGGTGAAAACCTGAACCACGCTGGGGGAGGGGCGGGCATCTGCTGCGATCGGTTGGGGTGGTGAGAGGAGGAAGACGGGACAAAGACAATCTGGGGAAGAGAGCCAGAGAATATTCTCAACTAATGATTGAATGCAGAGAGGTGTATAAACAGATAGTGAGTGAAAAGGGCGACTGAAGAAGAAACACATCAGGGGAACCCGTCAGCAGCCTAGACTTAGGCTAACTAAGGGAGGATTCAGGGAAGAAAGGAAAGTTGTAATCCTAATGTTAAAAGTAGAGAGGGTGTCCGTCTCCCAAACCCAAACTGGAAGCTGGTTCCACAGAAGTGGTGGCTGTAGCTCAGGTGGGGGAGCAGGTCACCTACTCCCCGTCTACATGCCAGATATCCTGCATGAAAGTTGCTCTCCGGTGCATCCGTCAGAGTATGAATGGGTGTGAACGGGTGAATGAGGCAAGCTTTGAGTGCTCAGAGTAGAAAAGCACTATATAAGAACCGGTCCATTTACCATTTACCAAGAGGGGCCTGGAAACCGAAGGGTCTGGCTCCCATTTTACTTTTAAATACTCGGAGCGAAGTGCTCTAATGGGGTGATATGGTACTATGAGGTCATTAAGATAAGACAGGGGCTGATTATTCAAAACCTTTTATGTGAGGATTTTGAATCTTTTATTCTGGAGCCAATAAATGTTCTGTTTCTAGTCCCTGTCAGGACTCTCGCTGCAGCATGTTGGATTAACTGAGAGCTTTTAGGACATCCTGATAATAACCTCAGCACTTCCTTTTGATCATTTTTGTGGGGGGAGGGGACATTAACACCAGGTTTTCTCAAACAATTGACACACAACCTGTGAAAATGAATAATTTCAGTAACTACAAGTGTGTGTTTACATTTGGATCGTATAGATATCTGGCATTAAAGCTCAGTCTTCAGAAAATGTCCTTTTCTTTTTGATTTCTTTCAGAGCAGTCTGGAATTGATTTTTGACTAAATAATTAAAACTAATAATAATATATTACTATATTATATTACTAACAAATCCAGGACACCCCTGTTGATCCAGTAGCTCTTAATGAAGTTTGAAATAAGAATCGTGGTGAGTTCATTAGAAATATTTCACAATCTTTTTTAAATCAGTCATTACTGGAATCTTCTGAAGTGCAAAAACAGTGAGATTATATATGAGAAGGACGGACTCAAAGACTGTCGTGTATCACATATATATTACATAGATGTCCAAAATCAATGCATCATTAATGAAACTGAAACAAAAGTACTGAATTTCATGTGGAAGACCAAACCTCAGCATTCAGGAAAGTCTTATACAGGAGCAAAGATAATGGACGTTACCCGGAGTTTTCCACTGTGAAACCAGGAATAACAGCTTAAAAATGTTGTTGGATTTCTGTGATCTAAATCATTGTCAGCCTGGCAGGTAAATAGCGTGGACACCAAAGTTTGTGAACGTGATAACCTGAGAACAAAGACATGTAGGATTTTAAATCGGTACCATAGGTGTGTCTACTGGGAGGCTGAGGCTTAGCGCTGGTGGCTGCCAGTACTAAGTATTATTATACAACTGTGCCAACCCTTATTTAGTTGATCTTATCTTCTTTCCTTGTGTTTCAGTTAGTTTTTACTCAAACTGGGTGTAGAAGGAATCCTCGCAAAGGTTTCTTTTTCTTCTGTGTTATGTTTTATGTATTTCTCAGCTCTTTGCTTCCTTTTTTCTACTTTAAACTTGTTTGTATGCTGTTGTGTAAATGTTCACACTTATCATAAAGTTTAAAAAAGTAGTAGGCGTGGTGATGAGCAGGAACAGGAGTAAAACTCCAGTAAGTGTACCAGTACTGTACCAGTGTGTAGCATTAAAGTCAAACTACAGTGGTTGTAGTATCAGTAGAGTAGTGTTAGTACTAGAGGTGGGAGGAGTAGAAGCAGGTGGAGGCACTGGCTTTAGGTTAGTACTGCCTTTCTCTGGTTCTCCTTTACAACTCATCTCCTTCTCATTTGCTGACAATGTGCAGAGACATCATCCTTCAGAGCACACCGACTGATGACCCGTCAGCACTGAGCAGCCTGTACATCCTGACAGGACACGAAAGCAGCTACTGAGAGAGGACACGGGGCTTCTCTTTCGACGGTGTTACCAAAGAAAAGCACAGCCTGTCTGTAACTGTGGGGTGGAAACGATGCTCTGTTTCACTGAGGCTGTGCCAGGAAACGGTTCAATGCTGGGAATGACAAATGTTAGGAAGGTATCCTGCTGACTGTCCAGCCTTCACCTGTACACAAGACACCTGTCAAGGTCCTCGCTGGGGTTATAGTTGATAAAGCTTTCTAGCTTTTCTTGTCTATTCAGCTTACCTGCTTAAATCAGACCTTTCTGTTAAAGCTAATGCAGACTCCACTGATCCACCTGCTCAGTGTGGACGGGAGAATAACCTGAACATGGCCTCTGGGACATCATCGTACTGATGTTATGAAGCGCTCAGCCAGGTTTTCTTCTTGATCAGACTGAGGGGCAGACTGAGTGTGTTTTGGTGCCTCAACATTCAGTCATATTCTGTAAAGCCATTTTCTGTCTGCATGCTGCACATAAACTCTTTGGACCAGAGTGCTGTGACACCTACACCTTACACCTGCAGGAGCTGCTCGGCCATAGAAAGCTGTTCTGTGAAGTGCACGGCTTTTTTGCCAGTGTTGATTTTATGGGTTTAATGTAATAACTAATTTTTCACATCATCGTCTGAGTCGTAATCCCAACGAGGAATCCTGGAATGAAAAACTTGATGGACGCTCCAGCTGAAGAGTGAAGTGTCAGACTTTTAATGGATCTTTCAAGCATTAGCGTACTTACAATGGCAGAAACAGTGCCACGTCTAAAGCATAGGAGCCATCTTCATCTCATTCTTCCCATTGCATGCAAGTTTTTTCTCATCCTCAGATGGACAGAATTTGGTTTGCTGACTTCATTCAGTCACACCATACTAGAGCATAAAAAGTGGAAATAAACTGGTCAGTAAGAAAGTGTGATGCTTGAAAGTATAGCGTAAGGACAGCAGCAGCACTGCATTTACAGCTGATATGATGACTTCAGCATCTTTAAAGAACTGTGAAGGAATTATCAGTGCTAACACAACCTTAAGCACGTGATGTGACCGTATACACTGCTTACACTCTCAGTATCCTTACTTAAAGAGAACATCTCAGAAAAAAGTACAGTTAGCAAGAAGCTTTGAGAACAAGGCAGTGTTATTGTATGCTAACCACCGTGGTGGTGTAGCTTGTCCTGATAAAAAGTGAATGTGGTCACATTATACTTCACTCAGAAAAATAAAGGTGCCAACTGGAACCAAAAGTGGTTCTTTAGACTGATGCCACAAAGAACCTTTCAAACAATGGTTCTTTGAAGAACCATTTCTTTCAGTGGTTCATTGAAGAACCTTTAAAGGTGCCCCAAAGAACCATCAAGAAATGGTTCTTTGGGGCACCTTTAAAGGTTTTTCAAAGAACCTTTTTAAAAATGGTTCCTTAAAGAACCATTTTTAAAAAGATCCTTCAAATGGTTCTTTAAAAAAAAAAAAAAACATTTTAAAGAACCTTTTTTGAGTGGTTCTTTAAAAAACCATTTTAAATCTTTCAAAATAAAATGTATCATAAATTGAATTTGAGTAGGGTAAAATAAATACGAGCACAGCATAGACATATATTAATGGTTTATTGTCATTTTGTAGTATACCAAAGACAAAAAGGCATTTTAACCCTCAGCACAACATCACTACTAATACATGTCACATATTAGTGTTTTAAACAGTAATAATTAAATATATTTGCTATACTATAAATATATATAAATACTATATCTACAGATAACACAACAATTAATACATGTATTGTTTAATTAATAAAACATCAGAAAGTGATAAAACACATTAGAAATAGCAATAGCTTCATAACAGACCAATAAATCAACACATTTTCATCAGCAGATGTTTGCATGTTCAGTAAAAACATTTCAACAACAAGTTTATGATTAAAATGATCAATGAACTTCAGCCTTACGCTATGTAATGTACGTTTCATGTTGTACTCATGGTCCTTTGTTAGTCCAGTTTAGGATAATGTCTCTGACGTATGTATCATATCAAATATATTTAGTATCAAAACAAGCCCACACCTGCAGTTGTTTCAGTTTTTCACTGGTGTTTCCTGTTAGGCGGACATCCATATCAGCCAACCAAACGACAAGTTCCTCCCTTTGTGCTTCAAATCCCTCCCACTCTGAGACAAGGAGCTGAAAGAGAGAGAAAAGAGTCAATTATAAAGAAGACAGAAAAGTGAAACCCTCCTCAGAAGGTCTGACTCGCATACCTGCAGTTGACCTGTGATGGACTCCAGTTTGGCGTTCACGTCATCCCTCGCCGATGCCAGCAGCCAAGTCTGCAGGGTGCCCTGGAAGAGCTGAGTTAATGTTCGACTCCTCCCGGTCAGGCTCTCCAGCTGGATGATCCGAGGTCTCCCCTCTCGCCGCTGCCTCTGAACACAGAAACACAAATTGCATCTCAAGCAGGAGGTGCAGATTTTTTTTGCTATCCTTTTCTAAATCCAGGCTAGATCACGTGGAGGTATTTGGAAAACTTTTTTGGCCAGCGGACGACTGTTGTCTTGCAGAAAGTCAAATCAATCAAACATATGCGATACACAATCAATTCACAAGAACACATTATACAAAATAAGTCCAGTTCTTGCCTGATTTCAAATGAATTCTGCACCAAAACAGGGTAAAACGAGTGTTTGCAGCAAATGTGAGCACAAAGCCTCACTTTGTACAAGCCTGCTATTAAAGTTCTCCTCTATGCAGACGACTTTCCTGTTTTCAAGGCACAACTTGGATCTGCTGTACGAATCTTATGGATACACACTAAATGAAACAATAGTGTGCATGACTCCAGATTCTGATCCCTCATCCTAATATGGTCCCAACATAGCAACAGCAATAAAGCAAATGTTGAGGCTTCAAAATACAAAGTCCATAAACCAATGGCTGACATGGGTTTCATCATAAGGGTGATAAATATACAGATTTCAGTCTGTCTTAGAGATTTGATGTTCATTTACCTGCAGATGCCCTATACGTGCCTGCTCTGTGGTTTTCCACAACGTTTTCCACATCACTATTTAATACAGGAAGTAAGTGAACTGAAACAAGTCATCTTTCTTTGTGAGAGGACCATATTAATGAAACAAACCTCAATGACATCATAGGGATCCCTAAATATGCTCCTGCTGCTTCTCTTCCTCCTCATCCTAAGCTTCCTTCTCCTTGTCCTCGCCTTCCATCCAATTGTAATTCAACCTAATTGTGTTTCTCCCCCTCCTCTTCCTCATTTTGTTGGAGCTGTGAACACAATTAATGTGAATCTGGATTAATTTGTGCAAACAAGAAAAATCTACAGCTTTTTGGTCAGAGGTGCTCTTGTGATTTAAGCCGGGTAGAGTAGATTTATGTGTTGATGCTACCTGCTTCAGCTCTGGCTGCTGAGTGATATTTACACCCTGGCTGGATTACAAACTTTAACCATGTGCTGAACTTTAGCCCAGCGTTGATACCTCTTGTTAGTATAACGACCTCTTCTTAGCTTGTATGTATGATGGTGGAAAATGAAATATACAAAGAAAAGACCGGAGCATACCTTGTCAACTAGTCCAAAAATAAGTTATACAGGAACAGTCAAAGACACACCTTCTCATGTCACATTTCTATTCATTTCTATATCATTAGAGTTATCTAATCTAATTATTCATTCAAAACACTTATGCATAGCTGTATTTTATACAGCTCATACAGAATTCAAAGTACAGGTTCATGTGAGTATTTAATGTAGGGCTCAGATCTACAGAGTTTCTAGAGCAGACACAGAGCTCACGTCACAACAGGCTTCAGGCGCCATTTTAGTGACTTTAACAATATATTAAATTTTAATTTCGGTCTAGCTGACATTAGGTTATGTACGCAGCTCGCAATCGAACCACATATTTTAGAAGCCAAAGGTTCAAAATAGTTGGGAGCAGCTTCACTTAATTAAAACAGTGGTTTTGTTAGGAAAACAGTTTCTGTATACCGGATACTAAATTGCGCTGACGTCAACGGCTAACGTATCTAGCTAATCGCTACTGTTAGCACAACATTAACAGCAAGCTACAATGACGAGTAACAAAAACAAAACAGTAATAAGGTTTTAATGAAAATGTTTTACCTTTTCCAACAGTCCCAGAATCCAGAGCTTCAAAGTCCAGCAGGTACTGAAGACTGTTATCCGTTTCGCTGTCACCGGCCGTGAGAAAGTGTTTTCTTTCCCCTAAAGGTCAAGGCCCGCCGCTCGCGCACTCTGTCTGCGCATGCGCATCCCAACGACTGACCCCCTCCGTCCGCTCCCGGGAGGTTATAGTATGACGTGTTCTGACATCTCTCTCTCTCTCCCTGTATCTATTTGGCTCGAAACACATATTAACAAATTGCTCAGTGATGAACAACTACTCAGATCATTTACCTAAGCAGTGTGCTTTGTCAAAACGAAGTGTGTGTTCATTACACTGACATTCTGTTCTGCAATTGTTATTTACTTGTATTTTATAATTTGACTTACATACTGCTGGGTGGTTTGTAAAGTTTACAATAACTAGTATTATCATTATGCTATATTTTCAAAAAATATATAATAATCTCAAAAGTAATGCCTTGGAGTAGAAAATAGTAATGCTTTATTAACATTTAAAACTAAAGTACAGTATTTGAATGTGTGTATTGTGTCTACTGTTTGTTAACTCACCATATTCATAATGGGTTTGCAGGGTTAGGGGTGTGTGTGTGTGTGGGGGGGGGGGGGGGTTAGGGTCTTTAGGCTTTCCCCCCCCACCCCTGCCACCAGTATATTTTTAAGCAAATATTTCTAACTTTTATTTGAATATTCAGTTTCCTACCATCTTCTCTTAAAGGGTAATTGCCAGGTAACCCGCCCTCCCCCTTCGCACACACATGCACACAAAGAAAACACACAGTATAATTCACAGCCTCGTTATAGTGAATAAATATTTATGCCATTTACACCATCAAACTTAGATTGCTAAGGATGAAGAACCTTTTGTTCTTTAAAGAACCATTTGTAATAGCTGAAGAACCATCCACAAAATAAAAAGGTTCTTTGACGTATGATGGTTCTTTAAAGAACCATGAAGACATCTGAAGAACCATTTAAGAACCATAATTTTTCTGAGTGTTGTTAACTAAAATGAAAAAATGAAATAATTCCACTACATGGGTAAAGATATTTATGATATTTATGGAAAGGATACTATAAAAGTAACACTGGCCTTTCCATGAGAGAAACTTGAAGTACAGTATGCATGTTGAGATTAATGTTTTTTTAATATGTTTTTGCTACTATGTGAAGATGTGATGTTATTAACAACACAGAATAGACAGAAATAAAGATTTTCATATCTCTTGGAGTTTTATGAAGAGTTTGTTGGGTTGTTCTTCTTTGAATGTGTGGATCGATGCTTCTACGATTTATATCTTAATCCTTCAATTTGTAAAAAACATTTTGAATTCCGTTTGAGAAGATAAATGAAGGTTCTTGCATTCAAGTGGAGGCTCTAGCAGACTGAGAAAGTAACTGCATAACTGTGTTATTCCTGCACCCATAGCAGCAAGTAAGTGAAGGCAGTGATGAGCGCTGATGAGTTCTCAGATCACTCAGTCAGTCTCTGAACGTCACCTTTATTGTGATCGCGCACTTTAAGCTTTCATGCCTGTATTTTTTGCACAATTGTGATAATACTGTATTGAAAGAAATCTGTGCACAGATGAACATGGGGCGGCTTTGCTCAGGTAGTAGAGGAAGGTGCTTCAATCCCCGTCTGCATGCCAAATATCCCTGGACAAGATACCAACCCAGAGTTGCTCTCCGAATGTGTGTGAACATTACACAGAAAGTGCTTACAGAGAAAAGTGCTTGCGTACACCTGAATGAGGCAAGTTCTTTAAAGTGCTTTGAGTACTATATAAGAACCAGTCCATTTACATCGCCAAAGCACTCAATACTCTCTTTACGAAGTTCTCTGTAGTTTGTTTCTCCAGCACCATATTTGACCGCGGTCTAGTGAGCCCTCACTTACGAAGACACAGTCAAGCTAGCCGCACCTAAAATGTTGTTGCACTATTCTTATGCACATTACGGTACGGGTGCCGACTGGCTTAGAAACGCAGTCTTTTGTGTCCTGACACTATTGTACTTCACAATCCACTCCTAGTTTTGGTTCATCTCCACTCTTCACCCTGTGACCCACAGCCCAAATTACTGTACGAGAAAATTAACAGTAAAATTTACCCAATATACAGTACTGTACTTTTAATATCCTCATCTTTGAGCTCAGATTACACAAACACTGTAAGAGGTGACAGAGATATTTCACTGGATTCTGACTCTAGGCCATCTCCACTTTTCACCCAGTGATCCACACCCAAAATTACTGTACGGTTTTCCAGAAAATCAACAGTAAACTTTACCCAATTTACTGTACTGTACTATATATTTTCTCATCTTTGACATCAGATTACAGGAAACTGTAAGAGGTGACACTGATATTTCACAGGTCTCTGACTCTGGGTGACCCCCACTCTTCACCCTGTGATCCACACCCAAAATTACTGTACTGTTTCTGAGATTGCTGTGTTAACCCTCTCAAGGCAGGCGTTGCAGATTTGCAGCAGTTAAAAGCTAACAACCTGATCACCCCACATACATATTTTATGAGTTTTTTTTACTCAGAAGTACCACTGCAGGTATTCTTTTGTGCATTAGCAACAAAAACTTAATTTGAGCCTGAGAGGGTTAAGCATGAGTATGACAAAGGCTAAGAAAATATACTGCCTGAAATAATATCAAATTTAAACAACAAATTACAAAATTGCCACACCTGCTGTTATTGCCAGGTGTTCGATAGAGCATTATTGAGTCATAAAAAATACATATCATTGAAATATCATCAGTAAAAGAAACACTCTCACTATGTAAGACATGTTAGCAAATTCAGTTAATAAATAATGTATCAAATCTATACAGATGTTTGAAGGTATAAAGCAAAGCATGTTTGTTTCTTATGGCTTACAAATGTGTTTGCCTTTAACATAATTTACATTTCATTTATACAGTTTCACAGATGAAACAGTAAAATAGGTTTCCTGAACTGTTCTTCATGGCCCAAATTTTGAATCCTTTTGAGGGTGATGCATTATCCATGAAGGTGGGCAATTTGTTCATTGATCTCTGACCCTCGCTGACTCTGACGCCTCCTAATTCTGCTTCCAGCCTTGCTGATGAATTTGTTGTCACTGATGCTGTCACCAGTTGTACACAACATCTCTGTTTGTCCACCAGTCTAATCTGTAATTCAGGTGAACCCAGAATTACCTGCATCTTTGTAATGTTTCAGAAAATATACACTATATGTTGATGGGCATTGTCCCACTTTTCTTTCCTTTATAAGTAAGAATCTCTGTGGTTTTAATGACAATTCATATACAGATTGTGGAGGACATTTAATTCAACACTCAAAAAAGTTCCTCACCAGCAGACTGTAGTACAATTTCAGCCCACAGTTAATAAACCCATCCAATGCAGCGTTATCAGAGAAATTATGCAAGTGTTATGTTTGTATGTACTGGTAATCTATTTATCATTTATCATGATTCCTGCTCTGATGATTACTTTCTTCTCCTTCTGTAATTTTAATAGATAAAGGATGTTGAACATTAAGCTCCAAACAGGATGAATGAGGAAGACCACAGAGGAGAATTGTGGATGTAGTGAAAGAATACATGCAGATGGTTTTTTTCATGGTGGAGGAGCAACTTCTGATCCCATCTTAAAGAAAAAACACATAAAATTGAAGAGTAAAAATAATGACAACAATATGTCTAAATTTTTTATTAATTTTTTAGAGCAAATGCAGTCTTGTCATGGTCAGAGTTGCCCACTCATCCATCTTCATCCGCTTTATCCGAGGCCGGGTCGCGGGGGCAGCAGCCTAAGCAGAGAGGCCCAGACCTCCCTCTCCCCAGCCACCTCCTCCAGCTTATCCAGGGGAACACCAAGGTGTTCCCAGGCCAGCCGAGAGATATAATCTCTCCAGCGTGTCCTGGGTCTGCCCCGGGGCCTCCTCCCGGTGGGACATGCCTGGAACACCTCACCCAGGAGGCGCCCAGGATGCATCCTTGTTAGAAGCCCGAACCACCTCAGCTGGCTCCTTTCGATGTGGAGCAGCAGCGGCTCTACTCTGAGCCCCTCCCGGATGGCCGAACTTCTCACCCTATCTCTAAGGGAGAGGCCAGCCACCCTTCGGAGGAAGCTCATTTCTGCCGCTTGTATCCGCGATCTCGTTCTTTCGGTCACTACCCACAGCTCGTGGCCATAGGTGAGGGTAGGGACGTAGATCGACCGGTAAATTGAGAGCTTCGCTTTTACACTCAGCTCCCTCTTCACCACGACGGACCGGTGAAGCGTCCGCATTACTGGAGCTGCAGCCCCAATCCGTCTGTCGATCTCCGGCTCCCTTCTCCCATCACTCGCGAACAAGACCCCGAGATACTTGAACTCCTCCACTTGGGGCAGGAACTCATCCCTGACCTGGAGTGGGCACTCCACCCTTTTCCGGCTGAGAACCATGGCCTCAGATTTGGAGGTGCTGATCCTCATTCCCGCTGCTTCACACTCGGCTGCGAACCGTTCCAGTGCGAGCTGGAGGCCCTCACCCGATGAAGCCAACAGAACCACATCATCCGCAAAAAGCAGAGATGAGATTCTGAGGCCACCAAAGTGAAAGCCCTCCGCCACTTGGCTGCGCCTAGAAATCCTGTCCATAAAAATTATGAACAGAACCGGTGACAAAGGGCAGCCCTGGCGGAGCCCATCACCCACCGGGAACGAGTCCGACACTTGCAACGGTTGTATAGGGATCGAATGGCCCGTAGCAATGGTCCAGACACCCCATACTCCCGCAACACCTCCCACAGGACACCCCGAAGGACACGGTCGAATGCCTTCTCCAAGTCCACAAAACACATCTAGACTGGTTGGGCAAACTCCCATGCACCCTCAAGTATCCTTGAGAGGATAAAGAGCTGGTCCAGTGTTCCGCGACCAGGACGAAAAGAGTTGCCCACTCATATTTAACTAATTCAAATACAATTACTGCATTTAAATGCTTATGTTCTAATAAAAGGCATTGTTTAATACTTCTGCCATGACAACCCAAATAAATCAATGAGAGGGAAACGGGAAGATTAGTCATCAGGTAAGGTTTACTGTTCATTTACCATGCCTTGATAACAGTAAGCTTAACAAAAGAAAAATGTTGGGGAGGAGAAACAGTGTTCTGTCAAAACATCCTACCGTAGCGTAAATTTATAGTCTTGTCTATCAATCCATGCTAACTTATCAGAATATGCTACCTTACGTGGTTAATGGCTCTGTTGTATAGGTAGCATGTTCAGATGGCCAAATCACACTATTAAAACATGCTTCCTGCTGGGATTTATATAGGTAGGATGTTCAGATGGCCCAATCACACTATTAAAACATGCTTCCTGCTGGGATTTATATAGGTAGGATGTTCAGATGGCCCAATCACACTATTAAAACATGCTTCCTGCTGGGATTTATATAGGTAGGATGTTCAGATGGCCAAATCACACTATTAAAACATGCTTCCTGCTGGGATTTATATAGGTAGGATGTTCAGATGGCCCAATCACACTATTAAAACATGCTTCCTGCTGGGATTTATATAGGTAGGATGTTCAGATGGCCAAATCACACTATTAAAACATGCTTCCTGCTGGGATTTATATAGGTAGCGTGTTCAGATGGCCCAATCACACTATTAAAACATGCTTCCTGCTGGGATTTATATAGGTAGGATGTTCAGATGGCCCAATCACACTATTAAAACATGCTTCCTGCTGGGATTTATATAGGTAGGATGTTCAGATGGCCCAATCGCACTATTAAAACATGCTTCCTGCTGGGATTTATATAGGTAGGATGTTCAGATGGCCAAATCGCACTATTAAAACATGCTTCCTGCTGGGATTTATATAGGTAGGATGTTCAGATGGCCAAATCGCACTATTAAAACATGCTTCCTGCTGGGATTTATATAGGTAGGATGTTCAGATGGCCAAATCACACTATTAAAACATGCTTCCTGCTGGGATTTATATAGGTAGGATGTTCAGATGGCCCAATCACACAACATTAATTATGGTGGGGGGTGGACAATGGCTATTACACTCGATGCACTCCAGCTGACTTACCTTGGTATGAATGACGACGTACTCACAGTTTGGCGGCTTGAAAATAGCCAAATCTTGCACCCAGCCATTTGTAAATTGGATGTGCGCCTCCAGTGACTTGTAATTACGAAACTGGTTCGCAGTGTAAGCGCTTACTCCACAAACAAGATACGTGAAGATATCAGGGTAGGACAGTGGGGGTAAGTCGTCTGGGTCTTTACTCCACTGCCGTATTTCATATGGGTCCAGATTTGCGATGCGCTCTAATTTTTTCAAGTGCTGCTGCTTCGCCTCTGGACGCAATCGGTCTCTATACCGTCTGTTTTCTTTTGACCTGCTTTTAAGCATGTTTCTTGTCGTCGTCGTTCCAACACGGTGCGTTTGTTTTGATTTGTGGACCCGGAAAATGGCGCAATACATTGCGGCGTGAACCAGGTGTAGGACCGAACTCTCCCACACACATCACATCACTATAAGACTGGACTCTCACACACATCACATCACCACACACACTCTGGTTTTTCTTCATGTACACTTCCTTATAATCTCTTTCTGCTATTTGCACATTTTTACTGTAAATTTCTAAGTTAAATCTGTAAATTTTATAATAACCTGTGATAGGTTTTTAGCGTAAACCTATTCGCTGGAACGTTAAGGACAATTTGCTACACAGGAAAACAAGACACGAGTAGGCAAAGTTCTTCATGTTTCTCGTGCACGGGAGAGAACCGGACAAATGCCGTTCCTTCGCTTGACCCCAGTTGCTCTCGTCTGCTCCCCCGTAACACTGCTCTTTTATTGAGGTTACATGAATATACATATATACATAGGTTCATTAACATATGACGTCTACATACAAACAAAGAGTACCTTGCCTGTGCGTTGTGTAAGTGTGTGTGTCTGTGTGTGTGTGTGGGGGGTCAGAGTGTGACCCCATAAATGACTTCTCTAACCCTGCTGGTCTGGAAGTCCAGCAGTTCATCTAAACAAAAGGCACTTAGACTAAAACAGATATAGATACGTTTATCCTACCATAAATCAATAAGACAAGGTACGACCTCTCCCATGCTCCCAGGATGTGGGTGTGAATGCCAGAACACTCTGGAATGCACACCAAGCCTTTGCAGACTATTAAGGATCAAACCTCTACCAATCTAAAACTAATTATAAAACTCTAAGCATATATAAGTAGATATTTCTAAGCATAAATGATAATCAACAATACAAAACCTGACAACCTGTAAATTGTAAATACTGTAAAACCACTGTCATTTAATGGTCGGGCATTGCACAGCTACAAGCATTTCACCTCATGTCATACTGGGTATGGTTGTGTGTGTGACAAATAAAATTTGAATTTGAAAGTGTTTCCAGGTGAGTTTGATCCAGGAGGGTCTGAAGCCAGAGTCAGACAGAGACTGTGCAGAGACTGTAGAAGGACAGAGCAGCAGCAGAGCAGTCCAGATACACTGATGATCCTCTGTCAGATCCAGAGGGACACACAGGGATGATGCTGGACTCTACATTGTGTCTGACAGTGGAGCTGTTCTCAGAGCAGTTCACTCTGCAGCACTGACAGTCATCTGCACTTCTTCTCATTCCTCTGTCAGTCACTGCTGGATGAAGCTCTCCTCTCCACCTCCCAGTAACATGGCCCAGTCAGAGCGTCTCTACACACAAGCTGCTGCTGCTTCAACCTCTCTGGATCATCAGGACACAGCTCCTCCTCTCTCAGCACACACACCGTCCTGTTTACCATCATCAGCTCCACCTGCAGAGAGAAGAAGGAAGAGCAGAGGAGATAAACGAGTGTTTCCAGAGACTCTTCATCAGCTGTCAGTCAGTGATGCAGCACATCCAGTATAAAGAGCAGCAGGGACTTCAGTGCTGGGACTGTACTAGGACTCATTGTTGCTTCACTTTTTCTAATCTTTGGATTTTTATTGAAGTTGATGAAGATGTTTTTCCCTCCTAGTTTGAGTTTGGACTTTCATTCATTAGAAGAACCTTGGTGTGTCCACTCTGAGCTCTGTAGGAACCCCAACAACAAGCCCAACAATCCAGATGGACGGTTCCAGCTGTTAACTGGAGGAATTCCATCCAAACATCTGCTCTCACTAAATTCTTCCTCACCTACAGACTGTGTTCTTCACTGCTTTAAACTTGGAAATGAATGCAGTCATTGGTCTGCGTGCTGCTTTGTTCAGAGAGCTGATTGGCTGTTGACAGCGTTTGATCAGAGCGTGTCAGCCGTTACTATGGTGACCATAAAGGTCAGAAACAGGAAGTGTTTGTGTCCAATCCTGAAGCCTGTCACCATTCTCCTCTCACAGCTTCACTGAGAAGCTGCAGCTTTACAGGAAACACTGGATCTTTGTTTCATACTGACTGTGTTTAGTACAATACTGCTGACAGCACCACCCACTCACTCCATCACTCTACTGACCACAGAGTCTCCAGTCTGTAGTCTGGACTCTGCTGAAGATCAGACAGCTGCTTCACATCTGGATCCTGCAGGTTGTTTCCCGACAGGTCCAGCTCTCTCAGATGGGAGGGGTTGGACTTCAGTGCTGCTGCCAGATAATCACAGCTGATCTTTGACAAACCACAGTAACTCAATCTGTATAAAGAATGAAAGATGTAAGTTTATTAGACAAAGTGTGAGCTTGAAATCATTCAGTGTTTCATCATCTGTTCAGAGCTGAAGAAGGTTCAGAATGTAGAAGTTTAGAAAATGGAAACTCCAAACAGCTGAAGCCAACAGGAAGCAGCTTCAAACAGGAAACTGTGCAGAGTTTCAGACTATATGTCCTGATGCAGCCAGTTGGATTTTGGAGATTTGAATCTCTGTTCTGTGACTAAGTCCTTGAATCATTTCTTCCAGTTGGTCCAACAAGACAGACTAAGTGTTGGACATGTGTTGTGGCTCCATTAGGGGAGCTTCTAAATGTGATGTGATGGCCCCTCTGGGTCTGTCAGGTCACAGGACTGAAGAGAGCTCAAACTGGGCACACAGTTGTTCCAGTCTGGACCAAAGACTCTATACTGGGACTGAGGGACTGCTTTGACTGCACCCACTGGGACTTTTTAAAGGCTCATGTTCTCACTTAGATCATCAATTTCTACTTACATTTCTTTCTGGGGAAAATGGGGATTACTTTGGAAACAGGAAGTATTTTCCCCAATAAGCAGCCCTGGATTAGTAAATCACTCCAACATGTTCTCAGGCAGAAGAAGCTGTCTTGTTACGAGGGAGAGAAGAAAAAGATTGAGGCACAGAAACTTGTTGAAAGAGAGATAAAGCAGCTAAAATCAGGTGTAAAAGTAAAGCAGAGGATGAGCTGAATAAAGGACACTCAAGGCTGGCTTGGAAAGGAATGAAGTCCATGGTGGGGATGCAGAACAAGGAGCAAAGATGAATGTGATGCTGAATCAGCAGAAGACTTGGACTCATTTGATTCCAGCTTTGATATCATTGATTTCAATGAAGAGCTTTGTGATTGTAGCAAAGGGCTGGTAGCTCTGAGAGTCCCACTGATGAGGTGTTTGTGTGGAAATCTCTTAGTGGGACCAAAGAGAGAAAAAGCCCTGGTCCTGATGCTGTGGGAGGGAAATGATTGAAGTGTGCTGTGAGGAACTGACTGGGAGGTTTTCACACATTTTCCAGTCCTCCTTGGAACAACAGGAAGTTCCCAGCATATGGAAACAAAGGTTAAGTGTCCTATGGCACTCAGTGATGATGGTGCTGTGGCCCCACCACCTCCACCTCTTTGTAAAGGAACTAACTGTAATCTGACGCTTCAAATGGAACTAAGACTTCCTCCACTAGGTGGCAGTGTCTGATGAGAAAGTGTTAGTGGAGCTGGCCTGGAGTCAGAAACAGGAAGATGCAGGATTTGGGCTGAAATGGGGAAAAGTGGTTAGCACTAGTGCCTTAAAGCAAGAAGGTTGTAGGTTGAAGCTTGTTGGCCTTTCTGTGGAGGTTGGATGTTCTCCCACAGTCCAATGAAATGCTGCTTAGGTTCATTGGTGCTTCTAAATTGGCTGTAGGTGTGGATGTGAGAGAGTGCTTCTCTGTCTCTCTCTGTTGGCCCTGTGATGGACTGCTCACCTGTGCAGGTGGACCACGCCTCTTGCCCTATGACAGCTAGGGCACAGGCTGCAGCCCTGTGAGCCTAAGCTGAATAAACAGTTAGCAAAAATGATCCATAGATGGCCTGAAATTCCCCAGTTAGCAGTTTGGTAGATAGCTATGACATGCTAATCCCATCCAGCAGCTGTATTCTGCCTGTAAGCTGATCCCTGCTGAGCCAAAGCACTTTTTCATATACAAATTACAACCTTTAATAGAAACCTATTGGTCAGCATCTTATTAGCCTGCTGTTAGCTTCATTCCACAGAGAACTGAGAGAAACTAACAGAGTTGATAAAGAATAAAGAGAAATGTGCTGATTTAAAGCCTTTGAAGTGCTTCAGATGATCTCTGTCCACTTCTGTCCACTCATTCATTCATGTAAGCTTTCTAATGCAGCTTTGATCTTCACAGCCTGCTTTATGAAACTCATTCTAACCCTGAATGTCAGAGTGTTCCTCCTTCTCTTTCCCATCATTCATGCTGGCAGTGGAGGAGATTTGGATGTTGGACTGTGTTTTGGATGATGTGTGTATGTTTGTGTTGGACTGCTGTCTGTAAAGCAAACGCACATTTTGCTTTGGATTTCAGTGTCAGACAGACTTTAAGGTGGAATGAAGAGTTTGAGAGTTTCACAGTGAATTATCCAGTGGAGGATTTTTCTTCTTCTTTGAAGGTTTGAAATGTGAACATTGTTCTGCTGCAGTCAATGGACTAAACCACAGAAGAAGAAAACAGACTTTACCATGAAGATCCTCAGTGTGGATCAGTATAATATCAGCCTGATGTCTGCAGTTTAGTGTCAGCACAACTTTCACATCATATTCATCTCAGCACAACTAAAACATGCTGACTGACCTCAGAGTTTCAAGTCCACATCCTGGACTCTCCAGGAAACCACACAGATGCTTCACTCCTGAATCCTGCAGCTTGTTGTTGGAGCTCAGGTCCAGCTCTCTCAGATGGGAGGGGTTGGACTTCAGTGCTGCTGCCAGATAATCACAGCTGATCTCTGACAAACCACAGAAACTCAATCTGTATAAAGAATGAAAGATGTAAGTTTATTAGACAAAGTGTGAGCTTGAAATCATTCAGTGTTTCATCATCTGTTCAGAGCTGAAGAAGGTTCAGAATGTAGAAGTTTAGAAAATGGAAACTTCAAACAGCTGAAGCCAACAGGAAGCAGCTTCAAACAAACACAACAAGAGAAAAACTCTGAATGTTTCACATTAAAGTCGTACATTTATCATAAAAACAGGACAAAGACTTGAAAAAGTCGTGTTTTTCCTTCCAGGAACCACAAGGCTTCACTTTTAAAGGTGAAGTGTGAAAGAAATGGACATATTTGAAGTCCAACACCTTTTTCCAGTCACATTATTAAAGCAGACAAACTACAAGCTCATTTCCATTCCAACAAGTCATCTTCTGACCTGGACTAACAACACTGGTCTCTATGTGCAGCTGGCTGTGAGACCAGTGCTCAGGGAGCGTCTACAAAGTGCAACACTGAAAGAACATCACACACTAATTTGCTTCCAGCACTTTCACACAAACATCTACTGTCATTATTGTCACCAAACTCTGTGGATCCTTTATTGCAAATTCAAATGGGATCAAATGGTCAGACAAAAGAGGGTTATGAGGAAATATGATGAAATGTTGTGTATTAGCAGCAAGTTATTGAATCATTTTCCTCAGAAACCAAACAAAATGATTGACAAACATGTTTTTATGAACTCAGTGTTGGACTTGGATCAGCAGGATAAGCTGATGTTTAAAGGCATTTGAGTCTCGCTGTATGAGAGTCCAGTTATTACTCAATATTTATGGATGATGTTCTTTCAGTGTTGCACTTTGTAGACGCTCCCTGAGCCTCACAGCCAGCTGCACATGGACCAGCTGACATTACCCAGCATTAGAGGCAGGTGTAAAAAAAAATGGATTTTCCTATTTAAATGGTTTTAATTTGAATAAAGCGATGTTGATTCATTCAATCCTGAATCGATGTTTAATATAAATGTATTTTGCCAGAATCTCAGGTTAAAGCTCCCAAAAGTATTTCAACAACAAGCAAACAGATAAAACAGTAAATGAGAGCAGCTAAACACACAAAGATGGAAACACAGAGCGTGGATCGTTCACTCGACGGCACGTACACGGACACGCCGTCGGGGCTGAAAGTGGACAGCTCACAGATCCTGAAGCTGCAGGTTTCATCTGTCTCCAACCAAAACTGACTGAACCAGCAGCAAAAGAAGATCCAAACTACGCTTTACGTTTGATGAACATCGTCATGAATTCTCTCTGACTTTGACGTTTACTTCCTGCACAGCTCTCTCTCTCTCAGTGTACTTCAAGAACAGTTTACCTTCAAAAATCTGTTTCCTGCATTATTCACTGCTTATTACGCACCAGTCTGCTGTTGTGTTCACTGCTGTCGGCCTCCCAAAACAAAGCCTCATTTCTGCTGTTCAATACTGAAGAAATTGAAACCTTTTAAAATGATGACAGATTACAAACTCTCAGCTGTGTCTGTAATCAAACCTCTGTAACTTTGCTTCACTTCAGCAGCATCAGGTCATGTTCACAAGTTGATTCATGGTTTGCTTCAGTTTTTGATCGACTGCAGAATATTTTGAAGGTTATCTGCTATAAAAAGCCAGAACAGGAAAATCTGCTTCATGTGTTTCTGTTTGATCCTCAGTGACTTTGACACAAAGGCCTCTGCTGTGATGATCACACCTCTGATCAAGTCTCACAGTGTCAGCTTTGTTTTTATACATATGGATATGTGCTGATAAATGATCAGAATTATAATATTTCCCACTGTCTGCTGTGTGCCGTGACCTTTGACCTGCTAAAGACAGTCAGCTGTGGATTATTCATTGTTGTGTCTGATACTTAGAACTGTGAGGAAGAACACTACACAGTTAATCAGGGTCCCCTCTCTCTGAATCAGGGAAGGTGGGCAGGCCGCGTGTGGGCCGCGGGCCATACGTTGAGCCTCACTGTTTGAAATGTGAACATTGTTCTGCTGCAGTCAATGGACTAAACCAGAGAAGAAGAAAACAGACTTTACCATGAAGATCCTCAGTGTGGATCAGTATAATATCAGCCTGATGTCTGCAGTTTAGTGTCAGCACAACTTTCACATCATATTCATCTCAGCACAACTAAAACATGCTGACTGACCTCAGAGTTTCAAGTCCACATCCTGGACTCTCCAGGAAACCACACAGATGCTTCACTCCTGAATCCTGCAGCTTGTTGTTGTAGCTCAGGTCCAGCTCTCTCAGATGGGAGGGGTTGGACTTCAGTGCTGCTGCCAGATAATCACAGCTGATCTCTGACAAACCACAGTCCCACAATCTGTATAAAGAATGAAAGATGTACGTTTATTAGACAAAGTGCTTGAAATCATTCAGTGTTTCATCATCTGTTCAAAGCTGAAGAAGGTTCAGAATGTAGAAGTTTAGAAAATGGAAACTCCAAACAGCTGAAGCCAACAGGAAGCAGCTTCAAACAAACACAACAAGAGAAAAAACTCTGAATGTTTCACATTAAAGTCGTACATTTATCATAAAAACAGGACAAAGACTTGAAAAAGTTGTGTTTTTCCTTCCAGGAACCACAAGGCTTCACTTTTAAAGGTGAAGTGTGAAAGAAATGGACATATTTGAAGTCCAACACCTTTTTCCAGTCACATTATTAAAGCAGACAAACTACAAGCTCATTTTCATTCCAACAAGTCATCTTCTGACCTGGACTAACAACACTGGTCTCTATGTGCAGCTGGCTGTGAGACCAGTGCTCAGGGAGCGTCTACAAAGTGCAACACTGAAAGAACATCACACACTAATTTGCTTCCAGCACTTCCACACAAACATCTACTGTCATTATTGTCACCAAACTCTGTGGATCCTTTATTGCAAATTCAAATGGGATCAAATGGTCAGACAAAAGAGGGTTATGAGGAAATATGATGAAATGTTGTGTATTAGCAGCAAGTTATTGAATCATTTTCCTCAGAAACCAAACAAAATGATTGACAAACATGTTTTTACAAACTCAGTGTTGGACTTGGATCAGCAGGATAAGCTGATGTTTAAAGGCATTTGTGTCATGGTCCTGGGTCATTTTGACCCAGTGTTCTTAGTTTTCCTGTGGTTTTGTATTTTGTTCCTTATGTTCATTGGATTGTTTGGTTTGGTATTTGGATCCCCCCTGTGTCCATGCTGTTATTGTGGTGTTTGTTCTGGTACCGTGTTCCCGTCCTTTGTGTTCTGTGTTCTCCTCATCCCCTCGTGTATTCATCCTTGTTCTCTGCCTCTCTCTCTGTGCTCATCTCTGTGTACTGTGTTGTGTTCAAGGTCCACATCTTGGTGTCAGTATTTTCAGGTTCGTGTCCCCCCCGCTGTGTCACGAGTAATTGTCCTCATCTGCGTTCCCCGTGTGTTCCCACTTCCCTCATTACCTTCTGTGTATTTATGTCAAAGTATCCCTTTGTTCCGTGTTGCGTCGTCCCTCTAGGTTGTGTGCATATACCGTGTCTTCCCAGCGCCTCAGCTTTAGTTGCTCCCAGTATAGTTTTTGTATGACTTCTTATGTTCCTGTTAATAAAGACCTGCCTTTGAGTTCATCCCCGTGTGTCTAGAGCCGTGCATTTAGGTCCTCTCTTGCCTTCACACAGCCGCTGCATGACAATTTGAGTCTCGCTGTATGAGAGTTCAGTTATTACTCAATATTTATGGATGATGTTCTTTCAGTGTTGCACTTTGTAGACGCTCCCTGAGCCTCACAGCCAGCTGCACATGGACCAGCTGACATTACCCAGCATTAGAGGCGGCTGTAAAAAAAAATGGATTTTCCTATTTAAATGGTTTTAATTTGAATAAAGCGATGTTGATTCATTCAATCCTGAATCGATGTTTAATATAAATGTATTTTGCCAGAATCTCAGGTTAAAGCTCCCAAAAGTATCTCAACAACAAGCAAACAGATAAAACAGTAAATGAGAGCAGCTAAACACACAAAGATGGAAACACAGAGCGTGGATCGTTCACTCGACGGCACGTACACGGACACGCCGTCGGGGCTGAAAGTGGACAGCTCACAGATCCTGAAGCTGCAGGTTTCATCTGTCTCCAACCAAAACTGAGTGAACCAGCAGCACAAGAAGATCCAAACTACGCTTTACGTTTGATGAACATCGTCATGAATTCTCTCTGACTTTGACGTTTACTTCCTGCACAGCTCTCTCTCTCTCAGTGTACTTCAAGAACAGTTTACCTTCAAAAATCTCTTTCCTGCATTATTCACTGCTTATTACGCACCAGTCTGCTGTTGTGTTCACTGCTGTCGGCCTCCCAAAACAAAGCCTCATTTCTGCTGTTCAATACTGAAGAAATTGAAACCTTTTAAAATGATGACAGATTACAAACTCTCAGCTGTGTCTGTAATCAAACCTCTGTAACTTTGCTTCACTTCAGCAGCATCAGGTCATGTTCACATGTTGATTCATGGTTTGCTTCAGTTTTTGATCGACTGCAGAATATTTTGAAGGTTATCTGCTATAAAAAGCCAGAACAGGAAAATCTGCTTCATGTGTTTCTGTTTGATCCTCAGTGACTTTGACACAAAGGCCTCTGCTGTGATGATCACACCTCTGATCAAGTCTCACAGTGTCAGCTTTGTTTTTATACATATGGATATGTGCTGATAAATGATCAGAATTATAATATTTCCCACTGTCTGCTGTGTGCCGTGACCTTTGACCTGCTAAAGACAGTCAGCTGTGGATTATTCATTGTTGTGTCTGATACTTAGAACTGTGAGGAAGAACACTACACAGTTAATCAGGGTCCCCTCTCTCTGAATCAGGGAAGGTGGGCAGGCCGCGTGTGGGCCGCGGGCCATACGTTGAGTCTCACTGTTTGAAATGTGAACATTGTTCTGCTGCAGTCAATGGACTAAACCAGAGAAGAAGAAAACAGACTTTACCATGAAGATCCTCAGTGTGGATCAGTATAATATCAGCCTGATGTCTGCAGTTTAGTGTCAGCACAACTTTCACATCATATTCATCTCAGCACAACTAAAACATGCTGACTGACCTCAGAGTTTCAAGTCCACATCCTGGACTCTCCAGGAAACCACACAGATGCTTCACTCCTGAATCCTGCAGCTTGTTGTTGGCGCTCAGGTCCAGCTCTCTCAGATGGGAGGGGTTGGACTTCAGTGCTGCTGCCAGATAATCACAGCTGATCTCTGACAAACCACAGTCCCTCAATCTGTATAAAGAATGAAAGATGTAAGTTTATTAGACAAAGTGCTTGAAATCATTCAGTGTTTCATCATCTGTTCAGAGCTGAAGAAGGTTCAGAATGTAGAAGTTTAGAAAATGGAAACTCCAAACAGCTGAAGCCAACAGGAAGCAGCTTCAAACAAACACAACAAGAGAAAAAACTCTGAATGTTTCACATTAAAGTCGTACATTTATCATAAAAACAGGACAAAGACTTGAAAAAGTCGTGTTTTTCCTTCCAGGAACCACAAGGCTTCACTTTTAAAGGTGAAGTGTGAAAGAAATGGACATATTTGAAGTCCAACACCTTTTTCCAGTCACATTATTAAAGCAGACAAACTACAAGCTCATTTTCATTCCAACAAGTCATCTTCTGACCTGGACTAACAACACTGGTCTCTATGTGCAGCTGGCTGTGAGACCAGTGCTCAGGGAGCGTCTACAAAGTGCAACACTGAAAGAACATCACACACTAATTTGCTTCCAGCACTTTCACACAAACATCTACTGTCATTATTGTCACCAAACTCTGTGGATCCTTTATTGCAAATTCAAATGGGATCAAATGGTCAGACAAAAGAGGGTTATGAGGAAATATGATGAAATGTTGTGTATTAGCAGCAAGTTATTGAATCATTTTCCTCAGAAACCAAACAAAATGATTGACAAACATGTTTTTATGAACTCAGTGTTGGACTTGGATCAGCAGGATAAGCTGATGTTTAAAGGCATTTGAGTCTCGCTGTATGAGAGTCCAGTTATTACTCAATATTTATGGATGATGTTCTTTCAGTGTTGCACTTTGTAGACGCTCCCTGAGCCTCACAGCCAGCTGCACATGGACCAGCTGACATTACCCAGCATTAGAGGCGGCTGTAAAAAAATGGATTTTCCTATTTAAATGGTTTTAATTTGAATAAAGCGATGTTGATTCATTCAATCCTGAATCGATGTTTAATATAAATGTATTTTGCCAGAATCTCAGGTTAAAGCTCCCAAAAGTATTTCAACAACAAGCAAACAGATAAAACAGTAAATGAGAGCAGCTAAACACACAAAGATGGAAACACAGAGCGTGGATCGTTCACTCGACGGCACGTACACGGACACGCCGTCGGGGCTGAAAGTGGACAGCTCACAGATCCTGAAGCTGCAGGTTTCATCTGTCTCCAACCAAAACTGACTGAACCAGCAGCACAAGAAGATCCAAACTACGCTTTACGTTTGATGAACATCGTCATGAATTCTCTCTGACTTTGACGTTTACTTCCTGCACAGCTCTCTCTCTCTCAGTGTACTTCAAGAACAGTTTACCTTCAAAAATCTCTTTCCTGCATTATTCACTGCTTATTACGCACCAGTCTGCTGTTGTGTTCACTGCTGTCGGCCTCCCAAAACAAAGCCTCATTTCTGCTGTTCAATACTGAAGAAATTGAAACCTTTTAAAATGATGACAGATTACAAACTCTCAGCTGTGTCTGTAATCAAACCTCTGTAACTTTGCTTCACTTCAGCAGCATCAGGTCATGTTCACATGTTGATTCATGGTTTGCTTCAGTTTTTGATCGACTGCAGAATATTTTGAAGGTTATCTGCTATAAAAAGCCAGAACAGGAAAATCTGCTTCATGTGTTTCTGTTTGATCCTCAGTGACTTTGACACAAAGGCCTCTGCTGTGATGATCACACCTCTGATCAAGTCTCACAGTGTCAGCTTTGTTTTTATACATATGGATATGTGCTGATAAATGATCAGAATTATAATATTTCCCACTGTCTGCTGTGTGCCGTGACCTTTGACCTGCTAAAGACAGTCAGCTGTGGATTATTCATTGTTGTGTCTGATACTTAGAACTGTGAGGAAGAACACTACACAGTTAATCAGGGTCCCCTCTCTCTGAATCAGGAAAGGTGGGCAGGCCGCGTGTGGGCCGCGGGCCATACGTTGAGTCTCACTGTTTGAAATGTGAACATTGTTCTGCTGCAGTCAATGGACTAAACCACAGAAGAAGAAAACAGACTTTACCATGAAGATCCTCAGTGTGGATCAGTATAATATCAGCCTGATGTCTGCAGTTTAGTGTCAGCACAACTTTCACATCATATTCATCTCAGCACAACTAAAACATGCTGACTGACCTCAGAGTTTCAAGTCCACATCCTGGACTCTCCAGGAAACCACACAGATGCTTCACTCCTGAATCCTGCAGCTTGTTGTTGGAGCTCAGGTCCAGCTCTCTCAGATGGGAGGGGTTGGACTTCAGCGCTGCTGCCAGATAATCACAGCTGATCTCTGACAAACCACAGTCCCTCAATCTGTATAAAGAATGAAAGATGTAAGTTTATTAGACAAAGTGCTTGAAATCATTCAGTGTTTCATCATCTGTTCAGAGCTGAAGAAGGTTCAGAATGTAGAAGTTTAGAAAATGGAAACTCCAAACAGCTGAAGCCAACAGGAAGCAGCTTCAAACAAACACAACAAGAGAAAAAACTCTGAATGTTTCACATTAAAGTCGTACATTTATCATAAAAACAGGACAAAGACTTGAAAAAGTCGTGTTTTTCCTTCCAGGAACCACAAGGCTTCACTTTTAAAGGTGAAGTGTGAAAGAAATGGACATATTTGAAGTCCAACACCTTTTTCCAGTCACATTATTAAAGCAGACAAACTACAAGCTCATTTTCATTCCAACAAGTCATCTTCTGACCTGGACTAACAACACTGGTCTCTATGTGCAGCTGGCTGTGAGACCAGTGCTCAGGGAGCGTCTACAAAGTGCAACACTGAAAGAACACCACACACTAATTTGCTTCCAGCACTTCCACACAAACATCTACTGTCATTATTGTCACCAAACTCTGTGGATCCTTTATTGCAAATTCAAATGGGATCAAATGGTCAGACAAAAGAGGGTTATGAGGAAATATGATGAAATGTTGTGTATTAGCAGCAAGTTATTGAATCATTTTCCTCAGAAACCAAACAAAATGATTGACAAACATGTTTTTACAAACTCAGTGTTGGACTTGGATCAGCAGGATAAGCTGATGTTTAAAGGCATTTGAGTCTCGCTGTATGAGAGTCCAGTTATTACTCAATATTTATGGATGATGTTCTTTCAGTGTTGCACTTTGTAGACGCTCCCTGAGCCTCACAGCCAGCTGCACATGGACCAGCTGACATTACCCAGCATTAGAGGCGGCTGTAAAAAAATGGATTTTCCTATTTAAATGGTTTTAATTTGAATAAAGCGATGTTGATTCATTCAATCCTGAATCGATGTTTAATATAAATGTATTTTGCCAGAATCTCAGGTTAAAGCTCCCAAAAGTATTTCAACAACAAGCAAACAGATAAAACAGTAAATGAGAGCAGCTAAACACACAAAGATGGAAACACAGAGCGTGGATCGTTCACTCGACGGCACGTACACGGACACGCCGTCGGGGCTGAAAGTGGACAGCTCACAGATCCTGAAGCTGCAGGTTTCATCTGTCTCCAACCAAAACTGACTGAACCAGCAGCACAAGAAGATCCAAACTACGCTTTACGTTTGATGAACATCGTCATGAATTCTCTCTGACTTTGACGTTTACTTCCTGCACAGCTCTCTCTCTCTCAGTGTACTTCAAGAACAGTTTACCTTCAAAAATCTCTTTCCTGCATTATTCACTGCTTATTACGCACCAGTCTGCTGTTGTGTTCACTGCTGTCGGCCTCCCAAAACAAAGCCTCATTTCTGCTGTTCAATACTGAAGAAATTGAAACCTTTTAAAATGATGACAGATTACAAACTCTCAGCTGTGTCTGTAATCAAACCTCTGTAACTTTGCTTCACTTCAGCAGCATCAGGTCATGTTCACATGTTGATTCATGGTTTGCTTCAGTTTTTGATCGACTGCAGAATATTTTGAAGGTTATCTGCTATAAAAAGCCAGAACAGGAAAATCTGCTTCATGTGTTTCTGTTTGATCCTCAGTGACTTTGACACAAAGGCCTCTGCTGTGATGATCACACCTCTGATCAAGTCTCACAGTGTCAGCTTTGTTTTTATACATATGGATATGTGCTGATAAATGATCAGAATTATAATATTTCCCACTGTCTGCTGTGTGCCGTGACCTTTGACCTGCTAAAGACAGTCAGCTGTGGATTATTCATTGTTGTGTCTGATACTTAGAACTGTGAGGAAGAACACTACACAGTTAATCAGGGTCCCCTCTCTCTGAATCAGGAAAGGTGGGCAGGCCGCGTGTGGGCCGCGGGCCATACGTTGAGCCTCACTGTTTGAAATGTGAACATTGTTCTGCTGCAGTCAATGGACTAAACCACAGAAGAAGAAAACAGACTTTACCATGAAGATCCTCAGTGTGGATCAGTATAATATCAGCCTGATGTCTGCAGTTTAGTGTCAGCACAACTTTCACATCATATTCATCTCAGCACAACTAAAACATGCTGACTGACCTCAGAGTTTCAAGTCCACATCCTGGACTCTCCAGGAAACCACACAGATGCTTCACTCCTGAATCCTGCAGCTTGTCGTTGGAGCTCAGGTCCAGCTCTCTCAGATGGGAGGGGTTGGACTTCAGTGCTGCTGCCAGATAATCACAGCTGATCTCTGACAAACCACAGTAACCCAATCTGTATAAAGAATGAAAGATGTAAGTTTATTAGACAAAGTGCTTGAAATCATTCAGTGTTTCATCATCTGTTCAGAGCTGAAGAAGGTTCAGAATGTAGAAGTTTAGAAAATGGAAACTCCAAACAGCTGAAGCCAACAGGAAGCAGCTTCAAACAAACACAACAAGAGAAAAAAACTCTGAATGTTTCACATTAAAGTCGTACATTTATCATAAAAACAGGACAAAGACTTGAAAAAGTCGTGTTTTTCCTTCCAGGAACCACAAGGCTTCACTTTTAAAGGTGAAGTGTGAAAGAAATGGACATATTTGAAGTCCAACACCTTTTTCCAGTCACATTATTAAAGCAGGCAAACTACAAGCTCATTTTCATTCCAACAAGTCATCTTCTGACCTGGACTAACAACACTGGTCTCTATGTGCAGCTGGCTGTGAGACCAGTGCTCAGGGAGCGTCTACACAGTGCAACACTGAAAGAACATCACACACTAATTTGCTTCCATCATCCAACCTGAAGAGGAAACAGAGACTACACTAAGCTCAAATATGTGACAGACATTTCATCCCATGTCAGCTTGGCCTCATCCTGGGCCGGATTATCCAGCACACACTCTGACCACAGGCCCAGGGGCCACGCACAGCTGGGCTCCATCCAAGAGACAGGAAACAAACCAACACAATAATAAAAAGCACCATGTGATCTTCACAGAAGCTGTGAGATGGACCTTTACAAAGGTAAATCCTCACAAAGCTCCAGGACCAGACGGCATCCCAGGCCGGCTACTCAGAGTGTGTGCAGACGAGCTGGCAGAGGTGTTCACCAACATCTTCAACCTCTCCCTGAGGCAGTCAGTGGTCCCCACGTCCCTCAAAGCATCCACCATCATTCCCGTTCCCAAAAAATCAGTGGTCTCCTGTCTGAATGACTACCGTCCTGTTGCACTGACATCCGTCATCATGAAGTGCCAGGAGCGGCTGGTCAAAGGTCACATCTGCTCCTCCCTCCCTGACACACTGGACCCTCTTCAGTTTGCCTATCGGACAAACAGAGCCACAGAGGATGCTATCGCCCTGGCAACGCACACCACCCTCACTCACCTGGAGAAAGGGAATACATATGCAAGGATGCGCTTCATCGACTACAGCTCGGCATTTAACACCATCATCCCCTCAAAACTTGCCACGAAGCTCGTCGACCTTGGGCTGGGAACACTGATCTGCAGATGGATTCTAAACTTCCTCACAAACAGGCCCCAGGTGGTGAGAGTTGGTAAGCACACCTCCTCATCACTCATCCTAAACACAGGTACGCCACAGGGTTGTGTGCTTAGCCCCCTCCTATATTCCCTGTTCACACACGACTGTGTTGCTAAACAAGAGTCCAACATCATCATCAAGTTTGCGGATGACACAACCATCATAGGCCTCATCACAGACAACGATGAGACGGCCTATAGAGAGGAGGTGATGGCGCTGTACAAGTGGTGTCTGGAAAATAACCTGACTCTCAACATCAGCAAAACTAGAGAGATGATAGTGGACTACCGGAAACGACCAGTCAGAGAACACCAGCCCATCCACATCAACGGTGTCAAGGTCGAAAGGGTCAGCAGCTTCAAGTTCCTTGGAGTCAACATCACTGAGGACTTCTCCTGGACCCTTCACACAGACACTGCTATCAGGAAAGCTCGCCAGCGGCTTTACTTCCTGAGGAGGCTGAGGAAGTTTAGCATGAATGCCAACATCACCTCAAATTTTTACAGGTGTGCAATTGAGAGCTTGCTGACGAGCTGCATCACAGTTTGGTACTGAAGCTGCTCTGCCAGCAGCCGTAAATCACTACAGAGGGTGGTGAAGGCAGCAGAGCACATCACTGGCACGAGGCTTCCTGCCATTCAGGACATTTATCTCCAGCGATGCCTCCGTAAAGCACACAGCATCATCAAGGACCACAGCCACCCAGCACATCAGCTGTTCTCCTTGTTACCATCTGGCAGACGTTACAGGAGTCTGTCTGCTCGGACTTCAAGACTCAAAAACAGTTTTTACCACCAAGCCATACGACACCTCAACCACAACACTTAAACACACACAACACAGCACTCAGAAGCTACCCTGCAGCTTCACAAGTACTCTGTTTAATCTGCACTGGTCACTCCACTTTATTGTCATTGATATTTATATTTAAAAGTGCAATACTGTAATTTTCTGCTGCTCATTCCTGTGCAATATCCCATCTGCCCTCCCGTCATATTTCTTTTCAAGATTTTCTTATTTAATCACTAGTGTACATATATTTATATTTATAGATACATATATATTTAGTCATCTTTTCTCTTTTACCATGTCTCTCTAATATTTTGCTCCTTACTATTTTTCTATTTTCTTTATTATTTTATTTTATTATATTTTCTCCTACTGTATCATGCTGCTGAGTGACTGCTGCTCGTCAAACACATTTCATTGCAATGTTGACCCTGTGCTAACTTGCATATGACAAATAAAACTGAAATTGAAACTGAAACTCTTACATCTTCAAGAAAAACATAGTAAAAACATGAGCATATTTGTTTCCTGATAAAATGATGTGACAGGTAGAACAGAGTAAAGTGGTGGTGTTACAGCCTTTCTCCCCTCTGCTGCCGAGGCTGTTAGTCTCTCCCAAACTCAGCTACAGGACTTCCAAATGAATGAAAGCAGCAGAAGTGGCTTTACAAAGGAAAGAGGAAGAGGAGAAGAAGAGGAGAGGGAGGCCACCCTGACCATCACTCCAGCTGAAAACATCACACTTCCATTAAAGTTGGTGAGGAAATGTTGAGCAGGATGAGCTGCTGGCTAATCTGGAGGCTGTAGCAGCAGCTCACAGTCACAGTGGATTTCCACTCATGAAAAAGCTCTGGCTGCTTCATTTCTCATCTCATATCAGAGACTTTAATGCTTCACTGAAGCTGTACTGTGATGCTTCCATATTCCAGTGAGGCCTCCATAATGATTTCAGCTGTTCTGTACACACACTGTGTGCCCTGTATGGCTCAAAGTCTCTGCAGCCTGTTTTTATCTGCTATCATCAGATCTTCATCATCCTCATTCACATCCCTCACACACTCTACAGCCTCATCAGCACTGACTTCATCTTCACTGACTGATGGAGCACAACATGAACCTGTGGAGGCTGAAACACTGTCCTGTCAAACATCTCCCCGTCACCACTCCACTTCTGTCAGCCTTTAAATGAACCCTGCTCAAGTCTGTCACTTCTGTTTGGAGCCAAAAGGAAAAACTGTTGTTCAGTCGTTTGGAAAGACAACATTTCTGAAAGCACTCAAACTTCTTCACATTTGTCTTCAGACACATCCTGAATATTTAGGAACTAAAGAAAGTTTCAAACATCAATCAAAGACCTGAAATTTAGAAAAACAACAACAGCCGCAGTCAGTGAACTCACCTCAGAGTCTCCAGTCGACAGTTTGGACTCTCCAGTCCAGCACACAGAAGCTTCACACCTGAATCCTGGAGGCCATCATTCCAACTCATGTCCAGCTCTGTCAGATGGGAGGGGTTGGACTTCAGAGCTGAGGCCACAACTTCACAGTGAGACTCTGAGAGTCGACACCGAGTCAGTCTGTGATGATAGAAAATATAAAATGTGTTATTATAAAAGCAGAAAATCTGCATTATAAACACAGACTGAATGTATATGAAGACAAAACAGAGTGAGGTCATAATCTGATGAATCTGCTCTTCACATCTGTGCTTCAGCTCCTCTTACTGTGTTTGACATGACACAACGATTGAGTCTCTCTCAGACCTGCAGACTTTTAATGAGAATCTTTGTTTGGCTTTAATCTGCAGATGAAGGAGGAAGATGGTGTCACATTTAGGCTTCCATAATGTCCACAGTCTGTCACTGAGATCTGATCCAGGGTCAGAGTGAAGACACACATTTGGACTGTTTCCTGTTTTGACTCCAGAACATTTTGAATGAGTTCAGCTCAGTGAAGAGTTCCAGCTGGAAAGATGATCTCTGTTTGCTACCTGCTGTCAGGTACGACTGTTCACGTCCACACGCAGGAAAAACCTGCTGACTGTTACCAAACGGAGCAGAAATCTCATCACTGGACAATAATGATGAATGAACTCAGAGCTGCTGATATCAGATCTGATTTCAGGGGAACTAAACACAGAAATGATTGGCTCATTTTAGCTTTCTGAGCCATTATCTGCTGGTGTGTCGCTAGTTGGCAGAAAATGATTTGTATTCCTGTTCAGGGCTTCAGTGTTTATGAGTCCAGATCCAGGTGACAGCGAGTCACAATGATGTTACCTGTCTGTGTCCAGCAGCAGCCTGTATTCACTTTGAATATTGTTATAACCTGACATGGATCAGTTTGTCTTTGATTGGTTTGTAAATGTCACTGTTTCCATTGGACCTGAGTGACGGTACAAAGACAGAGAGGGAGAGAAAGGAGAGAGAGGATGGAGACAGCAAAGAGAGAGCAAACACAAACAGGTGAGAGTGGACAGGTGACCAAGGTCAGCAACCAATCAGAGAGCTTCTGTTTGACCCACAGTCACTGATGATGACTGCACATAACCATCAGTGTGTTACTCTGATATCAAATATGGATCCTGCTCTTATAATAATGATCATCAGATGATATTATTGTGTTATTTTGTAGCTGAATACGATGTTTGTGTGATTATCAGTGAAAGAAGCAGTGAGGAGGATGGAGAGAGAGAGAGGACAGAGGGTGAAGTTAGAAACACTAAAAGGATTTTTCATGGATTTCATGGATGATTTGAGTGATTTCCAGCAGGACACTTAAACATGTCAGTGGACGTCCTAAAGAACATATTCACTGATATGAAACGTGTCATTGAACAGGATTAATATCAGTGGAAACATGGTGGAAACAGCTGTGACTGCATGGATGTGACACACTTCAAATCTGTTCTCCACTCTTGGATTTGGGATCCATGGAGCTGCTGCTGAGTCTGTACAATAAAGGAATGGTGTGGAAGGTTGCAGCGTACGGACACAAACACTTTGTGGTTACAATCTGATTTTATTTTCAAAATTAAACTACTAACCTACACTGATCAATGATGTTAATGATCACATCTGGACTCACCCAGCCTTTCTGCAGTTCCTCACAGCTGGAATCAGTCTCTGTCGTCCCTGCTCTGATGTTTTGTACTCCTGCAGGTCCAACTCATCCAGAACCTCCTCTGACATCTGCAGCATGAAGGCCAGAGCTGAGCACTGGATCTCAGAGAGTTCCTTCTCTGATCTGTTCTCTGACTTCAGGAACTCTTGGATCTCCTGAAATAATGAGAGGTGGTTCATCTCCATCAGACAGTGGAAGATGTTGATGCTTCTGTCAGGAGAGATTTCATCACTGTTCATCTCCTTCAGGTTGTTGATGACTCTCTGGATGGTTCCTGGACTGATCTCTGTCTGACCCAGCAGACCTACTAAGAGTCTCTGGTTGGACTCCAGACAGAGGCCATGAAGGAAGCGAACAAACAGGTCCAGGTGGCCATTTTTACTGTGGAGGGATTTCTCCATGGCTCTCCTCAGAAATACATCAAGTAATTGGAGGAGATCTTTGTTATCAAAAACACTGGAAATCATCTTGGTCAAAGATTTTGATTTTAGAAACACCTTCAGCACCTCTGTCTTCCTGTTGGTGAAACAGTGGAACATGTAGACAGCAGCCAGAAACTCCTGGATGCTCAGATGAACAAAGCAGTAGACTGGTTTCTGGAAGATCACACTCTCTCTTTTGAAGACCTCTGTACAAACTCCTGAGTACACCGAGGCCTCTGTCACATCCAGACCACACTGCTCCAGGTCTTCTTGGTAGAACATGATGTTTCCTTTCTCCAGATGTTCAAACGCCAGCCTCCCCAGCTTCAGAAGAACTTCCCTGTCAGCCTCCGTCAGCTCCTGTGGACTCGTTTCATGTCCCTCATGGTACTTGTTCTTCTTCCTCTTTGTCTGAACCAGCAGGAAGTGTGAGTACATGTCAGTCAGGGTCTTGGGCAGCTCTCCTCTCTGCTCTGTAGTCAACATGTGCTCCAGAACTGTAGCAGTGATCCAGCAGAAGACTGGGATACTACACATGATGTGGAGGCTCCTGGATGTCTTCATGTGGGAGATGATTCTGCTGGACAGCTCTTCATCACTGAATCTCCTCCTGAAGTACTCCTCCTTCTGGGCGTCAGTGAAGCCTCGTACTTCTGTTAGCCTGTCAACACATGTAGGAGGGATCTGATTGGCTGCTGCGGGTCGGGAAGTTATCCAGACGAGAGCCGAGGGAAGCAGATTCCCCTGGATGAGGTTTGTCAGCAGCTGGCTGACTGATGACTTCTGTGTGACATCAGACAGCAGCTTCCTGTTGGTGAAATCCAATGAAAGTCTGCTTTCATCCAGGCCGTCAAAGATGAACAAAAGCTGAGAGACAGCCAGCTTCTCTGCTGTGACCTTCTGTAATGTTGGATGGAAAACATGGAGCAGCTCCAGAAGACTGTACTGCTCATCTCTGATCAGGTTCAGCTCCCTGAATGAAAGCAGAACCACCACACTGACATGTTGGTTCTCCAAGCCCTCTGCCCAGTCCAGAGTGAACTTCTGCACTGAGAAGGTTTTTCCAACACCAGCCACGCCGTTGGTCAGAACCACTCTGATGGGTCTCTGTTGGTCAGGTAAGGCTTTAAAGATGTCCTGGCACCTGATTGGAGCGTCATGGAGGGCGTCCATCTTGGAAGCTGTCTCCAGCTGCCTCACCTCATGTTGGGTATGAACCTCTTCACTCTGTCCCTCTGTGATGTAGAGCTCAGTGTAGATCCTGTTGAGGAGGGTTCTACTTCCTGTTTCATCACTTCCTTCAGTCACACGTTCACATCTCCTCCTCAGACTGATCTTATGTTCATCTAAAACCTCCTGCAGACCAACATCTGCTGAAAGAAAGAAAAACAATGAGACTAAAGAGAAAGAAAACTCTTCAATGTCTGAACAACACAAGAAGTCCAGTTTTCAGAAATGAGTCCATCAGCAGACAGATGTTCAGTCTTACTTTGTACACAGCTGCTCTGACTGGCTGTCTGCAGTCCAGCTCTGCTTCTGGATCTTTCTCCACACTGGGGACAGGAGGAGTCTCCTGATGAAGCAGACTGGTCCCAGTATGAGGAGATGCACTGTCTGCAGAACCAGTGTCCACAGCTGGTAGAGACTGGATCCTTCAGGATGTCCTGACACAAAGCACAGCAGGACAGCTGCTCCTCCTCACAAACACCACTCCTCTTCCTCTTCCTCTCTCTGTGAACACATTTCTTTATCACTAAAACATTTACTGTCAGTGAAAAACATCCAGATGTGACCAAACTGCAGTTCCTCACAGTTCCTTTGATGTCATCAACACTAATGAGCTGCTCTTCCTGTCTGCCTGTCTCATTAAACACTGAGTGATGAATACAAACTCAACACTTCCTGCAGACTTCCTGACTGCACAATAAAAGCTTTCCATCAGAGAGAGACAGTTATGACTTTCACTGTTTTACAGCCGCTGTGTGCAGATTATCTGGGTCAGTTCACTCTGAAGCAGCTTAGAAGTGTCCGTGTAGAGCCGTGGTCTGACACACAGAGACTTCTGATTTTCTCTATTTAAACAAACATGATGAAGATGAGCAGGTTTCTCTTCTAGTATAAACTCTGTGTCTCTCTGGCTGGCTCATGATGGCTTTTCAGGTTTTATGTTTTGCTCTCTCCTGCTAGCGTTTTGCCTGCCTGGGTGGAGCTTGTAATGGCCTCTCGCTCTTGGTCCACTCAGTTATGATGATTACACCACCTGTTGCTGACTCACCTGGGCTTACCGGTAACCATTTAACGCTGCGGCATGGAGCAGTTTGTCGCTGGGACATTGACCCTCCTGTGTTCATGATCTCAGCTCCTTGCTAAGAAATCTCTCTCTAAATTCACCAGTTGGGTTAACTTTGTGTATACTTTGAGTATATATTTCCCCGGACCTGGTTACAGACGCTTACCTGTGACTCCCGTGTGTGGCTGTGTGAGTGGAGAGCAGGACAAGAGTGACTGAAGAGGAGTGAGTGTGGACTCCCTTCCCTCTTTTCCCTGGAGCCCTGGACCCCCTCCCCAACTCACTGTACATATATAGAGCACTGTGGTTCACCCCTTTGGTGAATAAACTGTCACCTTTTTGTTTGTCAGAACTCAGTCTGTGCTTGAGTTCCTCTGTTAGCCATGACATTTTGTTGGTTCTCTCTCTTCAGGTCCCTGTAAGTGTTTGATCGGCCTTTCTAAAACATTATATTTATTCTGCTTTGATTGTTTTGTGTGCTGAGGGACATTGTTGCATGATCCACTTTTTCTTATTTCTATTTTAGCTTTAATAATTGTGGATTCAGGTATCCTGAACCCATCTTTGGACATTTGTAAATAAATATTTTAAAACTCCATCAGAGACTCCTGATGTGGCTGTTTGGAGAAGGAAAAGAGGGACAAAGTGGAGCGTCGAGCTGAGGCTTCATTCACTGCAAACCTACAGTTATGTTTTCTTATTTCTGCTGTTTGCATGTTCACAGCTGAAATAAAGCTGCCTCTTTGACTTCATCCTGTTGTGTTTGGGTCCAGTCCTGCCTGCCACACAGCGCTACAGGACAAAGTCTAATATTTTTATCTTTTTAATGAATCTTTGGTCATATTTATCCAGGAAAACACAAACATGTAAAGGAGTCATCACAGTTCTCTGACCTCGTTGGTCCAGGTTCACCACTGAACTCTGGAGGGTAATGTTTGGACCAGTCACTCCTCACAGATGGACAGCTGGATCCTGCAGACTGTGACCTCTGACCTCTGCAGACACAAACATGTTTTGTTCAATGATCAATTCTCTGATGAAGTGATTGAAGCAGCTGTGATCACACAGACTGCAGATAATGCAGCTGTTTCCTGTCAGTAACAGTCCTCTAAGATTAGAGTTCAGCTTTTTACAGGAAAACAAATGTCCCTGAATGCAACAGTGAGACACAGTCTGCCTGTGTGGCTGTGATAGCTGCCGTTAGGAGCGCTCATGTGTTTGCAGTTAGACGAGGAGATGTTACCATCATGGACACGTTAACAAATCCTGTAGCATCACGTGGCACAAACACTTTGTGTTCCTGTCATCTGCAAGCAACAGGAAGTTCATTAATAAAGGCGGGATGGAGACGTGACTGTGATGGTTCTCCTTCATCCAGCTGTTACACACATCTGGGCTCACACGACGAGCCTTTGTCTAATACAGCAGCTGCTCTCTGAACACTTTTCTGAAGAGGAGCTGCACAAACCTTTGTTTGCTTTCTAGAGCAGCGTATCAGAGTCAAACTACCCACTGCTAGCAGCTGTTTCTATCATAGTTTAGGATCCAGATGTGTGAGGTCTAAATTTACACCTCTGATTAAAATAAATAGTTAAAAACAGCCAATTGTGTCCAAATGTGTCTTAAACCAGATAAACTGACAGTTCCAGCTGAGCCTGTGTGTCCTTGGAGACACTGCTCTGCTACAGAGATGCATTTTAGAAACCAGGAAAAATCAAAATCATTTAAATCAGAGAGTTCATGTTACTAACAGCTCACCTCTCTGCAGCAGACACACACAGTCCACAGGACACACTCAGAAGCTACCTTGCAGTTTCACAAGTACTCTGTTTAAATCTGCACTTTATTGTTATTGATATTTATATTTAAAAAGTGCAATACTGTAATTTTCTGCTGCTCATTCCTGTGCAATATCCCATCTGCCCTCCCATCATATTTCTTTTCAAGATTTTCTTATTTAATCACTAGTGTACATATATCTATATTTATAGATACATATATATTTAATCATTTAGTCATATAGTCAGTTTCTGTTTTACCACGTCTCTCTAATATTTTGCTCTTTACTATTCTTCTTTAGTATTTTATTATATTTTATTATATTTTCTTCTACTGTACCATGCTGCTGAGTGACTGCTGCTCAAACACATTTCATTGCAATGTTGATCCTGTGCTAACTTGCATGTGACAAATAAAACTGAAAACTGAAAACAGACACAGGCTGGACTTTAAAATTAATGCCTCGATGATTGGACCGGTCACTCTTTAAGGACACAGAGCTGGATGGTTTCTGATTGACGCTAAAAATAAGTGAACATGTGTCACATCCAATGTGTCCAATACATTACATAAAAAGTATAAAGTATGTAAATAGTATATTATTTTAATCGTTAAATAGTAAAAAGCTGATTAAAATTTCAAACATTTTAATACTGACATGAACTTACTTTTCGTCAGATGACTTTTTTCGCCCTAAATTACAAAAGAAATGCTTCACCCGTTTGCTCTTAGAGGACACACTTCTGGGTGGAGGTCCAGGCTGGTTCCTGTGAATAATGATGGAGCAGTGATGTGAGTGCTGAGCTGTGACATGGAGAAGAGTCATGGACAGTTAGAGATGGTCATCTCACCCCTGAGCTTTGGTCTGGCTCTCATGTTCCCCACACAGAGTGGTTTTAGAGGGAGGGACTCCCTCCTCTCTGTCCTCACACTGATCCATGCTGCTCAATTCACATCAGCTCACACACTTTCTACCTTCACCTGCAGAGGAAACACAAATCATTCATGTGCACATCAACTGAGAGCTGCAGAGGTCGTGTCTGATGTGTTGGACTAACATCCATCTGAGACGCAGCTTTCATCAGTTCACTACAAAAAGTGTCACAGAGCCGAGTTCAGCCTCCAAATCCTCCATTACTGTAGTCCTACAAAGCAGCAGGTCAAACATGGCTGCAGAGAGCAGCTTTATGTCAGTAACAATGTCCAGGACCGAGCTGACTGCTTACAGAGTTCATACTCTAACTGCTAGCTGCTCTGCTAGCTAAGCTAACTCAGTAACAGTGACTCTGACAGCAGTTACTGTGGAACAGCGGCCGAGCTCAGGACACATTCAGTGTGTTTAGTCTGAGTCCTGGACTCTGATTCAATGGATTCAATCCAGCTCAGAGTTTCATGTCTTCATCACAATAAAATACAATCCACCATTTGACCTTAGAACTGAAGAAGCTTCTCGGATGAGAGGTGAAACGTCTTCAAGTAACTTAAAGAAGTCCAGACGCTTTTCTTTGCAAGCTCCTTTGACTACATGTACTAATATAACAGAAGTAATACTCTGAATGCAGGACTGTAATGGAGGATAAATAAGGTTTTTACAGCCTGAAAGAAACATTCAGTTCATATATTTGTAGACAGTGAAGCAGTTTTTAATACTGCAGCTGTTTCCTTCACCTGTGTGTGTGTGAGCCACACCTTCATGTGCTGCTTTAGAAATATGTGGTCTGACTGCTCAGACTGAGTCTAGGAGGAAAGTTCACACGCTGGAGAAAGTTTGGTTCCTAACTTTGTCAGAGTTCGGCTCCAAAGACAAAGAAGACGGAGCTCACAGTCTGTAGATGGTCCTCAGTGTGTGTGTGAAGCCAAGAAAGCGCACAGGAGTGTGTTTATGGCAGCAAATCAGTGTGTGTGAAGAGTCTGAGGGAGTGTGTGAACGAGACTAAACACTGAAACCAACAGTCCAAGAACAGCGTCTGGATTTCTTTAAGTTTAACTTAAAGAAGTCCAGACGCTTTTCTTTTTGAATGCACATAATGTCTCCATAATGCTGCAATGTTATCTGCCCCAGAAACACACTGTGCAGAAGCTCTGATGGTGACACAGAAAAGTCAAAGTGGAGATACTTCTGTCCACCTTTGATTAGACTCATTATAAAAAGGAAAACAAAGTTTGAACACAGTCATGTTTCCAGTTCACTGACTTACATTTATTCCATGGACACTCACTCTAACCTGAACCACAGCTACAACCCAACATTGTTGAGGCCTCATCTCCTCCTTTCCTGACTGTAGAGGTTAAATATGCAACAACCAACAAATAAAAGAATTTGGTTCATTTCAAAGAAATTCACACGGTGACCAAGTAAAGTAACCGTAGTAAAGGAGACAACATCCCGTTGATGGTGGGATTATTTGAAAGATTTGCTTCAGTCACGTCACCAAATGCAGTTGAACCACCCGTGGATCCATGTTTGACCATCCTACCACTCTGAGCTCTGCTTTGTAATCATTTTATTATTATCATCATTCATTTATTCATTCTTTGGAGGGGGGCTATTTCTTAATGCCGCCCTAATAAGGTGATGTTCAAGGGGAAATATAACAGAAACTCTTTCAGTGTTATTCATTAATAAATTAACAGATAAACTGTGAAGAAGAAAAAAACTGAGATTTAAAGGAGAGAGTGAGAAACTTGATCATCCATCCTCATAATACATGTTTATCAGTATCTGCTGTGACCATACTGCAGTAATAACTACAAGTCTACATTTCTGTGACTGTTGATCAATCACAGCAGGAATCTGAGCTCATCTCTGCACACAGAGCAGCTTCAGCTCTGGGATAAACTGCTCGCTTCACGTCCTTCTCAGCTCACAGACACTCATCCTGATATTTTCCTTTAACATTTGATGGTATCTGGAATAGTTGCAGGAATAAGGATGATTTTCTGTAAAATCATATTGATATGACCTGTGAATTATTCGCAGATGAGCGTTAGATTAGTTTGATGGGTTAACTCAGAGAGCTGAAGATATGGTGGACATGCTGACCTCGCTCCGTGGTGTACAGGGCCGTTTACCCTCATGATTAATATTCACAATAAAAAAATGAGGCGAACATCATGAAGTCTGTATGTGTTTCATAGTGTCGAACCACCTTTGTACAGTTAAACCTAACAGTTACTACATGACGGAAACACCAACGTTATTTCTTTTATGCGTTTATCAGGTCACGCTGATTATTGAACAAAAACCCAAACATCAGATGTTAATCGAATTGTTTTTACTTTTCAAACCGACGGATCATTTGAAGCCAACCATCCAAAAACTGCTTCAGCTGTGTTTGATGTTTATGCTACAGCCTGTTTACCAATATAATCAATATCAGACATCAGAGCAACAGAAACCTCGGTGATCAGGACGCTGGGACTGAGAACAGGAAGTGGCTCAAACGTCACAGTTTCATAACGTCACCCTGAACTCCACTCACGGAGTTTCTGTCGCCATTGTAGTTTTTAAAGTCCCGTGATAAAGGCGGGTCTTTCTGTGAATCCGCACGCTCATTGGCTAATAGCTCGAGATTGACACATCGTTATCCAATGAGCGTGCGGGAACTTCCGACATAAAGTTGTTTCCTTTGAAAAACCAAAGTCTGATTATTTTTGCCTCCACTGACGGAGCCTGTTGTTCCCGCCACAGAGACACAGTAATGTCAGAGCGGTGTTAACACTCACCCTGCCTCAGCACAGCTCTCACTCTCCTCCTGCTCTCTCACACTAAACGGAGGCTCAGCTAAACTCACTTCCTCTACTTACAGGAAACCAGCGCTCAGAGGAGCCGACCGGCCTCACATTTCACCCACAGACACGAACAGCGTGGAATTATTTTATGTCATAAGAAGAAACATATTCATGTAAACACTCACCTGCCTCAGCTCCACCTTCCTCCTCCTGCTGCTCTGAACGGAGGCTCAATACTTTCACTTTCACTGCTGCTCCCTAAACACAGAGGATGCTGGGACTTGTAGTTGTTTCCTTCCGGTGCGGTCTTCCTCTTTGTTTGTTTGTGTTTGTGTTCAAGTTATTTCGATCATGTAAACATCAACAGAAGAAGCCACACAGAGTTTGTATGTCGAGGTGGGTAGGAGGGTTTGAGGGTTTGGGGAGGGGTCAGAGGGAAGAGGTCTCTCAGTCTTGACAATCCACATTGATGGCATTGCATCTTTCAAGGTGTTTGTGGGTCGATTTGGATGCTCCAGGTGTGAGAGCAGCCACTCAGCCTCTACTGCAGATGTGTGTCACAAGTTCATCTAGTAGTAGGCTATGGCACTTGGCCACAGGTGGCAGCAGTGGACTGGCCTCCATTTGAGACTGCTCCAGCTGCTATGTGATAGTCCAGCTGCAAACTGAAGATCATATGCAAGTTTTGGAAATTAAACTGTACAATATAAAGCGCCTTGAGGCGACTGTTGTTGTGATTTGGTGCTATATAAATAAAATTGAATTGAAATTCAGAATATTCTTAACTTAGCTTTAAAACCAACCCAATCTAACTCTCCTCCACACTCAAAAACAAAGACAAACCAACTGACACATCTGAGTCCCTCACTTTCTTCAATCCACTCACTCTCACAAGCTCCACTTAGTCACACTGGCTGTTTATTACTAATTACTATTGTATCCCTAAAAACACTTCAGTTTTCTTTTTTCCTACTTGTGTTTTCTTTTTTCCTATTTCAGTTGTGTTTTTTGTGCTTTTGCAGCGTTTTTTTTATTGCTGGTGTTTTCTTAAGTTGCAGTCCGTGTGGCCTCTCAGGGCCACCGTAGATATAGGCCAAAAATAAATACATAACATCATTTCAGTCAGTTTAAAGGTTTATTTGCAAGACACAAAAACAGAAAAAATTAAAAGTTACAAATGTATTGTGCATGAAACAGGAATTCAAACGTGGCTCAGATGTGTGTCACAAGTTAATCTGGCTGTAGGCTATGGCACTTGACCACAGGTGGCGCTAATTGACTTGACTCCATTTGAGTGCACACAAAGTAAACTGCACACTTTAGTTGTGAAGCGAAAACGCTGAAATCGCAGTAATAACACGTACGAGGGGAACGATAACGAAGACAAGATGCTCCTGATCGTTACTCTTGCTGTCCTGTGAACAGCATCGGCGTGGTGTTAATTGTTTGCTTTTGTTTTGGCGATCGCCCCGTGAATGAGAATATGACCAGGTAAACCCGCGACATTTTTAAATAGTTTGTCGTTCAACAGCAACAAGACTGACGGAGTGTGTTTGAGGAAACCTCACAAATGTCACAGATGAAATATTTGGTGTTTATTTGCTGGTTTGTCGGTAGCAGCTCCTTCAAAGTAAGTCTACCACACATCTGTTTGACCAACACCAGTTGATTTGGATCACCGGTCCAAACAATTTGAACCATTGTTATGTTACCTTTTGTGTTGAGTTTGACTGATATTTGCTGGATAGCAAATGTTTTAAAGCTGTGCAACCTTTATCTGCACATAGCAGTTAAACTGTTTAGATCAATCTTTATTGATAATATACATTATTTATTTATGAATTACTGTGTACACAAGAATAAGTTAATGTATTAAGATAAACTGGCTGAAATGTTTGTATTATTCTTGTGATTTTCTTTTTTTATTGGCCCTGTTTAGTTACAGGCCAGGTGACCCTTTAGGGGTTTAAAATGCCGAACCAATGAAGGGCAGGGAGCAGGAATCTTTCTTCACTGAAGCTTCCACTTCCACGGGTCTGGTAGGAAGTTGTCCAAGCCAACAAAACAAACAGACAAAAAATCCATCTATCAATCACCTGGATCACCTGTTGAGAAAGAAAAAAGAGAAAACAAGCAAACAAAAGAGAGCAATATAATAAACAACATCATCGCGATGATCTATGTGAATATAACTGTAAATACTAAATATTGAATATTATTGTGCAGCACGTAAGATCGACAGCGCACAGTGTGCTTTGAGGTAGCAGCCAAAATGCAAGGCAAGTTTATTTATATCGCACAATTCAACAACAAGGTGATCCCAAGTTCTTTACAGAACATTAAAAAACAAAAACAGATAAAAAGCATGATTTAAACGTGACGTGCCCGTGAGCTCCGCCGGCAGCCAGCTGTGCCAGAGTGACCGAGCCCCAGGCTGAGAGGCCAAAGGCACCCCACCCCCGAAGGAGCCCGAGCGAGCCCCAGGCTCCAGGCCCCAACAAGCAGTACCTGGACGCCCATCCCCGGACACAAAGAACCACCAATGCACCGATGTCTGAAGGCGTCTGCCACTGGCAGGGGGAGTGGTGGGGGGAGATAGGCCTCCATACCTTGGAGGGCCTGAGATGTCCCCAGAGAGGTGGCGTCTGATACCCGACCTGACATATGGACACAGACAAACAGGCACACACAGATACAAACATCCATTCCCACCCTCATGCTCTCATATGCAATTACTCAGCAGCAGGTAAGCGCATAGCCCCTCCTGGTAGCCCTCAATGTCTACGTGTATTTAAAATTGAGAGGTGGGCAACGGCGCCAGGGGTGAGGTCGTACACCCTGATGTGATTCTGATCTGGGAAACATTAAAGACATTCATAGCCAGACTGCTGACTTTGTGTTTTTATTCAGTCGCCTAACAGAAGTGCAGTGAGAAACGATTTACCCCATCCTGATTTCTTAGCTATTTGCATATTTGTCACACTTACGTGTTTCAGATCGTGAAGCAAATTTTTATGATAGATAAAGATGACCAGAGTCAGTATAAAATAAAGCTTTTACATGTATTGCTGGGAGGTCGGCAGCTCCCTCCACTGCTTGGCCCTCTGTGAAAAACAACTGGGATCCAGCTTCCCTGTGATGCTGAATTATATAAGCGGAAGAAAATAGATAGAAGGATGGATGATTGTATTTTGTGTACAATCATTAAAGTGTAAAAAGGGTTGGCCCTCCGTGGTGCCCTAAGCAAAGTTTGATTTTTGGGGCCCTTTAATAGTGCCAATAATAGTGATTAATGATCACCTACTATAAATGTATTTCATTTTCTAATGTTGATGTTGTTGTAATCCACAGTGAAAAATGTCATAAAAACAGATAACAAATTTGCAACTTTCATGAAAAATGTTTTCATTAATATTTAAAAAAAAAACTAAGCAAAACACCTCCTCCTGCTGGCCACACAGAGAAACAATAGATAAAACCTGAGAGCTGCACAGTTGCAGCAGTGTGGTTTACGTCATTCTGTTGTCAGCCTGTTTTACACATCGGTGGTTTCTTATTGACGTGTAAAAAGATCTGAAATCGTAGTAAATTCAGCTGCTATTGTGGGCTGGGGATGATTTACACTTAACATTTTAATAACTGGGTATTGAATGTCAGAGGCCCAATGTTCCCTCTAATTTTTCACGTGTCTGAGCGAACACACAAACTCCCTGAGCGGTTCCTTGGACCACTGTGAGCGACATCAGACGTGTGCACTGTGGTCATGTGGTTTATTAAAATAATCAAATTACAGCGTTTACATTTATGTTAGACTACTTTTAATGAACTGCTTCAGCCCATTTACAATGAAAATGTAAAAGAAATCTTGTTCATGACCTGTGTAGTATGTTAACACTGTTGGAAGTAAAAATAACTTGAACTCCAATTTCGAAAACACAACTTTTTCTTTTTTTTTTATAAAGCTCTGACTTGTATTATGAGTCTGTGGTCTGGGAGAGAGTCTGTAACTCTCTGTCTCCAAAATACAGCATATAATGACCAAAGCTGGGCAATTAATCAATCAATCAATCAATCAATCAATCAATCAATCAATCAATCAATCTTTTTTTATAAAGCACTTTTCATACAAAAAAAGTAGCACAAAGTGCTTTACATGGTTAAAAGCAGCCCACCCCGCCCTCCAACTCACCCTCCACACTCTCATTAACATAAACGATCATGAATACACCCCCCCCCCCCTCCCACACACACGCACACTTAAAGAGTAAAATTGGGCTGGGTACGCATGAGCCAAGTGAGGAAACACTATCACAGGGAGCCGTCTGCACCGGGAGCCTCCAGGCTGGGCACACAGCAGGAGGGAGGCAAAGAAGCCCCCCAGCCAGGCTGAGAGGACCCCCAGAGCCCCAGCAGCCACGGTCGATCACAGCCCCGGTGCAGAGAGCCCCCTCCGAGGAAACACTGGAGATATGACACAATAGGATATATACAGGGTAAAAAGATAAAGTAAATAAGAACGGGATACAATAGAAATAGAAATAGAAATAGGGTAAGAAGATAAAAAATGAATAAGAATAAAATCAATAAATATTAGGTAAAACCTAAATTAATAAATAGAATAACAGGATAGAATAAATAAGCATAAAATAAATAAACGTTAGGTGAAAGCTCAATTAAAAAGGTGGGTCTTGAGCCTGTTCTTACAAACATGTACGTTGTCTGCGGCCCTGAGCTCCTCCGGCAGGCTGTTCCACAGACGAGGACCATACCACTGAAAAGCTGCCTCTCCGTGAGTATGTGTCCTGACTTTGGGAACAGTCAAAAGGCCAGTGCCAGAGGACCTCAAGGTCCGCGAGGGTTCATATGGTAAAAGCAGGTCTGAGAGATAAGCCCAAGACCATTAAGACATTTAAAAACCAATAAAAGAACTTTAAAATCGATCCTGAAACACACGGGGAGCCAATGCAGCGATTCTAAAACCGGTGTAATGTGGGCTCGCCCTCTGGTCTTCGTCAGCACACGAGCTGCAGTTTTGTAAAAGTTGTAAGGGTGATATATTCTTTTTGGGGAGACCAGAGAGCAGGGCGTTACAGTAATCAATGCGACTGCTAATAAAAGCATGCATCAACATCTCCGTGTTGGCCCGAGAGAGAATAGGGCGGACTCTGGCTATATTCTTTAAATGATAAAATCCCATTTTGGTTACATGTTTAATATGTGGGATAAAACCAAGCTCAGAGATAAACATAACACCCAGGTTTTTCACTTGTAGTGAAGGACATAGTGAAAATGCCTGTAATTTAGACAAGAGTTTCTCTCTCTGAGCCTCAGGACCGATGATTAAAACTTCAGTTTTGTCCTGGTTAAGCTGTAAAAAGTTTTCTGCCATCCAAGATCTTATATCTAAAATACAGTTAAAAAGGGCATCCATTGGTCTGGTGTCACCGGGAGACACGGAGATGTACAGCTGAGTGTCATCCGCGTAACTGTGGAAGTTCACTCCATGCCTCCTGATGACACCGCCAAGAGGGAGCATATACAAATTAAAAAGTACAGGGCCTAAAACCGACCCTTGGGGCACACCACATGTCATTTTATGGATCTTAGAGGAGCAATTAATTATATAGTTACTTCTTCAAAAAAGTTACTCAGTTTGGCAAACAAAGTTTTTTGCAGCTATTTTTTTAAATGCAGCCAAGGCATTTTTAAATAAACATTTCAAACTATTTACAGAACAATCAGCTGTTCTGCATCAAATCTGATGCCACACAAATTATTTGTGTCACTCCAAAAATTAATTTCTGTCCACTATGAGATGAAGGAGAACAACAGCCTGATACCTGCAGGCCTGACAACAGGAGATGTATCACTGCTGTAACACCTGTAGCATTCAGCAGTCGCCTCATTGTTCTGACACACACAACAAAACTATTGACTACACTACACACTAACTACACAAGATTTGCGCTAAACGTCGCAAATCTCTCACATCTCAAAGCACCGCCGTCACTCCTAAAACTTCCCCCGTTTCTTAACAACTAGATGCCACGTTGCCATATCATTTTTTGATTGGTCGACATGGTACTTTTTTGGACGAATAGGGAAGGCAGAGGGGGAGGGGTTTGTTTTTGCTCACAGGTGGAGAGCGCTTTCGAGACTTTTTTCTTATAAAACGCCGATTTAACCGTTTCTTCCTGCAGTAAATATAAACAACCAGTATTCAGGAAGAAAACCAAACATTGCATATTTTTTTATCACAACTCTGGTTTTACGTGGTCGATCAACACAATTTAAAAACTGGTATAAAGTCCCCAATTTTTCCGTCAATTGTTCCGTCTGTCCTGCTCACATCTCCAATGGTTGTACACGTTGTCATTAACGTGGCTTCACTCCACATCAGCCACGCCGCTTTGCCAGCTAAAACACCGGTGTCGGCACATAAGGACGCTGTCATAGTCTGTCAACAAGGTTGATTGGCTGCGCATATACGCATCATTGGCTGGACTATGGGATAAGGTGGCATCGTTCCCATATGGGAGCAGCCAGTCACTTACTGACTAACACTGCAAAACAGAATTGTTAAAGTATTCATTTTAATTTCAATTCAGGTTAGATTTTTTTTGTGCGCAACGCAGAATTTCTGTGCGCAGAGACTGTGCCAGCAGTGCGCAATTGAGCACGTGCGCAGCTTAGAGGGAACATTGCATAGGCCCACTAAAAGTTACAAAATAAGCTAATATCAAATACATTTACTGTAAACACATCAGAAGGTTATTCATGTGGCAAAAAGTTAGATGTATACAAAATGTTGCAGGGAAACAGAGAAGGAGCTCATATAGGTTTGAGTTTTATTCACATCTATTGTGCAGGTACAAATAACAGAGTGGAAAACTTTATATTTTGTGTTTGCAAACATTAATTTATGAAGATTCATTAACATGAGTGTAGCACAAAGTAAAGGTGAAAGCAGTATTCTGACACGACAGTGCAATCAAAACACATTTTGCCACTACAATCTGTGAATAATTGTGACAAACAACTGTCATTTTAATATTGGACAAAATAGGTTCCAGAGTGTGGGGGTGCCTACTGGGGTCAGCGGGGGAGCTCGCCCCAGGGAGGGGCCGCTTGCCCCTCCCTTTCTTCCCTCCCCATCCTCAGCTGCCTCCCTATTCCCGCTCTACCACACCCACCCACACACGCAGGGCTTGGGGTGCAGGTATGTCACCAAGGTGCAGGGGAGGCACTCCCCCTCTGTCCCCTTCTGGCCGCCTGTGCCTCAATTTTATTCTGCAACCCAGACATCCACATTACTCACACTCTCACATAACACATACATATAGGGCCTTGGGGGTGTGCACGTTTTACAGCATCCAGAGGATGGTCGGTGTATTCCAACCCACCCCTGGCGCTGGTGCCCTACCTTCAATTTTAAATGCATATAGACACTGAGGGTTTTCAGGAGGAGCTGTGCTTCTCTCTGAGAGGAAGCAGGAACCATGAGCAGGCGTAGGGAGGTTTGGGGTCTTCACTCACCCCGGTTCTGTTAGCCGTCAGGGCTGGGGGGCTGGGAGGAGGTGCTGGCCGTCAGACTGGGGTCTGGGATGCGGGGCCTCCCTGCTACTGCAGATAAGGAGGTGGTCCGCTTGACTCCACCCCAGAGAGAAGGGTTACATCTCCTGGGTTTAGGTGCGGCTTGCCCCTCTGGGGGCGGGGGTACCTGGACCTGGGATATAGAGTATGTTTGGGGAGTGCGACTGTCTGTGCAGTGTCTATTTGTGTCTGTCTACATGTTGGGTGAGTGCCGAGTATTTGGTTGTGCATATGGGGTGGGAATGCACGTTTGTGTCCGCGTGCGCCTGTTCGTCTGTGTCTATATGTCAGGTTGGGTCTTAGACTCAACCTCTCTGGGTACATCTCAGGCCCTCCAAAGTACGGAGGCCTATCTCCCCTCACCACACTCCCTGCCGGTGGCTGATGCCCTCAGTTGGTGTGTTGGTGGTCCTTGTTGTCTGGGGCTGGGCGCTCATGTATGTACCGGCTCACTCCTGGTGGCCGATTGGCGGGGCCTGGCACCTGTGGCCCGGCTGGGCCCCTTCCGGGGGGTGGGATGCCCTCAGTCCTCTGGCCTCTGGGCCTGAAGCTCGGTCCTCTCTGGCACAACTGGCTGCCGGCAGAGCCCGCGGGCACGCCACTGCAACCCCCTCTGGCCTCTGCTCCGTAGCTGCTGGGTGACCTCTCGTTTGGGGCTCTACTCAGCTCTTCCCAGGAGGGTGGCACGGTTCCCCCCCCTTTTGGTGGTCCTCCTCGGGTCCTTGTACTCTGGGGCCTCTGGATATCTGGGGCCTGGATCTCCTCCATACCTGCTTCATACCCTGGGGAACGGGGCTATGGCTCCCCACACTCCCTAGCAGATCGTTACATGGAGAAACCTTTGGAATACAAGCGTGCTGATCCACACAGGTGTGCACACAGGTGTACACACGGGTGTTCACAGACGTGGACTACACCTTTCTTGGCTGCTGCCTCAAAGCACATTGTGCGCTGTCTATCTTGCGTGCTGCACAATATCGTTTAATATTTAGTATCTACTGTTATCTACTGCTAGCTAGTTTATTGTGATGGTGCTGTTTTTATTATGTTGCTCTTTTTTTGTTTGCTTTCTCTTCTGTTTTTTTTCTCCATACAGGTGATCCAGGTGTTTTGTTAGTTTTTCTTTCTTTCTTCCCCCTTTCTCACCGTCTCTTCTCCCCTCTGGTTTTCTTTCTCTCCCTCTCTTTCTTTCATTCTTTCTCCCTGTCCTATCCCCCAGTCATGTCTGTCCCGTTTGTAGCAACCGAAAATAAAATAAATTCATAATTATAATAAAGGTCAATCAAATGGACCAATATGGCAAGGCCACGATGATCCACTTGGTAAAATAAATCCGCTTGGCATCTTTCTTGGCCTTAAGACAACAATTCTGATGGCTAAAGATCCAAACGGGACACAAAAAAAAAAATATTGGACAAAATAGTTGTGCAGTTGTGTTTGTTCTGAATGAAAAACGTTAGTCTTTGGTAAACATTTTAATCACATTTATAGATGCAATATGTTATTTCAGTTAAGACTAAATGTTACCACACGTTCCCATCATTAGAGCGCATTTAAAGTGTGGAGAAGTCTGTGAAGGTTCTCAGTCATCCAGGTCATCGTAGTCTAAGGAGCTTGGAAAGAAAAGCGTCTGGACTTCTTTGAGTTACTTCTCATCCGAGAAGCTTCTTCAGTTCTAAGGGTCAAATGGTGGAGAGTCCAAGCTGTATTGAAGAATTTCTAACTTCATGTAGACTAAACAGCGGCGTAGAATTAGACTCAAAACCCTGCAGTTGCCCAAAATAAAGGGGGCATTAATGTACCAGATTCTACAGAACACCAGAAATAACTGCTAAGATGGGTCCAACACATCTGAGTTCATGCTGGAGGAACTGTGGGACACACTCTGCCAACCATACTCATATATTGTGGCTCTGCCCTAAACTCTGTGTATTCTGGAGGCAGATATTTGATGCTCTCAAAGACATTTTCCAAGGTAAATATTCCACTAAGTCCTACAGTAGCAGTGTTGGGAAGGATTGCAGAACATATTGACTGCAAAGCCAAAACTTGCCTGCTAAATATATGACTCACTGCAGCCCTAAAATGCATAACTATCAGATGGTTAAAACCAGAAACTCCCACATATGGATATATGGATCCAGAGAGTGTATGATGTCTGTCTGATGGAACAAATTACACACTACGTACTACCTTTACTGTTACAATGAAGAACACCACCTAATTTTGTGAGCTCACTCTCTCTCTACACACACACACACACACACACACACACACACACACACACGTGTGCTGGACATTCATGGCTGCTTTGTGTAGTTACAGTTGAATAGAGGAAGTGTAGGATGTATCACTGCTGATTCAAAATAAATAAAAATTTAGTTAAAAAAGAGTAACAATTAAAAAGATGCAACACTGTTGTAATCTTGTTGAAATTTGGACAGCAGGAGGTGTAGTTTCCCTGAGTTTGTTTTCCTGAATTTCTCTGTATTTTTTGTCACTAAGAAGTCAGGAGGCAGCATGAAACATGAAGTAGATTCACAACTTTTTGAAAATTTGATTAATTATCCTTTACATTTGAGAGTAACAGATAGTTAAGTAAACTAGTTATCATACACTCTTTAAAAAAATGGAAATATAAATATTTAACATCAGATTTCTCACAGAAACACAGAATTTATATCAATAACCCTAAAACATAAAAAGCAACTTGTCCACCCAAGTTGTGAATGCAATAACATGAGAACGAAGGCACGTAGGAGTTTCAAACTGATACCACAGGTGTATCTATAATTGGTTTAAAATCAGTAACCTTGACCTTGAGGTCAAATTTTTATGAAAATCTTGTAAATTGATAACTTGAGAACATGGCGACATAGGATATAAAAATTCATTACATAGGTACATCTGCTGGGGGGCTGGGGGCACTACTGGCTGTTGCTAGTAGTTTTTCTTTGAAATTTTCTGTTTGATTAAAACAATGCAGACTGAGTCATCTACAACAAAGATATGATTACCTGACAAAATGAATCTCATATACATGTCTATTCAGTAAAAGAAATTAATTGTGTTTAAAGCAAACAGATAAAGGGATCAGTGATGGCAATTATTTGTCATTGTCTTACTTGTCTTAGCCCAGTTAGGTAAACATTAACAATTGTGGTGGCAGATTTCTTTTGTCATGTATTAACTGAGAGCCATGCTAGGCTCAGGGAGACTCTGCTGACCGTCTGTCCCGCGGTCATGCAGGGACTTCATCAAGCTTGGTTGTCTGTTCTTTGTGTGTTTTGATTAAAGAATGTTAGCTACCGCTCACCGCTCGTCTGCAGGCTTTATTTAAATGGAAAACTTCCACAACAGGCAAAAAAAAAAGCTTTTTGCTAAAAAAAAAAAAAAGATTTAGACCAGAAGTTTTTTGCACTGCATTTTAAAATGAAAACATATTGCATTTATTTACAATTAAAGACACAGAGCAGAAAGTGTGTTACTGTTTTACATCCACAGACACACAAGAAAAGAAGCAGGCAACATGAGGTCAAGTTATGGAGATTTTATTTGTGTATTTCAGTACATGTATTTAGATTAGAGTTTTTAAAAAAACAAACAAACGTCCCAAGAAGAAGGATGGGGTGAAAGAAAGGTGGAGAGAGGGGGAAGGAGGAAGAAACTATTGATCTCCTCAAACTTGATGCTGCTGGATCAGTTCTTTCTCAGCAGTCTGCTCCAGAATCCCCTCCTGTCCTCGGCTTGCTTTTCTTTTGCCTTCAGCTCTTTTAAGGTTTTGTTGAGCTGCTCCTCGGCATCTTTAAATTTTTCTTTCAGCTGCTGTTTGGCCAGTTTCCCTTTGTGTTTGAGGAGCTCTTTAGCTTCCTTTTTGTGCTTTCGTATTTCTTTAAGTTCATCTTTGCAGCCTTTCTTGCTCACCGTCGTTTCTTTCTTGAATACCTTCACCTCAATTTTCTCTTCTGCAAGTTCCTCTTGCACTTTCATCAGTTCCTTCTTCATGTTTTGAGTGTAACTCTTTGTATCTTCCATTTCTTTCTTTGCTTCCTGTATTTTAATTTTCTCTTCCTCCAACACTTTTTGAGCTTCCAACAATTCTTTCTTCATATTTTCAATCTCATTTTCTGCCTCGTGTTTACATTTTTTCTCCTCTTCAAGTTGTTGCTTCACATGCAGTAATTCCTTCCTTAGTGTTTCAGCTTCAGCCATTACATTTGCAGCTTCTTGTGTTTCCAACTGCATTTTCCTTTTTTCCTCTTCAAAAGCTTCCTGCACCTCCTGTAATTCCTGCATCACATTTCCTGCCTCCTTCTTTGCAGTTTGATATTTATTTTTGGCTTCTTGTGCTGTGCTTTTCTCTTCCTCCAATGCTTTTTGAGCTTCCAACAGTTCTTTCTTCATGTTTTCATTCTCGTTTTCTGCCTGTTGTTTTCTCATCTTCTCTCCTTTAAGTTTGAGACCCACATCCAGTAATTCCTGCAATACTACTTCAGTTTCAAACTTTGAATTTTTAGCTTCTCCTCTTGATTTTTCTGCTTCTTCTTTTAATTTGACATTTTCAGCCTGTATCATTTGAAATTCTTCTTGCAGGTTAATCAGCTGTACTGTATTGTGAGGTGAAGCACTCGCCGATCCTCTTCTCCATCTCCCTTCATTCATTTTGGCCTTTTAAACAAAGGAACCAACGTTTTGTAGAGGAGTGAAGTGAAGTTTTCGATGTTTCTTCGTCAACTGTCGTTTGTCCTGCACAGAGATGCTGCTGTAGATGTGTCTCTAGCTGTGTCTGGATACAATGAAACATGCTGTAACTAAGTGCTTGTGTTGCACAGTTCTACTGAACATTCCATTTCATGCATGCTCCGCCCACATGGTCAGGAATGTCAGGTGCTGCATCTCCAAATGCTGCTCCCGTTGCCTAGCAATGACAGCTGTTTACTTTTTGGGGTCTGGTTCATTGTTTAATAAAGAAAACATGTCCAAGTATTGGGTGCTGAGGCTCAGCGCATATTCTAGCCTGCTGTGTGGGTGGGCAGCTAGAAATCACTGGTGGGCAACATGAGTGAGGAGAAAACTGGAGCAGCCAAGCAGGGAGCTGCAGGTTGCTGGTTTGAGTCTCTGTTCAGATGCTGGTGTCTCCTCTCTCTGAGATGTCTGCAAACAGTCCCAGATAAAACAATAAGGATAATAAACAAACACGTGACTAAAATAACAATTATGACTCTGATGTGTTTCATGTGTAGCAGGATGGCCTCTATACAGCAGTCGCTGCAAGCATCCACATCGCCACACTTACGTTTCTTTAAGCAGGCGTGCTGGGCTCCTCCTAAGGAAAGTTTGAAACTTCATTTCCTTCATGCTGGTGAACTTTTTACCAAATATTTTCATCAAAGCTTCTCCATCACTGACAGGGATTGTTTGGATCTTCACACTCATCTCCACCAACCCTAAAAAATGAGTCTCACTTTGCTCATATAATGCCAGGAGTGTCTCCATATTCCACAAAAGTCTATGCAAACATGTAACAGTATCCCATATTCATAGAAATATTATTGATATTATAACAAAAGCTGTCACCAACACAATTATTTTGTACACAATAATAGAATCATTTCAGAAAAACACAAAATGACTGGTGTCAATATTATTTGCCCCACAAAAAAGGTCGAATATAAAACAATATTGCAAATATTGCACAGTTGAAAAAAAAAGCACTACAGCTCAGTTGTTCCCGCCCTCCTTTGTCCTCCTGTCTCCCCTCCCTCTCCCCTCCAATGAGGAGTTTGATGGCGTGTGGGACAAAGGAGTTTTTAAGCCTGTTGGTTCTTGTCTTTGGGAGAAGCAACCTGTCGCTGAACAGGCTCCTCTGATTATTTACCACCGTGTGCAGAGGATGCCCAGCATTTTCCATAATTTCCATCAGTTTCTTTAATGTCCTTTTCTCTGCCACTGTCACCAAAGTGTCCAGCTTCATGCCGACCACAGAGCCAGCCTTCCTGATTGGTTTTTCCAGCCTGGATGAGTCCTTCTGTGCTGTGCTGCTCCTGAGGAAGTACAGTCTGCTTTGGCCTTTTTTATACAGGTGCTGCATGTTGCATGACCAAACAGACAGAGACAGTGGGATTACACAGGACAAAGCTGAAGACAACTGACTGCAATGGACTGCTGCAAGGGGGGAGACGAGACTACAGTGGAAGGAGGGGGAGGAGACATGGAAGAACGCTGTTGTTTAGTGTGGGAGATCAAATTGGGCTAAGGAACCTGGGGAGGAAAAGCGACTGCCTTTGAGTGGAGAATTGAAAAGTGTCTGAAACACTGCAAGGAGGAGAGGCACACAAAAATCACACACACAAACAGAAAATGCATTAATCCTACTAACACATATACACATTGTTGTGGAAATGTTAACAATAACCTGCAACACACCCAGTGAGCTTGATTTGAAGTGGGTTTAATAAACACATTGCAATGTGGAGAGAGCATCCCAGTGAAACACCAGGACCATCCCTGAATTGTGGCCTCCGCCCTTACATCTTATGTACAGAGTTTGTTCTTGTCTATATGTCAGGTCGGGTCTTACAGTCCACCTCTCTGGGAACTCCCAGGCCCTCCAAAGGCCTATCTCCCCTCACCACACTCCCTGCCGGTAACTGATGCCCTCAGGGGTCGGTGGGTTGGTGGTTCTTGGTGTCCGGGGCTGGGCGCTCAGGTATGTACCAGCTCACTCCCGGTGACTACTTGGCAGGGCCTGGTGCCTGTTGCCCGGTCAGGCCTCTTCCGGGGCAAAGGGGGCCCTCGGGCCTCCGGCCTCTGGGCCTGCGGCTCGGTTCACTCTGGCACAGCTGGCTGCCAGCAGAGCCGGCGGGCACGCCACTGCAGCCCCCTCTGGCTTCTGCTCTGTGGCTACTGGGTGACCCCTCATCTGGGGCTCTCCTCAGCTCTTCCCAGGAGGGTGGCACGGATGCCCCTCCGGTGGTCCTCCTTGGGCTCTTGCACTCTGGGGCCTCCTCCATGCCTGCTTCATGCCCTGGGAGACGGGGCTATGGCTCTCTACATCCTCTAGCAGATCATTACATGGGGAAACCTTTTGAATACAAGCGCGCTGATCCACACAGGTGTGCACACAGGTGTTCACTGTTCATAGACATAAACTACACCTTTATTGGTGCTATTTCCAAGCACATTGTGCGCTGTCGGTCCTCCTTGCTACACAACAACATTCAATATTTAGTATTTACTGCTGTTTACACTTAGCTAGATTAACGTGATGGTCAGTGGCGGTCCTAGCCTGTTTGGCGCCCCGGGCAAACACTCTCTCTGGCGCCGTCCCCCCCCCCCCCACACACACACACACACATAAAACATATTAAGGATTGTACGTTAACATAAAACTGTTGTCGAAATTCACCAGAGAAACACACACACACACACACACATGAAGAGAGAGAGAGCGTGCATTTTATGCAGACGGCTACCAAGCAGCCATCATAATTCGTCACACAATGAGAACAGGACAAATCAACAATTGACAATGACTAATTAATATTAAAATCTGTAACATAATGTATTGTTTGGAGTTTAGTCTGTTACTGTTGCTATTTTTACCATTTCTTCTTGGAGCATCTGTAATTCACATTATTTCCTCAGGGATTAATAAAGTATTCTGATTCTGATTGTTTCAGGATGACCTGCCATTATCCAATCACACATCTGCTTACCTGCATCTTTTGCTCGTTTCTCCTCCTCTTCTTTTCTATTTTTTCTAAACTGAGAACCTGATGGCTTTGAACTTTTCTTGTCCATCTTCCATTGGTTTTAATTTTGCACTCCAGTATGAGCACCCATTCCCCAACCCGAGGATCACCACAACATAACCTAATAGACCAACACCTTCGTTCACAGATTCACTTTGTCTAAGGTGTATTTCTGGGATTTCACACAACCCAGGATTCAAATCATGAATACATAATTTACAACATTATGAATGAAATGTGCTCTACTTGGAAGCAGCCGGCCCCCCTCCCCTTTCGACGGGTTGTGTGTGAGACTTTAAATCATCAAACTGTAA